>NC_058190.1:35700829-36937972 GCF_907165205.1 Coccinella septempunctata
AGAAATGGCCTACTAGATTATGTGTTCGAACACCAATGGAGTTCTTTGTGTGGTCATTTGAAGTCGAAGGTCTTTGTAAACAAGTTCACAACAACCCCTGCATCAGAGAACGAGATATAATGGAATAAGCCGTAAAGAGTTATATACGTCTTTCATAACCACTGAGTGGAAGAGGCAATGAGGGAAGACTAGTCGATTTAGAGGGCTTTCCAATCTAACAGAAGGCGAATAATCGGACCATATCCTAGTAACAATTTCGGCCTAAAAGACCTATGGGAAACGACGAGAATATTGAACTTTTTCTAGTTTCTTCTTCTTCACAAGGCTCCTATTCGTTCCGGATGTTGGCCCGAAAACTTTAGGCCAAAGTAGTTCGACCAAAGCCAAACTTGTTTTGAATTTTGAACTACTAGAAATGAATATAAGGGATAGGACACAATTCGTTCATATGTAATGTAGATAGAGAGAAGTCCCTCTCACCATAGAAATAGTTGGTGTTGTGTTTCCTAGGTGTGTCATCCTTAGCTCTTCAAGGTTGCTGCAATTAAATAGAATATGTTCAACAGTGCTTCTGCATTAGCGGCACAGGGAACAGCCTATTAGTCCCATTATATTTCCAAACAAAAGCTCAGAGGGCGCCCCGCTTAACAAGTATGTCTTCTTTATCGTTTCCCGGAAGTCCCAACTGCGCCTGATACAAGATAACTTTCATAATTTTACCAGAGCCGAGCTCTCGCAGAGCCTTCCTTCATTTCTGTACTAAGTGTGAGTTAAACCTCTCCTCAGAAAGGGATTTCAGGGTTCCCTGACTGTAGCAACAGATATAGATGGATAGGAGTACCATCTAAGGAAATATCCTTCCTCCACTGTGCAGATCAGAACATCATACAGTTCAGCCTGCACTATAGAACAATCTTTCCCTAGAGTGATGGAAAGGTTGAAACGAGGTCCCACAATTCCCACTCCAGTCTCTGTGGGCACACAGAGCCATCGGTGAAGCAAGAAGGCTTAAGGCACAAGAAGCCTGTTTGGTGTAGACCATAGGACTCTGTCAGGAACAATTACCTATAGGGTTCGGCGAAGTAGAAGCTGGTGCCCTAGCGGTCTCCTTTATAGAGAAGGGATGCGTTGGCATCCCTCACCATCTTGAGAGCAGTCCACTATCAAGTAATTGTCTCCGTTCCCGAACTCTAAGAGCTGTCTTCATAGCCACCTCTGTTATAATAGGTGTGAAGTTTACTCGTAGAAAAGAACCAGGTCAATCTTATTTGGGTGCCTGGTCACTCCGGGATCACGGCAATGAAGCAGCAGACAACCTGACCAGGGAAAGATGGGTAATCCCCTTCACCGGGCCAGAGCCGTTTTGCGGCTTCCCAGCTAGTCATCAAGCAACGGCAATTGAGAACTGTGAACAAAAGAGAAAACTTGCGTCCTGGCGCACGATCAATGGTCAAAGACAGGCCAAGTCATTACTCTCTTACTCGACGAGCTGGACCAAAGAAGTTCTCTCACTCAGTAAACCAGAACTGAGGAAATTGACGGGCGCACTCACAGGGCACTGTACCGTGAGTGGGAAAAACGCCCTATGACACATGTCCCTTCTGTCAAGAAGCCACTGGGACAGCCAAACACTTGTCATGCGAGTGCTAAGCTGTTAATCGGAAAAGGCTGCAGCCAAAGAGTATCAACAAGAGGTTTCAATTTGTCGATTTGCAAAGGAAGATCGAATTCATTGAATTTCAACCTTGAAGTGGGGAGACCCAACGCACCAGCAATTCTAACGAGAATCTGGGCGACCAATCAGATTGGGACTTGCGAACAAAACGAACATCTGCTTTCGTTTTCGTTCCTTCCACTCAACCAGGAAACATTCAAGGGCATCGAAACTCAACCGGCCAATATGATAGAGTGAATCCTCTTGCTGAAACTCTTTGCTACAGCACCTTGGTTCGTGGTTCCTAGAGCCGGAACAAGTAATTGATGTGGCCCCCAGAAAGGTAGTGAAGTTCATTGAGACTTTACTGCCTGACTGGTAAACAACGCGGGGATGCACAACAGATCTTTAAGTCAAGGTGTATGCGAGGTTGGATGACCTTTCGCCCCTCTAATCTAATTTAATCTAAGGTGTAAAGTTATAGAGGAGGCTATGAAGACGGCCATTCGGTAAGGCTGAATACTGGCACAGATATGACACTGATATTGACATTGCTCTAGATATGAAAATACAGTTTTTACTGGAGTCAATTTTCAGATTTAATTGAGTTTTGAGATTAAAATAAGGAAATTTCTTCGATACTTACAAAGAATTTACTATGCGAATTGCTATGCAAGATAGTCTGCAACATTCAAATTCCCGGTAATTTATTTTGGACCACCCACCCGAAAAGCTGCCGTGAACGCGAACAAATTCCTATCTCGATAAGTGTAACAAATTCCCAGCTCTGAAAAATTCAGACGTTCCGGATATTCGTGAATTCCACGGTCTATCCCGTTATCTTGAATCCATTCCAACTCCGAACCATCAATGAAATAAGTCTGGGTTCCCGCATCTGGCAAAATTTCAGACGATACTATTCGAGGATACCAGGACAGATACCGCAGTTTTCTATCTTGCCGACAGATGATTCAGTAGTTTTAATTAAAACCGGGGTAATCGATTGAGAGTTTGCAATAAAAGATGACATAGGAGCCCGGATTTGCCAGCGTGCTATTTGATATTCGGTCGAATTCGAAGCTATTTTCAATTCCAGCTCATTCCTTCCTTCCTCGGTCTCACGGGCGATGAAAGGAATGAGTGGTTGTTTTTATATTACTGGCAGTTTAATAGTTCCTTGCAGTCTGGGTTTGAACAGGAATTTTTCATTTGAGACGATCGCCAGAAGTTTCTCGAAAGTATCGGCCTAACAATAGAGACTACATAGTTTAGTCGCACTTGGGAAAAAAGCTTTGTCTTGGTTATAGTTGGGGAGCCCACGATTCTAAATCAGGATTTACTCGAGCGTCGTGGAGACCAACTGGATTTTGAAGATGAGATGATAGAAAGAAAATCGCTTTCAGCAGTGAGGAAAGCATCTCCAGGTTTGCAAAGATGTAAAAAAACGTCAGGTGTACAGTGCATCATATTTTGGGTGAGACAGCCAGGTTTCTCGCTTGTTATTTCAGAAAGAGTCTTGTGGTTTTCACGTTCCTTTACTACTTTTTTGTGAAACTCAAGTTGGCCTAATCGGATTTTGCATAACTGTTTCCGTTTATGAGAAACAGGGCGATTTTGGAAATTGATAATTTTCGGACCCCTCCTGTATCTCCGAAGTTATTAGAAATAATGCTGAGCTAAAAACTACGTCTGATACAGAATTCTGCGTATAATCCAGTGGCGTACTATTTTTTTTCCGGGGATGGTTTTGAAGATACGACACAAACATATATTTTTTTTATGGAAGACCCTGTATGTTATTACTTCATTCAATTTGTTATTATATTTCCTTTCAAAATGATGTAATATTTATATAGGTATGATGTTCAGAAATAGTAAAAAACATTAAAATATCAAATAATGATGATTTTTTGTTAGTGGACCATGAATTTCCCATATAAAGCCCGTTTGCAACAGCCGAGAATTCTCTTGAAAATTTACTCGATAATTCATGCGCCGTGAATTCTTTACCGTTACATACGCACAATAATCTCTGCCGTTTTCTTACCAAAAAACGAAACGTTAAACGTTAAAAATCCTGCTAAAAAGTCGAGCACGCCACTGGATTCTACGTAAAAAAGTGCCTGTATAATGTTTCAATTTCAGAGCTCTATCATCAGTATTAGCGGAGATATAAATTTATTTCGAAATCGCCATTTTTCCAATTTTTGCTTATAACTCGAAAACAAAAGAAAGTGGCCAAAAATGATTACTACTATTGTTAGTTTCTCAGAAAAAGAGAACGAGAATGGTGTATCAGATTTTGTGTATCTCCTCTGGTTTAAAAACTGTAGTGCTAAAACATCGAAATTTGCCCACCTGTACATACTCGAGCGTGTCAGATTGAGATACTTACTGAATATGTCTCTGATAATGACTTCATGTTGATCTGACAGTTTGCGTGGTGGGATTGGCCGGATGGAAAAAAAATATTTTCGAACGTGTCAGATTTTCAAAGGATATATTAATGGGACCCAAAGAAAGCAATTTTTTTAAGAGACTGACAATTCGGACGGGACGAAAGGTTACAGCAGTCCTTTGGAAATTGAAAAAAAACTTCACTTTTGTACATACTCGAGGGTATCTGATTATAATTTGAAAATAGTGATTCTTGATTAATTCCATTTGTTCAATTTGATGAATAGCAAACAGTATTCTTATAACTTGATTGATAACAGTATAACTTGATTGGCTATCAAGTTATCTTAAGGGTCGAACAATGTCCGTCAAGGTGGCTGATTTCATTTCAACCGAACGAGAGTTGAACCTTGGAGTCCCACAAGGTTCCGTTCTGGGACCACTCCTTTTCCTACTATTCATTAATGACTTACCTGACTATCTGAGAAAGATGATGGCTAATTCATCTAATTTCTCAGATCTACTTCCGCTTATCAAGTTCATCAGAATACTTTTGTTTGCTGACGATACCTCTATGTTGGTAACTGCTCGTACTTTTGATGACCTTCAGGAACTGTGTTGTAAGTTGGTGAAATGCTTTGTTGAGTGGTGTCGTTCAAATTCACTCATAATAAACATTGAGAAAACACAATGTGTTCATTTCACTCTGAGGGGTCGTGAGCGAGTTCTAGTTATACGTCATATGGATGACATCATTTCGTCGGCGCAGCACTCAAAATTTCTTGGTATTTACATCGATTCCAATCTAAGATGGGTTGCACATGTCGATTCCGTTTGTAAGAAACTAAATAGTTCTTACTATGCAATAAGCAGGGTCAAAAACTCACTTCCTATAAGCGCTATTGTCAACATATATTATAGTCTTGTTTACAGCCATCTTTCCTATAATATTATGCTCTGGGGAAACTCCACTGATGTTGATAGGGTATTCTTAACTCAGAAAAGAATCTTGCGAATGATGTTCAATATCCATCCCAGAACCTCTTGTCGTCCGACATTTGTAGAGAGTGGGATTCTAACAGTGGCGTGTGTATACATCTTTAAGTGCCTGGTGTATTTTAAGGAGAATGAGAGGGACTTCATAAAACTTTCCAGCTTTCACAGCTATAGTACCAGAAATGGGGAACTATTCCACATTCCCAAACATAAAACAACTAGATTTGAATATTCACCAAAATATCAGTGTATCAAATTATTTAATCATTTACCAAAATGTGTTAAGTCTCTCGAACTCAAGGAATTTAAAAAGAAGGTTAAGGCTAAACTGATTAAGGAATGTTTTTATAGTGTTGCTGATTATTATCGACAACCATTTGTATTTCAAGTCGAGTAATTTTTCTGTTTTCTTTTTGTTTTTTGACCTGTCCTATACATGTTTGTTTATATGTCTCAGAGGATCAATAAATATATTATAAATTATAAATTATTATTATACAACTACATAATGGAAAATTCGAAATTGATAAAAAGTTTTCCTTATTGAATTCACATTCGAACCTTGAATCTACCCTGGAAATTACTATTTCTTTTCCTTTATGTGTAAAAGTATTCACTGACTTACTGACGGACAAGTTAATTGACTCTTCCCTTCATAAATGACTTCAGAGCAATATCATCCAGAACCATTTTCGACTGAGAATTCGAAAATTACTAGGGAAGATTGATAAAGCGTAAAAAAAAACAAATAATAATCAATGAAAAAATATCCAATAAACACTAATATCGAATCGACGTTTTCGCAGAATGAACCTCGCCTAATAATCCCTCTGATCCAAAGGCCCTATAAAAATATAAAATTACCCGTCGAAACATGATAAATATTTCCCATCATCATTATGGCTACCTCCACTAAACAAGAGAATGACCCCTAACCTGCAGCCCATTACTCATCACGTTTATATGAGGTTTTATCCCAACATCTCCGGATTAGAAGGGGTAGATTATCTATTTATACGCGAAGGGTTTTCGGGGGCGAAAGATGTAAACTGATACTAATTTCTGTTTCAACAGAGTTACGCGGGTTTATTATTGTGTTTCTAATTGGTGCAGGGGCCCGTCGAGGAATTGGATATGAGGAAAAGATTCATTAATGGTTCTCGATGTTTTAATGTTTAGTTTGCTATTTTGCTTGGATAAGATTGTATTATACCATTTATGTATGAAGAATTACATGACCGAGGCTTCGTTTGCAGGCCAATATCCGTCCATCGTTTTCAATTACTTTTTCAGTACGGTAGATTCGGGTGATTTGGGACAGTCCTGTAACTTTGGATATACCCCCATTGCAGATTTCTTTGTTTCTTACCATTTATGAATGAGGGGACAAACTTATAAGATTGTGTAGCGTCTTTTCGGTTAGTTTAACAATTAATTCCTGTTGAGTTTGCCGTGACCAGAGCTTTTGAATTGACGGGAAAAGTAAACGAACTCAGGAGAGTAAAAGCGCGTTTTTTATGGCCTTATACTTTCTAGTCTCCTGTACAGGGTGGGCAAAATTTGTGATACCTACACTACACACAACTTATTTACCCAACGAGATAGAGAAAAATGAATGTGCCGTTTATGTCGTCTTTTTTCGAGAAACTAATAATGCCATCAACTGAATTGCTCTTCTTTTGTTTTTGAGTTATAGGCCAAAATTGAAATTTGGGCGATTTCAACTTTGTTCATTATCTCCGTTCCTGTTTGTGCTAGGATGTTTAAATGAAAACATTATACAGACAATTTTTTTTTATAGCAAACCAGTAGCGTTCTATGATTTTTTCCAACAGGTATATTTGCTGAGCTTCAACATAAAGTTGTGGTTTTTCTTATGGAAATAGTCGTTCAAAATGACTTAGAAACATTTTTTCCCGTTTCAGAAATATATCATACATCATACATCGCCCTCAGATTCGTTAAGATATTATGAAAATATTGTTTGTATGGGAATGTTGAATGATTGAGTATTAAGTAGGCTGAATCGCAGAATAATATGTGTCTACGCATGGTTTAATTATTATTTTGCATTTGCGTTTGAATACTTGATTCAATCCTCTATGGTTTGAGCTCGATTTAGAACAACTGTAAGTTATTAGAATTCGAAGACATTATCGGCGGCCTTATGAAAATATTCGAAAATTACGAGAAATATGATATGTTAAAATGTTTAATTATATTATACATATATCATGTTATATCATCTTGGTTGTTTTTTTTTCATATTTACTCGAACGTGGCTTTTTAAAAGAATCAAACACATATAACTTATCTGCCAACAATGCAAAATAATAATTAAACCATGCGTAGACACATATTATTCTGTGATTCAGCCTACTTAATACTCAATCATTTAACATTCACATACAAACTATATTTTTCATAATATCTGAATGAATCTGAGGGCGATGTATGATGTATGATATATTTGTGGGACGGGAAAAAATGGCGATACTTTCTACGTCATTTTAAACGACCCTTTCCATAAGAAAAAACACAACTTCATGTTATAGCTCAGCAAATATACCTGTTCATTCATTCATCATAGTACGCCACTGGATTGCTATAAAAAAAGTGTCTGTATAGTGTTTTCATTTCAACATCCTAGCACAAACAGGAACGGAGATAATGACCAGAGTTGAAATCGCCCAAATTTCAATTTTGGCCTATAACTCGAAAACAAAAGAAGATAGAGGGATGCAGTTGATGGCATTATTAGTTTCTCGAAAAAAGACGCCATGAATGGCACAATCATTTTATTCTATTTCGTTGCGTAAAAAAGTTGTAGTTCAGGTATCACCAATTTTGCCCAGCCTGTACATGTGTTTCACTTTGTGCATGTGTAATTTTTTTCTGGATATGTGGGATATTTGATATGTCATGGAACAAGATTGTTCACAAATCAAACGGCAACACGGATCTCATTAATTTATTTTGTTGTTTCATAGGGTGACTTGGGACAATGCCGAACAGATACAAGCTGTGCATTGGCAGCAGGATTTTTCGTAGGATATTATTATTTACGTTATTTCTACAAAGAAATCACCGAAGAATGAAAGAAATCAAAGTTCCACTGGTTTTTTTAGTTTTTTTACATTTGAGTTACAATATATTTACTTTCGCTGTAATCGGGATTCTTCATTTAATTTCCTTACCGAATTTCGACTATATAATCACAAATTCTAATTTTTCAAAACTATACACCGTCCCAAGTCACCTATTTCATTTGAGGGTTGAGAAATCAATAGATTTCAACTTGTGTCCCAAGCCTCCCAAATCGATGGGTGACTTGGGACAAGTATATTTTATTTTTTTTTAAATTTATATCCGAATTCTGAAGCATAGTATATATCCTAATCAATAGTCTGAGTCATGAAGCATATTCGAACCTCTTTTTCAGATGAAAATAGGTCACCGTTTTTAAAATATGACAAGTTGAATTCAACAATCGTTCCGAGTCACCCGAATCTACGGTGTCATAGCAATTTCAAAACGAATATTGTCTTGAAGTGTCCAGAGAGTATTCGAATTCGCTTTCAAAAATCCTTTAAAAGTTCATTAATGCATATTATGACTCTTGATTCACCTGGAAACACATTAACACATAGGTAGTTAGAAAAAAGTAATATATAGCGCACCCACTGATAGGACACTGTTTGTTAGTGGTTACTATAGTCACATCTACGGTCCGAGGAAGTAATTTTCAATGACCAGTTTGATTTAAATCCTACCTGGAACTTCTAGCAACTTTTCATCCAAGTATGTAGTAGAAATCTACCCTTAAGGCTAGTCATGCCAGTCAAGTGTCATTAAATAGCTGCTTGCTGCTTTCAATATCATTTGAGGTTGAAACTATTACCTACACAGAAGAGTTAGAGGAGATCATACTACATTGAATGCTACGAATAATTGGTAAAGCAGTTCTGTTCAATCTCAGGTATGCATACGGATTCATGCATCATACTCCAAGATTATCAAGAGCACGTTAATTTGATTTCACATTGCATTCCTCTGATGTGCGGTTTCAGACGAATATAATTTAGGTATGCTGATCGGAATTACGATTGATGTCATAACAGAAACCCTGATTTTGCGGGAAACTCCAATAACGATGCGTTTTATTTGGCTGCAGCATGACTGTCGAAATCGATTTGCAGATAAAGCCGACTCAACTGGGTATGTTTACGATCTCCACAGTAGCAAGTGATGATTAGGATTTAAGGAAGAGTGCCAATGAAGCGATGTAAAGGCTACAGGCTCGCGATTATTGCAATACAAAAGCAGGAACTAATACAAGTGTCTGCAGGGAACATTTGATATTCGGAAATGGGCTGATGGAATATTGTTCAGTCTTGCAAATGTCTGGCTGTGAAGATTTGCGACTGTAACCCTAAAAAAAATTCGATGGATGGAAGTAATGATTATGAGTCTGAAATGCCAAGGTAAGTAAGAACAGCAAGCATAAAACCCTCGAAAATATTCAAAGGCTTTCCTGCGTGTGGATCACTGGAGCTATAAAAACATGCACATCTAGGGCAGTTTATGTCGTTTAACATCTCACACCTCTTCATCTAGTGATAGACAGATTAGCCTAAAGATCACATTCAGAATATCTTAGGAGATTACCATCATTAACCGCACACAAACTTTGATTGCCCGATCAATGATTTGACATTGTCACTGAACCTTTGCATTTCTGAATATTTTGAAGAAAAATCAATTGAGAATCATTTATTGGATGTATAAAGATCATAATTTGTTGCGAGAATGGTATTCTGAATGCTCGTGACTGAATTACAAATTAAAACAAATTGACGTTTATTCGTCAATCAAGCGTTGATTCCCTGATCAAGCTTTGTGAAACAGGGGGTTAGATAAAATTACAACTCAGAGACACAGTCCCCTATAATCACGTACATCTCATCAGCAAATCTCCGCAATGATGATAGGATCAAGACAATAGATATCAAGAAAGCTACGATGCTAAGTGGGTGGGAATCAGCGTCTGCTGATTCACCTTGGCAGAAATTATAGTTTCCTTGTTTTCAGAGCATGGTTTCGGTAGGCCCAAATATATAAAAGTTTAAAAGTATAGGCTCAAGCTTTGACTCCCTTATTTAGCCTTAGTTTTCGGTTTTTGAATATTTGTTTCCATTCAGTTGAAACTCAACTCAGAAAATAAGAAATTAACCTAATGTTCCGTTCATGTTGAGGAACATCAAGGCTGCCATGTATTGAAGCGAACCAATAAGCTCGAAATCGTAGCCTGCACATTGAAGTCGATTATTTCGATTTGATCTTCTACTAGTTGGGGGAGTTCGGGAGCCCAAGTGGGAAATTCGGGATTAACTCGAGCGTGTCAGATTAATATAAGGGGAGATACCTTGGACCCTGTAGAGTAACTCACCGAAAATTAGACTTGTATATATGGGGAATTGTCTAGGACAGCCGTCAGAATAGTAAAAAAGAACGATCATTGTACAGGGGGGGGGCAAAATTGGTGATGCCTGAATTACAACTTTTTCAACCCAACGGGATAGAGGAAAATGCATGGCACATTACGGTCGTCTTTTTTCGAGAAACTGATGATGCCATCAATTGCATTACTCTATCTTCTTTTGTTTTCGAGTTATAGGTCAAAATGAAAACTTCAACTTTGGTCATTATCTTCGATTCTGTTTGAGCTAGGATGTTGAAATCAGTCACTTTTTAGAATAGCAATCCAGTGGCGTACTATGATTTTTTTAACAGGTATATTTGCTAAGCTATAACATAAAGATGTATTTTTTCTTATGAATTCAGTTCAATTCTAAATGACTTAGAACGACTGAGGGCGATGTATGATATATTTCTAACACGGTTAAAAATGGCGATTCTTTCTTAGTCATTTCAAACTACTGTTTTAGTTGTAGAGCATAATATTTTTTACAAATTTTGTACGATGCAAGTTTTTCTACGTTTGAACGTTTTTAAGATATATGGCGATGACTGTACCTCAGACTGTGTTTCTACATTGACCTTGGCCTTTCGCATGTGTGGCTAAGCTCCTCGCCTTTATCACCCCCTATCTCAAAAACGGTTGAGGGTATGAAAAATTGCATGTATAGCTAGATCAAGAGGTACAGAAAGGAAAATATCATAAAAAACGCCCTGTTATCATCTTCAAACTGTCAGATTAAGAAACTCCCCCTGATTTTTGTCAGATTAATGGGTCAACACGTCTGCAACACAGAGATTTACCATCTGTATGAAAGTCTGACACGTTCGAGTATGTACAAGTAACAAATTTTTTGCATTTTCAAACGCTGTGACCTTGCGTCACATACAATTTTTTATATCATTCTCAACTCTTCCGTACGGCCAGCCCCACCACGCAAATTGTCACATTAACATGAATTCATTATACGTGAAGCATATACAGTATCTTAATCTGACACGCTCGGGTATGTACACCTCAAGATTTTTTTTACAACTTTGAGAACCTGCAGACGCTTTCCTCACCGCTGAAAGTGCCTACATCATAGAACCTTAATTTCTTTCTACCATCTAATCTTCAAAATCCACTAGGTCTCCACGACGCTCGAGTAAATCCCGATTTAGCATCGTGGGCTCCCCAACTATGGGACAATAGAATTTCTCATTCAATTGCGGTGTTTGTTTGAAAGAACGTCCATTTTATAATGTATGTTAGTGGATGAGACCGTGCCAGTCATAAATATCTCATCAACTAATTGATTCCCTCAGTGATCTTCGAGTTTCGGACATGAATTCAATTAGGTGATTTCGGCAACACCAAAGGTAAATGAGTTATCAAGTTCTGTCAGCGACTGAGGCGTCGCTCAAAGGTCGCAAGAGTTGAGGGAGTGAAGACCGGCAAACTTAGTTTCCATTAGGCTGGGGAACAAGTGACACCACCGAATAATTACGTAAACCGATATCTTTTAAAAGCAGCAGATTCTATCGAACGTCAAATCATTTTCAAAGTTGAAGTTGCTGGCAAATTAGTTTTCGGTATGTAGAACCTGCGGTGCAGACTACTTTGCTTATGGATACTGTTACATGAGTACAAGAATGAGTACATTATCTGCTGTGAGTATTTTTCTCTTATGAACTATCAAGCTTACAAAACAGAAAGTCCTAAATTAGTTTGTTGTTTTTAATAGTGCTTCGTATGCACCACATATACCTACTAGAGTAAGTAACGCATTAAATTCATAACTTGATCTGGTCCATATTAATTTTAAATCGCGCAACTTGAAATATGAATGGTAAATTTGTCATGCAGCTTCTACGATAGGTGCAGGACAGTTTTTTTAAATGACAACTCTGACATTTTGTGGCAGAAATGCATAAATCTCTTACAGAACAATCTAGTAGAAACTTGCACAATATTTGGAGCTCTTTGAAAGGAGAAAACCTAACAGCAAACGACGTGTCCTAAGCAAACAAAATTATCAATCACATCTTAAAGGATGGTAAACTGTTTTATGAACCAAATCTGAACAAGTCATCCCTCTGACTTGCAGGAAGGTCATTGATATAGTGAGGTCGGATCTGAATTCCCAAAATCCTTCTATTTCCTGACAAATGAGTAAAAAATGCTCCTTTCATTCAGATATTGCTGAAGCTCTGTTCGTTTTTATGGAGTTTTTTGAATGATGTTTGTGAGCCTTGGTTAGTATTGCTCTTAGTTTTCATATTATTGCAGCTATGTTAATTGGTCGCATTCAGCGGACGGAGCGCAAAGCGCTTCTGCTACCCATCTGTAGCGGTAGCGGTCGGGAACATGTTGAACGTCCGCTGGCAAGCCGAGATAGGATAAGGCAGTCCAACGAGCTGTCACGATCAGCTGATTGGTTGAGAAGTCTGTAGGAAAGACGTAAATAAACGGATTTTTTAAGTTTCGTTAACCTTGTGCTGGTTAAGTCAGTTTTTTTGTGTGAAAAATTACTTACCACGTGTACTCTGTATCCATTGCGGTTCATCTACTTACCAACCTGTATATAAAAATGGAAAATTCAACATCCTTCTATATTTCTAACCATCAATTTCCATTTCATTTTCATCAACAAACTCAAACTCGTACATCTTCCACACTGAATAATAACTACTCAGTGCAAGTCCAACTTCAGCTCCTTTTCGCTACCGCTACCTAGCACAAATCAAATCCGCTCCCAAAAATGGCGTCCGCTCCAGAACGTGTTGAGAATGTAGCGCATATTTCACCGAACGTTTCCGCTAGCGTTTGGTAACAGTTGCGCAACTGTTTCGTCCGCTGAATGCGACCATTGTTTCTTTTTTCCTCTGCTCTCTTTGAAGCAGCTTGTCTCTTGTGTGGCGATGTTGTTGTTCAAAATGAAGGAATAATCATCCATATCTCAGAGGGTTACGTCCGTTAAATTTCTTCTGTTTCAAACTGTTCCCTCATTATTCTACGTTTTATGAATAATCATCCTTTCAAATTGAATTCGATTCGTAGAAATGAGTACTTACAGAACTGTTCCAGGCATAATTTTTGCTGTATGTTCTGCACACATCAATCGCAAGAACATATTTTACCGTAGGTAAGTTACTATTTTCTACTCATGCATGGCCACAAATTATAATTTTGATTGAAAGGGCTGAAAGAAGATTCTGTATCAACTGAAGTGGAGGAAATCGAGGAAAAAACTTTGAAAACGATAGGGATTATTTTCTCAACTCCGTCATCTTTTTAGTTTCTGTATATTTGATTTTTCATAAAACGGTTTATTTCGACAAGTTCTATCTTCTGTTGAAGAAAAGTCACCGTTGAATACAGCGTATAAGCAAAAGCAAATAGTTGAGCATCAATTATAGTTTCCTCTCAAAGATCTTTGCATCATTCAACATGTTCAGTCTTTGGATATAATACAACCGCATAGTTTAGGTACACAGCACACCACATTTTCCGAGAACGTCAATCTCCTCTCTCTTGCTATTGTACCCTCTGTCGGATACCTCAGTTTCTACCGCAAATAATTCGGATCCTAGTTTCAAAAATTATCATGCTGCAGAATGATAGGGGAAATATTCATCATAATGGTTGAGATATGACACCTAACGGGTTGTAACTCCTGAATCTAATTAAACCCTGCACATTAATTTTGAAGACATCTGAAGTAGTTTCAGATACATCGCGCACCATAAATCCTGTAATAAGAAGACCGCATACAGCGATTCATTCTGAGGAGTTATGTTAGGGACGTTTATTTTCTGAATTGCCTCTGAAGCGAATGTTGTTGGAAATTTCCTCATTTCCAGATAATCGTCACATAGATATCGTTCACTAAATTAAAAATTAGATGAAATAATGTTCCTCCGTTGATAATTTTCACCATGTGATTGAACTGGATTCAGGGAACAACCACGAACATTTTCATAGTTAGCTAGTGGATTATTTCTCCTCGGTTAGTTGGAGAAAACTTGTAGCAAGTCTTAAAAATCACTATGCAAGGGGATTTCGTAAACTACAGAGGCTTGTTTGAATTGGAATTCGGGGTATCCTTTATAGCATTCCTTCCCTTTTCACCTAGAAGGAAAAACTCACAATTCTCAGACATACCTACCTAAGTGGCCCAGCCGAACATTGACAAATTCTCCACTGTCTGGGGCATGATAACAACCCTCTTCTGACCCTTTTAATGGTTAGTTCCCCAATTAAGCTAAGGTTAGTCCCCTGTTGTCTACAGGGCATTCCGAACTGATTTCGGATTTGTGCAAGTGACGTTGACATGCTAATTTAACGTTCTCATGTTGCGCAAACAACCGAAGCTGTTTGGTTTCCCAGTTGACCTTCCTCAGATTGTTGAACACATCGAGTGTCCCCGAATGAAATCGAAATTTGGTTACCCTGAAGCAGAAATTAGAAACTACTCGATACAGCCTTACTGCTAAACCGTGTCCAAATCACAACTCATTTTCTCAAAAACGTGAGAGTTATATATTTTCAGTCATAAAATGAATCAAAATAGCCATCAAGCACATATTAAAAAAATTTCGTATAAGAATAAACTTTTTTTCGTTGTTGCATAACTTTGCATGATTCAAAATAGAGCAACCAACTTTAAAAAAATCATAGTTACTTTTACTGTTTCTAAAATGGGGCCCACATTCATGAAATTATCGAAATCTCAAATGCGAATTGAACCTGTCGACATATCAAATTTTCAATTTTCCTTTCACATCTGTCTCCACGAGTTTTTATGAAGAAGTGGGTCGAAATAAATTGTGATGAAACCAGGATACGCTCCCAGCCGTGAAGCGATTTATTCAGCTATTTCTACTGAAAAATGTATGGCCTTATGAAAATTTCTTGGCAGAAAAGAGTAGACCCGAAATAGGGATCATCTATGTCGCAGGGTAGAACCTGTAAACGGTGTTTCAAGTAACTCTATTGGTTGTGCTAAAGAAACGCACCAATTTAATTTTTTGAATCTACTTATTGTGCTAGGTAAGCGATAATTGATGTTAATGTTAGTGACAATCCAGATTATACAGAAAATCCGTGAAATTCCTTAAAAAATAAGGAATAACTTTCTGTCAAAAATTATTCACAAATAAGCACAGTGAGGTCAAGGGGCAATCAAAATAATCCTGCTAAGTTAGGTATATGGTATAACTCAATGAAATGAAAATCAAGACATTTTTTAATCCTAAAAATCATCCATTTTCAGGCACCCAAAAACCTAGAAGTTACTTGAATCATTATTGTCGAACAGAAATCGAAACTACACCTCAATATTCGGGATATTTAAGAACACTAAGGTAGCAGCACGCCCAAAATCAAAAACTACCGATTTGAATGAAAATTTCCGTGCTGAAATCATGTTACAATTTGTGAGTGAGATCGAGAGAAATATACTTCATTCACTTTTATTTTAGCAGTCGGTTGGCCATGGAAATTTGACACATTTCAGGCTGTAAAATGTGGGGTTATGCCGCATGTCAAAACATTTTTGGGCTTTAAATCAACGCTATGTTGCCCGTTCTACGTAAACGAAATTCTTTGTCATCCTCTTCATTGACAATCTTTCTGATTGTGGAAATATCCAGCTGAAATATAAGTCGTTTAGATTCAGATGAAACATTATATAAATTCTCTAACATTGAATATGTTCGCTACCGTCTGACGAATTGTGGATTTTAGAATATCAGGGTATAACTATTTGAATGAGCGGACCTGAATTATAAATAGCACTTCCTGAAACCCTGTCTCTTTTTTCAATCACTTTCGGCATTTTCGTAATAAAAATTGATATTAGTTGTTGCAACGGCGTTATGACATTAACGACATTTCATGAGTGCCAACATAACTTCGTTCTACAAAAACTTAAGAAAATTATTTCATGGCCAACCAACTGCTAAAATAATTTGAATGAAGTATAGGTATGGAGCCCAGGAGGGATTTACTCTACCTTGGACCCTCTAGAAGTGTAGAGTACCTCTACCAAAAATTAGACCTGTATAGGAGAAATTGTAGAATAGAAAAAAAAACGATGATTGTACATGAGTCAGCGAGTCAGATTAAGATATAATAATCAGTTTTTTGGAATTATCGCCTTTCCTGGGCTTCAAATTGTTTTCGCATTAATTATAAATGTTGTAGAGCATAACATTTTCTATAAATTTTGTTCGACGCAATTTTCTCTACGTTTGAACGTTTTCGAGATATATGGCGATGAATGTACATTAGACTGGGTTTCTTTATTGACCTTGGCCTTTCGCATGAGTGGATAAGCTCCTCGCCCTTATCACCCTTTAGCTCAAAAATGGTGAAGGGTATGAAAAATTGCTTCCGACAAAACTTGTATAGAATTTCATTATCTACAACTTTCATAATGGATACAGAAACGATTAGAGGTATAGGAAGGGAGATATTAAAAAAAAATGCCTTGTTAGCATCTTCAAACTGTCAGATTAAGAAAATCCCCCCTGATTATTATCAGATTAATGAGTCTACATGTCTGAAAGACCGAGATTAATCATCTGTATGAAAATCTGACACGCTCGAGTATGTACAAGTAACGATTTTTTTTTCGCATTTTCAAAGGACCGATGTGACCTTGCGTCACGTCCGAATTGTCAGTCTCTTGAAAAGTAGCTTCCTTTGGGTCCAATAAACAAATCCTCCAAAAATCTTACAAGTTCGAAAAATTTTTCATTGCCATTTTCAACTCAACTCAAACTGTCAGATTAATACGAATTTATTATCAGAGACACGTAGGGCATATATAAACAGTATCTTAATCTGATACACTCGAGTATGTACACCTGAAGATTTTTTGTACAACTTTGAAAACTTGTAGACGCTTTCCCCACCGCTGAAAGTGCGTACATCACAGAAACTTAGCACTATTAAGATGTAGGTACTGCTTGTTGCTGTTGTTTCACTATTTATTTTAACTCAAATGTCCTATGGTACCCAATTTGGAAATTATATAGGAAAACCCGATTATCGTTAAGCCGTTTTTGGACAGTTTTGGACATAAGTTCATTAAACAAAGATCACTTAATTTAATAAGTTCCTTGATCCCCAGAAATATTGCTCGACACTTTGGATTCACCTCGTATAATCAACACACCTGCCATCTAAACTAAAATAAATAGCAATAAACTATCGCACGAGCACCCCGATAAACGCAAAAAAGCGGTTTCCAGTCTCATAGGACTACTTCTACAGCCAATTCTCACATTTTTCCGTTCCCATAAAGATGAGAAATAGTTGTTGGACTTCCCTTTATTCGCCAATGAAAATACAAGAATAGAGGGTGTGTATGAGAACTCACAAAGAGCACATCTCTTAACGACGTAGTTTGTGTACCAACCGATGAGTAGGGGGTCTATTCGTTAAAAATTTGGCCCAGCTCTGTACTAACATCAGATTCTATTACGCTGTATACAGTTCGAGTGGAAGCTGTTTATCAACATGATATTACGTTCTATGATGCTAGAACATCGATGCAATCTTTTTTTGGATCTTGTACGATGATGTAAAGACGACATTAAGGACTAAATATCTCTCTCGGATAATTTATGAGGCTCTTGCACATGGCATTCGGGATGAAACGACTTCTTCAATCGTTTTCCGTTCCAGAAAAGCGTACCAGAGCCCCATTCCACAAACCACGCCTAGGTATTTCCTTCGAGTCGAAATCGAATTTTCTCGTTTTCAATACCGTTATATTTCGAATTCCACATACCTACTGGCAAGACTATACCCTAAATAATATTGCGAAAGACACGGTTTAAGAAATGGTCGAACACTTTGTGTGCTGATATGACTCACCACCTATATGGTGGTTCAGATTGTTTCCAGTGGTTTCTGAATTGTTTCCTGAGAAGTGAATGACTGCACATGATGAATGGTGGAAGCAAAAAGTGTTTCTTTTGACCTCAAGAATCTACTGTTGAAATATTTTTACGAGTCAAAGACACACCCTTTATACTTCAGCCAGCCTTATACAGGGTGTTCTACAAGCTCTATGACAAACTTTGACAGATGGTGGCTGTGCTTATTCTGAATTTTTTTTTCTATGAACATATATCCAATTCGTTTTTGTTCAGAAGATACAAGCATTTGAAAAATCATATTTTTATGTTCAAGTCATATTGATAAATTTAAATTTTGAGACTATAAAAATTGTTCAAAGTGTCCACCTTCGGCTTAAATGCAAGCTTCACATCGACGAACTAAGGATGCCGTTACTCGGCGGTTCAGATTTGGGTCATTTCGTATTTGGTTTGCTGCATCTTGAATTCTATTTAGTAATTGTTGATGAGATTGGATTTCAACATGATAAACAAGCTGCTCCATATGTCCCCATAAATAAAAACTAAGGGATTTAGATCAGGCGAACGATATGGCCATTGTATTGGTTCGTGGTATTGTTTATTCAGCCAACTGACTACTTGTCTGCCTCTATGTGGAGGAGCACCATCGTGCTGATACCACATATTTCCAAGAATGTTGAGCTCTGAGTCCTCAATGAAGTCAAACAGGTTGTGCTTCAAACATTTTTTATACAAATCTGCATTTAAACGATCATTTATAACATGTACTTACTGGAATCAAACCATTGTTGAAATCCCACCGCAAACGTTCACATTGAAATGTTGCTGACATCGTCTTTGTCTAATGGCATATGGATTCTACAGTGACCATACATGTTCATTATGGTTATTGTTGATATCATCCATAGTGAAACAAGTATCAAATGAATGATTAAAATAACGTCAATTACCATATCAAGCGATATTTTCTGTCGGTCTACTCAATCAACACATGAAAAAAAAAATTCAAATGCTTGTAACTCCTAAACGAAAACGAATCGGACCTGTATTCATAGAAAAAAAATGTTCAAAAGGAGCACAGCTACCATCTGTCAAAGTTTGTCATAGTGCTTGTAGAACACCCTGTATAACTGACTGTACTGAAAAAAGTACCTACTATGCGAATTCAAAGTCGGTATGTACCTAAGTGTGAAAACTGAAAAATTACCGGTAAATTCGGGAGACTTGGGACAGTCCTGTAACTTGGGACAATTACCCCCTTGCAGATTTCTTTGTTTTTGTTTCTTACCATTTATGAGTGAAGGGACAAAATTATAAGATTTTGTAGCGTCTTTTCGGTTAGTTTGTTGAGTTTGCCGTGACCAGAGCGTTTGAATTGACAGGAAAAATTAACGAATTCAGGAGAGTTAAAGCGCGTTTTTTTATGGCCCTTATACTTTCTAGTGTCCTGTACATGTGATTCACCTTGTGCATGTGTTATTTTTTTTTCTGGATACGTGGGATATTGGGATATTAGATGTGTCATGAAACAAGGTTGTTTACGAATCAAACGGCAACACGGATCTCATTCATTTATTTTGTTGTTTCATAGGGTGACTTGGGACAATGCCGAATAGATACAAGCGGCGCATTGGCAGCAAGAAATATGCCGATTTTTCGCAGGATATTATTATTTACGTTATTGCCACAAAGAAATCACCAAAGATTGAAAAAAATCAAAGTTGCCCTTGTTTTGTTTAGTCTTTTTACATTTGAGTTGCCATCCCAGGCAGCAAGCGTACGTCTAAATGATGTACTCAATTGGTGATTTCCTGACGGTGGACGTCATCGACGCAAAAATGACGTACTATGAACGTCATTGAAGGTAACTTTATGAAGTCGTCTTCACGTGACGTCAATATGACGTCAATAATGACGTACTCAATTGGTGATTTCCTGACTATGAACGTTGAAGGTGATCTTATAAAGACGTCTTCACGTGACATTACTGCATAGTACTCAGTAGCGCGTGCAGTATTGAATAAGGGTCCGTCAATTCCAAACGTTACTTCATCGGAGAAGGGGCCTGTTCCGATATTGCTGGTTTTACTAGCCCGCAATCGAATAACAATAGAACTCGAACGACTGGGCCAATAGGCATCATCTCTGAAATACTGACAGTACTGTTCAGGAATATCGGAACAGAAGGAAGAAGCTATGTTGCTCAGACGAGGTTAAACGAGGCCGAAACCATGGTCAGCATCTACTTTTCTTCGATGGAGCGTACTCTATTTGGTGTCCCTGACGATGGCATATTGGCTAGCTCATTCAGATAGTAACTCCTGTCGAATTCGTGTCGGCGGGTGGTATGCATCTGAATTAATTCTTATTATATTCATTGCCTTACTCTTAAGGCATTATCCCTTTCATAAGACGTCAAAATAACGTCATGCACTGGCGTCATAATGACGCTGACATTTGATCGTCATCTATACGTCAAAAAGACGTCAACTTTGAGGTCTACATGACGTCTAACATGACCTTTAACGTACGTCATTATGACGTACGCTTGCTGCCTGGCATATATTTACTTTCGCTGTAATAGGGGTTTATCATTTAATTCCCTTACCGAATTTCAACTATATAATCAAAAATTCTAATTTTCAAAACTATACACCGTCCCAAAACACCTATTTCATTTGGGAGTTGGGAAATCAATGGATCAATTGACACAATGGATTGTGTCCCAAGCCTCCCAACTCGGTGGGTGACTTAGGACAAGTATATTTTATTTTTTTTTAAATTTATATCCGAATTCTGAAGCATGATATATCCTACTCAATAGTCTGAATCATTTAGCATATTTGAACCTCTTTCTCACATGAAAATAGGTCACCGTTTTTGAAATATAACAAGTTGAATTTCAAAATCATCCCAAGTCACCCGAATCTACGGTAAGAAAGCACAATCAATATGAGATAACCACGTTATGAGAGGTAAGCACAAAGATTTGCTCATCGAAAATATACTCAATCTCCTTAAAGGAATCAGCATCAATACATCCGAAGAATCCACAACTCTGAAGATGCTTCCGAAGAGGCACAGAACAAAGAAAGTAATGGCTATGCTAAGCGAGAAATCTGAATGAAAAACAGACAATAACGGCACGGAAGGAACTCTAAGAAAATTATTCACCGAACTGAGCGATTCGAGTTTGCACAACCGAACGACGTTTCGAGGGTTTCAGAAGTATCATCGTGAAACGTTTTGTTTTCTAGATAAGTCGATAACAAATGCCCGAAGAAAGCATTCCGCCATTACGTTGCAGAAAAAAATCGAGTTTGAGGACGTTCTCACCGGCTGGAATCTTCGGGGAAGAATGATGGGTTCGAAGGTGCGCAAAAGTTGGCAATCTCAGTATTAGGGGATGAGATTTTCGGTAAAAAATTACCACGCCGTCTTTAGACAACATCATTCATTCCTCTTCCTGTTTCTTATTTTCTTTTTATATTTAAGATATTAATTAGATCGGGGTATTGATTTAAGTAGAATCTATTCTGAATTACTCTAGAAGCATTTCGATTCAGCTTGTACAGGGTGATAACTGCAGATGCACCGAAAATGCTGAAGGTGATTCCTTGTAGGAAATCATTTATGTAAGTCTACGTTAATGGGAATTAGGAAGGTGAAAAAAATCAGCAAATCTCAGCTGATGCCAACGTTTCGCAACATATATTGTCGCTTCTTCAGGGCTAAAAAAATACAGATTATCGTGAATAAAATCGAAAAACGACAACACGCATAGAAAAAAACAAATCAACATGAATATAATCAAATAGACAATATTGCAGAGTCACGATCCGCACTGAGACACACTTACCAAAGCCAAATTATGCTTTCAAAAAATAGATGGTACAAGAAGAGACAGCAAACAGTGATACATTGAAAAACTTTTTGTCTTGTAGCGTGTTCAACATCACTTCAACCGTCGAATGAAATTTGTCAACTGAAAGGGACAGAATTCAAATGAACATACACAGTGCCACCCACATATGTCCCACTATCAGATAACAGATCGAACCCCTTATCGTTTTCTGGTTTTGAAAATTGAAAAAATCATATCTGTGCTGTCTGATTCTGTTCTTTAAAAGTTATTTAGTTTGACCAACATAACATTTATGGCAATTCATGCATGTTATCCTGTAAACGAGATTGCTACATTCAGAAACCGGCGATATATCCTTCAACCTACTGAAGAGAGAACTCGACGAAGGAACAATCATCATCAATCATTATTTTCAGGAGCAGCATCAGTGATTTTGACAGTGTCAATATTTTGGATTTTGAGGACAACTGGTTGAAGCGCAATATAAGCAAAATGAAATTTGAGCCGGTCAGAGGAAAAGTGGTATGTATATCTAAGTCACAAATTCCGATTTTTGAGTTATACCGATATTTGGCTACCAAAGGTTGTATATTATTCTTCTTATGAGTGGTATGAGTCAAATCGTCGTTTTGACCGAGTTATACCCATTTAATGTTTTTCCTCTCAACAAAATTTTCCATACCTATCAATGCGGTTTTTCAATCAATTGAAACGTAAAACCTTAATTTCCAACATTTCACTTAATTGTAGTTAGATCACTTTTCCTCTGAGCCACTCATTTATAAGGCTGAACGAGACAGTTAATAATAGAGTAGACACTCAGAATTTGAGTTCCATATATGTGAACGTTTTGAAAATTTTCAAAACCAGAACGGTAAGGGGTTCGGTCTGTTATCTGATAGTGGGACATATGTGGGTGGCACTGTGTATGTTCATTTGAATTCTGTCTCTTTCAGTTGACAAATTTCATTCGACGGTTGAAGTGATGTCGAACACGCTACAAGACAATAAGTTTTTCAGTGTATCACTGTTTGCTGTCTCTTCTTGTACCACCTATTTTTTGAAAGCATAATTTGGCTTTGGTAAGTGTGTCTCAGTGCGGATCGTGACTCTGCAATTGTCTATTTTATTATATTCATGTTGATTTGTTTTTTTACCACTTAAATATCGAACGAGCCAATACCCTAAACGAAACCACATGGTCAAATCAGGAGTTTTTTACCACTGCTTTGCGATAATTCAGCTAATAAGGTCGTATTAGGATCTATTTCATTAATCATTCTCTATTTTTTTTATTTTTGTCATTTTGAAAGTTTTGTAAAGGTGATTTTTAGTGAAACGCTTCATTTTGACCAGTTCTACCTACTGTATATAAAAAAAGCCTCACCTTCAAATAATCCCTGTATCTAGGGAAGGACAGTGGAGGCTTTTGGGAAAATCATGGATGGCATTTATTCATCGTTCTTATCGATCTATGGCAAGCTGAAGCTGTCAGTTTCGTGCATCCATAGTTCGATTTGTGGATTTCTGTTCTGAACCGAACAAACGAAAATTGACTGGGACAAATTCGGCCACGAGGTCCCATTTTAATTTATTAGATTATTTGCATTCGCGTCTGTTAGAACGGTGCGCGTTTCTGACCGGATATAGCGTAGTCTGCAGGATGGTGATTTGTGGCTAGCCGAAGAGTCCGAGACAACTGGAATATTTCATCGGGTATTGATAAACCGGCATGTAACAGGTATCGAACCTAGGGCGCCGTATGCGGCAATCGGATGGAATACATATCGGGAATAGGAATTCGGACGATTCAGGACGTTTGGAAATGAATCGGCGGTATATGGGCAGTTTCTGAATCGATGTGCTAGTAAAGGGGGAAGCTTGCGATCGAATCGGTTCTGTATAATAACCCAACAGAGTTACTGAAAGATGTAGGGTAACATACGATATATTGAAAAATTCTTAGCCTACTATAGAACCAAACAAAATTTCAATGTCAAAATATTTTAGGGGAGACTAGGGAGCATTGATACATGGGGAGGCTTGATACAGGCTTATATCCGCGATCTGTAGCCGTTTTCAAAAGTATTATACTAGTGAACACTATTCTTTGGCAGAGGGCATTGCGTGACGTTAATCTGTAAGGCTAACAGTAGTTTGTTTGTGAAATATTCAAGGAAGTGTTTCGTGGTGAGAAATTGTAAGTTTTTACTCAAGTTACCTAAGGGTTTTATGATCATGCATTAATTCTTCGGCATAAACAAACATTTCACTGGGAAATATGCATAAAACTATTCAATTTACAGTTTTATTCGCTTTTCAAAATATATGAGTATAAGATGAAAACATAAATCACTAAAAAATTGCTTTCAGGGAGGTTTGAGACATTTGTCGTGGGGAGGCCTGATACATGTATCATCTTCAAAAAATATTCCGTAGCTAGTTGGATAGGCCTACATGAAGACGTCTTTACCATCCAACATATCAAAGGGATTTTTAAAAACCGTACAATCCCCATGTATTTAACGAGGCCGACTTTTCTTGTGTGGAAGTGACCAACTGACAATTTCCTGATTTTTCTACACCTATGGGACCAAAGCAAGCCAGTATCATTGCTGACCTACCTACTGAGCTGAATAATCCTCTCGATTACTCTCCCAGTACATCGTATCAATCCTCCCATATGTGGGGAGGCTTGAGACAGTTTGCATGTTTTTGTGTTCAACGTTCTGTACAGAATTTAATAAGATGTTTATGTTTTGCGACTTCTATATTTATTTTGTTGAACGATTAATTGAAGAATTATATAATATAAGAAAAGTCCTGCTTCTTCATATAATTCAGTTTATAGAATGAAAATTCCAAAAAACGTATCAACCCTCCCCAGTCTCCCCTATTACTCAACTATTAAATGTATACATTTATTACAGCGAACCTGCAACGTCTCTTGACCTTTCAAAAGAATGTTTCTTCTTGCTCTGCAAACCAGACCTCCACAGCTTTTATAACCTCATCGTTGGAAGAAAATTTACGACCTTTTAAACTTTTTTTCAGTTGAGAAAACAGATGATAGTTGGATGGAGCCAAATCTGGTGAATAAGGGGGGTGTTCTAGTAATTCAAACCCCAAATCACGAATTTTTTGCATGGCAACATGAGATTTGTGTGCAGGGGCGTTGTCCTGCAAAAACAAAACACCTTTAAATAGCATTCCGCGTCTTTTCTCTTATATTTTTTCCAGAAGTTGTGGTCAGTAATGTCGAATAGTAATCTCCGGTTATTGTTATTCAAAAAATCAATCACGATTACTCCATGGCAGTCCCAAAAAACTGAAGCAAAAACTTTTCCAGCAGATTTTTGGACACGAAACTTCTTAGATCTTGGAGAACCAGAGTGTCGCCATTCCATCGAATGTTGCTTTGTTTCGGGATCGTAGAAATGTACCCAAGTCTCATCCATAGCAACAATTCGGTTTAAGAAGTCTACATCGTTTTAAAATCGAGCACAGATCGAACGCGATGCTTCTACCCTTGTACTCTTTTGGTCGGCATTCAAACATTTGGTGATCCATTTTGCAGCAATTTTTCTCATGTCCAAATTGACGTGAACTATATGATGAACGCGTTCGTATGAAATATTCAGTTCTTCAGATATTCGTTTTAGCCCAATTCGACGGTCTGATAAAATCATGTCATGAACTGCATCGATATTTTCGGGGACTGAAACAGAAACTGGCCTTCCCGATCGGTCATCGTCTTCAATGGAAAATTTACCTCTTTTGAAGCTTGCAGTCCAATTTTTCACGGTCGCATACGAAGGACATTGATCACCAAAGGTATTAAGCATATCTTCGTAAATCTGCTTACCTCTTAACCCTTTTAAATACAGGTACTTGATGATGGCTCGATACTCCAATTTTTCGATTTTCACAATTTCGGTGGACATCTTCTTTCTTTTAATTTATTGCGTAACTCTGGTTTACTTTTTTGACCTCAAACTTCACACTGACACTTTTAATGAGTTATTGTTCGTTGCTATGGTAACGCAATATGTTTTTATGCATGGAACTGGTCTAGGCTAACTCGATGTCAATACATCCTCGTACTTCATTCACTTTTATAAAAGCAGTGGCTACGGAAATTCGACACAGACCACACTGTATAGTACGGAAATGTGAGATTACTTGTCACTTGTCAAAGCATTTTTTGCAAATTTCATAGATTAGAAAGATGGGAAACGGAGCGAGTGAAGTGATATGCGAGCGCCATCTTAGTTTCAAATGGGTTCTTAGAACCTAAGTCTGGTTGAAATATTGATTTGAGGACCATTTTCAGAAACATATGAAACTTTGTAAGATTTCAGATGGCCATTTTCAATATTTTTATTTTGAACTGAAATATGAAAACTTTCAATCCCTACTTCATTCAATTCAGTGAAGTTCCCATACAATTTGACAATCTCCGTTTCTACTGAATAATTAGTTTCTTCACCCATCACCAACTTCTAGATGTAAAAAGTGAAACATACCTTAATCATCGTCAAAAACGTTCTCTTTTCAGTGAAGGGTATATCTTTACTGAACCCACCCGAAGATGCTATTTTGATAGCAAAACACGTGTAGAGGTTAAAATTAAAAATAATAATTTTTCATCAAGTATCAGCCTCATCAAATCAATACAAGAGCAATTTTTTTTGTAGCAGATAGAAAATCTTCAGAAAGACCAACCGCACCTCTCTTGAGGGGGACAGTGTGGGGTTGCGCACTCTATATAAGTTCAACAACCATTAAAAACTTCTTCATAGGTTCCGTTTATTTAGCCTATAAATCAGTGGACTCTTATGGTTTCTGGACTCTCACACTATCATTGTTGTGTTGCTAATTATGTGCCAACTTCAACTTCATAGGAAGCTATACTTTGGTTAGGTGATATTGAATAAATATTTCTGCTTTGCATTCTTATTTGATCTCCCGGGCTTCGGTGGTAGTCCCTTTACCTACTTCAGTGGGATTGTAGTCAACTAGTCTTCGTAATTCCTCATTTGGATTTTGTCTGGCATACATTCTGTAACTGGTTTCCATTCCTTGTAGATTTGTTTATTTTAAACCTGGGACATCCATCGTCATTCTAAGAAGTATATTCTCAGTGGCATGTATTCTCTTGAAGTGGGTTTTGGCTGCGAATCCCCATGCCGCCGATCCATATGTGAGTTGTGGTCTCGCGATGGTCATTGTCAACTTGATGTTCTTGCTCAAATGGCCTCTTTTTTACTATGAGTGGATGAAGTCTACTCATTGCGGCTTTTGGTTTATCAACCAAACACCTCTAGCTTCACTCCTGGGTATATGGCTTGATTTTTCAATTCAACTTCCTCTCCATCAACTTCAAGGTTTTCTTCCATCCTCAACCTCCTTTTTTACAGTAATATTACTTGAGTCTCTCTTCCATTTATCTGGAATTTCCATTTTATAAACCATTTAAGTATCATCTATGGTTTGCTGCAGTGGTGTATGATTTCAAGACGTCGATGTAAAGCAGAGGTCCAAGTACAGATCCTTGTGGATTTCCGCATTTTTCGTTTTGTTCGATTTCTCCTACAAAATTGGCAAATACTTCTGAACATTTACACTATATGACCGATAATGTACCTCTTATCATCATTTCACACCACTGATGAGCCCGAATTGAAGCCACCCTATTCAGAATGGATTCAAACGTGAATGATTGGCCCGCTGATTTGGGCGCATTCGGATGAATCGAAGCCTTCCACTTTCGCTCCGAAGCTCCTCGAATCCTGAACAAATTTTCGTAACGTTATTTGTAAATTGCTCATACTTTTCTCATTATGCTTCAGTATTGTTCGGGAGGAAATTTCATGCCTCCGCCAACCGATGCAACTGCCGGGGCGTGAAACGAAACTTAGCAGACAGTTGGGAAGAATTTCATTGTGTTTTCCGGGCGCTTTTGGAAGCGTGAAACGTAGGAAATGAGAACAAAAAAGGGTCGAATCGGGAATGATTGGACATTGAATTATTCGAGTCCGGCACACAATCTGAAGGGTCCTACATAAATATTATAACGATGGAGGGGTTTCCTATGGACGGCTGCGAAAAAAACATCTTGGATTTTTTCGATTGTTTTTCGGGTGCTGAAGGAATTTTCGCCAACATACAGGGTGCTCCTCGCGTTCACAAATAACTATACATATACTCCATTCACTTTTATTTTAGCACTCGGTTGGCCATGGAAATTTGACACATTTCACTCTGTATAGTACGAAAATGTGGGTTTATGACGCTTGTCAAAACATTTTTGGGTTTTAAATCAACGTTATGTTACCCGTTCAACGTAAAAGTTTCTCTCATTACGTATTTTATCATAATGTCGAATCTCTTCCGAAAATATGTGACGAACAAAATTGAAGTTTATACAAACTGATTGAAGGCAAACCAAATCCAGTTATTTGCATGGAAAATACAAGAGATCAGTATAATATCATAATATGCACTAGATTGAGGAGAGTTCATGTTCGTTATCTTCTTTTGCTAAAGTTTGAATACGTTACATCAGTTGTAAATTTCAAAAATATCAACCCGAAGATGAAATGCATTTGATGCAGTGATTGGGAATGAGTATCTCTCGAATGAATTAACAGATAATTACAAGAATGTTAAATTCTCTAACAAAATTCATCTTGCATCAATGGAATGAGTAAAGGGAATTAAAGGAAGTTTCAAGTCAAGATGAACTTCACCTTCACCTTTGAACAAAAATTTCACATGAATAAACAATTAACAGGCAAACTGGCTCGTATTTGTGGCTGTTCATCTCAATACATTGATATAATAATAATAATTAGGTATTTATTGGTACCTTAAGACATTTACAATGACAAGGACATGTCAAATGAAAAATAGAAATATCAATTTTCGGGAACTTATTCTACGATGACATTCATCGAGAATACTGTAGTAACTTCTCTCATTAATTCACCCAAACATAAAATTCTCGAATGTCCTCTTCATTCAAAACCTTTCTGATTGTGAAAATATTCAGCTGAAATATAAGTCGTTTAGATTCAGATGAAACATTATATGAATTCTCTACCGTCTGACGTATTGTGGATTTCAGAATATCAGGGTAACTATTTGAATGAGCGGACCTGAATTCTAAATAGCACTTCCTGAAACCCTGCCTTCTCTCTTTTTCAATCACTTTCGGCATTTTCGTGATAAAATTGATATTAGTTGTGGCAACGGCGTTATGACGTTAACGACATTTCATGGGTGCCAACCTTACTCCGTTCTAGTTACAAAAACTCGAGAGAATTATTTCATGGCCAACCGACTGCTAAAATAAATGTGAATGGAGTATACGGTTCCTAGTATGGCCAGAAAACCACAGTAAACATAGGCTGAAAGCTCTCTGTTTCTGAGAGCCCAATAATTTATCGTTTTGGGCAGAGCTTGTCGTTAGATTTCATAACTACTAAGCATCCAACAAATTGTTTTCGAATTTAAATTCACAGTTACTTTTATCATTTCAGGCAATCAAACTGTCCATATGAACCATAATAAAAAAGAAGAAACCAAGATTCAGAAATTTTCACTTGTGCTTCGGGGCTGCTTAAAAACACTGTACAATACATGAAATATCAATTGCACTTTTTCCTCTGGCATTAGTGCATCGAATATTCTGTTTTAATAGGACGACACACAAAGTGTTCATTTTTCAGTTTTCTACAAGAAGATTTATTGTTGATAAGTATGGGAAGTCCAGGAGAGTTGAACCCCTTTTCAAACTGAAGCCAATTAAGTTGTATCTTGTAAATGGTCATTTTTTGGCGTGAAGATATCATGCCCAAATAGATAACCATAGAATAGTAGAGTAATGGTGCATGAGATGAACATTTTGAGTATAGCAATTCTTTTTTTAGGAACCGAAAATTGGCTCATGCCTCCCTAACCCATGGGGGAGTTGAACAGGGAGCGAGAAAGACTCGACCATAATTTTGTTTATCAGGAAAAACATTGAAAGAAAACAATTTCCAATGACCAACGATTGTCTATGTCAAGATTTTCATCATCAGATGTATCAGGGTATGAAATACATATTTTCTATTTCAGAGTCACTTTCACTTATTTCCTAAATGTTTTTTGATTTTTTTGAACCTTTGTATATTTTTATATTTATTTCTAATATTAATTTTTTTTTATAAGCAAACTATTATCTAAGCTCAGTGCGGGAAACTTGAACCACTGATTAGGTCTCCCGACCATAGCGTCAAGTCTCCCGCACTCCTTTTTAGTCTATTCAACTTTCACAAATATTATTGAAAAGGCTCATCGTTTGTAAAACAATGTTAATTAATGAAAGCAATAAAGCTTAATAACACCACGCACTTATTTAACTTTTCAGACAGTGTAACAAACAAAAATTATTCAATTTCTTACTTCTTAACAACAAAATCACTTTCAACCCTCTCACCGAACTGTTCTGATGGTGGCCAAAATGGAGCCGCTACTAGTTGTGCCTTGTGACGAGTATGTCGCAAACTATTTACGATACCGATAGCGCGAAATTTGAATTGAAATATTTGAGGTGGTTCAAGTCTCCTAACTGAGCCAGTCTCCCGAGTGCCGGACTCCCCCAACTTATTTTTTCGTGAAACCATGAATTCAGATACAACGGAAAGTGGGTCATACATACTTCAATTTGCTGATAAGATCATCACTATTTAAAATAGTCAACACTACGCTAAAGTTAATTTCAACAATAGGTTATCAGACTCATCTCCCATTTCTTGGAAACCGTACAGATAGAGAAGTCTCCAAATGGAAATTATGCCCATAATAATATAAAGAACGGTATTCCTTGCTTTCAAATATTTTTATCACTCCTTATTCAGCAATAAAAAAATACAAATCTCACAAGATGGATTAGCAACAAACTTTAAGAAAACACTCGAAGTGAAGCATTATAGGTTGAATTCAGACTTGGCTTGACCTAAGCTTTTGTATAAATGGGGCCTTTTAAACTTCCTGATATACAACAATCATAGAAAATTTATTGAGGCGTAGTCCACCTTAGCTATCCCACTCCACCTCCAATTGAAAAAGTGAGGTAAAAATAAAAATGAGTACAAATTATTGAAGTAAAAGCAGCATGGTTGTTCTTCGAATGGCATTCAGAGAAAAATAGCAAAGCCACCATAACGAGAAAATCCATATCGAGTTTGATTCAATCTCAGGAAAATTAATATTCTCCGATCGTTTCTGCTGACCGAAATTTCCTACTTTATTTTGTAGTCGATTTCAAGATACTGTATAACCTTCACAAAGCTTTTTAACCGCCTAACTAGGATATCTCCAAATTTCGAAAAAACTAATTGTTATGCTCCCTTTCCACCTGCAGCCCTCGTTGATCCAGCTCAACCCTTTCAGAACGATAATTCCTGCGAGCAGAAACTCAATTCCGTTCGAATTAAGTCCAATTATCCACCGACACAAATCATACCAGATCCAAGTTCACCAGTAGGATTATCTGAAAAATCCGTGAAATCCAAACCAGGGGCGCTGGGGTATAATTAACTCCGCCACCCCTAAACTCCGGAGCGGCAGATCGAAAAAATATCTAAAGGCTGCAAATTAGTTCTTCGTTAATTACCTACAACGAGGCTCTAAGAAAAAGCCAATTATAAGTTCACAGATGGTCCTATGATTAAATCATTGATCGGTACAGAAGCACCGTTTGTTTTTTCGCCTGAGCGTTTCACACAAATTTCTGATCCGGCCTGCTTGGAGGGCTGAATAATCGCCCGAGAGTAGGGAGCGCGGAAAGTGGAGGCTTTGTTCCAGAAGGGGTGAGATTCCAGCAGGTGTAAATCACGGACGACATCTGAGGGGATTTTTTGCTCGTTTTTTATTACTTCGGAAAGAAGGTTTGCGTAAAAAAGCTCACAATTGATTTACATAGTATTCTCCTTCTTAGGAGGAAAATATTTAACCGTTTTGAAAAAAATATGGTGCGAAATCATAACATTCTCAAAAGAAAACACGAAAACCAGTGAAGCGACTGGAAGTTGTTACGATGAGAGCAAGAGCAACGTTCAGAAACGTTTGCCAACCATGTAAATATTCGACTATACTCTTAAAATGGAAACATATTTTTTTTAATTATGTTTGCGCCTTCATTGGAATGTCGCTGGCGTTCAAATTCAAGAAGAAAATTCATATTGTGTTTTCAAGGTAAGTTTTAACATTATTCAGGCCTTTTTTCGTGTTTTGTGCATTATATTTTTGGTTTCGTCACAGAACGCTTCAACTACTAATGTATTAGCTCTATGCGACTGCTCAAAGAGGTGATATAACCATAGAACTATAAAGATAGAATAGGGTACTCTAATAATTTGTCCAAAAATTTTAGTGTAGAAAGATAGGAAACGAAGAGCTTAAATACAGTGACTCTAACGAGACAGTGGTGACAATTGTGGTCTCATTTTTCATAGCCAAGAATATGGCGGTCACGTGACGTAACGTGAGCCAATCCGCATTCCAAATCAGAGATCATAGCATTGAAATCTGTGCTTCTAAGCTGCCATATTTTTGCTAAATTTCCAATTATCGCCACTGTCTCGTTAGAGTCACTATACACCTAAAGTGATGTGAGCGCCATCTGTGTTTCAACAGTGTTTTTAAGTACCTAAGACTGGTTAAACTATTAATACGAGGGACATTTGTTGTATGCAGGAAACATCCCCTGCATGAAGGGCCTATTTAGAGGAAACTATGAGTTTTATACGTCCATTAATTCAAAGATTCTCTATTGCTACACCTTCAATATATTCAGAAATGCAAAGCTTTTATTGATTTCGATTTGGTAATCGAGTGATTGTCAAAGTTTTATGAAACCTGCTGTGAGTGATTTGTTCATATTCATCAATCAACTTGTATACTGTGTCATAAAGACACCATATCATAAAGAAATTATAAGGAAACTATACTGTCTGACTAACATACAGGTCTTGTATTATATCTCTGTAAGATTTTTTAATTGTGGTTCCGAAAATGCTGTAAATAATATGTGAGCAACTGAAATGTGTATGCTATGATGGTATATTGAATATTGGTTCATATTGATTTCTGATATAATTTGTACAAATCTCAGTAAGTTTAGAATATCAAAAAGAAACGTATTGCGCAGAAATAACCCTTTGACGTATAGCAGATCACAAGAGTTGTCCTTGTCAAAGGTCTTTCGTTGTCCATATTTTCAAATTATTGTGAATGTTTATGAATTGCTATAAAAATATAGCACATCCAACAGAATATTTCATTGATATCAATTGATTCCAATCAATGTTCAGATGAAAACTAACATCCTAGTCACAAAACAAAACCATACTTTTGTTTTGTCGCTCAGGATATTTGTTTTCTTGTCTCAACAAAGTCGATGGTGGAATCCAATACGAGGAATAGAATTCGAATTTCGCGCCCCTCAATTATAAAACAGAAAACTGTTTTTAAACAGTTTTTCTGTATTGACAGTACGTTTTCAGCGCCATCTCTTTATCAAATGTGTTTTCACTGGCCAAAATGTAGTAGGTTTTTAGTAATGAGGCGTTTCCTATATCTTTCTACTCTATAATCTTTGGATTTGTCAAAATCAGCGGACCGTTCGTTGTCGTGGGGCACACAAAGCATTTTAGTGTTGCAGCTAATGGGGATATGCCTGCTTTTTGTTGTGTAGTCCAGTGTATAAGTAGAGGTGAAAGGAACAATGTGAACTTTACATTGTAAAGTTTCTTAATACCCGCTCTTCGGAATTTCCCTATCCTATTATGTGGATGTAACTTTGACACTATCACAGAGCACATAAGTAGTGGGGGCGTTCTGTGATGAAATCATAATCAGTGAAAAAATTGCCTGAATAAGGTCAAAAGACACCTAGAAAATACAATATGATTTTTTTTTATATCACTTGGATTTGAGAGCCGGCCACATTCCAACCAAGAATTGTGAAATGCTTAAAGAACCAAAAGGCACAAATATAATTTTAAAAGAATACGTAATGTGTAATAGTGTAGTCAACCATTCAATTCTTCTACAAATTGTAGAAGTTATCGCAAGACTCCTCATCCCTACTCAAAATAAAAGGGTTATTGTGCTCAACCGCCTTAGGTGGTTGAAGTTACTGGGGTGAAAAAAGTGAAAATTATTCTTCCCCTCGAATCAGAAATTGATGAATCTGAGCGATTTTCCACATTTCCATTTTATAGTTGGAGAATTGAGGTGTCAATTTTTCGTTGGACCACCTTGTATACTCGTATAATTTTGTAATATTCAATTTCAGATTCGAAACACATAATAATGATATATTGTAAATAATTTTCCCAGAAAATCGCAGCGCAAGAGGAAGGGAAGTATTACTTCATTACTGCTCCGGATTGTTCAAATATCAACTAGAAATTTCAGGGAGGATTTCATTTTATGTCGAGCCTCTTTTCAAGAGCAGATTTAAGGAAATAATGAACCAAAATGAAGAGCAAGAGTTCCAATAGGTAGGTACTTATCTCCTTTCCATTGAAACATATTCATTAAGCAAAATATCAAATGTTTTCGTTCCTAAAAACGAGTGCGCTTTTTATTCATCTTACTGTATTATCCGCTATAATCGATTCTCGAGGATTTTCAATGTCTACCTTCGCTGACCCAACATCCTGTAGACGTAGAGCATACGCCGTTTCCATCTATTCTGAATTAAACATTGAGATTAGCACTGATCGAGCGAATCTAACTTTAAATTCAATTCCAGACAACGCTCGAGTCTTTTCTCGTCACCCGGAACCATTAAGGGGGTGATAATGAACGGAAGTGTAACCCAGAAAATCCCCAGTGCTGCTCAGTATCGAGGTGGTCAGATAGACTGGTTGTCAGCACTGAACGACGTCGAATGCGGTTTAGAAACTCGTTTCCAATTTATGTGGTAAATGATGAGAGAACTTCCAGAAGAAGAGGGTTCATGGCAATAGCTCCCTACAATAGAAACTCATTGGAATGTACATTTTCTATTCTCGGAATTTGATCTATTTAGGTATAACCGAAACTTCATTGATATTCTATTTACTATAGCACTAGATTCTCAATTTCTTTTGAGTTACAAATAAAGCCCGTTTCCAACAGCCGAGAATTCATGCGCCGTGAATTCTTTACAGTTACTTACGCACTTTCGGTAGAATTCACTGTTCAGTTGCATACAAAATAATCTCTGCCGTTTTCTCACCAAAATTCGGCGGAGAATTCTCCAGAGAATTCTTGGCTGTTACAAACCTGCTTAAGGGGAGAAACTGTAGAATTTATAGACGACATGGACTAGCTGTATCAAGAAAAACCCTTCAATGTGGAATTCTTCTCAATTTGGGTTATCACAGCATATGCAAGCTTAAACTGAATAATTATGAGTTTCATTCGTGAATTTTTCAAATGCACCGCGGAAACTATTCAAAATCATTCTTCAAATATAAGGTTTTCAAATTTAAATCGCTTCGTTTCCAGTTTACGATTTGGCAACAGCGCCTACTAGGAAATAGAAAGAACAATGGCTTGTTTTCAAAATAACAGCCGTCGATTTACAGCCATCATAAGGCGAGCCTCAACAGCAACCGGCCATAAAAATCCCATAAAATTTTACGACCTTCCTCGTTCGTCGCAGATTTCATAGACAGCCATCTTTGTCTATCTCATCAAGATAGGGTATTTGTTGTCCTTTATTATCAACGCATATTTCAGTCGATGTTTCCAACTTGTGCAATAGAAACAGAACGCTTTAAATTTTTAATACCCATTTTTATTTTTCATTTTTAAGTACTTAGAATAACTTTTATTGGGAAACATTTTCGTCAGAAAGAGTATTCCCCATTCAAATACAGGATTGAATTAAAGAATTGTAGATGAATATAGAAAGTTTTGAATTCAATCCATTATTCACCCCACACCATTACATGGTGAAAAATAGGAATCTGATATATGGTTGTGACAACGTCGTTTTTTCATCAACGACTTTCAAATGTACCAACCTTAATCCGGTCCAGTTACTAAAGTTTATAGTGAGTGAAAGTAAAATGCTAACGCAGCAAGCTTGTGCGGTGAAATTTATTGGCGTCTGTTTATGAATTTGGCATAAAAGTGTAGACCTTAGATGTTTAAAACAATACTGGGGTGCATATACCGAAAATCCTGCAACATCTAATTGGCAGATATCGAGGAAGTCAAGGATGAACAGTGAAAGATCTATAGCTAGGGTAGTGCAAGTAAGCAACGCTAACGTGCTGAAGACACTGAGAAAATAATAGTTTTACACCTACCGTCATCAAAGGGCACAAGCAATGTTGAAATTGGAATGCTTATTTTCCGAGAAGACATTTTTGTCCGCGGCTCTTCAATAATGCAAATCGAAAAATTTCAAATCGTCCACCAATAGAGCCACATTCACAAAAAAAAATGGTGTGAACAATTTTCATAACAGAAACAGAAAATCCCCACTCTCTGAAAATAAATTTGAAGCAAAGATTCTCTCTGAATGTTTGGATTGGACCAGTTTGTGGTATGCTTAGTTAGCCATTATTTCTACCATCATGAATGTAAAGATTTCTTTTATTTTTTAAACTTATATACATTCATAACTATAGGGACATAGGCTAAGGGCAGATTTTTTGGACCAAAATATGGGGATAGGACCAAATATACCTCAATAAAATATTTTTTTCGTTTTTTGCTAATAATTTCACTATATATTTTTTCATCCGTTTTTAAGAAAAACACAATTGAACAGTTCAGAGCATCGGAAGGGGATTTGAAGTAACGATTGATTTATTTCATTTATTTATTCCGACGATAAAGCATATTTAAAAACAATGTTACATAAAAAGAATAAACTCAAATTAAATGTTGTACGTGGCCCCCTTCGACTTCTATGCTTTTTTTAATTCTTTTAATAAAGGATTTTCGAACTTCGAAGAAAATATTATTCTGTTTACTTATAAAAAATTCAACTTTATCGCCCTCTATCTTTTTCCACAGCAATATTTTATTGAGGTATATTTGGTCCTATCGCCATATTTTGGTCCAAACAATCTGCCCTTAGCCTATGTCCCAATAGTTATGAATCACCCTGTATAGTATCGATGTTTTACGGATGTCCGCAACGATAAGTATTTTTCTGTCAGGGGACACGTAAAATAAAATGGAAGCACGTGGAGTCGATATACTGAGCTTGTGGTACTCGTTTCAGTTTATAGTCAATAAACATCAATTTGATTCTATTGTTCAGTGCTTTTATTGAATGTAAAGACCCCCGAAGTAACTTTTTGCATCGAAATATGTAAGAGATAGTGCACATTTTTGTCCAGGCGTACTCATATCTAGATTTAATCTGGAATGTTGGAATATTTCTATTTAAATTCTAAATTTGTATTCTAGGAAATGAACAACCCATAGTCATATATTCAGATAGAAGAATACATCGAAAAGGATCATGTTTATAAATCATCAATTTTCTAAAGAATTCGTAGAAAAAAAGCATCAACACAAGCTTTGGAGGTAGCATTTTTATATGGAGCGAAATTATTTTCCAATGATAAAAATCGTGGCTAATTGCAGATCTTGCTTATAAAGAATTGGGAAACTCTTTTTTTCAATGTCAGTACTTTGCTCCTATTCGATTTTCTACCTCATTCTATGAAATGATTAAGAGACTTACATCTTGTATCCCAAGATGGGTTATATTTCCCATTCATTTTAATCACACCGAAATTATACCCTCTGAAGATTCATGTTACCTACCTGAAAAGAAAAAAAAATAGATTATGAGTATAACATTTGAGAGAGAGCCCTAAAATAGAATAGAGTTTACATACAGACTAGTGATCCAAATATTGTAAGAATTGCTTGAGACAAAAAACTGTGAATTTTCTGGGTTTTTTTCATACTCATTTGCATTGTAATTTCAGATTATGGATATAAAATTATTCATTATATCCATTATGTTTTTGATTCCATTCTCACAGTACATTTGGTCCTACTAGTATGTACGCAGTGTGGTGAAATAGTGAGAATAAATCAATATTATGGTTGTCAGTTGTTACAACTGTGATATTTTTGCTCATAAATTGGTCCTGAGTATGTTTTCAAAATCACCTAATATAGAAAACCCACATTAAACCGACTTGAGATGGATATCGCACTCAAAAAATTATTTTTGCAAGAACTACAAAATATCACGACAGATTGCTGGACGGTGGCTTGTATAGGTCGGAATATAATTTCTAGGGCCTCACGAAAAAAGGTCGTCTGAAACCGTAACTAAACTGTGGGGCTGTATATAATTCCTGAATGATTATATCTATTCATTCCAGACTTTTTGAGTCCAATCAAAACTACCTCTTGATAGCTTAACTCTTTTCAGGAAAGAACAACCCTTTTTATTCACGAATCTATGCATTTCCATTCTATGAGCTATGAGTCCCCAAAATTTCTTGCATCTCCAATGAAAGTCGCTACAATAATTCGTGAAACACCCCGTATGGGCGTCGATCAGCAGGGATAGAAAACTTTCAACTGTTTTAATGAGTAAACAAACGAAAGCTTGGACAATCACACTCCTGAGAGAGCTGACTGACCCACTCAGGGTTGTCTATAGAAGGGTTTTGCTTTCACACGGACCCAAAAAAACAAATGAAAATAAAACGAAAAATAAAATGGTAATCTGATTCCAGGGTTGAAAACTTTCAAGCTACTTCATGCCGAAAGGACTAGGAAGTCTTCGAGCTCAACGTTCTGCAGAAATTGAGTTTCCGCTCCTGGCTTCTTAAGTCATTGATTTCCTTATTCCAGTATGGAAATAAGAGGGTTAAAGGAACGGAGACGCCTACCATCTTTCGTGCTGAATCAAGAGAGGCGGCAAGCGAGTGTCTGGACTTCACTTGAGATAGAGTGGCAACACGAGCATCTTGTTAAGTATCACTGTATCAACCCCAATGAATGAAGCTTATACTTAGGTTCATCACAGTCGAGGACTTCCCCGACTAAATTGGATGATTTCCCGCTTTGATTGAAACCCTTAGCGACACATTTTGAAGAAACAATACACCATAAATATTGATCACTTCAGAAATTGTGCTATTTTGAAGAATCATGTAGGTGATACCCACATAAATCCAGTTTATTTTTCTGCTCAGATATTGATGCATTTGTCACAATCTTCAACCCTTAGTGTTACAGCTCCAACCTCTCCTCTATACAGGGTGTCCCACCGGGGGTGCGCATTAGAAGTTTATGGAGAAATAATATTTATTTCGAACTTTTCCAAATTTTACCTTCATTTCTGAAATATTATCAAAAACCGAAGACTTATTTCGAATGGAATACCCTGTATATTATGGCATTTTCGGAGGTATCTTTAAATTCCACATTCATTTTATGTATTATTCCCTGTAGCCATCTTGAGCCGTTTTCGAGTTATTTACTGTTTTTTGAAAAAATTCACAAATGGAGGCTTGTAGAAGGCTGAGGATTTCATAAAAGCGCAACGAACAATCTCAGATCTGTTTTTTCAGTTTTGTTACCGAAAAACTATTCTACGTCGTTATGTAGAGAACATTACTTTTTGATATACAGGAAGATCAAATGAGAGTCTCAAAGTTGGAATAATAAAAGGCCAAAAATTGAATTCTTTGGATATAGGGAACCCATAAAAGACTACACTTATTTTTTCCTTACAGTAGCTTTTCCATTTGAAAAAATCGTTTTTTGGACTTTTTGTGTATTCCAACGGGAGACCCTGTATTTTGAACGGGAAAGATAGGGTAAGTGATACCTCATTTGAAAGGTATTTTTATTCTGCGTTTAGCATATATTTCATTTATTTTCATTCAATCTATTCGTTTTCGAGATATTCAAATTTAAATGTTTACAATACCTACTGATCATTTCGTTAAACTTGAACATGAATGAATCGATCGAATTTTAAGTAATTTACTTTGTGGTTTCGATGATAATAATTAACTGTCATAAACAAGACATCAAAATATTGCTATTATTACCTATACTGTTTGATTCCTCCATTAACAATTAAGGTGAAAATGGTTCATTTATTGACAGAAAGAATTGGAATAATTTCTTTATTATTCGAGAAAACGTGCAACAGACTCAACAGTACATCAGATTTATCATCGAAATTTCAGAATAAATGAGTGAAAATTTGATAAACAGGGTGACAATTTAAAAACATGCCAGGCCAATTATGTCACGACAGGGATGTTTTCAGAGAAAGTGCGATTTACCCCAACTGAAAATCACTCGTCCCTCTACATGAATACTATGATTTGCAAATTTTTATTGATTCCTTGAAGTAGTTACAGGGGGTGACCATTTGAAAACTTGCCAGGCCAATATCTCGACAGGGATGTTTTCAAAGAAAAAGCCGGAACAGGTAAATTTTCAAAGGAGGAGGACATATTTCGAGCAAATTTGTAAGCCGAAATCTCCTCACACCTAGGTGTAGGGGCCATCATCCCTAAATCCTTCATAGGGAATAGAGGGTGAGCTGAACCTCAATCGGAAGACAATATTTCGCTGTACATAATACTATTGTCTTCCAATTGAGGTATAGCTCACCCTCAATTCCCTATTGAAAATTTAGGGGTGACAACCCCTACACCTAAGATTAAGGAGATTTTGGCTTAGAATTCTGCTAGAAACATGTCCCCTTCCGAATATAAATTGAACTGTTCCGGCATTTTCTTTGAGAACATCTTTGTCGAGACATAATTGGCTTATCAAATTTCAAATTATCAGCACCTGTAACTACTTCAAGGACTCAATAAAAATTTGCAAACCATAGTATTTATGTAGAGGGTCGAGTGATCTTTCAATTGAGGTATAACTCACCCCTATATTCCCTATTGAGAATTTATTGGTGATAGCTCCTACACCTAGGGTTGAGGAGATTTCGGCTCACAATTGTGCTCAAAATATGTGCCCCTGCAAATATGAATCTGAAATCATCCTTGTCGTGACATAATTGGACTGGCAAGTTTTCAAATTATCACCCTGTATTTACACAGCATGCATAAAGGAAAAACCAATGTTGTTTAAACTTCAAATGTGAATATTTCGAAAACGAAAAGATGAAATGACGAAAAATTAAATATTCTGAACTCTGAGAAAACGAACGAAATCATATTTCAGTCAATTTTTATCGTTTTCAGAAATTTTTGAAAATAAAGAAAATATGGCACATTTTCAAAATCGACAAATTATCAACATTTGGTTATATCTTCAAGAATAATTAAGATATCGTGAAACGGTTTCCACTAATGGACTTTTCACGAAAACGGAGCCCAGGACTCCTCTCAACGTTTTTACATATCTGGCAGTACCAGAAACAACCAAAATCGCTTGATTCGGTGATTCTGGATTCTTTTCAAAGCCTTCGGAGATTCCTGACCACATCCAAATTTTTAATCTCATATCGCTTGGCTGGCGGCAGGACTAGCAGTGCCTATTTTCCCCTCATAGTATTATGATCCCGAAGTCCTCAGTAGTCAGCTGATCTTCATCGAAGAACAATGCTCAATCTCAGATAACCCATTTAATCTCCATCAATCTTCGTCATTTTCGTTGGGCCGAGGTCGACAAAAACTGGGGAAAATGGACGCAGACCACGATAATATCCCATTACTCAGAAAAAGACGTCGGTGGTCGGGCAATATACACCCGACCATTCTCAGAAAAATCATCCTTTCACCCCGGAGCACCACCAGCCGATATCATCGCATGGGATTAATACATTTTTATCGGGAATCTGAGACCGAACAAAGGCGCTCGAAAGCGATCCCATCGCCTCATCATTCAAATAGGAACGCGCATTTGTCGGATGAATTTTATTAATCTTTGGGGATACAGTGGAGTGAAAATTGTCGCTCGGTGGTTTTTTCCGGTCGCCATAAGAGTCGGAATGTGTCTTGAGTGCTTGGTAAACGAATTTCGCGCGGCCAAAGACGCTCAAGGGAAGGTGAGTGAGGAATTTATCGAATGCGAGTGCTTTCAACTTGAATTCCCATCTTTAGTTCGTTCCTCGTATTTTCGGTCTGGTGAGGAGGATCCGAACGATTCAGGTGATTTGGAAGAATTCAGTTGTGAAGGAGAATGCTATAGTTCAGTTAATATTGAATAGGGTAGATTTTTCCACGTAACTTCGCTATATCTTTTCATTTGGTTCTGGGTATTGGCGATATAATTCTATACTACTCTTGATCCTTGACACTGAGCTTGAAAGTTATAGAGGCCAAACGTAGATTTGAAAAAAAGTTTATAGACATCTCGTGTTCGATGAATAAAATAGAGTTTTCAAATGGACACATAAGGCGATCACCCTTCAGATCAACGCCAAATTCACTTGGCGTACCTTAACCTCATATAAAATGCTCGTGAAAAGATTAGGATATTGAATTGAATTCTGTTCGCTCTTCTGAACTACCCGATTTTCTTTTCAAATCATATTTAGGTACCTATGTTGAATAACAATATTTCAAAGAAATGATATGAGGGGTTCAGAGCTGAAGTGAACCAAGTCCATTCAGCCTAGTTTTGAGATGATTGGCTTGGAAGCTGTTTATCACCAATTAATTCAAAAGTGACTCCTTTAGATTTTAAAAGATTAGAATGTAAGCATATGCTTGCATAAGAATAATAATAAATAAAGAAGTCACTTTTGAATTAATTGGAGATAAACAACTTCTAAGCCAATCATCTCAAAACTAGGCTGAATGGACTTGGTTCACTTCAGTTCTGAGCCCCTCATATATTCACTGTAACAGAAATGAATGATTTGACACTTATAGAAGTCCAGAGAAAACTGAAATTCTGAAAATCGTAGTTATGTTCACCTTCAGTACAAAGCATGAACACCAGATGCATCAATGACCTTTATGCATGCTCTCCACCAAGTTATTGAAATAATCCAGCTTTCCTGCTCAGTTTGTTGTAAAAACTGAGGCAAACAATCTCGGAGCTTTTGACGCCGTGCTCTTTGTGTATCAAGGGAGCCCTTTTTAACTTTCACTTTAGCTCTTTTGACTAGCAAAAAACTGCTTTATCGAACTCGTTTGTAAAAATTACATATCGCCATTAATCTGGCCACAGTGAGCTCGCTCTAATATTTGACGCTTGTGTTAACTAATGAGTGGAACTCTCAACAAGCGTCTCGATGTTACATTCCGAACAACTGCTGAGAGTTAAGAGGGGTCTACACTGTTTTAGTGGTCAGTTCAAAAAGAGAAAATGAATATCTTACGTCAGAAACCACTAATAATATAAGGGGTTTTCATTATAATTTAATTTAATCAGTTCGTCAGCTCGGAAAGTCAGACATTTTTTTATTCGTCAAACGGACAAAAATAAGAAAATTGTTTCCTTGAAGAACAAAGATTCATTAATGTTATTAACTTTCCGAGGTGAAATTATCTCTTCTATGAATTTCCACGTAAAAAAATTTCTCGAAATGTCTCGCTATTGGCAACAACTCGTATCCTGGTGAAATTCAAAAAAGACGTTCGTGCTGCCATTTTCTCGACGAAAGTAGAAACTATTGTAATAATCGTAACTTCTACTTATCCTTCGAGTGTTCTGGCAACACCCCATATTCTGGTAGTCTTTCTCCCTTTACGCCTTATACGGATGGCGAGAAAGTCATGTAGTATAAACACCTCTTAAGAGTAAAAAAACAGTTTTCAACTGGCCTTGTAGCACATGGTCTACCTTGTGAAGAACAGTTCCAGTGCAAAGTACTGCCACTTGCAGTACTTGCACAGCAGTTTGATCACCCTGAAGCATCTCAAAGCCTCTTGGCATCGTTATCGAATTCAACTTCACTCGGCATAATGAAATATCGATTTTCAATTGCCGTAGAACCGTTTGATCTTGAAGAAAAAGAAATGCAAACTGCAAAAAGAATCATTAAGAATGTGCATTTCCGACACACATGGAAAAAAATTATCAAACAAAATGAAAACTTGCTCTATATTGAACCTATAATCGCAAGAAAATTATGTAATTTTAAAAAAATATTAAAATGATAGGCACGAAAAATATTCATCTTCAGAAAACAACAATATCCTCAACTTTTGAGGAGCAGTCTTAGTCCCGAACACTCTTATAGCTTCGTTCTCTATAAATTGATGGACTGTAGGTACACTGATAGGGCAGCTGTGAATCTGTAGGACCTAGCTCATATAACAGATAAAGAAGGTATGTGTTACGAATACCAATCGGTATTCGTTCTCTTGACAAATTTTTGGTTCCTTAGGTTACGTTATGACAAATATAATTCACCCCTTCCTCATCTATGCATTCTTTCTTGCTGAGTAACCAATATTTTCTATTTGACAGGAATTTTCTGAATTTCGTGAGTATACATTCTGAGCATTCTATTAAAATATTGACAAGTTTCGCTCCTCCTTCAATACTTAAGTCAATAAATACGACTCAACATACACAGGGTCCACAGAACGTCGTTTGCCATACTTGGTGGTCCTTACCGAAAGATCATCGGCATCTCACGATTCGCATAGCTGAATCCTTCTAACGACCTGAAACCTTCGATAAACCTCATCCGTTCCGTAATTTTTTCTTGTTCTAGGTGGTTCAGAAACTGTCTGGCTGACCAGTATTCACGAGGCGCCACTGATTCGGATAACGTCGCACTTATATATATGTATCTGTTTCACCAAAGATTCTTTTAAATTCTTCATCTTTTAATTCGTTCCCGTTCTTAAGATGGATAATTTTCAGAATGGCATCTTAGATCCGAGTAGTTTAATCTTTTTCAAATGTGTGTCGACCAGGTGAAAGTTGAATATTTAAAGATAATACGAATTCATGTATTTATTTATTATTTATTTATTTATTTATTTATTCATTCATAACAAGAACATAAACAGGTAAACTAGCACCCAAAAGAATGTCCACATGTAGAGCATAAAGTTCACAGAAGTGCAATATATACATATAACCATATATACCTAGTATGAGAAGAAAAAAATAAGAAGAAAAAACAGAGAACAACAAAATTTTGATTTTCAAATTTACAATTTCTATCATTTATATTTTGAAAAAAAAGGAAGAAAATATTCAGCGAAAAGAGAGAAAAAGAAAAAAACACATTTTACATATGATTAAGTAGTGATACCCCTGAAGTGGTTACCCAAACACCTCAACATATTTGTGGCTTTGACCAATTACATCCACCAGATCCTTGAAACACAGACCAAGTATTCTAACAATAGGGGAATTTTTAGAACTGTTAGAATGCCTCGAAGGCAAGACGAAGGTCTCCAGCTTTCTAATTCTCCTCGATGGAGCATGGAAGTTGATTCGCGATAAGAGTGAAGATTATTCCAATTGATTATTTATGGCCATATGCATCGTTTCATTAAACGAGATTAATACCTTAAACATCCTTTTTTTCCATAGATATTCTATGCTTAAACGTCGTTTTAGAGCTTAAGGTTCGTTCAATCAAACGGTGCATACGGCCATTAGTACCTAACTTATTTGCAAAGTGTAGGTATGTCACTCATGATTCTGCGATTCTTCAAACTAACCATGTTGAAGTGTTTCAACCTAATCTCATAATTTTCAGGATCTCCTCTATTCAACCGTAGACCGTAGACCCCACATTTTGAACCCAGAAAACGAAATTTTGTTTTTGCTCTTCAAATATGTTTTTAAAATATTTGCCAGACGTTTTTGAGATAAGCAAATAAGTCACTATGTAATTTCGAAGTTATGGCGATGAAAGCTAATTCTTATTCTTTCATTAAAGTCTTTCTAGATTGAGTAATTCTGTCTTGTGTACTATTGAGGATTCAACCCATTCCATTCTATGGGTTTCATTTCCAGAATGCGGACGAGCTTTGATTTTTCGTTTCTTCATGGTGTTCTACTTTTGACGCTCTTTCATTTATCTTCATGAATATTAATATTTTGAATTCTACGTCACTACTTCGTCATCTTGAAAATAATTACCATTTCAAGTAATAAAAAGTGCGACAAGAAGAATATTGTATTCCCTCAGCATTGTAACTCCGACAATTACACAAAGGAATTCTTCACTTCGTCCGCCACAGACTTGCGGCGTGACCCAGCGAAATGACAGATAATGCCATTCCTTAAATTAATAATAACCTCCTTCCAGAATTATTCTGGGGGTATTCTGTATTCGCGGAATTAAATTCATGGTGCGGCGGTTGTCAGACGGCCGTCTCTGCTGCCGAAATATTATGAAACACGACGAAAGGGCGGCCGTCGAAATAAGGCCGCCACTCGATTTAATCTAACTTTTTGTTATGATGAATAATTTTCGGCAGCCCGAATTTACACGTCATTTAGGGTGAAATGGGGATCATTTCGACGTGATAAATTTCGCGAATGATTCGATGCGAGGGGGATGGAGAAGTAGATGATCTTAGTGGTCTTATGATTCGGGGAGTTTCATCATTTGCACGATTTTTTATTGAGTTGTGTTTATTTTTCTTGAGTCTTGAATGATCCTCTTCCTGAGCATCTTATGGTTGAATTGAATTTCAACTTCGAATTTCCTCTGTAGAAGGTGAGTCGTTGACATTAAAAGTCTCCCTTTTTTCCTGTAACCAGGGTGTGAAAAAAAGTAGGTACTTTATCGAAATTTTCAAAGGTTGGTGCATTTCTTAGACACTTGAAAACTGATTCATAAGAAAAGTTCAAATAGTCTTTTTATTGGAGCAATGGTATGACGTTAAACAACATTTCAAAACTATCTCTCCGCATGCTGACATTATCATAAACAATTGCTTATTTTTTTTTAAATCAAATGGAAATTTTGAGAATGTCTATTTCTTCTTGAGGGATACTATCCCAAGCTACCTGTACTTCATGTCTCAGAGAAGTCAAAGTCCGTGGGGGCTGGGGTAAATTTCTAAGCCTTCTTCGCTTCAAAAAAGTTTAAACTAATTCAGGCAACATAGGAGAACATATGGCTCCACTATTTCTTGAAGGTAACGCAGCGCTGTAATGTTACCCCGAATAAAGACTAAAAGTGACCTACTTGCATGTGCAATAGAACCCTATACCATAACGCCTACTGTCCGGTGTACATACAACCCTTCTTCGGCCATCATGTGCACCCAAGGAAAATCGAGATTCATCAGAAAAGACGACCTGATGCCATTCTACATTTCAATGTTGTCTTTCTCTATACCACTGTAATCGTTTCCGGCCATGCTCAATAGTAAGAGGTAACACAAGGTGGGGTCGATAATGCTCCATCACTCCACTCATCAGCCAAAGATCGAGTTGTCGCAAATCGGACTCTAATGGCCACAGGTCTTAGACGCCGATCTTGAACTTCATTTGTGCCCCTTCGACGTCCGGTGCCTACTCTTCTTCGATTTTGGGCATTATCAAACCACGCTTGACAACATCTCATAACAGTACTTAGTTGGATTTCTGTTCGAACGGTTAGCGATTTCTCGAAATGACAACCCCGCCTCCCGTAGACTAATAATTCGGCCCCTTTCAAATTCACTTCACGATAAATTTTTAGACCACGGCAACCACCAGTTATTACAAGAGATATAGGGGCTGGAGTACCCCAAGGGTCATTACTTGGGCCACTTCTGTACAACATATACCTACATTCACGATATTCCGAAGAATCCAAGAACCATGCTAACGTTATATGCTGACGACACAGGCATAGCAACTCGACACCGCAGCGCAGAAGTAATAGAACGAGTTCTACAAGAAACGATTGACAAAACAAATGACTGGTGCATATAGTGGAAAATCAAACACAATGGACAAAAGAGCCAAGCAATATTACTGCAGAAGAGAAGACTGCGACCCACAACGAATCTAGAAGTTGACGGCGAAGAAATCGACTGGAAAAATGAAGCCAAATATTTAGGAATAATGCTTGACAAAGGACTTACTTGGAAAAGTCATATCAAACAAGCAATCAACAGAACTAAAGCAGCGATGAATAGACTCTATACTCTGATAGGAAGAAGAAGCCACATGTCGAAAGAGACAAAATTGAAAATTATTAAGGCCGTTGCTAGGCCTCAACTGACTTATGGATCAGTTGCCTGGGGTTTCGCGGCAAAGAGCCATATCAAAAGAATTCAGGCCACTGAAAACAAGCTGCTACGTTGTGCAATAGATTCACCTTGGTTTGTCAGGAATAGACAGATTTAGAGGGACCTAAAATGGAAAACCATAACGGAATTCATGAACAGAAAAGCAGAGAAATTATTCGAAACAGCGAAAAACCATTCGAATCAAGAACTCAGGAGACAAGTGGACTACGACTCAGAGGAAGACAAAAGGAGAATGCGAATTTACCGAAGGAGACCAAGAGATCAATTAAAAAGAGATTAAAATAAGAACAGAGACTTATTGAACAATCCAATAAAGTGTTATCCAATAAAGGATAAACACATAAATCCCAGCACGATAGTGTGCGAGAAGAAAACTGACTAAGAGAAGAACGGTTTATAGGCAAATGCCCGGAACCAATATTCAAGAAGCAGTTAAGGGTTTTTAGTGTGGGTCTCGAGCTCAGGAGAGTGAAAATCCCCACACGTGTTCCCCCTCAGGAGAGGATGGTTCGTCTGACTTGCAAATTTTCCCCCTGCTACACCAAAAAAAAAACACCAGTTATTCCGGAAATAGCCTACTACGTTCTTATTTCAAATGGGATTCTCATGAACAAAATGGTGAAAGCATGAGATCCAGCTTCCGTAGAATATTCCTGCAGGGGACGATTTTTCAGAAGAAAAATAGAAGAAAACCCCATGCAAATTATCACCACAAAATTTCAATTAGTTCTGCACAAACGTCTTTCAAATCTTCCACCATGACATACCCTCTACACCAACATCTAAAAAAAAACAACAATGAACAGTGGATGCAATTCTGTGTAGGTCACATCCGATTTGCATTTCAAGGATCAATCGAAAACAAGTCGGATTTCCTATGGAATGATTTTTTGGTAGTTGAGAGATATGAAGTGTTTGGCTCCCAAAGTTGCCCAAAATCCTGAAATCACTTCACTTCGAGGTCACCGCAAAGTGACCTTGAATATTATCAAAATTCGACTCACACAAAAACAATTACCAAAAAAATACATTGTTAAAAAATTCAACATCCGCAATACAACAGATGCAATTAAATGGGAGGAATACTTCACTTTCGCACGGTTTCCCGGTATAATTAACAAGGTACCTACTGAATATTCACCTGGGAAGGGAGCTTTATTAGCCGAGGTCGAGAATTGGAATACTTATTGCATGTCAGCAAAATGTATTCACCCCAGGGAAGATCAGTCCTCCCCACATGCTTATCGAAGGGAAAATTTACGTCAATCCGCTGCTTGCGACATCTAATTACGAAATTGCAATTGGCTATTTGCAGTGGAAGTTCATCAGATACGAATATATACTCCATTCACATTTATGAAAGCAGTCGGTTGACCATGAAATAATTTTCTTGAGTTTTTGAACTAGAAGAGAGTAAGGTTTGTACGCTTGAAATGTGATTAATATCAAAACGACGTTGTTCAAACACTTATAAACTTCTATTTTTTTTTTACATTGGAAGGTTGCCGAAAGTGCTTGACATGCGAAAATCATCTACTTTTAGATATAGAAAAGAATTGAGAGGAAAATTGGATTTTTCGTAAAAGACAAACTATTATTATATTATGACCACTTGAAAAACTTCGAAAAATGCTGAATATCGACCAAAAGAACCGAAATTTCTTGAATTATTCTCCAACCGGCTGAACATTCTCCTTTTTTCAGGTTACAAACTCAATGAGTACGAGTACGAGTATATTCGGAATATTTTAATTTTCATAGTTTTCATAATAATTCGTAAGTTTTCGAAGCTTTCCAATCAGTTAAGATTGTTAAGAAGTGTAAATATCCATAGTTCGAATACTATACTCTCCTTTTAACTCATCAAATTTTAAGCCAGCCTATTGCTTTCGATGAAATCAGAGCGAACTTGATGAAAATCCGCCTGTACTCAATAATTTACGCTTTCTAGCCACGTTCAGAAAAAAAACAGTGGACATATCTGACCCGTGTAGATACATATGTATGGGCACTTTTTCCAATGCAAAGATGACAAACTCAATAATAGTTTTCTCTTGAAAAGATTCAACTTTGCTCCTTAATTGGAGATAAGAAAGAGAATTTGTTTTCCAATAGCTGGTGAATTCTACCTAAAAAAGTACCAGTTCAAGTTTCAGATCTCCAAATTAAACGACAAAAAACATAATAAGTGATCTTTTCGGAATCGTTAAAATCTCAATTTTTGCTGAAACATCTGAAGAATGAAGCATCGTGCGAGGCTATGATTTTGACCATTATATGTTTCTCTAGGAAAAGCGTTCTGTTCTGCTCTCCTAGTTTCCGATATACCCTCACTAGACATCGAATTTGGGACACACTGTACACTATTAAATCTTGAGATTCAGTCGAGCAATAAATCTGACATGTCGACAATCTGTTCGGATGATTCCATTTCCTCAATTATAACTACTCATACAGTATTTTTCCCCACACAAATCTGAGACCGAATCTCTTCGTCTTAATTGGTTATAGCAGCGGATCTGGTGATGGATTACTCAGCAATAACATGAAAAGTGTTGTTCAAGAAGCCATTACCATCATTCTTCTCCACAATAAAGCAAATGTTACTGCGACTATCTCGGCTCTAGCACCGCCTTTCTGCGGAGATTTACTGCTAGACTCTCTCATCTGTGTTATTCAACCGAAGAGGAAATTTATGTCAGGGGACAACCCCGATGAAATAAGAAGTTTCATATCACAGTGTTCCACAGCCCATTCTGTTTCAATTTGGCAACGCGACAGCTTCCAGTCCTAATTCAAGCAAAAAAGCGAACAGGAACAGTGTTAACTTGGAGAGTTCGTAACACAAAGTCCTAAACTTTTTCAAGCAAACAACATTGCTAATAATCACATTTTTATTTTTTGGGTCATCAGACTACTTATTCCATACTTTATTGTGTTGTTTTCTACGAGATCATACTCCAAAAAAGGTTAATTTCCATAAAATTTATAGTTCAATTCTTTCGCCATAAACGTGAAACTTCAGAGGAAATATTACAAACTAGAAAACATGGTCTTCTGTAAACACAGGGTAGTTTCAAAGGCGAGTCTTTTTTTGATCACAGGATAGTACCCATCAAAATACATTAATCATTTCATCAAAATCGCCTATACAGGGTGACTCTTCAACTTGTGCATATATTCTAACAGTAGATTCTTTAGGTGAGAAGGAACATTCTTTTCCTCTACCATTTTTTCGGTTCGGCCTAGATAGAGAGGTATAGCCATTTTAGGTTTTCATAATGTGCTATGTCATTCCTGGAAACTTGACATTAAAACATGAAATACACAATTTTAACGTTCCATATAAGCTAATATATCAACAAAAAATCACTTCTTTCCATTGCGTTGGATCAACAAAGTAAATAGTATTTATAATACAATGAATGAGTTTCCGAAATTTCGTTGGCGACAAATTTTGAATTTTCTTGTTTTCTTTTCAATTTTCGATAATAATAACAAATTCAACTTGCAAATTAGCTCTGTTATTCATATCTAATATGTTATCATTTTAAATCATTGTTCATTTAAGTTTGTTAAAGAGTTACCAAACTCGAACATAATGCATTTAACCACCAGGTAAGGGACGGTCCAAATATCATTCCTCCTCTTCTCATTGTTTATTATTGAAGAAGGTTCGTCAAAATTCAAACATAGGACCGACAAATCAGAACATATATATTTTCGAATGCGTGTTTTTTCATCCATATGTCTTAATTTGTAACTTCCAAACCATCCGATATTTGAAATTTGTATGGTCCTTTCTCATATTTTCTGCTTGGCCAACCATACTGATACAATTCGATTTAGAAAATTTCTCAAACTCAATGAATTTTTTTATACCGAAAGCCGCTGTTCTTTATTGCATTTTTTCTTACCTTGAAAGCACCCTTCAGAATAAGGACAACTTTCCATTCTCCTCAATTCAACACGAACATCTCAACCGCATGACCTAGCGACCCCTTTTTCATTACTACGCTCTGTCCGAAGAAACAAAAAGACCCCGACCTTTGAAGGGATGGGCCGAAGAGCTGCCATCCAATTAGGTCTTTTGTTTTACGAGAATTAGGAGATAAACCCTTCTAAAGCGGCAATTCCGACATGTGAATTACACCTCGTTGGGATTGGTGAAACCTTTCATTATTATAATTGATTCTGTGGTCTCTTCTTTACTTTTCATGAGGCGAAAATCACTTTTGGGGCAATGGAAAGATCGATGAATTTAAGAGATGAGGAAGCTGTCACTACAGCTATTTATAATATTCATGAATAAGAGATAAGAGAATAAAAATAATCATTATATGAGCTCTTATTCGAAGACACGGTGTAAAGAATGATTACACGACTCTACAAAAAAATTTTTGTTCTTTGTCCTAACATTTATACTAGGATTTTCCGGTTAATTATACACAAAAACGAAAAGAAAATAACTTTTTTTGGTATAAAGTTTGCTTTTGTGATAGTTATAGTATTAATAGTCGTTCTACATTTTTTTAATAATTCAAAAAGATCGTCCGATGAGAGTGGGGTGTTTACGTTTACAAGGTGCCACTAGAGGGCACTCGAGTCATAAACAATGATCAGGTGTTGTTTACTAGCCCAGACAAACTTCAAATATCGTCAAGAAAGTGTAAATACGATGCTGATGCAGTTTGTTTTATATGTGGTCAATTTATTATAATTCGTGACGTGAAATACTAATTAAAGACATCTCACGTTCTCTCTGAAGCCTATGAAGCATATTTTGATTTTCCTGTTTGGAATCAAGACAAGCCATGGGCTCCACATGTTGCTTGTTTTTATTGTAAATGCTGTCGTTGAATCAGTCTCCTAAACACAGAAGCAAACTTTTTCATGCCATATATTTTTTTTCGTCTTATTAGGATCTAAACTATCGAAATTTTATGCTTTGCAGTCAAAGTCAAATTTGGTGTTGACCCGTGTTATCAATTAATAGTACCTAATGCTCTCTTGGAAAATAACATCGATCTTTAATATCCCGCAATTAAGCTGGATTCATCACTGAATCTCCAAACCAATTCGGAAAATTAGTGTCTAATGCAACTACTTTTCGAGAAGCAGCTCCAGCATGTGCAAAAATATCTGTAAAGCTGAATCTATCAACAAGAATTAGCACCAAAATTATTGTACCGTCCCCTATTCGTAGGCATAGGCAGGCTGCATTATGAATTATTGGAATGAATTTCACTCCTTTCCCTATTCATTTCCACTTCTGTCCTATATTCCAAGAACAAACCCCTCGGCCTCATCCATAGTCCACGGGATGCACCATTACACTGGTGACAGCGGTGGGATGTTCATTTGATTGTTTCCTGAAAGGGAAGAATGTGGATTCGCGCAAAGGACAGATCTTGATATTATATACTATATTTTTCAAGACCTGTCCTTCGCGTGACGGCCCACATCCACCTTTTTCCTTTTTAGAGGTGACAGCGGTGGGATGTTGAAACATACAATTTTGTTGCTCACTAAAAGGGAAAAGTGTGGGTTCACCCCGTCGCTCGAAGGACAGATCTTGATGTTTTATTAAATATTTTCCAAGACCTGTCCTTGGTGTGAAGGTTCGAATTAAATGTTTTCCTCTTTAGGGAGCTATCAATTTCTGCGTTTTCATATCCCACCGTTGTCACCGGTGTAATAATGCAGCCCGAGTCTCGATCAATGGAAGAGCGACTCTCCATTGGATAAAAGGTGATTATTTTTAAGAAATCAACACACAAAGATTGATTGCTCTTCCGGAAGGCAAAATGTGGATTCGGCAAGGAGAGATCTTGATGTTATACTCTATATTTTTCTGGGGAGAAAGTTTAAACGAAACTCCTGAATGAAATTAAAAACTAAATCATAAAAAAAAACTTCTCTGCATAAACTCATTTCATCGATGACGACCAACTTTAATCTTCAATTTCTCAAAACACATTAATGGAGCGTAAAGCAAACAAAAAGATTACGACATACGCTTATAGATTCAATTCGACCTAGCACAAAATAGGAATCATCAATGAATTTGGAGGAGATTTCAGGACTCTAGACTATATAAACTTTTTTTATCTCTATCATCTACAATACGCAGAGTGTGCTTTGCAATCGTCTGGGTCGCCTCTACACGCAGTTGAGCGATGTATCTGTATTTAACTATGAAACACTCTGTTTATACGTGATTATTATGAAATATTCCACCAAATATTCCGAAAATTCCGATGGACATCAATACACTCTTTATTTCCTCCTTTTAATGACTTCAACTCCAATTCGATGACACTATACTCTTAGCTGAATATCATTTCTTGAAATTGTTTACCCTCCTTGGTGGCTAATTTCAGCCTTAAGATTACTTGGCAGGACTTAAAAACGCCGCCTTATCTGCAGTGAGAAATTCCACATTTTCAAGATAAATCTGTGAACTCAGCGTTTAATTGCTCGTAATCTGCCTACGTGCTGCGTTACGTGGGCAATTTTTCAGAAGAATAAGTGTTGACATCCGGCTTCCTTTATGATAATTAAAATGAAGTGGGGTATTTGGACTGAATGTAATAAGTATTTTTCATTCAACTACAGAGACTGTTAGATCGCGGAAGACTTACCTTGGCTTTCTGTAGGAATTTATTTGTATCTCGTCCTCATAATCTATACAGATATTTCGATGCTACATTGTTATGTACCTGCATTGATAAGAAATTCCGAATTGACGGCATGCTGAGGGGCAAACAAACCATCTATGATCACAAAACTCTAAATTGTACAAGTCAATATTACCTAGTCACACACCTAGTGTTAACAACACATGAACCACTTGAAGATTGAATGAAATTTAATTCGAGACACTTATACAATTATTTTAATAAAATTGACGATATTCAATCCGATGAAATACGAGGTGAGTGGTAGATCGTCTCTAGGTCGTTTTTATCTGTTTCTAGTTTTATTTTGACATTCCAGCCTTGAGAAAGAATCACAACCGATTCGAAACGTTGGCGATGTACTAAAAGGATAACGAATAAAAATTTGTCCAAATTCCTGCGAAAATTATTTTAATAATTACCTAGTCAGTTTTCTATCATACCGCACTTTCATATCACGACTCAAGGATAAAAACTACGAAATTTTCACTGAAAATGAAAACGGATTCGTGAACACCACTTTAAACCACAATAGCATGGACTCAACCAACACTTGTGTGCCCTTCAGGCAAAGTGGCCGTTCTGTCAAAGTTAACACTGATCCAACATGCCCTACACTGGGTGTCAGGCACTACTATTTTCTGAATCTAATTGAATACGAATATCAATCATAATCTTTAATTAAAAAAAAAGTTTCTGACTGAGGTGTTAGAGTCGAGCTGTTCCTGGCAGTCCTGAAGAGTTATGAGGAAGGTGTTGAAAAAAGACCCGTACAGTTTTTTGAATTGACTTAAATTCAAAGAATTACCAGAATCGGTTTAGTCGTGCGGAAGTTATCATAAAAAAATTATTATGGGAGTAGGTACCATTTGAAGGCACATAAAGCATTCTGACTCTTCTTAATATACCTTATTCTCTGGGGGCTGACTCTAATGAACAGTCAGGAGGTGCCGGGACAGCCCTGTATATTCTTTTTCCATTTCTATGGACTACTCGAACAATTCTTATAATATAATATATGGCAGGCTGCACGAGAATATCCTATTTCAAATATTTATGATGTCAGTACCGTTTATCAATTTCCTCCTCCTTCGTCCTTTATTCTCCTCAAAAATATGATATCTGTTCTTCCAATCTTCATCTCTCCTTTGCTTAATGTGCTGCCGCCGAAGGAGAGTAACAAGGGCTTCATTTGATCAGACTGTCGGAATGGCGGTTTTCTAACTTCGACTTCAACCTTCAATACTAATCTCACCAAACCTTCCTTCTTCTGGTTACTTCTCCGAAATATCTAAATATGCTTCGGCTAATGATTGCGGTGAGTCTAGTTGTCTAGTGGTGATCTGAATCTCCTCAAATCATTGTCAGTTTGGCCGTTGCCGTATTGGCCATTGTGAGACGTTTTCGGATCTCTTTTTCGCATCCTCCACTGTGAGTGATCAATTTATATGTCAATTATTCGGTTTATTGTAAGAAAATATGGCAAAGAAGATGCAACTCAGTTCAAGACCGGGTGGAATGGTGATGACGTAGAAGGTGGCAATGTCAAGCTCATTGACAGAACTCGTTCCTTAGAAGTGGCGTGGTATTGACAATGGCTAAGGTTATACAGATAATTTGAAATAACTGTGTACGAAAACGTTGTTCTTTTAATGACTACGGAAGATACAGTTATCCGTGTTAGTAGCTGGGAAGTACAGTACTTTAATAGAATGAAGAAATTATCGGGTAAAAAGTCAGTTTTGTCTTTGTCACAGTTCTTTATTCAATACTGCCAAGCTTTCGGCCATTTACATACAGGGCACTAAAAAAACAGTAGAATGTAAAATTAATCAATGAAAATCAATGAAATCTCATTTCAAACTGAACCTAATAGAGCAATGAACAAGCAGAACAAAACCGCAATAAATACATCTAAACATCAGAAACTCTCAGTTTAGAATCCTTGTCAAGGATTTTAATGTTTAAACTTGATCTAGTTACCGTAGGCTGTGTAGATTGCCGGCTTCCGCGACCGTTCGACCGCCGTTGGGTCCCAGGAGGACTTCGGATTCCTACCGTACTTTTGGTGCTCATTTTGTTAATATATTGCCGACTTCCGACCGATCAAGTTACAGGTTGACAGCTTTTTGCGACCTGCTGTCTGACTGGCAGCCATTTTGAAGGTCACAGAGAGAAAGAAAGAGACAGGGTGCACTGCAATTGGACTGGGACCAGCAACCGTACCGATTTTCGCCGACAGAGGGAGTGACTTGCCAGGATTTCAAAACTTGACCGTATTTACCGTCTATTTCAACCGTATTTTCCTGGAGAGACCGTATTTCATCAGCCGCCCCACACCGACCAGGCCGCCGGTTGACATCAACATTTGTAACTACTTGTACATTTCTATATATAATTTAATCCAGTAGGAATAAAGAACTGAACGTTTATTTTGTTGCCAGTTATTTTTGCCAGTGAGAGTCTGTTCCCCAAATCAGTTACAGCGAGAGTTACAGCAAGATTTTCGTCAGAAGAGGTAGGTTATCTTTTTGAACGATTAAAAACTCACAAAAAGCAGGGACCAAGAAGACGCTATCCCCCTAGTTTTCACTGCTACCTTTCTCCACTGATCATTTAAGTCTACCCGGGCTCTCTAATTCCTTGGAGATTCTGTGAGAGACGTGGGGTTTCACTGATTGCCCCACTGGCGCCCGAGCAAAGGTAAGGAGCATCCAGGGTGAGAAAAAAAGCACAATATATTTCATGGCACTAATAAATTTTATGAAAGATGCGCTTAGTGACGTAGAGTGTGGCGATTCCGAAGTTAACCGAATACTTCCGACGTCCTTCCCTATATCTTCTTGGTATATAGGAATCACAATCAGATGGTTCTGCCAACCGACATATTCCAATGTAAAAACCACTAAGTTATATCATAATCAAAAAAATTATCAAATTAACTAGTAGAGACAATAATATAATAGAAGCATCGAAACATACTGTCATTATAACATATTTCCACGTTTCCATGTTTTTTTCATTTTATTTTCAAGGTTTTTCTTTCGATTTGCACTTCATCTCATAGAAATCCTCACAAAAATAATATTTCTCTTTGAAATAAATAACTTGAAAATAACGCTGCTATAAAATAGTACAAAATTATTTTCAATGAATTTTCCAGGATATAATGTGTCATCGTATCTAATTGACTAATCAGCGATAACCTCAACGGATATTTCAAAAGTGAGATAATTGGAAGTAACAAAATCTCATTAACACAAGGGAAATCGAAATCAAATATGTAACGTGTCGCTTTAATTTGTCAGCGTTTGTTGTTAACTGGCTCGAAACATATCAGGTGTCAGGAACAGAAAACATTTCCGGTGAATGATGGTTTTTCCGCTTCCCAACTAGAAATAACCCTCGATGTAAATAATTAATTATAGTAGACTCTTTCATCGCGTTTCTCTCAGGGATCCAGACCTAATCTCGGATGTATGCCTGGGACTTTTTCTTCTCCAATTTCCGCATCGGACTAAAGGAATTTCTAACAAGGAAAGCTACTTACTTATGAATGGTTCTTCGTCCAGCAGAATTTGCATTCATATGAAAACTCCATTAAAAGTAACGCTTCAATCAAGGGATTCCTGAACAATTAATTGAAATTCTTGTAGGCGATCAATTTTTCATGGAACGACTTTTTGTGATTAGCATTTATTCTATTTACATTAAAAAAGGAGATTCAAATGAAGCAGACAATTCACCCTAACCCTTAAATATTTCGTAGCTATTATGTTCTTCAAACCATTGTAAAAATTAAATCCGTCATATTTATGACATCACCTTTTAAAAATCCTATTAGGAGTTGCAGTTGAGATAGGTAGTCCATGATGTGTTCAATAATTATTGTTTTTATTTCTACATATATTGAAGTAGTAGAGTTAGAATCATTTGATGGACGTATTATTTTTTAGGAATTTTCATCATTTGAATCAACAGTAAAAATGAAAGATGTTCATCTTTACTGTTCATTTAAAGGAAACCAATCGAAATTTGCCCTGATGAAGACATTAAGTATGTCGAAACGTCGGCCCAATTTAAGGTGTTTCTATGCATTATTGAGCTAAAACGGATATCTGAAGCACTGAATATTTCATCATAAAATTCACGTCAATTTGAACATGAGAAAAATTGCTGCAAAATGGATCCCCACATGTTTGACTGTTGACCAAAAGCGTGCAAGGGTAGAAGCATCGCGTTCATTCTGTGCTCGATTTAAAAACGATGTAGACTTCCTTATATATATATATGCCGGTTCAGAACGTCTTCCGACGTTGTCCGACGCCCTGCCTCCATCTTCTTCTATCTTCCCAGTCCAGTTCTTGCAAGTTTCTTGTGCTCATAGCTTTAACGACGCCCTGTTTCCAACTGGTCTTTGGTCTTCCTCTCTTCCTACGTTCTGCGGGCTGCCAGTTCATTACTTGCTTTGGGAGTCTCGTTTCTGACATACGTTGTATGTGGCCGTACCATATCAGCTGTCTTTTCTCGATGTCATCCATTAGGGTTCCTTCAATACCCATCATTTCTTTAACGGTCTCATTTCTGATTCTTTCCCTCCTTGATATCCTGAGCGATCTTCTCATTGCGTCCATTTCAACTGCTTCCAATTTTCTCTTATATTTTTCAGTTAGTCTCCAATTCTCTGACCCATACAATAGACTGCTTTTCACTAAGGTTTCATAAATGTTGAACTTTCTTCTTTTAGTTATATTTTTATTCCATAATATGCCGTTGAGACAGGATATTGCCTTTTTTGCTGTGGTTATTCTTCTCTCTATTTCATGATTGTCCGTTCCGGTCGAGTCAAAAATAACTCCCAGATAGTTGTAGTTCTGGCAGTGTGTTATTATTTTTCCATCATTCATCGTGAGATCACTTGCTTCTCCGCCGACACACAGATACTTGGTTTTTTGAATGTTGACCTTCAAACCCCAAATCTCGTACTCTTCAATTAGTTTGCGTACCATATATTCCATATCTTCCTTATCATTGGATATTATTGCCTGATCATCGGCAAACTGCAGGGTATAGAGGGTTGTGTTGTTAAGTTCTATTCCCATGCCATGAACTTTTCTTTTCCATTGTTTCAAGGCCGCTGCCACATATACTTTGAACAATGTCTGTGATATACAACAACCCTGCCTCAAACCTTTAGTGACAGTGAATTCATCAGTAACATATCTTCCTATTTTTATGCACGATTTTATACCATTGTATAGATTCTGTAGAGCTGTAATCAGAGTGTGGTTGATGTTTGTGCTTTTCAGTACTTCCCAAAGTTTTTCTGTTGGAATTGTATCGTAGGCTTGGTGTAAATCTACGAATGTAATGTGTACTTCTCTGTTAGTTCCTGTTTTCTTCTCAATAATCTGCTTGAGGCAGAATATATTATCATTACATGTTCTTCCTGCACGAAATCCACTTTGCTCTTCTTCCTCCTCATCCTTAAATTCTTCCTCTATTAGATCTCGTAATACTTTTCCGTACAGTCTACTGAATGTGCTAGTTACTGATAGTCCTCTGTAGTTTTCGCATCGTTTTCTATCACCTTTCTTATATATGGATGTTATATAGGCCGATTTCCATTGCTCAGGTACAGGATGTCCATTAATGCATAAGTTGAATATATATGTTATCATTCTGAATAACTTCTCTGTTCCATTCTTAAGGAGTTCAGTGTATATGCCTTCAGGTCCACAAGCTCTCCCATTTTTCAAACCTTTGATGGCCTTTTTGACCATATCCTCCGTAGACTTCCTTAACCGAATTGTTATTATGGATGAGACTTGGGTACATTTCTACAATCCAAAAACAAAGCAACAATCGATGGAATGACGACACTCTGGTTATCCAAGATCTAAGAAGTTTCGGGTCCAAAAATCTGCAGGAAAAGTTCTTGCTTCAGTTTTTTGGGATTGCCATGGAGTAAACATGATTGATTTTTTGGATAAGGGTAGAACATTAACCGGAGATCACTATTCGACATTACTGAGCACTCTACGGGAAAAAATTAAAGAGAAAAGACACGCCCCTGTACTCAAATCTCATGTTGCCATGCAAAAAATTAGTGATTTAGGGTTTGAATTACTAGAACAACTCCCTTATTCACCAGATTTGGCTTCATCCGACTATCATCTCTTTCCTCAACTGAAAAAAGTTTATAAGGTCGTAAATTTTCTTCCAATGAGGAGGAAATAAAAGCTGTGGAGTTCTGGTTTGCAGAGCAAGAAGACGTTGCAGGTTCGCTATAATGAATCTATCCAATTTAGAGGAGAATATGTTGAGTAATGAAATATTTTGACATTGAAATTTGTTTGGTTCTATAGTGGGCTAAGAATTTTTCAATATATCCTCGTATATTATGTGTGAGTAATACGCAAAAATACGCCTCTCGACATGATACGTCGAGAAATACTAACAATTTGATTCAACTGCAAAAAGTAAGTTTTCTCTCGAATATCCACTTCAACTTTTGAGCAGTATATTTATTTCATTATTTAGTACAAACACAAGAAGTATTTGATTACAAAGGGACAAGGTTCATAAAATAACGCCATACGAGTTCAATTCTGTTGAATGAGATTCTCACAGTCACATTCAATAACTACTCTTTGAGATGAGTAGAAGGAAGGACAGAGAGGAGAGAGGAGAAGGATGTAGTGCAGCTCAAACCAGACCTGAATTCACATACGGAATTGAGATTGATTGGAAGCATTATTCGAGAATAGCTCCTGAGGGGTAAAAGCTTTATACGCTGAAAATTGGTTGAATGGTGACATAGAACGAAGTTTGTCGTGTGAAAATTCTGACTATATGTTCAGATAGAGTTATTGATTTTCGAATTGTAAAATGTACATTTCCGCTGCGCTCACATCGAATAAAATGATAAATTATTCAATAAGAACGGAATGATCATTCAGTACTAGAGGAATACAAAACTTCTTCAGAGAAATATTATCACATTGACGAATAGATTACCTATCTGCTCCAATTTCGTATTGTTCTTGTATGTTCTATGAATGACTTCATTATACACTGCAGTAAAATGACAAGAGAGTCGATTAGTCCATTAACAGTACTAACAGTAGATATGTAAATGGTATCTAGAAAAAATGTTTAATTAATGGAACTTTTACAGGCTGTTTAGGGAAGATGACTCTGGTAACATCTCCACCTATGCTCCCTTGTGCTAACTTGACAAACAACAAAGGTTCGGCCCTCTAACTATCAATTATCGTCAGTTCAATGGTAATTAGGTAGTCAAAATAGGAGGGGTCTGCTGCCCAAAAGCTCATTTTTATGAATTATAGTGAATAAGTAAAGTGCAGATGGAGTAGTTGAAATCAAATAATAATAATAAATAAAAATTAATTAAAAAATATAATTGAGATGAGAATAATTATAATTTAACTAACACAAATTTTGTGAGACCAATGTTCCCTGTATACAGATTCACTTAGAACTCCAACATCAGCATTTGGAGCTGGAGCTGGAGTTGTCTAGGCGTCCTTGAAAACCTCCAACATCTCGAGGAGGTCAGGGTTCCTCTAGTGAGTCTGTATCATTTTCTTCTTCCCAAGCTCCAATAAAGGGTGCTCATTGTCGGAAACCCTAACCCGCAAATTTTCTGCACAAAATTGTGAATAGTTCTCTATACATTCATTGGTGAATGCGTGCTAGCTAAGGGTAGATAGCGGACACGAAGGTGAGTCAGTATAACCTATATTTAAAGGGTCTCTATTTAAAATGAGGAATTCTCCTTAATTTGGGTTATCACAGCATATGCAAGTTTCAACTGAATAATTATGAGTTTCATTCATGAATTTTTCAAATGCGCCGCGGAAAATATACAAAATCATTCTTCAAATATGAGGTTTTAAAATTTAAATCGCTTCGTTTCTAGTTTAAGATTTCGCAACAGCGCGTACTAGAAAATAGTATCAACAAACTATCATCAAGATAGTGTATTTGTTGACCTTTATTATCAACGCATATTTCAGTCGATGTTGCCAACTTGTGCGATAGAAACGAAACGCTTCAAATTTTAAATAGGTACCCATTTTTATTTTTAATTTTTAAGTAGGTAATTGGAAATTTTTTTTTAGGAAACGGTTGAAATGGTTTTTTCAGAATGTGACGTTTTAAAGATATTTCATAGAAAATATATCATTCTCGTCAGAGCGAGTATTCCCTATTAAGGTATATATACTTCATTCACTTTTATTTTAGCAGTCGGTTGGCCATGGAAATTTGACACATTTCACTCTGTATAGTACGAAAATGTGGGGTTATGAAGCTTGTCAAAACATTTTTGTGTTTTAAATCAACGCTATGTTGCCCGTTCTACATAGAAGTTTCTGTTATTACGTACTTTATCAAAATGTCGAATCTCTTCGGAAAATATGTGACGAACATAATTGAAGTTTATACAAACTGATTGAAGGCATACCAAATCCAGTTATTTGTATGGAGAATGGGAATACAAGAGATCAGTATAATATCATAATATGCACTAGCTTGAGGAGAGTTAATGTTCGTTATCTTCTATGGCTTACATCATTTGTAGATTTCAAAAATATTAACCCGAAGATGAAATGCATATGATGCAGTGGTTGGGAATGGGTATCTCCCGAAGGAATTAACAGATAATTACGAGAAGGTTAAATTCTTCAACAAAAATCATCTTGCATCAATATAAGTAAAAGGAATTGAAGGAAGTTTCAAGTTAAGATGAACTTCACCTTTGAACAAAAATTTCACATGAATAAACAAGTAACAGGGCAACTTGCGCGTATTTGTGGCTTTTCATCTTAATACATTGATGTAATAATAATAATTAGGTATTCATTAGTATCTTAAGACATTTACATTGTATAGGACAAATAGAAAAATCCATTTTAGGGAACTTATTCTTCGATGACATTTATCGAAAATCCTGTAGTAAACTTTTCGCATTAATTCACTCAAACATAAAATTCTCAAATGCCACCACTTTTTTGGGTCTCCCAATAGAAGGAAATTCTTTGTCATCCTCTTCATTCACAATCTTTCTGATTGTGGAAATATCCAGCTAAAATATATGTCGTTTAGATCCAGATGAAACATTATATAAATTCTCTTACATTGAATAAACTCGATACCGTCTGACGTATTGTGGATGTCAGAATATCAGGGTAACTATATGAATGAGCGGACCTGAATTCTAAATAGCACTTCCTGTCTCTATTTTCAATCACTTTCGGCATTTTCGTAATAAAAACTTATATTAGTTGTGGCAACGGCGTTATGACGTTAACGACATTTCATGAGTGCCAACCTAACTTCGTTCTAGTTACAAAAACTTGAGAAAATTATTTCATGGCCAACCGACTGCTAAAATAAATTTGAATGAAGTATAGTGTTTTATTGATTTTGTCAAGTAATGCAATTATCCATAACTTTAAAACCACTCTATATAATTCGATTTTATTTGGTGCATTTATTCTCCGCAACTACTAGTTCATACTGACATAGTTACTACATTTTTTTCTCAGGTCCGGTCTAGAAATTGATTTATTTATCAACTCAGGAATACACACAGGTGCTTTCCACACCCAAAAAGATAAATAGGGTTCCACCCAGAAAAAACACTGTATCTATATCAAAATTCTCAAAAATTGATAGGGTATTCAAAGAACCAGAGAAAACTTGAGGAAGCAAGGTATTTCTCATACTTCCGCATGCGATCTCAATACCCAACTTGTCTAGTCAAATCTGAATAATATTCACAACACAGTAACCAAAATTTCAAAAAAATTTGAATCCATTTCGTATTTGATTTTGCCAATTTGATTGAATTCCTTGTTTTTCAAGGTCGTGACCCAAAAAATAGGGGCCTGATGAGAGGCTGAAGATCCAATCGGATCAGGAAAATGACTTAATACCTACCGAAAAAATTTTTGGTTAATGTGTCGTCTGAAAATTCAGATTTATTGAGTAATAAAATCGCATCCATAAGTACAAAAAATACCTTGTTTCCTTTAGTTTTCTTTCCTTTTCATATAAAATATAAGGAATTCTGATAAACAGGGTGTTTTTTCGATTCGATCTTATTCATCAGATTTTCCTAGACCGCACCTTAAAAAAAAATTCAGTTACTATGCTAGTATGAACTAGCTGTTCCGAAGGTTCGAAATGTTATAGGTAATGGAAGAAATTGGTAAAATCAATAAAACATTCTGTATCTACCGTGGAACACCTAGTATCTACAACGTCGATCGTAGATAAATTTTTTTCATTAAAAATACTTGTTTCAAGAAAAATGCACGGAACTTCCAAAAAACCCTAATAAATATTGTGTTTCCTCCTCAGGGGGTTCAAACTACGCAGGGGGATTTTAGGACAAAAGAAGTTCCCCCCCTTGGATAAAAAATGTGTGAAGTTTTCGTTGACCCAACCTGTATAAAGTATTTCTTTTATTCCTGTTGATGTCAACGCACCCCTTCTCCGATTCATCCAACTTTTATTCAGCCACATATATCATTTCCTAACGTACAATAAACTTTCACCCCATCACAATCTCACCCCAATTTCGAACTCTCCAAAAAGAGATGTTTCATCGTCTCCGCGCCACTCGATATATCCCGTATATCGTTCGTCGGCTAGCCCAAAATACTGAAATAAAAATAATGCGAATAAATCACTACTCCGTTGTTCCAATCCCGGTTCCCTCTTCATAGGTTCATAATTTAGCCGACTGCAGAGCGCCTGATTTCCCTGATGTCGGCATCAGGCTGGTTTTCCCGTTCTATTTGCCGTGGAGAGAAAGGAAAAGTGATAGGTTGCGCCTGTTGACGCTCTTTCCTCTGAAATACGTCCGCAATTTTGAGGGTTTTTTGATGCCGTACAATTACATTCCGTATTGTTGATTTTAAACAAGTTTTTTGCCGCGAAATTGAGGAAGCGTCTATTCAGCTAGGTTCTCTCGTGTAATCTGTTTGCTGTCGAGTCTTTGTTGTACCACAGCCTATTTATTATTTCCATCAGTAACGGAAACCATTTTATATCCCGTCGAGCAATTTCTTCGAAGTTTCACCTAAGCCGAGTTTCCAAAGTTGGGTCTTTTACTGACAGGAAATCGAATCTGATTGAAAAGTGCAGGATAACGGAGCTCAAAACTGACCAATAAGAGTACCTGCATCAATGGATTGGAAAATGGCCATTTTCTGGCAATTTCTGACAATTGTGCCAGAATATTTTACGTTCTAGACTAGATTTAGACCTCCACGGCAAAAATCACCATGAACACACAAAAATCGGATGAATATACGGAGATATATTGAAAAATTCTTAGCCTACTACTAAACAGAATTTCAACGTCAAAATATTTTATTACTCAACATATTGTTGATACATTTATTACAGCGAACCTGCAACGTCTCTAGACCTTTTAAAAAAAAGTTTCTTCTTGCTCTGCAAACCAGACCTCCACAGTTTTTATTACCTCCTCGTTGAAAGAAAATTTAAGACGTTTCAAATTTTTTTTCAGTTGAGGAAAGAGATGATAGTCGGATGGAGCCAAATGTCGTGAATAAGGGGGGTGTTCCAGTAATTCAAACCCTAAATCACAAATTTTTTGCATGGCAACATGAGATTTGTGTGCAGGGGCGTTGTCCTGCAAAAACAAAATACCTTTGGATAGCTTTTCCCGTCTTTTCTCTTTAATTTTTTTCCCGTATAGTGATCAGTAATGTCGAATAGTAATCTCCGGTTATTGTTCTACCCTTATCCAAATCAAATGGAGTAATCAATAATGATTACTCCATGGCAATTCCAAAAAACTGAAGCAAGAACTTTTCCAGCAGATTTTTGGACGCGAAATTTCTTAGGTCTTGGAGAACCAGAGTGTTGCCATTCCATCGATTGTTGCTTTGTTTCTGGATCGTAGAAATGTACCCAAGTCTCATCCATAGTAACAATTCGGTTCAAGAAGTCTACATCGTTTTCAAATCGAGCACAGATCGAACGCAATGCTTCTACCCTTTCACGCTTTTGGTCAACATTCAAACATTGGGTATCCAGTTTGCAGCAATTTTTCTCATGTCCAAATTGACGTGAAGTAGGTATATATCTAATGATGAACGAGTTCGTATAAAATATTCAGTGCTTCAGATATCCGTTTCAGCACAATTCGAAGATCTGATAAAATCATATCATGAACTGCATCGATATTTTCGGGAACTGACACAGAAACTGGCCTTCCCGATTGGTCATCATCTTCAATGGAAAATTTACCTCTTTTGAAGCTTGCAATCCAATATACGAAGGACATTGATCACCAAGGGTATTAAGCATATCTTCGTAAATCAGTTTACCTATTAACCCTTTTAAATTCAGGTACTTGATGATGGCTCGATATTCCAAATTTTTGATTTTCACAATTTCGGTGGACATCTTCTTTCTTTTAATTTATTGCGTAACGCTGGTTTACTTTTTTGACCTCAAACTTCACACTGACACTTCTAATGAGTTATTGTTCGTTGCTATGGTAACGCAATATTTTTTTTATGCATGGAACTGGTCTAGGCTAACTAGATATCAATACATCCTCGTATTTCTCCAGTTCACTGCGTCACTTTATTGCTTCCATCATTTTTCGAATAATAAACAAGGATGCAACTAACGATAGATACCGAAAAACAGACGTATTTTCATAATCAACCTATTAATATGGCTATGGTAAAAACCCCCATTCTCTTTCATTATTAAACAGGGGTAAATTGCTGCAGAATAGGCCATCACAAACGATTGGTAACATCTGTTTTCATTAACATGTTCATCAGAGCACAATTTGTTTTGATAAATTTGTCTATTATTTGAACAGAATATTTCAGATTTAATTGTGGAATATTTTATCGAATAATAATCGGATGAAATTGATCGACAGTTCATTTAAACCATTCAACTATTCGGAAAAAATCATGGGACGCGTTGAAAATGGTCTAACGAGCTGCTACTGTATTGCATTGAATTTATCGCATGTTGGTTTAGTAAATCCGAATATTTTTCCATCGTTCAAGCTTGTCGCGTTTTATGTGCACCCATCACATTTTGTTCGATAGAATATTTTACAATTTTACATCATCAGTTGGGCATATGGAAGCATTTCGTAAAGTGGGAAAAATCGAGGAACTCATTCCTAAACGATTTCTCCATTGTTTATTCAATGCCCGTTTGCAACAGCCGAGAATTCTCTACAAAATTCTCGCAAGAAAACGGCAGAGATTATTTTGTACGCAACTCAACAGAGAATTCTACTGAAAGTGCGTATGTAACGGTACATAATTCACGGCGCATGAATTCTCCAGTAAATTTTCTAGAGAATTCTCGGCTGTTGCAAACGGGCTTTAGACTACAGAAAACCATGTTTCATTGAACATTTGGATCTTTTGCTCTTATTAAAATACTTTTTGTAATCAGAGGATGAATACGGATGCCTATCGAGATGCAAACATGAAAATAATACCCACAAATGAGCAGCGCCTCATGTAGTGCTTTGTTATAACATATTCTTTCGATAAAGAGCATAACAATTTGTAACATCAAACAATTATTTTGGGCTATAGCATGTGTAGGAGATAAAGTTTTACCAGAGACTAGCGTAACGGGGTAACATAAAATATTGCTTATGATGCAAGATCTTAGGGAAAAACCCCAGTAAAAAAAACCCTTTCTTCCTGTGAGTGACGTAGATTATAAGAAATGAAACTGTTCACAAAATAAGCTGAAATATTTGATATTGAATAGAATCTCGTACTGCAAAAATCCTTCCTCGAAGAAAAAAATCTGGGGAGTACTCTCCAAGTTACCCTTGGTGATTAATTTCCTTCGTATGCCACCGTGAACAATTGGACGGCAAGCTTCAAAAGAGGTGAATTTTCCATTGAAGATGATGACCGATCGGAATGGCCAGTTTCTGTGTCAGTCCCCGAAAATATCGATGCAGTTCATGACTTGATTTTACCAGACCGCCGAATTGGGCTAAAACGAATATCTGAAGCACTGAATATTTAATACGAACTCGTTCATCATATACTTCACGTCAATTTGGACATGAGGAAAATTGCTGCAAAATGTATCCCCAAATGTTTGAATGTTGACCAAAAGCGTGCAAGGGTAGAAGCATCGCGTTCGATCTGTGCTCGATTTGAAAACGATGTAGACTTCTTAAACCGAATTGTTACTATGTATGAAACTTGGGTACATTTCTACGATCCAGAAGCAAAGCAACAATCGTTGGAATGGCGACACTCTGGTTCTCCAAGACCTAAGAAGTTTCGTGTCCAAAAAGCTGCTGGAAAAGTTCTTGCTTCAATTTTTTGGGATTGCCATGATGTAATCCTGATTGATTTTTTGGATAAGGACAGAACAATAACCGGAGATTATTACTATTCGACATTACTGACGACTCTACGGGAAATAATTAAAGAGAAAAGACGCGGAAAGCTATCCAAAGGTGTTTTGTTTTTGCAGGACAACGCCCCTGCACACAAATCTCATGTTGCTATGCAAAAAATTCGTGATTTAGGGTTTAAATTACTAGAACACCCCCCTTATTCACCAGATTTGGCTCCATCCGACTATCATCTCTTTCCTAAACTGAAAAAAAGTTTAAAAAGTAGGGGAGAGTTCCTTTGAATTGGACGGCCCATGAACCGGACGCTACAATTTTTTAAAACACTCGATGGTGATTTGGCATCCTTTACGTAAATCCCATTTTCGCAACAAGGCGCGAGCCACTGGGTCAGCCATTTTACAAGAGATCTCGATCGATTTTGCGAAAATGGGATGTACGTAAAGGATGCCAAATCACCATCGAGTGTTTTAAAAAACTGTAGCGTCCGGTTCATGGGCCGTCCAGTTCAAAGGAACTCTCCCCTAGTAAATTTTGTTCCAACGAGGAGGTAATAAAAGATGTGGAGGTCTGGTTTGCAGAGCAAGAAGAAACATTTTTTTTTGAAAGGTCTAGAGACGTTGCAGCTTCACTGTAATAAATGTATCCAATTAAGAGGAGAATATGTTGAGTAATAAAATATTTTGACATTGAAATTCTGCTTGGTTCTATAGTAGGCTAAGATTTTTTCAATATATCCTCGTATTGTGCTTTGTTGCAGATCATCGATAAGATGAATATGAAACTTAAGCGTACAGAAGGAAGTAACGAAACTAGCGTTAGACCACGGCTAAAAAACCCGGAAATTTAGTAGTAGATGATGAGACTTGATGTTTCAATGAGCAAACGAGACAAATAAGACTTGTCTCGGTTTCGTCTCGCCCAAGAGTCTCGCAGTAGTCTCGTGAATATTTAGACGAGAATTTTCCCGGTCTCGTCTATTGCTCCAGTTGGCATCTAGTTCTTTCTTCTTTGTTTCTATTACTGGTTCATTTGGAATCGAACTTTGATATTTGACGAAACTCAATCTTCTCTTCCAAAACATTTCCAGATACATCGTTCTCTCACCGAATACTCTGATTTACTGAAAATTCTGAAGAACGCTGATGAACAAAAAATAATCATATCCGTGAGTTTGGAAAACTGATATTCTGAACACGAACGACCAGAAATATTCTCTGCTTTCAGCTAGCCTAATCCCATTAACCCTCAAACTTTTTCTCACTGCTATCGTGTAACCATAGACAATCTAATAAGCTTGCCAACGAATATTTTTCAACTTTACTTTCCGCGGGAACCCAGTTACTTTCTTTCCTGATTAGAATAGAAGGTTCAATGAAAGAAGTATCATCTTCAATGTCTTTCATATGGAAATTAGATTTTGCTCGTATAGCGTTCACCCTCGCACCTACCTCGAATTCAGGAATTCTTTCTTATTCTTTTCCCTTTTACACGCGCATTTTTCATCCGCACGAAGTTATTGCTTCCGAGGACAATTCATGAAAACTTCCCCTATTTTTGTACCTAGTGGTACAGTAATTCGTATAAAGAAAACTAGATCACATAGAAAATGAATATGTAGTGAGTATACACGTTATTTTAGAAGGTGAGATGTTTTTTAATAGGAAGTAGAAATGATCAAAAGGAACAGATGCAACTAAAATCACCTTTAAAAACTTTTGAAATGAGGAAATTTAGGAAACTACACATAGATATAATTGATACTAACTTTGGGTAGTGCCAGTGGCGTATATAGGGGGGGGCCCAGGGGGCCCGGGCCCCCCCCGAAATGAATAAAGAAAACTGAAATACTATAATAAATTAAACAGGCTCGAGAAGCATGGCTACGGCGTCTGATGTGAATATACAACAACTGTTTGTTCGCGTGACGATTTCTAAACTGGTTGGGAACCTATACGCAGGCTCAGATCTTAAAATTCGGAACATGCGTACCAGTTACAAATCTCCGAAGCTCTGATCATGTCTTTGAATCCGCGAACGGTTCTTTTCTATCTGCGCTTGCGTGAATAAAGCTAATCTGTAATACGCACGACACGGCTGAAGCCGCTAGGACAGTAGTTGATGATTACCTAAATCTCACGTTTGCGTTCTAATATCTAATATAATAAGTCGTAAGAGTATTTTAGTGTTCTCGGGTCGTAATTGAAAACTGACCAGTGAAAGAAAATCACAATGAAGAGACAAAGTTCAATTCAAGATTTTTTCACGAAAAGACAAAATGTGGATAGACCTGGAGTTGAAAATTTAGAAGCCCGCGTTGCCGTGGAAGGACAAAGTGAAATTGCTTGTGCCGATGTCTTTCAAACCAGCTCCTCTGGTCAAGATGTGGAAGGTATTTTTCAAGTTATTAAAAATGTAAACGATATTGGAAATTACTGTCAAAGGAGTTATATTTGTTCATTAACAAATGATGAAAAAGTTTCATTGTTAGAAAATGTATGGAAACCTCAGTCTGGTTACAAATTTCCTACCACTTCGATTTCAAACCACACGAGATCCTTTCAAGCAAAATGGCTTGAAGAATTTGAGTGGTTAACGTATTCAGAGGAGAAATGCGGAGCATTTTGTAAATACTGCGTGTTTTTCTCTCAGAGCGAACATGTAGGGAAAGGAAATCACCAATCATTGGGAATATTTGTGACCCAGCCTTTCATAAATTTCAAAAAAGCTAGGGAAATGTTCAAAAATCATCAAGATTCGAAATACCATAGGCAATCCATTTTGATTGCTGAAAACACAAAATCCTTGATTAAAAAAAAACGTGTAAGTGTTATTGATCAAGTGAATTCTCGAAGAAAATTAGATATTGAGAATAATAGAAAGAAACTGGTTGCTATAATTCAAACTATTAAGTTATGCGGAAGGCAAATGATTGCTCTCAGAGGTCATAATGATTCTGGACGAGTGAGTCTTGAAGAACCTGACGAAAATGACGGAAATTTCCGATCATTGTTGAGATACCGAGCTAACAGCGGAGATAATCTTCTTAAGGACCAATTGATCAGTGCTGGTGGAAAAACAATGTACACAAGCCCTGTCATTCAGAACGACATCATTAACACATTTGGTTCTTTGATTCAATCCAAAATTGTGGCAAAAGTAAGGAATTCTATCTTCTATTCTGTTTTAGCGGATGAAACCACTGATATAAGCCAAATAGAACAATTTTCACTTTGCATTCGCTATGTTGATGAAGAAACTTTCAAAATCAGAGAAGATTTCCTAACGTTTGTCCCCGTTCATGATGTAACTGGTGCAGGTTTGGCGAAAACTGTATTAGAGACCTTGTCAAATTTAGGTCTTGATTTGAACAAATTGAGAGGCCAAGGATACGATGGTGCTGCCACTATGAGTGGCAAGTTCAGAGGAGTTCAAGCTGCTATCAGAGAAAAACTACCATTGGCCCTTTATACACATTGTTCTTCGCATACACTCAACTTGTGCTTGTCAGATGCAAGTAGCATTTCCTCTATTAGAAACTGCATGGGTGTCATTAAAGAAATATGTGCATTCTTTCATGCATCAGCTAAGAACACAGAGATTTTAAAATCCACGATTTCAGAGTGCTTTCCTGATGAAAAGAGAAAGAAGCTGATTTCATTGTGCGAAACGCGATGGGTGGAGAGACATGACTCAGTTATTCTATTCAAAGAAATTTTAGAAGCTATCATACTCTCCCTACATAAGATAGAAGAATCTAGTGTTTCATCAACTAAAGCATTTGCTTTAAGTCGTGCCATTTGTACTTTTCCATTTATTGTTAATCTTTTCATTTTGAGCCAGATGCTGTCGACTACACACAGCTTGTCTGAGACCCTTCAGAAAAAAAACATTGACCTTAGTCAGGCTATAAGCAACATCACAACTGTTTTAGACCTACTGTCAAAACAGAGATCAAATGCCGAGCAAACGTTCAAACCATTATATGAACAGGTGAAGACAATAGCCTCCAAACTTTTTGTCACAGAGGAGCTTCCACGATTTTGTCGGCTTCAAACAACACGCAACAATGTACCTTATACCACAGAAGAAGAATATTATAGACGAGCAGTTTATGTGCCATACCTGGATGATTTTTGTGAAGCGTTAAGGGAAAGATTCCAATCTCATGAAGACACAATAATATCTTTACAAAACATTCTTCCACAATTTTGTATCAGAACAGACATCACTTTATTAGAAGCTGCATTGAAATTATATGAACCAGATTTGTCATTTAACGACATTGTGCGAAGTGAGTTTAAGCTGTGGCAAGAAAAGTGGAAACAGGAAAGACCTGAAGTTCTGCCAAAAACGGCGATTAGTTCTCTAGAAAACTGTGACAAAGATCTATTCCCCAACATTTATATCCTTCTAAAAATACTAGCTGTTCTTCCCGTGTCAGTCGCTACCGTTGAAAGGACTTTCTCTAGCCTAAGAAGACTGAAAACTTACCTAAGGAACAGCACATCTGAGAATAGACTAAATGGTCTCGCATTACTCTCTATTCACAGAGACATCACAGTTAGCGACGAGGAAGTTCTTGATAAGTTTGCTAGTGTACCGAGAAAACTGGGGTTTGTTTTGTAACCATCTATGTAAGCGAATGTTCAGCTAACCTCGTCTTCATGTCGTCAATTAATTTTTATTTTTTCCACTTATAATAAAATGAAATTTCTCATTGTCGTTTTTTTTCTTGTTCAAAACATGATGAAGCCTTTTGTGAAAACCTCACTACTCTATCAATTTCTCGTCACGTTGCAGGAGTCCGTTAAATGGGGATAGTTCACAGACGTGAGTGTTGGCTAGAAATAGCAACCAATGGTAATTTTTTTTGCATCATAACTTTTAAGATTTGAAAACAATGTGTACGAGATATTGATGAAAAACAGGGAGACTATGCCCAAAGTTATCCTTTGATTCTCAATCGAAAAATTGCATCCAACCTAATCTAACCATTGGATCATTTGATGGTGTAAGCATCTCGGGGCCCCCCCCGAAAATATTTTCTATATACGCCACTGGGTAGTGCACTCCTTTTCCCATTCTTTCCTTTTGCATAGCATCGTGTTGAAGTATAGATATAGATATGTCGATAACTATTATATACAGGGTGAGTCTTTGACTCGGACAAAATATTTCAAAACTAGATTTTTGATTCGGTCCTGATAAAAAGATATAGTCATTGTGAGTTTTCATAATGAGCTGTGCCACCTCTGGAAAAACAAAATTACCTAGAAGAACTAGCTAAATCTGTGACACTTCACCTCAGTGGATATTTTAAACAGAGTTGTATTCAACCATAGTACCCAATTTTTCAAATTTCACAGATACTTTTTGATTTTTGAACGTCAAATTACTTGAGAACGACGAAAAAATATAAAGAATAGTCTTATTTTACAAAACATCCAAATATGCATTGGATACGGACAAATTTCGTTTGAAGAGTTGGATTCTTTGAATTTTGATGTATTTTCAAAGACCTCATTTTAATTTGAAAAGTATTGAGAGGGTCCTTAGAGTCATTCGGGGTTACTGAGCGCGGAGGGTAAGTGTGCGCAGTGCGTATATCCAGACTATGCAATGTATGAAAGAGGGGTTCATTTGGCTGAAGCAAGGGCGCAGAATCGCCAAATTAGTTTTTCAAAGGAATGCGCCGTGCGACGTTTCTTCAACTTTTTATTTGCAATCAATCGAAATCACTAGTGTTCTTTTTAATTTTCAGCATCTCTGCAAATTCTGCCATGTCCAAGTTCCGAGTCCGACAGTGTTAAACAATATTATATTTTATTCGATCATGCGCATATTAATCTAAATATATCATTAAAAATTTTAGGTTCTCTTAGCTGCTCAACTCTATAAGAACGTCAATTCAAATTTTGGCTTACTGGGGAAAGTGTGCGCGGGTAAGTGTGCGAATAGATTTATTAAATGGGCATTATTTCAGTGAGGAATAAATTATGGCATTGTTGATTTTCTTGGTTAAGACTCGATCAATATTGTCCTATTTGTTCGGAAAAATATGAAGAGCCACCAACAAGGGAATGTATCAAGTGTTGTGTTCACCAGGAATTTTGGCACGAACAATAATGCAGTGCTTATAAAAAGGCGCTTCTGTATTGACAATAAACAGCATTTCTTCAATATTGTAACATTTTGATGACATTATTTTGTAATTTTTTTTGATTGTGTGGTTCACTAAGCACTGCGTTCACTTACCCCGTGAGGGTGCGCACACTTACACGCAATACGGGCATGTGAACGCACTCCGACTTTCACCATTAAATTTTTTTTTGCGGAAAGAAAACGTTTTTGTTTGTTGGCTTTTTGATGTTTTTTTATAGATTAGAAAATTCTCTAACTTATGAATATGTTTTAATTTCCCTAGCTTCAACATTTGAAACAGAGGATGGCATGAAAGGCAAAAGTGCGCACAGTTGCCCCGAATGATTCTATACGAAAAAATATAAAGAATAATTTTATTTTACAAAACATCCAAATATGCACTAGATACGGATAAATTCCGTTTGAAGAGTTGAGTTCTTTAAATTTGGATGTATCTTTAATCTTATTGGTCTGGATTAAAGAGACTCAATTCAACAAAATGCCGACGTTTCGATTTATTTTAAATTTTTGGTATTCTTATGGTACGCCACTGGATTGCTATCAGAAAAGTGTCTGTATAATGTTATCAGTTCAACATCCTAGCATAAACAGGAACGGATAATGACCAAAGTTGAAATAGCCGAAATTTCAATTTTGGCCTATAATACGAAAACAAAAGGAGATAGAGCAATGCAGTTGATGGCATCATTAGTTTCTCGAAAAATGACAAAACGAATGGCAGATTCATTTTCCTCTATCTCGTTGGGTAAAAAAGTTGTAGTTCAGGTACCACCAATTTTGCCCACCCTGTACTTGTATGTGTCCGCTTTAAGGGGAAGTACATACGATTCGAGATCAAAACGATCGACATTGGTTGGTTTACGAATGCTACCACATAATAATACGAAAATGTGTCACATCTTTGAGCAATAGCCTGAATTACGTACTGAGTCAGTTGAAAACTAGAAATTGCCACGTGAAAGGTAATATGTATTAGGAATATTGACTAATTTTCAGTTATTCCTGAATTTCAGCGTAATTTTGGCATATATCGCTTTGTATTATATGAACAATTGAATCGCCGATGTCACCCCGTCGTTATTTTCATCGAAATATGTCGGAAAACCGTCAAAAAATGATTGTGAAAACAAGTTTTATTGACACTAAAGTTCAAGTATTTTTTTCTCATAAAAAACAATTAAATTGGAAAAAAAGAGACGGGGTGACATCAAGACGTCCTTTAACTTCAATTTAAAAAAAAATCAAGGCTTCACGTAGGAAATTGAAAGCGTAAACTAAGAACTAGTGAATGCCGTTTTTTTGAATGGAGATTCTTGAGGTATCACTTCCCCTTAAGAAATCGATGCGATGATGATACGGAGTCCAGAATAAGAGTTTTTATTCGGGCTATCTGTTGCCCATTTATGACATCTGGCATTTTTATCGTATCTTCATCCTGAGACCATATTTCTCCAAACATCAGAAACGCATTTGTATTCCTAGTAGAAACTTGACGCAACATTTTTAAATGCACACAGAACTCGCTAACCCAAATATTTCTCGACTGAAAGCGAAGGTTGAAGATTATGAAATGCACATATGTAGTATCAAAAAGGTTGCACATCGTATCCTGCAATATCACGAACTCTCTCTATAGCAAGGCGACAACGTGTCAGTAAAAAGTCGGGATTAGCGGAAATTTCCGAGATTTCCTGTATTCCATGTACGACTTGACATTTCATTCCCGATGTATACTGCGGAGAACTGAGCGGAATAATTCAGAGGATATATAATATATGGCAGGATCTACTGCGGCCATGGCAGGGCATATAGGGCGTTGGGAAACAGCCTGCGCTAGACGAATTAAATAAAAAAGCTGATGGAACGAATTTAAAACAGGTAGAACCGATTTGAGTTATATTGGAAACAGTTGGTTGAGAGGGGTATACGGGTGCAATATTGGATGTTTACGATTTCTTGGTGACAGCAATGAAATATAGGATGTCCCCTCTTTGTTCGGGATATATCCAGATGCATTGCGGATTACGTCTCAGCTTTGCCGAAGTGGGTTGTCAAATAATAGTGATAATATGCTTTCGCCTTTTGTTAGAAGTATTTGTAACAGTGTGTAATCTTGAGCGTTCCTCTCCTCACTTGATTTATTTTCAAGAAAAAGTTTCAATGTGAAATTTTTATTTTCACTTCAATATATCTACTTGACCCTATTTTCCTAAAGACATACAGATGTTTTCATTCCTAGTTCTGTCACCAGGCTGATGAGTGGATTTACTCAGAGCCAGTCTCATAATCAATTTCAAACTCCCTTCAATTTCCAAGCTCCATTTTCTTCTTTACCCAAAATGAAAATAGATGATGTTTGAATATTTCAACTTCTAAGGAAAAACCAATATTATAACACACTCAATGCAATGTTAACAAATAATATCAAAGAAACGTATGAATTATTGTCACCTGGCACACAGCTTGAGTGAGCCTGAAGAAGATGTTTCTTGTAACGTGCGTTCAAAAAAATTCGTCGTCAAGTAGGCTATGGAATTTTGAACGTCGATATTTCGTGCCTAAACGTAATTCTTAGCTCGTGCTATACTATTAATTTTCCAGGTTAACTGTCATTTTAGCATTTTGGATTGTTGTTGAATTGAAATTATCAGCAAATTATAAAAATGGTTTTTACGGACGTGTGAAAGGCTTTTACTATTGAATCCTACTTCAAAATTGGAAAGAAAATTGAAGGAGAATGGAAATATTCTGTTCCGGCGACTTCATAGAAGCCTATGTTGCTGTAGATTATTAAGTATGAATTTTTCCATTGTACTGTTTTGCGATGTGTTGACGAAACAGGTTTGTTCAAACAAAAAAGGAAGTGGTCGACCAAAGAAGAAAACTCCAGAGTTCAGCAATAATGAAAACATCATGACAGAAGCTTGACAAACCTCTGTTTAGGTTTTATCTCAAGTGGCTGGAGAATCTGTTGGCATATGCCACCCGATTTAAAAAAAAATATCCATTTGTTTCCATAAAGATTGACATGTTATCAGAAAACTGAAAAGGTTGTGATTACCTAACCTTGTAGCATCCAAGAAAAATTGGAGTTCAGTGTGCATCAGTCAAAGGCAAAATGTGGACCTACTTTCTTTTATGGAACTTTAATAGCAGAACGTGATGAAGGAGATCATGCCTTTTTATATCTGCATTGAATTTTAATAAATTGTCCAATAGCTATTTTTATGTAATTCAGTTCTTTTAGTTTAGTCATGGAATTTCAGTAATGACTGAATCAATTCAATACCTATTTATAGAGAATTAATAAACATATTATTGAGAATCTCACTGTGATTTATTCATTTGACTGAAGTTAGCTAGAACCTTCTTACAAAAAAAAAACATAATATCACGATCAATTCAAGATTCATGTCTCTTACGTATGAAAATAGTGGACGGATAAAATTTTTACGAAGAATTTTTCTAACTGCCTCAGATTGTTCGGATTCTTGTCATCTTACTCAATGAAAGAAATGCTTTTCGAAAGTTGGGTGAAATCTACAGATAACTTTTCCTAAAAAGTGAATTTACGTACAAAATTACGATATATAGGTTAATGTCATCATTGTTTACATTTTGGGAAGATGAAGTAATTCAAGGAAAGACATACGTTCAGCCACCGAACATCAGCCTTCAAAATTTCATAGCCTACTTGACGACGAATATTTTTGAACGCACGTTATTTGTTTGTATGCGTGATCAAATACCTAGTTTGTTCTGTGCTCCACCGTCTATCTCTTTTTAACGTATCACTTCTAGTCTGCATGTTTGATTTTTAATTTTAATTTTAATTGTCACCTGTAACGATGCTTTCAACTTAATGACTGTCTATCATGACAATTTTGGAACCTAAAATCGTGAGTTTTACTCTAGTTATTTGTTTATTGGTTTATTAACTTATTTGTTAATAACCTACGAAATGTCTATTTTCTTCGTTCTAAGTTTTAGCTTATTTATATTGTAGATATTCATGGTTTGATAATGGCTAGAAGCCGAAACATGTCACCTATGTGATTGAATATATGGTTCCAAAAATCTAAGTGTATTCGAGACCTTTTCACTACTTCTATACTCAATGCTTCAAAAATGGCATTCTATGTGATTATGATATCTTGTTAGCCTAGACCAGTTCCATGCATGAAAAAAATATTGCGTTACCAAAGCAACGAACAATAACTCATTAGAAGTGTCAATGTGAAGTTTGAGGTCAAAAAAGTAAACCAGAGTTACGCAATAAATTAAAAGAAAGAAGATATCAACCGAAATTGTGATAATCGAAAAATTGGGGTATCGAGCCATCATCAAGTACCTGTATTTGAAAGGGTTAAGAGGTAAGCAGATTTACGAAGATATGCTTAATACCCTTGGTGATCAATGTCATTCGTATGCGACATTGAAAAATTGGACTGCAAGCTTCAAAAGAGGTAAATTTTCCATTGAAGATAATGACCGATTGGAAAGGCCAGTTTCTGTGTCAGTTCCGAAAATATCGAAGCAGTTCATGACATGATTTTATCAGACCGTCGGCGTCGAATTGGGCTAAAGCGGATATCTGAAGCACTGAATATTTCATACGAAGTTTCGTGCCCGAATCTGCTGAAAAAGTTCTTGCTTCAGTTTTTTGGGATTGATTGATTTTTTGGATAAGGGTAGAACAATCACCGGTGATTACGAGGGAGATTACTATTCGACTTTACTAACCACTATACGGGAAAAAATTCTCAAAAGAAAAGAAGCATAAATCTATCTAAAGGTGTTTTGTTTTTGCAGGACACGCCCCTGCTCACAAATCTCATGTTGCCACGCAAAAAAATCGTGATTTAGGATTTGTATTACTAGAACACCCCCCTTATTCACCAGATTTGGCTCCATCCGACCATCATCTTTTTCCCCAACTGAAAAAAAGTTTCAACGAGGAGGTAATAAAAGATGTGTAGGTCTGTGCAAGAAGAAACATTTTTTTGAAAGTTCTAGGGACGTTGCAGATTTGCTGTAATGAATGTATCCAATTAAGAGGAGAATATGTTGAGTAATAAAATTTGACATTGAAATTTTGTTTGGTTCTATAGTAGGCTAAGAATTTTTCAATATATCCTCGTAGAGCTAAACCTCTCCCTCTAGTCCTATCATGATGATTAACAGATGGTGACAGAGGGGAAGTAATTCCTTAATTCCTCTAGATACAGCTTGGAAGAGTAAAAGACTGCAGATGGTTTGTCAAGAGAGCTATGATAGATCCTCCATTAGTTCCAGAGAATTCTACCAATATTGGTATATTTTCAAGAAGATTCCAGAGTTGATACGTGATTGCCCCTATTCAGGGCATCCGATATCTCGGGAGTGTGCACACTACTAATTTAGATGTTAGATCTGCATTCGAGTTCTTCTGCCGAATTGCATTTGTATGATGGCAGTTTAACTTTGTCTGTCAGGTTTTTTTATTGGTCTATCCGTCGAGCCACTAAGTTCAGTCAGGTACTTGCGGAAATAGACTCCAGTTCTGGTGACGTGTTTGGTCAGGAGCTGCCAGTAAACCTGCAAGTAGGGATCCTCGTAGAAGAACCAGTCACCTCTGCTGTAAGCAATAAGCTAAAGGTTCTATTCGGCACGAACATTGGTGTGTCTTGGTCCATCTGCTTGGCATAATCAAAGTCTTTTTTTGTACTTTGCACCATGTGATTCATTAAAACGCCCTTCAGTCATCAACATAAATCTCAAAAAAATATCCTGATGTTCATATCGCTTTTTGATAGGTATTAATAATTTATATGCATGTATAAGGGAAGAGTAAATCGCATTTCTCGCTTTGATTGAACTGAAATTCAGATTTCGTGCATGAATACTGAAGAGAAATAGCACAGTGCACGAGTGCAGCTTTCCTGTTTATTCAATAAGCAAGCGCCGGCCGGCGTCGCCGTCGTGTACAGGGACGCCGACCGACGCCTCTCTTCGCTTTCAATAGGTCCCACATGCATCTTGTATATAATAAGTACGGGCCATTAGTCATTCGAATATTGCATCCGAACGTTTAACAGAATTTTCAATTATCTCCTTCCCCTGAGGAACTCCCATGCAGTTCCTATTTCGCCTTTGTGTTATTTATCATTCCATAATTCAATCGGGTCGTTGGGGACTGAACAACTCCAGAAGCAGCAGTGTCACAAAGAGAGAGAGTTCACATCGAATTAATCAGTTTCATGTACCTACGGTGCAACGCGGTGCCAAGAACTAATCAGTTTCATATATGGTACAAAGTGTTAACGTTAACTCTTAATGGAATTAAATTACTCCTTCACAATTATGGACCGTTTTGTGCAACAGACAGCGAGCATTTGCTTCTTATTGGGATTAAATGAGATAGGCATCTTGTGCATTCTGCCACGCGTTGTGTGGACGCAAAGAAGCAATCAATTTGTCATAAATTAATCGAATAAGCGTTGGAATACGATGGGGCATGCCTGTCTGCTGCAAAATTGTATTTAGACAAGAGGAATGCTTGTGTATGGTAGTCCATTCTGAACAGAGATTTGAAAATGCCGCTTGACGCATGAATTTCTTATTTAGGTAAATACCTAAATATTGAAAGGACTTTGAAGAATTATTCAACAAGACTTAGGGGCCAAAATGAAAGTTCTTTTGGAAGGAGTATAGGAACATAAAACTATTGTTCCTGAATACCCCACCAATCTACCAAATAATTTCTGTACCTCTAATTGTTAAGTTTTTCATCAGTAAGTTTCTGTCTATTCATTTTATTATATTATTTATCCATTTTGTGAGTTTATTTGAAAGAATTTCACGATGGATGATCGAATTGACACCTCCGACACCACAAATACGTCTACGCTGACGTATGACTAAGTCTACGTCATGATAATACGTTTTTGAAATCTAATGTCATTAGACGGAAATTTGTTTTTACTGATAGGATAGGCTGGATGGGATATTTCTATCACATAACCCAACTCCTGAATCTTGAATCAGAATAGTTAAACTACTGTATTTTGTATTCATAATAATAACAATGCCTCAGTAGCCATCGTTATGTTTATGTCACAGATGAAACCATCCAGCACATCACTGGGGTATGCCAAAAGTTTGATGGCAATAAACAATTTGCTGTTGCAAAGATGTTACACCAAAAAAGTTTCCTAATTATAATTACCATCCAGATTCTGTATTGGAGGAAATTTCATCAATCTTTTTTTTCTACTATCTAATCTTCCAAATCCACTAGGTCTTCGGTATCCACGACGCTCGAGTATATGCCGATTTAGAATCGTGGGTTCTCCAACTATCAGTAACAGGTGCATAGAATTAGGTAGTTTCAAATTATACGATATGAGAGAAACGTTTCACTCATATATAGAAAAAAAATTAGGTTAAAACCTTTTGTATCTGAGCCTGTTAAACAAATATATAGGTAACAGATATTATTCTTAAACTTCTAGATCATTAGTCTTCCATATTCATCTCCGGGTAGAGGCTCTTTATGATGGTAATCATTTCTTTTCTCGAAAATATTATGTATAATATATCCTTCAAAATGTGTCTTCTGTATTATACAATCAACAATGCTTTTCCTGTTGTCGTGTGAATGCTTTATTTGGTGAGCCCAAGAAGGAAATTCGAGATTTACACGAGCGTGTCAGATAAATATAAGGGGAGATACCTTGGACCCTGTAGAGTACCTCTACCAATAATTTGACCTGTACATAGGGGGAATTATCTAGGAGAGCCTGTCAGAATAATAAAAAAACGATCATTGTACATACTCGAGCGTGTCAGATTAAGATTTATTTGGTTAATTACATGTTGGAAGGTATATATTTTCTCAATCTGACAATTAAAGCGTGACGAAAATGTGTGAGAGGGCACCAAACTTGCAAAAAAATTTTTTTTTAAATCATTTCCTTTCCTGGCCTTCAAATTGTTTTCGCTTTCATTATAAAAGTTGAAGAGCATAACATTTTCTCCAGATTTTGTCCCAAGCAATTTTTTCTTTGTTTGAACTGGGTTTCTACATTGACCTTGGCCATTCGCATGTGTGGCTAAGCTCCTCGACCTTATCGCCCTCTAACTCCAAAACGGTAAAGAGTAGGTATGTAAAATGGCTTCAGACAAAAGTTGTATAGATCTAAACTTTCATAATGAATATAGAAACGATTAGAGATACAGGAAGGGAAATATGTAAAAAAATGCCTTGTAATCATCTTCAAACTGTTAGATTAAGAAACCACCTCTCCTGATTAGTGTCATATTAATGGGTCAACACGTTCATTATAAAAGTTGAAGAACATAACATTTTCTACTAACTTTGTCCGAGGCAATTAATTCTATATTGAACGATATGGCGATGAATGTACATTAGACTGGGTTCCTACATTGACCTTCTTCTTTCGCATGTGTAACTAAGCTTCTCGCCTCCTTTGCTTCAAAAAAAAGTTGTATAGAATTTTATTATCTACAACTTTCATAGTAAATACAGAAATGATGAGGTACAGGAAGGGAGATATTTTTAAGAAATGCCTTGTTATCATCTTCAAACTGACAGATGAAGAAAACCCCTTCCTGATTATTGTCAGATTAATGGGTCAACACGTCTTCAACACCGAGATTAACCATCTGTATGAAAATCTGACACGATCAAGTTACGATTATTTACGCATTTTCAGAGGACCGCTATGATTTTGCGTCCCGTCCGAATTGTCAGTCTCTTGTAAAGTAGCTTCCTTTGGGTCCAATTAACATATATGCTCTAAAAATCTGCCACGCTAGAAATTTTTTTTTACCATTTTCAATTCTTCCGTACAGCCAGCCCCACCACGCAAACTTTCAGATTAACATGCATTCATTATCAGAGACTCGTAGGACATATAGATATTGTAGGTATATAGGTATTAATCTGACTTCCTCGTGTATGTACACCTTACGATTTTCTTACTACATCTTCGAAAACCTGCAGACGCTTTCCCCACCGCTGGAAGTGCATACATCATAGAACCTTTTTTTCTTTCTACCATCTAATCTTCAAAATCCACTAGATCTACACGACGCTCGAGTAAATCCTGATTTAGCATCGTCGCCAACCACTTCTTTTGATTTTCCTGATGCAGAACTTATTGCAATGGAATTCTTAGAAACATTTGTAACGAAAACATTCTATCATTTTTCCCAGAGTAGGTACCTATTCTGTCTTCGCCCAAAATTGTTCAACTTACTGAGAAAAAGAAGGCCATAAAAGCAATTGATAAAATTCGATTTCTTCTTCATTCCCAAGAAACCCTCCTTCATATCGTTCCACTCAACTCAAATAAAACCGAAAAGAAGAATCAGCTATTTCCCGTGAAGCAGACAATCATAAGATTGCACTGTAACTTCTGAGAGATAACTGAACTTGATTGGAAGGAGATAATTTGATTCCAGGACGCTTCCTCGTCTCGCACCGCAAAATTTCATTTCATTCATCATTATCGGGTTGAACGCGGTAAATGTGAGTTTTCACCTATCAGGGAATCCCAATAAAATATCGCTCCGAAACACCTTCCATCGAATTGATTCAGTTAAATTACCGGTATTCCGGAAAATAATCAGCCAGAAAGCTCGCCTAGTCCCCGGAGCCTTGGAAAAGCAATTCCTTTTTTTCGTAATCAGAATGATTGCGTAAAATAGGAACACATAAGAATGTATAGGCCGATTTGCCATGTAGAATATGGATGAGATCGTCATCCTTTCAGACAGCTCTATTTGTACCGGGCGTCTGAGTAATCCCTCATGATAATATCGTAACTTATAAGTATTTCATGACTAAATAAGGATGTAACCAAAGATTATACAGTAGAAAGATAGGAAACGAATCGACCACAGTGATGTGAGCGCCATCTGGGTTTCAAAAGTGTTTTTAAGAAACTAAAACTCGTTAAAATATTAAGTCGAAGGACATGTGCAGAAACATATGAAATTTTTTGAGATTTCAAATGGCCATTTTGATCAAAGATGTTTTGAATGTTTTGATTCTCGTACTGCCTTTTGTTTATCAAGCTCGTTGTGGTTGTTGATTATTGAAATTTTTGTCTAATTTCTTGGTGAAAACCTCAAAATATCGTTCAAAAATTATTGTATGGTGAAGAACTGTGGACCAAATAAAAAGAAGGAAGCGAGGAAAGAAGGAAATGTAAGTATTAAAACTGGTAACATGTGACTGGGTCATTTTGATTTTTATTTTCAGTGTTACGAAGTGGATAAAATTTTCAGGGCGTACAGGCCTGCAAACACTACTGACTACACCATGTGCAATCAACATTTTACTGCAATTCAATTGAGAACTGTTCATCCACTTAAATTGTTGTATGCAGGAAGCATCCCCATTTGGGGGAAGTTATGACTTTTATACGTCCATTCGAAGATTCTCAATTGCCACTCCTTCAATATAATCAGAAATGCAAAGGTTTTATTGATTTGGTTTTGAGCATCGAGTGACTGTCAAATTGTTATTTGGAAAATCACAGTTTTATGAAACCTGCTGTGAGTGTTTTATTCATTCATTAATCAATTTGTATATTGTGTCATAAAGAGACCATATCACCTTTGATTATAGCAGATCACAAGAGTTGTCCTAGTCAAAGCTCTATTCGTTGTCCATAATTTCAAATTTTTGTGAATGTTTATAAACCATCTCATTGTCAAATGTGTTTTCACTGGCCAAAATGGGTTCGGTTTTTAGTACTAGAGATATGAGGGCGTTTCCTATCTTTCTACTCTACAGTGACTCTATCAAACACAGTGGCGACAATTGGAAATTTAGCAAGAATATGGCGGCTTAGAAGCACAGATTTCAATGCTATGATCTCTAATTCGGAATGCGGATTGGCTCACGTCACGTCACGTGACCGAATCTGCTATATTCTTGCTAAAACGAGACCACAATTGTTGCCACTGTCTCGTTATAGTCACTGTATTCTACTCTATAATCTTTGGATGTAACCAGGATACCTATTGTCATTTTTGACGGTTTTTCAACTCACAAATGCACGTAAACTACCAAATTCAGAGACTCCCTTTGAAAAACATAGTTGAATTTATCATTTTTCGGATCAATTCATCTCAGAGCATATTGATTCCTATAAATCCTGAAAACAATAATTGGTACTCCAAAGATGCGATCTTTCATTTGGGATGGAGTCATTTTCCCTCCAAACGCTTTAATTTCCCAACAGTCCCTGCTCTACTCCACTCTGTAATGTGGTCTTTTATGGATATAGATGTAATCAGATTGGGGGTTATTTGGGATTGCAGTCAAAAACGAATTGATGTAATGCCAGTGAGCAGCGTTTGTCAACCGCTTACGATATCTTTATCTCTTCTTTTTCAGCCTTCTTGCATTTTCATTTAATGTTCCTTTTTATGTTCAGTTGCATTCTACTCTCCATGTCAGCCATTGCTGCTGTAGAAGCTAATTTGTTCCTGCCTCGGTTTCCAGCTTTTTTTGGAGAAAAAACTACCCTTTAGTGTCTACTAAATAAACCCTTTATCCAATATGTTACTTCATTTTTCTGGCGATACTTCTACTTCGATAAATAATGAAGTGAGAATAAAAGTAAACAATTCATGAAATTTTTCGACTTATCCACTTATAGAAGCCTTACTTAAGTGCAGTTTATACCACGAGACTTTCTTATCTTCTTTGTCCGTAAGGGGGTAAAGACTACCAGAATGTAGGGTGTTGCCAGAATACTTGAACGATCAGCAGAAGTTGCGAATATCACAATAGTTTCCACTTTCGTCGAAAAGATGGAACCAATTTACGAACGTCTTACTTCGATTTCAGCAGGTTTCGAATTGTAGCTAGCACGAGACTTTTCGAAAAAATTTTGTATGTGAAAATTCAGAGAAAAAAACATGTCACTTCGAAAAGTGAATATCATGAATAAACATTTGTTCCTCAATGAAAAAAATTTTCTATTTTGTGTTCGATTTGGCTTCGCTGGAAAAGAAGCCCTTCAGTGTTGAGAGCTTATTCTGTGAACAAATTTGTCATCACTACATTACTCATGGGGAGACAGGTTTTTTTTTACTGAGGTTTTTCCCTAAGCACTTGTATCATACGCCGAATTGTATGGTACCCCTTTACACTAACCTCTGTTAAAACTCATACATATGCTATATTAGTTGATAACAAAAAAATATTGCTTACGTTCAAAAGGATATATATATTTATACAGGGTAGGTCTTTGACTCGTACAAATATTTCAACAGTAAATTCTTAAAGTCAGAAGAAACACCTTTATTCCTATACCATCTTTTCCGAATCGGCCCTGATATAAAAATATAGCCATTTTAAGTTTTCATAATGGGCTGTGGCACCCCTGAAAAAACATACCTACCGAATAACTAGCTCAACTGTGGCACTTCACATCTGTGGGTCTTTTCAACAGGGTTGCATTCAGCCGAAGTACCCAAGTTTTTAAATTTCACAGATCTTTCTTAATTTTTCACTTTTTCTAAATAATCCGAAAACAGCGCATTATACGAGAAAATATGAAAAATACTTTCATTCCACAAAACGTTCGAATATTCATTAAATAACGTCCAACTTAGTTCTTTGAATTTTTGGTATTTTTATGGTACGTAATGGTCATAATATGAAAACCAAAAGATTCATCAAATATAGAAACACTATATTCCAAAATTCATTTCATTCGATAAAGCCATTTGGGAGGTAGAGCTAAAAATAACACTTTTTATGGTTTTTCAACCGCCTGTATCTTTAATGGTGAAGGAAAAAAGTGTTTCTTTTGACCTCAAGCATCTTCTGTTAAAATATTTGTACGAGTCAAAGATTCACCCTGTATATGGCCTCGAGAAGTAAGCTCCAAGAGAGCTTTTATTACAATATCATCGGCATATCCGCAGATTTCAAAACCTGCCCCGAAAGCGTTTTTAGGAGGTCGTCAACGACCACATAGGCTATGCTATAGACAACTCTGGACAACCATTCCCAGTTGTCCCATTTATAGGGTCGTCGAGCTTAATTGCAGATTACAAACGATACTTTCTAATCAAATAACTCATAAAGAAAACAATTTTCCACTAAATGAAGTAGATTCAAATCTCCTTCCAGAATATTTCGATAGCATCAACTGTAATTTAAGTCTTTCCAATATTCCCATGTTGTTATTAATTTTCCAGGCCACTTTCAAGCTGCTATTATAATATCCAAGAGTACACACTCAGAACTCCTCTGTTTTTCCCAGCCAACAATTTATTTCCACAATAATGAAACAGTACATAATTACAGGACAACCCAACAGCATGTTCATGATGTTACGTACAATATCACCCGAAAGACGTTATTATAAACTCTGTGTTTAAATGCAGATGAATGAAACTTGAAAATGTATATGCGCGTAGTTATTTTAAGAGTTCATAAGAGAACTGGCTCCAGGGGGTGAGTTTAAATAGTCTGCGAGTTTCATATTTAGAATTCATAGTTATTTCTGGAACGAACATTCTCACAACTCTGATAGTTTCATTATACGACGTTTCGGCGAACCGTGTTGAATTTGATATTACGGAATTGGTCTCATTTGAGTTTTCGGATGTACAATCACAAGAAATAACTCAATTTGTACGGTATTTTTACAGTCGCGAACACAATATATCCACATTTGAGAGCGATATGGGTAACTGTTGAAGGTTTTCGACAAAATGAGAATGAAAAATAATAGTTGAGGAGCCGACGATTCTAAATCGGGATTTATTCCAGTGTCGTGGAGACCTAGTGGATTTTGAAGATTACATGGTAGAAGGAATAAAGGTTCTATGATGTAGGTATGCACGTTCAGCGGTGGGGAAAGTGTAGGCAGGTTTTCAAAGATATAAAAAAAATCGTCAGGTGTACATACTGGAGCGTGTCAGATTAAGATACTGTCTATGGCCTATGTATCTCTGATAATAAATTCATGTTAATCTAACAGTTTGCGTGGTGGGGCTGGCCGTAAGGAAGAGTTGGAAATGGTAAAAACAAAAATTTCTTCGAGCGTGTCAGATTTTTAAGGGATATATGTTAATAATTGGACCCAAAGGAAGCTACTTTTTTTACTTACAAGAGACTGACAATTTGGACGTGACGCAAGGTCACAGCTGTCCTTTGAAAATTTAAAAAAAAATCGCTACTTGTACATACTCGAGCGTATCAGATTTTCATACAGATGGTTAATCTCGGTGTTGCAGACGTGTTGAGCCATTAATTTGAGACTAATCGGAGAGGGTTTTCTCAAATGATAGTTTGAAGATGAAAAGCCATTTTTTTCAAATATCCGCGTTCCAGTACCTCTAATCGATTGTGTATCAATTATGAAAATTGAAGATAATAAAATTCTATACAACTTTCCTCTGAAGCAATTTCAGATACTTTCAACCGTTTTCAAGTTAGAGGGCGATAAGGGCGAGGAGCTTAGCTACACATGGGAAAGGCCAAGGTCAAGGTAGAAACCCAGTCTAATGTACATTCATCGCCATATATCTCAAAAGTGTTCGAACGTAGAAAGAATTGCTTCGAACAAAATTTGTAGAAAATGTCATGCTCTACATGTTTTATAATGAATGCGAAAACAATTTGAATCCCAGGAAAGGAGATAACTTAAAAAAATCTATTTTTGTGACCTTTATGGCTAATTTTTATTGTTTCGGCTTGCTGAAACTGTCAGATTATATTTTTTACGTTATTCTTGAATCATTAGCTTCAATATAAGAAAAAAAAGCACCGCGCTCAAGACTGTACACGTCGTACATTTTTGCAGTGTTTATCATGTTCAATACCTGAATGGTTGACCGCTGTTGATATGAAATTGTACAAATGGTGAAAAGCTTCTGTTTGGTTCAGTAAATTTCCAATATCTTCTTCTGCATTTCAATCTGCTAACCAAAAATTACGTCTATTTATGATGTTAAAAAATATGATTTCCATATTCGGTTTCTTTAGATTTTTAATACTTTACTTTTGTTTAGACAAATTATTGTATTTGCAGGAGTGAAAACATTCTAAAACGGCTATGGAATGCATATTTCCATTCATGAAATCATAATTTTCCTAATGTAATAATAATAATAATAATAGCTTTATTGTACAACAGTTTATCCCACTTTCCGTACAATATATATGAAATGTTGAAACTATGTGAGAGTAAAACAGAGAACTCACTATTTCAAAAATATTTCGAGTTATTTTTTCAAATATTTGTTTTGCTTACTCTATTTCTTATTCTTATTGTCGTTTTAAATATAGGTGAGTTTTTTCAACTGACTGCAGGTTTTTCTCAAAGCTTATTTACAACAGTTTTTGAAAAAAGTGCTCAATGCCGGCAAAATCTAATTACTTGCACAAACTGCTCAGCTAGCCCTTTGTGAAAAGTCGGTGCTTAGTAGACTTGGGAGCAATTTTTGTCAGCACTTTTTTCAATGCTGATGGTCACAGCTCTGAAAATACCCATTGAAAATCTGGTAATTAAATTTCTAACTTAATTACATATTTTCATCAATTATGAGACGCATCTCTCCAGCCAAATTTTTACTCCTAATATGATTCGCCAGTGTTTTTTCCAATTAACTATCAGTTAATTTTCTCTTATCTTCTTGTGAAAGTAGCTTGTTCTCTCACTCTCAATTTCACAATTCGAAATGAAGAAAAAGTTTTAAGTATCCACTAGGAAGACAATTTTTTTTTAAATTTCAACAACCTGTTTCGCATGAATGGGGCGGTTGAGGAGTTATGTTATATGAAGATTCTTTTTTCAAAATTATCCTCAGACTGTCCCTAAAGAAAAACATTCACAGTGGCATTTTGAGATTATGTTCTAACAAAAATCAATTCAGGAATTAGCCTGTCCGGGGGTTTAGGGTTCCATAAAATATTATAAATCATCATCAATTTTCAATTGAACTTTCTGCGGTGTAGGTATTGCCTAAGAGACCAATGCACTAAATCGGTGTTCGGTGTGCCTCGACGCATTGATATCAAATAAAGCTACTTACACCATGTAAGTGAAGAATTGCATCTCCTCGATACCATCAGGAACAATTCACTGAAACCACACACCACTTTCCATCTAAACACAAAACCGAACTCTTCTGAACACTCGAGGATTAAGGCCAAAAACCCGACGCTTTCGACATTCACAGAGAAACAACTGTTTCATCGAATCCGCAATCTACAAGAAACGACACACGACGTAAACAATCAGCGGCAAATGTAACTCGTATCGTTCAAAATCACGATTACATAAATCAAATCGGAAAATCCAATGGAATTAAATCGACGACACTTCTATGGAAACCATGTCCGATGAAAAAAGTTTTGCGAACTTTTCAGCCAGAAGGACGACGCGACGGTGATTTACATCACAGGGGAGCGAGCACTAATTTTTTCGGCAGGAGCGTTTCGAAAATCCGACAAAAACCCGATTTGACACTGATTGTCGAACTGGGTTGGATTATTTTTAGAATTTCCGACGCGAGGTATTTCGGAACACTGGCGTCTCGGCGCTGACTCGACGCTGGTGCGTCCGTTCCTCGCGAATTTTGGCGCAAAACTGAGGGATTCCTGCGAAACAAGCTCGTCTGGACCAATTCTGCGGATAGTTCTGCTGGATACGCTCTCTCAGTATTTTATGGAGGAAATGAGAGATTTGTTTACAAGCTGACACCCGTTGTTTGAGTTTCGTTTTTATGAGCAAGATCGGAGATTTGGGCCAGAAAAGTGTGAAATGGTTATGCTAATCTTTGCAAATGATGTTTAAGCACCATTTCACGTTTTCGCATTTCTCACTGAATTTGTTCAAACTCAGTGTTCTCCGTGACATAAAAATGATAAATACCAGAGGACGTAAGAATATTTCCAAGCCGATTCGACAGAAATAATCGAAACATTATTCTCAAAGATGAACTAGTTGGGGAGCCCAATAGGAAAATTCGGGATTTACTCGAGGGTGTCAGATTAACATAAGGGGAGATATCTTGGACTCTGTTGAGTACCTCTACCAAAAATTAGACCTGTATATAGGGGAATTCTCTAGGACATTTCATTTGTCCACCCACAGAACCACAGATATCAATATTTGAAAATTTTGGGTAGTGGTGACACCCCAAAATATGAATTTCGAAGAAAAAAATTCAGCTCTTTTGTCCATGATGGTCTTCCCAGTTTTTTCGGCGCATTTTCTGAACAGCATCCCCAAATTGCGAAAACATAATTTGCTATAGTGAAGGTCGTTTGTCCAACTATTTCATTTGTCTACCAACAGAACCACAAATATCAATATTTGGAAATTTTAGAAAGCGTGAAGTTGGCACCCCCAAATGTGAATTTCAAAAACCAAAATTTCAAGTGGTTTGTTTGTTGTTATTTACAGAAAGTAGCGACTCTTGCCTGCGCGTCACTGCCTTTGAGTGCGGGCAAGGCACTTTCCGCAAGAGTTAGGAACACTTTTAAAAACTAATTGGCGTTATGAAACTTTTATGGCTTTTCTTTTCGTAACCAGTACCAACTGCAGGCATTTTTCCCACACCGTTTCGCAATGTGACTCTTAGCAAATTGAAATGCGTGCGGGAAAAAGATTGAACGAGCATGCATGTTGAAGTCTTGTGCATTTTCTGAGCTGGACCCCCTAGTTGCAGAAAAGTGTTTTCAAGGGCAGAATACCATTAACGATTTCGCAATTGAGTGTGCTGCTCAGAAAGTGCACCGTAAAACTTTTTTATCCATACCTCTCAAACATCGCCTGGCGGACAAAAAAAAAGTGTACAAATATGGACAAAAGGTCCTGAAATGTTGGTTTCAAAATTGACATTTGGGGGTGCCTCACTTTCCAAAATTTTCAAAGATTCATGTCTATAGTTCTGTGGGTGGACAAATGAAATAATTGGGAGGACAAAAGTGGACTAACGTTGGACGAACGATCTATACCATTAAAAACGTACGTTTTTCTAATTTGGGGGGGAGCTGCTCAGAAAAAGCACCGAAAAAACTTTTTTTCCATATCTCCCCAATGGTACCTGGACATTGAAAAAATGTGGATCTACGATTCACAAACGACCCAAAAATTCGCATTTGGGATGTTAGCTTCAAATGTGAAACCCGTCTATACTAATGAGTATAGACGGGTCATAGGACCCGTCACGAATCACTTTTTTTCCATATGTCCCCAATGGTACCTGGACATTGAAAAAATGTGGATCTACGATTCACAAACGACCCAAAAATTCGCATTTGGGATGTTAGCTTCAAATGTGAAACCCGTCTATACTAATGAGTATAGACGGGTCATAGGACCCGTCACGATCATAATTCATTATTCGTGTTTGCAGCAAAGATCTCCGATGAAATAGTTTATTGAGCCCGTATTGTAGCATACTTCATACTTCTGTGCCAAAAGAGAAAAATTCAAAATCAATTGAATCATTGAACTTTATAGGAAATATACATTTCTGAAGTGAACTTATACGAGTATTTAACATAACTACGTTTCATGAGATGGATTTCACCTTCATAAAAGGTGAGCTTTATCTTTTTGCAGTCATGGCCTCTTGATTGTGCTCAGAATGAAATAACTTTCCATTCCAGACAGAATTGTACCAATAATGCACTCGAGTGCGTTGAAACCTGTTGTATTCTATAGATAAGAGGCTTAATAATCAGCATCAACTCCAGTAAGCTGCACCATTCACCAAATCATTCTAGGTTCCATGCTGCAAAATCGGTCATTATGAACTCTGGTGATCTGCTTCATTAATCTTTTTTAACTTGAAATCTTATACCTATTATACAAATTATTGACTAGATGGTATGGATTTTCAAGAAGTGGGGTGGAGGTATAATGCACAACCAGTACAGAATCCAATACAGAATGGGTAGATAAAGGTATACGTTAATTATTTTGGAACTTATTGGTATAGATACTATGTGTATTAACAATTTGATACATGTAAAAGTAATTTTACTCGGCGTACTGTACACGACAGCATGGGCAATAAAAATACCAAAAATTCAAAGAACCCTAGAAACTAAGTTGGACGCTATATAATGAATATTTGAAAGTTTTGTAAAATGCAAGTATTCTTCATATTTTCTCGTATAATGCGCCGTTTTTGAGTAATTTGGTAAATAAAAAAATTAAAAAGTATCTGTGAAATTTGTGAAAATGGCTACTTTGGCTGAATACAACTGTGTTTAAAAGATTCACAGATGTGTAGTGTCACTAGGCCTGGGTTCAGCCCAGGGAGGCACCTCACGTAGAAGAAGAAGAAGATGTAGCTAGTTATTTGGAAGGTAATTATGAAAATGGCTAGATCTTATTATCAGAGCCGAATCAGAAAAATTGAAAAAGAAAAAAAGTGTTTCTTTTCACCTCAAGAATCTAGTGTTGAAATATTTGTACGAGTCAAAGACTCACCCTGTGTATGTATCATATTATGTTGAAAAAAAAAATTCATTTTGAATTTTAAAATTTTCTTGAACACTACAATTTGAAAGATGTATTATTGTTATTGTAATTGTAATTTAACTGTTTTTCAGAATAATGTGTAAATGTGAATTCCATCAATCAATATATAGGTGATCCAAAATATCAAACATATGGAAAAATACGAGGAAAAATATGTCATTCAGCATATTGACTTGAAGCCCAAAATTTTACTCATTATTCATTCATTCATTGCTGTATCCCGTTGCCGGGAATGAATCTACAAAAAGACGAAAAAAATGAAAAAAACAAAAAGAAAAGAAAAAGAAAGGAAAAAAAAAAAGGTGCGAACAGACTTATAATTTTTCAGGGCTAATTGCGACTGTGTGCTCTCCTGTGACTGTAGAGTCCCAACCGTGACCTACATATCTTACTACACTCCGGGCATGGATAGTCACCAACCAGATCTGGCCGCCGCTGTATCCTTCTCGAGTCTCCATTATAACTGTGTACCAAAGACCTCCACTGTGACCTGTCTAATGCTAGTTGTTCCCAGTTATGATTGGCATTAACTGATTTTAGGGATTGATGTAGTGTATCCTTAAACCGCTTGTACTGGCCTCCTGGTTTCCGGGCTCCCTCAGTGAATTCGCCATATAGAGCTATTTTGGGGAGTCTTGTGTCTTGCATCCTCAGAATGTGGCCGCTCCATCTGAGTCCGGCCCTCGTTACTTGAGTCTCAATTGTAGTACAACTCGCGCGCTGCAAGACTTCTGCATTCGAAACTTTGTGGAACCATCTGATGTGCATTATCTGTCTTAGATGACGTTGTTGCGTTTGTTCAAGCTGTTTAATATGTCGCCTGTAGGGCGTCCAGCTTTCGCTTCCGTAAAGAAGCGTTGGGAGGACCACTGCCTTGTAAACAGCTGTCTTGGTCTTCAGATCGAGGTCGTGATTTTGAAACACTCTATCCTTTAGCTTCCAGAATGCCCGTGATGCCGAATTGATACGGTTGTGTATTTCCGTGTCAAGGTTAGCCCTAGTATTTATGAAGCTTCCCAAGTATTTGAACTGCTCGACCTGTTCTAGAGTTTCATTCTCCAGGCTGATATCTGTTGGAAGGCTTTCTGGCGGACTAACCAGGATTTTGGTTTTGTCGATATTGAGTCTAAGGCCTAAAGCTTCGTATATATGTTTATAGGTGTCCAACATTATCTGTAGATCCTCCGAGCTGCTAGCGATAAGTGAACAGTCGTCTGCATATTGAAGTTCAGTGATAAACTTGGTACTGGTTTTTGCTCTGAGGCGCTTCAGGTTAAACAAGCTGATTATTATGTTATTATTGATTCCATATAAATAATAACAAAACACGAATAGGTTCAAAATATGATGCATTATAAGCAAAAAGAAACAATTATTGAACAAATTAAACATTCGCATTCACCTTCGAGTATGGATGCATCAAAACCTGTAACGGGATTTATTAAGAAACTACAAGAAGACCCATTAAATTTCTTCAATTACTTTAGAATGAGTATTCGGTCGTTTAAGACACCCTAACAAGGAAAAGTACAGATATTCGACCCTGTCAACCCTGTGAAGAACAGAAAAGGAAAACATTCTGACCATAGGATGTTTGGAGGAAGAATAACTAACTGAACTACCTAACAGAATTAAAGATATTCCTGTATGCCGAACTCTGAATTAGGTATTGGAGCCAGAATGCAGAAAGAGTGTTGCTTACAGATCATCTCTTGTACAAATAACTATTTCAAGAAAGGTGTGAGAGGTTCTCTGTTGAATTACCAAACAACAGCTTGGATATCCACAATCTTGAGAGACCGGTTGCCTTAAAAAGATTTTTCTTTCACACGGAGCAAAAACCACAACAAAAAAAGAAACATCCGAGTGAAAAGAAACATATATTTGACCACAACACCATTGGTCCAAAATCTGGAAAGGGCTGTAAATGCTTCTCTGGAAAGTAATGCAGATCAATAATGAAAGAAACTGTTTTTATAAAATGTCAACAATGTCAACAACGAGCGCAAAAAAATTGACAAAATACCAGTCTTGGCTAATGGTGTTCACGTGATCACCACCATTAATTTATGTCACAAACATAAGTAGTGGTCCTTCCAACGCATCTTCACGGAAGCGAAAGCTGGACACCCTACAAGCAACATATTAAACAGCTTGAAGAAACGCAACAACGTCATCTAAGGCAAATAATGCACATCAGATGGTTCCAAAGTTTCTAATGCAGAAGTCTAGCAGAGACTCAAGTAACAAGGGCCCGACTCAGATGGAGCGGCCACATTCTGAGGATGCAAGACACAAGACTCCCCAAAAATAGCTCTGTGTGGCGAATTCACTGAGGGAGCTTGAAAACCAGGAGGCCAGTATAAGCGGTTTAAGGATATACTACATCAATCCCTAAAATCAGTTAATGCCTATCATAACTGGGAACAACTCGCGTTAGACAGATCACAGTGGAGGTCTTTGGTCCGCAGTTTTAATGGAGAGAGACTCGAGAAGAATACAGCGGCGGCCAGATATTTTTGGTGACTATCCGTGGCTGGAGTGTGGAAGGATCTGTAGGTCCCGGTTGGGTCTGTTCAGTCACAGGGCGCACACAGTCGCGAGTAGCTCTGAAAAATTTGTTCGAACCGATAGTTTTGTTTTTAAGTCTTTTTGTAGATTTATTCTGGTTGACGGGATACAGCAATGAATGAATGAATTAGATTACCAGCCGAGTTATGAAAGTATGCACTTTCACCTTCTCCTATTTAAATATTAGAAGAATAAGAGACAAATAACCCCCTAACAGGGTTCGCATTTTAAATGATCCATGATATCCAAATGACTCGAGAACTTTAAGTTATTCTGGCATAAAATAGTTGTTTCGGAACCAGTGGGTGGAAAATATAATACAACTTCTTCGGCGAATTTCCTCGCTTCTAGGAAAACAGGCGCACTATACGAATATCATTATAAATTCCGAACATCCGAACCACCGCCGAATACCCGATGAAAAATAACTTTTTTGCGTTAGAAAATCCACTTCGGGAAGATATATTCGAAACGTTGCAACGGATCCGGGACTCGAAGAATATACATAACAAAAAACAACCCCTTTTCGCTGTATATCAATACACCCCGAGCGTTCTTCAGCTACTCCGTCCAGTCCTCATCGAGCATTGGAGAACTTCCGTATTTCACCTAATCCCCTAACGGTGTCTCCTCGCTGTTTTCTGCAAGTTTGAAAAGTGATCTTACAACGCCTTTTCTTGATTGATATCCTCCATTCCGTCAATAATGGGGCATAAATGAGTTCTGCAAACTCGATATAATGTAAACAAGAGCGGGAGAAGTGAATAAACAGAAATGTCGTTGGAGAGGTGATCGATTTTCACTACAAAAACAATTCTTTATGAATGATGACACGAATTTGTATCAACGTTTCAGTTCGATTGGAAACTATGTGTGTTCGATCATGTGCTGAAAAAGATTACCTTCGAAAATAACAGCTGCATCTCAAGATAATGTTGAGAAGTTTGTGTTCAATTCCAGATTTAAAAGTTGACTCTCAACCTAGAAAAATGTATTATATCATTTACATTTTCAGTTCTGTTTTACTCACATCCAAATTCCTCAACTCATGGAAGCAGGCATATCTCGAAAATATCTTGATCTTGCCTGGAAACCAGTCATAGGTTTTCGTCCCGGATATGGTTCTGCTAGGGCACTGCTGAAGGTAACTGATGATCCTATACTCACTTGATGACTCCAAGTGTATGCCCTCTTTTCTGCTTTACTTCGGCAGGGATCTTTACTAGGAATCCACTGTAAGTCTCCTGAATAATTCACCATTGAGATTGAATTACTAAATCGATTAACACACATCGTAGAGACAAACTCATTGAATTTGAATACTTACAAAATATCGTTTGCTCTAGTTTTTCGGCTGCAAGTACGAGGATATATTGAAAAATTCTTAGCCTACTATAGAACCAAACACAATTTTCTATGCCAAAATATTTTATTACTCAACATATTCTCCTCTTGATTGGATACATTCATTACAGCGAACCTGCAACGTCTCTAGACCTTTCAAAAAAAATGTTTCTTCTTGGTCTGCAAACTAGACCTCCACAGCTTTTATTACATCCTCGTTGGAAGAAAATTTACGACCTTTTAAACTTTTTTTCAGTTGAGGAAAGAGATGATAGTCGGATGGAGCCACATCTGGTGAATAAGGGGGGTGTTCTAGTAATTCAAACCCTAAATCACGAATTTTTTGCATGGCAACATGAGATTTGTGTGCAGGGGCGTTATCCTGCAGAAACAAAACACCTTTTGATAGCTTTCCGCGTCTTTTCTCTTTAATTTTTTCCCGTAGAGTGGTCAGTAATGTCGAATAGTAATCTCCGGTTATTGTTCTACCCTTATCCAAAAACTCAATCATAATATTACTCCATAACAATCCCAAAAAACTGGAGCAAGAACTTTTCGAGCAGATTTTTGGACACGAAACTTCTAAGGTCTTGTAGAACCAGAGTGTTGCTTTGTTTCTGAATCGTAGAAATGTACTCAAGTTTCATACGTAGTAACAATTCGGTTTAAGAAGTCAACATCGTTTTCAAATCGAGCACAGATCGAACGCGACGCTTCTACCCTTGCACGCTTTTGGTGAACATTCAAACATTTGGGGATCCATTTTGCAGCAATTTTTCTTATGTCCAAATTGACGTGAACTATATGATGAACGCGTTCCTATGAAATATTCAGTGCTTCAGATATCCGTTTTAGCCCAATTCAACGGTCTGATAAAATCATGTCGTGAATTGCATCGATATTTTCGGGGACTGACACAGAAACTGGCCTTCCCGATCGGTCATCATCTTCAATGGAAAATTGACCTCTTTTGAAGATTGCAGTCCAATTTTTCACGGTCGCATTCGAAGGACGTTGATCACCAAGGGTATTAAGCATATCTTCGTAAATCTGATTACCTCTTAACCCTTTTAAATAAAAGTACTTGATGATGGCTCGATAGTCCAATTTTTCGATTTTCACAATTTCGGTGGACATCTTCTTTCTTTTAATTTATTGCGTAACTCTGGTTTACTTTTTTACCTCATACTTCACACTTCCACTTTTGATGAGATATTGTTTGTTGCTTTGCTAATGCAATATTTTTTTATGCATGGAACTGGTCTAGGCTAACTAGATATCAATACATCCTCGTATTCCTGCCTGAAAGATACTTGTGCCAACGACAGTTCTTATCCCGTATATTCCAGTGCCAGCTCCTGTCCACTTTCAGAATTAGGTTAGTGTATTCCCTTTCCTATGCTTCCTTTTTATATAGCATCTTACTGAAGTCCTTCTCAAATCTTACTTTTTTGATCATTACATCAAAAGGTAGGTTTTCTGATGAGAAGTAAATGTTTAGAGAGTAAATGGCTCTTTTCCTATTTGATTCTCTCAATAGTCTCAATGTCTGTGCCTTCATATATATTTCAAGGATGGCCTGATGGGTTAGCCTATCAACTAGATATGGAGGGTTGAGATCTATCGCTGTTTCTACAATAATTTCAGTTTTCTAATCCTTTTTCAATAGAATTAAATTCAAACAACAATGTTTCCTTTTTGTGCAATAATTACCTATCTGTATGATTTTTGCATACGGCTACTAAAAATAGACTAAACTCACTTTGGGATTTGTATATTAATCTAAGGACGACGTTGAAACATTCATTCATTTTTTTTTATATACAGTACAATCGCAATACTGTGAACACGCGCTCGTTCGAACGGCTCAATAGCGTGAACAACATTGTTTCTGCCCAAAAAGATGCAAACTAAGATCTCACAACTTTTTCAACCATTGTAAAAATTTAATTAGATTGTATTTTATTTTTATTAGATAATAAATCTGTATAGCAATATGTTGTAGACTTTGTATCTCAGTGACCTCCGGTAGTATGAACAACCCTGGTTTTATTCTGTTCACGTTATCGCGATTGTACTGTATTTGTATTTTTTATTCTTTTTCTCATACTTAGAAAAGTAAAGTAAAACAAGACAAGAATGTCTTACTTTACAGTACATGTGATATTGTGTTGCACAACTACAAATAACTGTTGAATATTTTTCTTATTCTTCTTTATATTTCTGTTGTATTGTTTTTTTTATACTCAATCATGTTCGAATCTTATGCACTCTTATATTCCGTTCATTTATGACAAAATGTTCTCCTTTCCTTGACTTATTTCAGATTCAATAACTAAAGCAGAGAGATATGGAGACCTCAAGCAGCTTTATCTTATGTCCTTCCTATAGTAATGGAATAAAACCATATCCTTGTGAAAACTGTGGTGTTTAATGACTGAACTTCGGGATGAAATGCGAAGCGGAAAAAACAAAACGAATGCCAACACCTCCCATCAGAAAAACATCACTCAACATAAAAGTGGGTTACGGCAGCATAGGAGAATAATCGTAAACAGAGATCCCTGTGATCCTGAAAGATAAGAGAGACCGCGGAAATGGAAAAATGCAGTCGGTTGATAAACAGGAAAGGTGTTCGGCCTTTTATCGGTGGGTTAGAGGATTTTATGTGGGTTATCTGAGAAAGGTAATCCTCTGCTGAAATCCGTAAGGGGAAGCTTCAAAGGTTTGGATATCGAATTGTTGTGTAGGTTTTGAAAAACCAATTAAAAATAATATTTGTCCACTCTCGTTCAATATTATCTACTTTTCTCACTTATTTTAGATTCAAAGGTATCATTTTTCCCGACTTGTATCTTGAAATGGGGTACAAAGGTCATAGAAAAAATAATTTCTCCGTCTTACGTCAAGTATACTAACTGACAAAGAAACTGCAATACCCAGAAGGAGCTGTTCAAATTTTATATTTTTTTGTTGATTAAAATTTGGAGAAAAAAAACAAAGGGTTTACAATTTTTTCCATTGAATTTGTTAATAACGTATTTGTCCACCGCGGTTATCTATACACTCTCCAACACATTGGCATTGCTGCAAGAAGATGGTCTATTTCTTTTTGAGGGATACTATCCCCAAGCTACCTGTACTTCATGTCTCAGAGTGTGGGCCAAAGTCCGTGGGGGCTGGGGTAAATATCCAAGCCTTCTACCTATGATGTCTAAAACATGCTCTATGGGCGAAAGAAGTTAGTTTATACTAACTCTGGCAACATGAAGTCGAGCATTATCTTGCTGAAACATTGGATTCTCGAACCGGTTAAGGTAAGTGAGAACGTATGGCTCCACTATTTCTTGAAGATAACGCAGCGCTGTCATTGTCATGTTACCTCGAATAAAGATTTGAGGTGACCTACTTGCATGTGCAATAGACCATATTAGTGAGGTTAGGCGGGAAATTTGAATCGCGATCCATCCGTGGATCTGGTCCCTAAATTCCCTATGCATTTCTTATGGGACTAAAAATGCCGCGTACTTCTCGCCTGTTTTTGGATATTTTAGCGAACTTCTTAAGATTTATTTCTGTTATATGTGTTCTATGATCCTTTCTTAACAAGTTGAAAACAAAATTTCGTAATAAAATGGTATATTTTTTTAATAATGGATCAATATAAAATTGGTCAGCAAGATCCATGGAAGTTTGTCGTAGCTTCATTTCGTTTCTAACCTCTGAAGCTGACATCATTCTAACGCGCAAGCGTAGCATGTCATTTTCTTTGTTACGCTTCATGATTGACGTACATTGAACTAAAGAAAGAAGTTCAATGTTGACGTATAGCAGAAATGATCTACGACATACGGATACATTCCGTATAATAATGTGTTCAATTTTGATTTTAGGACATATAAAAGTATTTTGTAATGTAAAATGTACTTGGGAACAACCTCTAATAATTGCGGCACCCAATTTTGCATGTCTTTATGTTAACATTTACTTCTAGCTAGCGATATTCCATCTTAAAGTCGATTCCTATGTAAAAAAATTTGAATATGGATCTCCCGCCAATTGAGTGATTCTAACCTCACTAATATGGTCTATAGCACCCCATACCATAACGCCTACTGTCCGGTGTACATGACGCTCCACATCAAAATGAGGTTCACGTCTTTCTCCCCAACGTCGTCTAACCCTTCTTCGGCCATCAAATGCTCTAAAGGAGAATCGAGATTCATCAGAAAAGACGACCTGATGCCATTCCTCATTCCAATGTTGTCGTTCTCTGGAATCGTTGTCGGCGATGCTCAACCGTTAGATGTAACACAAGATGGGGTCGATAATGCTGCAGTCCAAAAGACCTTATACGGCGGTAAAGCGTTCGTAGAGCTACAGGATGGCCTTGTTCTCCTACCCACTCATCAGACAAAGATCCAATTGTCGCAAATCGATCTCTAATGGCCAAAAGTCTCAAGAACCAGAGAATTCTCTGGTTCTCGAGTAAATTCTCTAGAGTTGTTGCAAACGGGCTTTACACGCCGATCTTGAACTTCATTTGTGCCTCTCTCTTCGATTTTGGTCATTTTCATAACAGTAGTTGGATTTCTGTTCGTACGGTTAGCGATTCCTCGAAATGACAACCCCGCCTCCCGCAGATCAATAATTCAACTCTTTCAAATTCACTTAGCTGGCGATAAATTGAGCGTACACGTGCTCTAGGCATTTTAGTAACAACTACACATCGACTTTGGAACTCCTCGAACAGCTGGTTTGTTGTAAAATTTAAAAAAATTGCAAAAACAGACTACAATATTTAAGTAACAAAAAATTTTTACATGAAAAAACCTTCACAATTCTTAACTCCAAATTTTAATCATTTACTCCTTGCTATACTATCTATGTTTTACCAAAAAAAAAATTTAAAATTTAAACAGCTCCTTGTGGGTGTTGCAGTTTCTTTGTCAGTAAGATGAATGACTTCACGGTGGCGTGATGATGACAGCCTATTAGCGTCATTTTGAAATACTTCTCTTTAGTCATCATATCTTTATCTACCATTTCACATAACATATTCGATAATATGCAAATAAAAAACAAAAGTAATGTACCTGAGTGTAGGTATAACATTCATTTTTCCGGTAACCGATAAGGTAGTGAAAATATCCTAAAAATAAACAATTATAACTAGAATTAAAGACACAAAATAAAGATATATGTATTTATGACATCTATAAATGACCAACATAATAATATAATCTTGTATGAAGGTTAGGCAAAAATTTTCTAGAGGTAGCAGACAATGAGGGTAACAAAGATGTATGAACAAAACCAGGCGCGAAATGAAGAGAACAAATATTTCTCCTCCTCTCCCACCATTTTTCTTCAAAGAATAACAAATCAGTGCAATTATCGCCGGCAAATCACTTTCATTCCAATTGCGGCTTATTTGAAAGGAAACGAGAAAGCCGATGAACTTGCAAAAAGAGCATCAATGTTAATACCTGCTGGACCTGAGCGGTCCAACAATGGGAGTTGAACAACAGATAAACCCTCTAGAGAAACTCTCCTGGACTTACTCAGTCAAAGAAATTCGTGATGATTTCACCGAACCTACACCAGAAAACTGCTAAAGCTGTCACGAGCCTAGCTTCGGGTGATGGTGGGACTGCTGATAGGGCACTGTCGGTACAAATATCATTTGCACAGTATAAATAAATAAATAAGTATGGGTAAGTCAGCAGATGAGATTTGTAGGCTCTATGGATCAGAAGCAGAAACAGCTGAACACATAGTATGCAAGTGTCCAGAGCTGGCGGACCTAAGAACCACTCATATGGTAAAACCGGTCCTAGATACCTACGAGGTATCGGCTAAGGGCCCTAAGGATGTTAACAGTTTTATCAACACCATTGACGACCCCTTTGAGTTTCTATGAATAAGTAGGGTAGATAACAAAGGTCCAAATGGTCCCAAAAGGCTTATAGTGCCACAACGACCCCGGTTCAAATAAAAATAATAATAATATTAGACGATGCTGACTAAACACAATAAACATCACCCCAAAAGCTCAATAGAACGGACAGAGCTGCCACGACATCTTGGGGGTAGAGGAATTGTTAATTTGTCCAACCGTATGTCCCAGGAAATGGAGGGACCTTGAAAATATTTCCTAAGCAAGGCTGCTTCGACAGAACTCCATCGAGTAGTTTGTGTTGCTGATAGTTCTACACTATTAAAGCTACAACAGGACCACTTGGAAACCGTCGAACACTCTGCAGAAAGTAAAATGCAGAAACTGATTGGCAAACCTTTGCTTGAAGGCACCATAGGTCAACTGCTAGTTGACTTCCGGAAGGTTGTTTCCTGAGACAAAGGGCTTCATGCTCGCCACTCAGGACCAGGTGATTCCAACAAGGAACTACTAATATATCGCCAAGGATGCCTCAGTGGCGGATGATAGCTGCCGTTGTGGCTGTGCAACACATGAAACTATCCAGCACATCACCGGGGGGGATGTCAGAAGTTCGCGGGCACGCGTACAAAAATAAAAATGATGCTGTTGCCAAGATTCTTCACCAAGAATTGGCACTAAAACACCAACTTCTAAGTTCGAAAAAGATTCCTTATTTCAATTACCATCCGGATGCTGTGTTGGAAAATGAACATCACAAGCTCTACTGGGATCGCACGGTTCTCACAGACCGGAAAATAACCCACAATAGATCAGACCTCATATTGCTCAATAAGAATGAGGACATAGCACTATTCATCGACGTGGCGATTCCAAATAATAACAATCTTCTAGATAGGCACACTGAAACACAGTCCCTTGGTGTGAAACTAGACTGTGTTTGACGAATAAATATTGATGTAAATTAGCTGGATGTTTTAGTAATTTGAGAATCCAAGAACTAGTATAAGGACCTCAGCCTAAGAGAGTAAATAATCTACATGAAGAAATATCACTTCCAAGTAATCGAGTTGAGTAAAACAAAATCCGAAAATTAGGCAGAATATTGCAGGTTTACTTCCAGTGCCTTCCAATACCTAAGATCCCTAAAAAAAATTATCTCCCACGAATCCGCCTATACTTCGAACGTGAGAAGTCACCAAGAAGTTCGTAAATAAATTCACTGAAATAGCATCTCGTGGATGCCTCCTGCAAGGTTCCCAAGCCTCGCTCCCGTCTGCCCTTCCGTTTAGCTGTCTTTTGGAGCGTTTTAGGGGGGATTATGGAGCACTCGATAAATGGCGCAAACGACATTAACGAAGCTTGAAGATTTCTTCCCTAGATTTCTGAACTTCATTCGTCACGTGAACTTCGGAAGGTAATTGCCCCCGTCATTGAATTCGGCGTTATCGACAACTGGTAGCCGATTACCGGATCAGTTTTATGCCTTCAGCGAAGTAGTCTTGAAGCGAGAGATCGATGGAAGGCTATAAGTGGAATTTTTTGCCCTGATAAGAAACGTTTTTTGGTTTCCCAGTCGGAAAATATCTCACAGATTAACGATCTGTTGATATATAGAAAGTGACTGAAATCTTTATAAATAAAAATGGAACCCTGTTTTGTGATGTCATGGCCTGACGTAAAAACGGCTGAACCGATTTTATCTATCTTTTGTAATCCTTTCCTCATACTTCGTAGCAGGCTATTGCGGGAGAAAATTTCGCAAAAGTTGCCTGGGAAACAGGGATACCTAATCAAGAAAACTGCAAACATGGAATTTAAATTGTCGCAAGCAAAGATTATAGAGTAAAAAGATAGGAAACGCCCCCATATCTCTAGTACTGAAAATCGACCACATTTTGGCCAATGAAAACACACTTGACAATGAGATGGCGCTGAAAACGTTCTGTCAATACAGAAAAACTGTTTGATAACAGTTTTCTGTTGTATAATTGAAAGGCGCGAAATTCGTATTCTATTCCTTGTATTGGATTTCAATATCGACTTTCTTGAGACCAGAAAACAAACATCCTGAGCGACAAAACAAAAGTATGGTTTTATTTTGTGACTAGGATGTTAGTTTTCATCTGAACATTGTTTGAAATCAATTGATGATCAATGAAATACTCTGTCAGATGTGCTATATTTTTATTTGCAATTCATAAACATTTACAAAAATTTGAACTTATGGACAAGGAATAGAGCTTTGAGCTTTGACTAGGACAACTCTTGCGATCTGGTATACGTCAAAGGTGTTATTTCTGCGCAATACGTTTTTTAGATATTATAAACGTACGTCCATTATTGAGCATCCTCAGGATATACAAATCTTGATCTTAATTGTACTTTCAGAAATTGTACGTTGGTGTACGTCCATTCCACGTACATTTTTGGATCAACGTGAATTTTATCCATGAATGTACATCTTTTGGATGTTCGGATCTGGATATAAATATATACTTCCAGAAATTGTACTTTTCTGTACGACCACTGGATGTGTCATTTGGTGTATACATAATTATTCATTTCTTAACATTCGTAGGATACATTTATGGATATTTACTGTACTTTCAAAAATGGACATTTTATGGAGGATGTCCATTGCACTTTAAATAAGGGATGTTGGATATAACAGGAATGTGTATGCAAAAATATACTCTTCAGATTATAGAGCCACTCTATAATCTTTGATACCCTTGTATTGCTGCCATGTCGGTCTCGGCTCTCATTGAGAGTAGGTACTATGGAGGGTTCTACCTCCATGTGACTGTGACGTTGAGACCCAGATGTTCCGCCCTCTCATAATTATTCCTTTTTTTACTCTGGGACTTTCGTCCCAAAGACCGAAACATTTATTTTTTGAGTTGCATTTGAGTGACACTCAACGAAATATAGAATCAGAACAGACTATCTTAGAGAAACTCATTAACCTGTAATCAATGGATTTTGAAGTGGACTCGACATATTTTGTAAATTTGTGAATATTTTGACTTTACCTTGTTGAACTACTTTTGAAGTATAGTGTCTAGTTCTAGTTCCAGTGTGTGGTGCATATATTTGATAGTAACGAGGTGAGTCGAAGTTTTTATTCTTGAGGGAAGTGGCAAATTCACGTATAGATAGAAAAATATAATCTGATGGGTAGAAATGTTGAAAGAATTGAATGTTGAATGCTTATACGAACCACGAATATCTCACAGATTAACGATCGGTTGATATATAGAAAGTGACTGAAATCTTTATAAATGAAAATGGGGCCCTGTTTTGTGATGTCATGGCCTGACGTAAAAACGGCTGAACCGATTTTATCTTTCTTTTGTAATCTTTTTCTCATACTTCGTAGCAGGCTATTGCGGGAGAAGATTTCGCAAAAGTGGCCTGGGAAACAGGGATACCTAATCAAGAACACTGTAAACATGAAATTTAAATTGTCGCAAGCAAAGATTATAGGGTAAAAAGATAGGAAACGCCCCCATATCTCTAGTACTAAAAACCGACTACGTTTTGGCCAATGAAAACACATTTGACAATGGGATGGCGCTGAAAACGTTCTGTCAATACAGAAAAACTGTTTGATAACAGTTTTCTGTTGGGGCGAAATTCGTATTCTATTCCTTGTATTGGATGTCAATATCGACTTTCTTGAGACCAGAAAACAAACATCCTGAGCTACAAAACAAAAGCATGGTTTTATTTTGTGACTAGGATGTTAGTTTTCATCTGAACATTGTTTGAAATCAATTGATATCAATGAAATACTCTGTCAAATGTGCTATATTTTTATTTGCAATTCATAAACATTTACAAAAATTTTAAATTATGGACAAGGAATAGAGCTCTGAGCTTTGACTAGGACAACTCTTGCGATCTGGTATACGTCAAAGGTGTTATTTCTGCACAATACGTTTTTTAGATGTTATAAAATTAGTGGAATTTGAACAATTTGTATCATAAATCAATATGATTCAATATACATACACATTTCAGTTACTCACATACCTATTAATCACAGAATTTTCGGAACCACAATTAAAAGTATTTTACAGAGGTATACAAGACCTGTATCCCTGTACTAACGCCGGTCAGTATAGTTTCTTTATAATTTCTTCATGACACAACATAGAAATTGTTTAATGAATGAACAAAACACTCACAGCAGGCTTCATAAACTTTGATTTTCCAAACAATTTGACAGTCACTCGATGCCCAAAACGAAATCAATAAAACCTTTGCATTTCTGAATATATTGAAGGAGAAGCAATTGGATGGACTTATAAAAGTCATAATTTCCCCTAAATAAGCCCTTCATGCGAGGGATGCTTCATGTTCATTGGACATGGTGTAGTCAATAGTGTTTGCAGGCCTTTATGCCTTGAAAATGTTATCCACTTCGTAGCACTGAAATTAAAAACCAATGAATGACCGAGTCACTTGTTACCAGTTTTAATACTTACATTCTCATTTTTCTTTTTATTTGATCCACAGTTCTTCACCATACAATAATTTTCGAACGATATTCTAAGTGCTCTTGTGTTCTAGTATTCTAACATGTTAATGCTCCTAAAATGAATAATTACCGAGTTTTTAGGATTTTCTGATTTCTCATTTTTAGAGCATTAACATTTAAGAAGAATGTCATTATTTTTCTTCGCAGAATCCAACGCAATCATAAAAAATTAGGGTTCGAATTTGAAAAACGAAAGTTATGGGCAAATCTTGATCCCCACACACCTTGTGTCTATTTTTTCGGAATTCAGAAAATGTACAACATTCTCACATTCTTCGACTTCAAAAATGTGAAAACAGTTTGTGCCTAAGATGTTTAGAATAGGAATATCGAACATAATACTGAATACGCATATCTCCTTTTTTTTCAGTTTTTCCTCAATATTTTGAAAACCATTTGGACAAATAACGATTCGAACAGAAATATATGCAGAATTGGATATTCTATCATATCAAGAAAGAAAAAGTATAAAAAAATTTTTGGAAAAATTTACTTTCATTCCCTATATTACTGAAAGTGCTTAGGCTTCAAGAATATTTGAGCTCAGTAGATAATGTCAAACAATATCATAATCCAAATTTTCAGATTTCAAATAGGTCCAGTTCTCCAGAAACGTCTAATAGGCCCTCGAACTTGGTACACCCTGTATATGTGGAGGATATTATTCTGAAATCCTGGAAAATAATTTTCTAATCGAAATATTGCAGTTTTCTAACAAAAGCAAGACGATGATATACGAGCTGTGACTGATTACACGAATGGGATGATTTTCTTTCGTCGACCACAACATAAAAATGACATTTTGTTTATTAATTCCCGAACGAAATTTCGACTAAGTATGATGAAAATATGTATGATGAAAATATGTATGATGAATTGATGAAAAGTATTTTTGTCCGCATCAGATACTTTTCGCCCGATAAAACTTTTCGTCCGCTATTTTTGTCGCTTAGAATCAAATACGGTAGTGGCGATTAAATCAATTTCGAGACCTAGGATTTGATGAAAACATAATTGCCTATGAAAATATTAACTGTCAAATTAATTCTTTACGAAATCTGCAACATTTTACGACTGAATGAAGAACGTGGTTTGAATATTAGTATTCATTATAATCAAGCTCCTCGACAAAAAAATGTCTATATTGTCTCAACGGCTTACTCTAATTTGAAGGCTCGAATGTAATAGACATTCCTTGGTACATAAATAACTATTTCATTGAATTTTCTCCGAACACAATACACAAAACTGCACCCACATTTTCAAGATTCTCCATTATGACCATTTTAAACCATAAAAACACCAGAACAAAGACAAATTTGTTCGTTTGTTTGTCTCTGACCAGAAATTCAAAGAACCCAACTCCTGAAGGTAAGATCAATGTTAATACTAATGAAACATTGAACTCTAAAAGTTCAATGTAATGAAAACATATTTGACCAATTTGGAACATAATAAGTATCCTTTATATTCTTGCGTATAATGCTGAATGTAACTCTGTTTGAATGATCCACACATACATGTGTATAGTAACGTGCGTTCAAAAAAATTCGTCGTCAAGTAGGCTATGAAATTTTGAAGGCTGATGTTCGGTGGCTGAACGTATGTCTTTCCTTGAATTACTTCATCTTCCCAAAATGTAAACAATGATGACATTAACCTATATATCGTAATTTTGTACGGAAAGGCACTTTTCAGAAAAGGTTACCTGTAAATTTCACCTAACTTTCGAAAAGCATTTCTTTCATTGAGTAAGATGACAAGAATCCAAACAATCTGAGGCGGTTAGAAAAGTTCTTCTTAAAAATTTTAACCGTCCACGATTTTCATACGTAAGAGACATGAATCTTGAATTGATCGTGGTAGTATGTTTTTTTGTAGGAAGGTTCTAGTTACTTCAGTCATATGAATAAATCACAGTAAGATTCTCAATAAAATGTTTATTAATTCTCTATAAATATTGAATTGATTCAGTCATTACTGAAAATCCATGACTAAACTAAAAGAACTGAATTACATGAAAATAGCTATTGGACAATTTATTAAAATTCAATTCAGCTATAAAAAGGCATGATGCTTTCTCCTTCATAACGTTCTGCTATTGAAGTTCCATAAAAGAAAGTAGGTCCACATTTTGCCTTTGACTGATGCATACTGTCAGTATGCATCAGTTCAGTATGATACTGAACTCCAATTTTTCTCGGATGCTACAAGGTTAGGTAATCACAACCTTTTCAGTTTTCATAAACATAGAGACATGGACTGAGCAATGTCAGCATGAAATTGGCTTTTTTTATAGAAAGAGAGAAATGATGGTCGGGCATTTACCTTCTCTTTTTTGTTCACATAGAGGTGAGTGTGGACCAATCAATATTCTAGAAAGAGACAACTGCATTCCCGACGTGCGTTTCTCTCTGTCACTTTTTTTGACCGTATTTCATGCATAGATAGAAAGGGAAGGCGCAGTCCATGTCTATATGTCTATGTCAGTTTTCTGATAACATGTCAATCTTTATGGAAACAAATGGATATCTTTTTTTCAAAATCGGGTGGCATATGCCAACGGATACTCCATCCACTTGAGATAAAATCTGAAGAGAGGTTTGTCTAGCTTCTGTCACCATGTTTTCATTATTACTGAACTCTAGAGTTTTCTTTTTTGGTATACCACTTCCTTTTTTGTTTGAACTTTTGAACATACCTGTTTCGTCAAAACATCGCAAAACAGTACAATGGAAAAATTCATTCTTAATAATCTACAGCAACATATAGGCTTCAATGAAGTCGCCGGAACAGAATATTTACATTTTCCTTCAATTTTCTTTCCAATTTTGAAGTAGAATTCAATAGTAAATGTCTTTCACACGTCTGTAAAAACCATCTTTATAATTTGCTGATAATTTTAATTCAAACAACCCAAAATGCTAAAATGACAGTTCACCTGGAAAATAGTAAAGCACGAGCTAAGAATTACGTTTAGACACGAAATATCGACGTTCAAAATTCCATAGCCTACTTGACGACGAATTTTTTTGAACGCACGTTATATACACATACACATACACCTTGTGCACCGACTTATTAAGGCGAGATTAACGTTAATCTTGTCATTGATTCAGGTTGTTATTCTGAAGGAAATCTTATTCTTTCAGGGGTAGCATAGTTCATTATGAAAACTTGAAGTGGCTAAATATTTTTATCTATGCCGAATCGAAAAAAAAATTATGAAGGAAAAAAGGATTTCTTTTGACCTAAAGAATCTACTGTTGAAATATATGTATGTACGAGTCGAAGTCTCTCCCTGTATATGAAATAAGGGTTATAGTATTTTCTACCATTTGTATCTATGGGGCAAAGATGAGGGATGAATATCAAGAAAGTTATTTTCTACGTTAATTTTCAATGATTTTTAATTTTACAGAATTTTTTTTTTTTTTTTTTTTTTTTTTTTTTTTTTTTTTTTTATAGCAGGGGGAATCTGCGACCGTGAAAACACGGGGCTCTATCTCTCGCCCAGAGGAACCCATTTCTAGGGAACACTGTGGGGTTACTCACTCTCCTGAGTTCGCGACCCACTAAACCTAACCTGCTTTTTGTTGGTTCCGGGCATTTGCCTATAAACCATTTATCCTTTAATCGGTTGATTTCTTCTTGCACATTGTCGTGCTAGGGTTTTCATGTTCGTCCATTTCGGATATCTCTTCTTAGTATAGTTTTAATAAGTTGTCGTACTCATTTTATTCTCTCCTCAATTGATCTCTCGGTCTCCTTTTGTAAATTCTCATTCTTCTTCTGTCTTCCTCCGGATCGTAGTCCACTAGTCTCCTGAGTTCTTCGTTTGGATGTTCCTTCGCTGTTTCGAATAACTTTTCAGCTTTCCTCTTCATAAATTCTGTGATGGTTTCCCACTTCAAATCTCGATATATCTGTTTGTTCCTGACAAACCAAGGCGCATCTATGGCACATCGTAGTAGCTTGTTTTCTGTTGCCTGAATTCTTTGTATATGGCTCTTTGCCGCGAATCCCCAAGCACCTGATCCATAAGTCAGTTGCGGTCTAGCAACGGCTTTGATTATTTTCAATTTTGTCTCATTTGACATATGGCTCTTTCTACCTATCAGCGGGTAGAGCATATTCATCGCTGCCTTGGTTTTGTCAACGGCTTGTTTGATATGGCTTCTCCATGTTAGACCTTTGTCTAGGGTGATACCTAAATATTTTGCTTCGTTTTTCCATTCGATTTCTTCTCCATCTACCTCTAGATTTGTTGTAGTTCTTAGTCTCCTCTTCTGCAGTAATATCGCTTGGCTCTTTTGTCCGTTGAGTTTTATTTTCCATTTAATACACCAGTCATTTATTTCATCTATAGCTTCTTGTAACATTCCTTCTATAATTTCTGGCTTGCGATGTCGCATTGCGATTCCTGTGTCGTCGGCATAGAGTGTCAGCATAGTCCTTGGAGATTTTGGTATATCGTGAATATATATGTTATACAGTAACGGCCCAAGTACTGACCCTTGAGGCACCCCTGCTTCCATATATCTGGTTGTGGAGTTTTCTCCTTCCACTTTCACGTAGAATCTTCTGTTCCTCAAATAATTCCTAATCAACTTGCACAGTTTCATTGAATATCCAGCATATCTCATTTTGTAAATCAATCCTTCATGCCATACTCTGTCGAATGCTCTGGCGACATCTAGTAGTACAAGACCGGTTGCTTGTTTATTTTGGAATCCTTCTGTTATGTATTCTGTGAGTCTCAGTAATTGCTGTTCAGTTGAGTGGTCTCTTCTGAATCCGAATTGCTCTGCTGGAATGAGATTCAGATTTTCAGTTTCTTCTGTAAGCCTCCTAGCGATTACCCTTTCTACTACTTTTCCTAGGGCGGACAATAAACTTATCGGCCTGTAGTTTTGGGGGAATTTCTTATCTTTGCCTGGTTTGTTGAACACTATGACTTCTGCAGTTTTCCACTTTTCCGGATAGTGTTCAGTCCTCATTATACCGTTTGCAATATTTGTGAGAGCAGCTATACCTTTTCTAGGTAATTTCTTCAACATAGCATTCGTTATTTTATCACTTCCGGGAGCTTTTCCATTTTTCAAGCTTCTGATTATCTCTTTTATTTCGAATGGAGAAGTTGGTTTTTCTATTTTGTCGTCTACTGGTGGTTCGTCCATTTCTTCTTCGTTGTTCTCTACAAGATCTTCCAGCTCGTCATTATCGTCATCAGGTCTGTAATTTATTCTCGATTCTCTTTCTATCGAGTCCGCCAGTGCTTCTGCTTTATCGATATTCGTATATGCCATTCCTCTTTCTCCGTGGAGAGGTGGTATTTTAGTCTTTTCTCTTCTCAGACATTTTTGCATTTTCCATGCAGAATGATCGATAGTATTTAATTCTTGAACTCTTTTGTTCCATCTATTTGTTCTCATGTCCTTCAGGGCATTTTTCAGAACTTGGCTATGTCGATTTAGATTTCTCTTATTTATATCTGTTTTGTTGAGCCTGTATGTTTTTCTTAGTCTCCGATTTTCCCTGATGAGATCTTTGATTTCTCTGGGTGTATCACCGTGTGGATGTATCGGTGCTGGTCTCGTTATTTTCTTTGTGCTCTTTTTGTAGGCATCTATTATATTCTTTTCTAGTTTATCAACTGCTCTTTCTAGGTCTTCCGGTGTGTTGATTGTCGGTATTTCTGTTACCTCCGATTGTATCAGATGGCTATATTTAGTCCAATCGGTGTATTCTCTTGTTTGCATTAGTTCTCTTCTTGGCCCATCTCCTATTGTTAATTCGATGGGGTTGTGGTTAGAGGTTCCGTCCCACAAGGTCTCTATCGAGAATTCTCTAGTGATATTTTTCATAATTGCGATATCAATTATATCTGGTAATCCATTTCCGAGTGCTAGGTACGTTGGTTCTTCAGGTCCAATAACGATAGCTTCATGTTTTTCAGCGAGATCTTTCAGTTTTCTGCCATTTCTGTTTTCCATCCTGCTGTTCCATTCTGGAGATTTGCAATTAAAATCTCCGATGCAGATTTTCGGGTTTGTTCCATCTAGTAAGTTGTTGATTTCTTCTTCCAATAGGTTATTTGGGGGTCTTTTATATGCCGATGTGACTTCGACTCTTTGTCGATTTATTTCAGCTACAATCGTCACTGTTTCTATTTGTGACTCGTCAGATCTTCCTTTAAAATAGTGTTTCAGATCTCGTCTAACCAGTAAGGCAACACCTCCCCCAGTGTTTGCGATTCTGTCACATCTATATATCTCATAATTCATGATATTCAATCGCGTATTTGGTTGTATTCTTGTTTCCTGTAAGGCTATAATATCAGGTTTTCTCTCTGATATTATTTCTTCTATCTCGGGTTTTCGAGTTCTGACCCCGTTTATGTTCCAGGAGACTATTTTAAGGGAATTTTTCCTAGTTGTTTGTTCCATTATTTCAGTTTACTGAACATTCCTTGGAGTTTTTTCTCCATCTCTCTTTCAATTTTCAACATGATTTTGTTGAAAATTTTTTCAGTAAAAGTGTCTAAATCGTCGGCGGATTCAGAGACTTTTCTGTTTTCTTTTGTTTTGTTGATCGTGGGTTTAGCTTGGGGCATTTTCGGTGTCTCCTTCTTCTGTACTGGTTTGGGTACTTCTTTTTTCTTGTCGTCTACTTTGGAGGGGGTGGGCTTCTTTTTCTCCTGGACTTTTAGAGGAATCGTGCTCTGCTGAGCCGATTTCTGGCCTGTTTTCCTCTTCCTTGTAACTAATTTGAATTCGCTACATCCTTTGTAGCTTGCTGGATGGCCTTCTTCACCGCACAGAACGCATGTGGCATTTCTCTCCTCACCTTTTCTGGTAAGTTCGCAATCTTTTGTGCAATGATTGCCCAAACATTTGACGCATCTGTATGGAAAAGAGCACTTGTTTTGGGCATGTCCGTACCTCTGACATCTGAAGCATTGGCTTGGATTTTCTGCCCTTCTTTTTGATTCCACTACAATGCAGAGATTGTAGAGGCGTCTTATTTCGAAAATCTCCTTTCTCTGAGTTTTTACCAGGTATAAGGGTATAAACTTTTTGGTTTTATTGGATGTCATTCTGGACACCTCGGCGTCATGGATTCCTTGGACCTTTAGATCATTTTTTATTAAATCTAGGTCAGCATCTATTGGGAGATGTCTTATAACTGCATATATCTTTTTCTCTTCCTCCATCTGGTACGTGAAGTACTCCTTACCAATCTGGTCAAAATATTTTGTTATGTTCCTGTAGTCGTCCACAGTCGAGGCTACGATCCTGATCCCGTCTTTTACGACGGTTGCTCTGTTGTAGCTGAATTTCTTCAAGTAGAGAGCTTTTGAGATCTCTACCCAATCGGCTGTACCCATCGTCGTGATGGGTGGAATTTTTTCTTTTTTAGGTAACTCCGTTGCTTTTTTTGCGGTCTCTTCGTCTGAAGATGAACTTTCTTTACGCGCGCGTTTTGTGGGCGGCGCGTTCTGGGTTTTAGCAACTTGAGTTGCAAAATTTCTCTTCTTCTCCGGTTCTGGAGCTACTTCCTGTTTGGAGGAATTTTTGGGGACCGCTACCGGCTTTGCAATTTCTGCAAATGTGGGGGATTTCTGTGCCGTATTCTGTTTTGCAATTTCAGCAAAACTAGGGGATTGAGGAGCTTTATTTTTGTTAACTTCCTCTCTCAAGAGGCGTATCTCCCCGACCAACTGAGACACGGTTTCAGTCAGTTTATTTATTTGAGCCTTCAACTGCCCATTCTCTTCTTTGAGCCTTACAAGCTCCTCTGCATCTCCATCGCTAAATTCTTCGTTGTCCGTAGCTTCCATGTAGGAGCTCTCATTGTCTGAGACCTCCGACATGGCTTTTGTCCGTATTGAACTATATGAGGTATTTCGGAATAATAATGAATATTGGAAATCCTTACTACTATGTTACTATTAAGCTATGTGGCTAAATTAAATATTTTCTATACTATCAGAAAAATAAATCGACTCACCAGTGATATCCGTGGAACCAGCGATCTTGGGATCTGGACTCTACACTGAATACACTGAATTTGAACGAATTTCCGCTCTATAACACATACACTTATAGAACTTACAAAAAACTTCGGAAGTTTCGTAGACGGAATCATAAATTCCGCAGCTTCGCCAGTGTACACTTTCACCTCCGCTTTCACTTTTACGGCACTGTGACACTTCGACTTTCTCGTCCGCTTTCTCTTTTATGACACTTCGACTTTCTCGTCCGCTTTCTCTTTTATAGCACTAGGAGCACTGTAGCACGTCTTCTCTTGTCAAGCGAATGACTCGGAATGAATTTTACAGAAATTAAGCTATCATCTTGTTTTCCCCGCCATTTAAGCCCAATTTTAGACCCTCCTCAACATTATACATAGTATGTATAAATATGGAATTGAATGTAGGTATATTTGCGTTGAATTCACTTTGTGAAAAGGTGGTCACTCAATACTCAATGAATTTCAATCAGAACACAAAAACTGATTACCTATATGTTATATTTTCCGCATTGAACATGCCTAGTAGGATAGGGTGATCATTACAGAATTCTGGAAAGTGAAGTTATTGGAGATCTTCAAATTGCAAGCTTATATTTTTCTGGAAATTCAGAACGTAGGTATTGAGGCCGTATTTCTCGCAGGGCAAAATAGCGATCGTACGTGAATCCAACTTATTGAGCTCTTTTATAATAGGAAAATTTATTAGGAATTGGGAACTGTGAACGAAGAGGCTGGCGGAAGCTGTGGATACTCCAGACATTCCTTGAATTTTTAGTTTGCATAGTAACCGTACACAAAAAGATCCGCGTTCGGGCCCTGTGTTTTGAGGGTGAAAATTCGAATTTTCAACTTTAGAAGTGCTCATTTCTTCGTTGCAACCGCAAGAGACTCTTTAGAACACTGAGAAGTTTATAGCCATGTCTATGGGGAGGTTTAACAAACATTATTTAGCCTTCAGCCGATCTCTACCACTGTAGACAATGTCAAATTATTGTATTTTACAGTGACTATACTTGCAAAGATTATAGAGTTAACTCCACTTTGTATACTTACTCTCTAATCTTTGTATTCTTTGTATACTTACTCTCTAATCTTTATATTCTTTGTAAATAAACTGGTACAATGTGTAATTGTATTTGGCGTAATAGTGCCATCTAACCGCGAACACTGAAACCGCATAACAGTACAATGACTCTAACAAGCGGTGCGCCCTCTGTTGAGAGAACTGATCATAATTCGATATGGAGCACAGAATTCTCTGGTCTATAAAATGTCAGAGTTGGCAGTAGGCAGTGAAAATAGTGAAAAAGCGCTTGCGTAATAAATGTTCTAATGTTTCGTTGTAGATCTAAAATTTTGCCAATGTTCGCTTGAAGTAACAAAAAATTTAATTTATTGAAAAAAATTATTGTTTCTTTGAGTGCAAAGGTGAGCTCATTATTGGACAACATCACTTAGTTTTCCAATTTTATCAATAAATTTACTTTAACCTCTTGCTTTTCAAATATAAAACGTAAACAACAATTCAGAAGTAGATTAATTTTTTTAGGTACACTATCTGCAAGGCAATTAAAATTAATAAGCGCTATTTTACAGCTTTTAAAATATTGTGATAATGGCAGACCAGCAGCAATTTTTCTTGAAATGGAATGATTTCCAAAGTAATATGGTAACCTCATTTCGACATTTGAGGGATGAAAAAAGTTTTACTGATGTTACCTTAGCATGTGAGGGTCAGACTTGTAAGGCTCATAAAATGGTTTTATCGGCATGTAGTCCTTATTTCAAGAGTTTACTAGAGGTAACTGTTCCTAAATTTATACTCATATGGTTTATATCCAAATCAAATATGCGAAAGGCGACATTAGGCAAGAAATCATTGGTATTTGAAGTTGATGCAGTGCCTTTTTGGAGTAATATTCGTTCATATAAGTTTTTGTTTATGATTAATTTGTAATCCTTTTTTTCCAACACCTTCTGTGGATAAAACTTTCGTCCCCTAGAGTTTATTTATTTGATAGAGTAGTTCAATCCAGATTTGGATTTTATGAACTCTTTTGATACTTATTGTTTCAAAGTCTACTAAAATGAAAAATTTCATTGTTTTTGATCTTTTCTTTGTGAAAACTGGGCAAAATCATGCTGTTCATATTAAATGAAAAAGTCCAGTTCTTATTGTTGATATAGGCATTTTAGCGTGTAAAAAGTTATGGTTTTATGAACATCCGATTTTATTTCAGGAAAATCCATCCAAACATCCCATCATAATACTCAAAGATGTAGCATACAGTCATTTGCAGGCAATCCTTGAATTCATGTATGCTGGTGAGGTTAATGTTAGTCAAGAGCAACTACCTGCATTCTTGAAGACGGCAGACAGGCTTAAAGTGAAAGGGCTTGCTGAAAGTTCAACGGGCAGTGGTGTTAGGGAATAGTTGTGCAAATTGTATGGATATTATTGTCAGGCTGTATTTATTTCTGACATCATCAAAATATCGATAAACAGTTCAATTATCAGCTTTGTGGACATTGATATCTCTGTTAATTTGAAGCTGATAATATTTTTGAGATGTCTTGTTTTGGTTTTCCATAGATATATATTAACTCTTGTTCTAGTTACCTCACAGTGAACACCCAAAGACTCAACCTGAACCACTTTGTGATTGTTTTGTTGTTTTCTGTATATACCCAGAATAATATGCTACAACTTTTTTCATTGAGGATACCAGCTTCTTATCAGAACCCTCATAAATTCAATGTTATTCTCGACCTTATTTTCATTTTCCATGTTACTACAGCTTTAAAATTGGGGACTGCTAACATTTGAAGGAATATTCAGTTTCATCAACCACTGATTCCATGCATTACAATTTAATGACTAGGAAATTTTCAATTTCTACAATTTTCTCAAGTTCTTTGTTTCAAACCAATGTATATCTATGGTAAATTATATTTTTTGATATATTTGCATTTCTAAATTTTCAGTAGTGTTGTTACCTTAAGTACTTGGCTGATGGCAAAAAAAGGACTGTAGTGAAAAAACAATTATATTTCTACGAGATTTAATCCTATAGAGTAAGTTTTTTTAAAGGTTTATTTCGATTTTATAGTTTTATACTGTAAAGTTTTTCTTTTGATTCCATCGAGTGTCTCAATTGTCAAAGTATTTTTGATAGACCAAGTCTGATTTACAAGATGTTGCATATATTGTTTTATTTTTATTTTCAAAATATCGAGTACTTGGAATATTTTGGAAATTCATAGAGCTTAATTTCTTCTCACTTCTTTCTTATTGTATTTCAATTTTGCTATGTGCAATTAGGAATTTTCCATGATCTTCTGAGTACTCATTAAATCATCTTATTGAAGAAATCATGAACTAATGTTAAGCACATGATAATTTGATTTTTATGACATGTAATTGAAGTTATTAAAGTGGGATATTTAAAGTTTACTATCTGATTCTTTCAGTCAGTTTAACCTTTTTTTACCTACTGATCATAGTCAAACTCCCTATTTTTGTAGATAATAGATTGTTCTATTCCAGGATATATTCTTCAGCCTCAGAAAAAGTTTGTATTTTCCTAGTTATATATCTTTGGGTCATACTTTCGATATGAACAGTAATAGAGATCAATAGATCTGGTAGAACTTCAGAAAAGTAGGAACTATAATATTCTAAGCAGAAAACTTAAACTTTTCTAAATTAAGTGCCCTTAAGAAATTTAATTCCGCATGGGCACCAATTTAGATGAATTAATTTTCAAAAGACGATCTTTGGCTTATATACCTTATTTTAGATATATATTGATACGATTAATGCATCTTAATGGATAATAATGACCTGAATATTCTAAAGTATCAACTTGAATCTTTGAAAATATTGAATTGATTCAATTCAAAGAGTAAGAGTTACTCTTTGTTCAATTTATCTTTTATTCTGTACTTTTTTCTTATTTTTTCTCTGTCATCCATAGACAGAGAAAAAAGTTTATGGTCTCTTCCCTAACCTCAAATATGTACAATACGTAAATAAACAAATGGAAGTCTTCCGGAATTAAAGATATTCGTTATGTTATGTATGATACATGATACTTACATTACTTGTACTTATTGCTGCACAGTTGAATTTACGCGAAAACATTCTTCTAGCTGCAGGGACTGAAAAGTTATGGAGAATTGTAAATATTGTGAAAAGCCACTTGAAGATTGTGAAGATGAAGGACTTCAATGCACTACTTGCTTGAAGTATGTTCATGTCCGTTGTTTGAAGAGAGGAGCAGTACCTGGTGGCATGAATGGTGACCTCTTCTTCACTTACACATGCCAAGAATGTTCAGAATCAAACACAGAAGTATTCGTTAGAGACAAATTGTCATGGTTTGTACTAATTCGTATTTTTCCAAATTTCATACTGTTTAAAATCATATCTAACTCATCCTTTTATCTACAAATAACTAGTTAGATGAATAACTATTATATTTGTTGACTTTAATACTTTTTTCCAGGCTGCAAGTGATAGTACTTGTTTTATATCACTTGAATACCAAAAGTCCAGGCTTGGCTAAGAAAGGTTTTTTTCATTGGAAATTTCAAATTGCAGCTTTCATTGAAAAAAATTGGGAGGCACTCTTCACAAAATATGTGTAAGTGTTCATGGTTTTTTATAGTTGTTTAATCACATTTTCAATCACTTACAGTAAAAAAAAGAAATCATGGACTGGCACGGTTGCTGGTACCATTTCACACTTCAGCAAATACTTTTTCCTTTCGGGTACCTCTGTTATCAAACAGCAGGCCTGGTGGACTCTGAGGTACCCTAAATTATCCCCGCATATGATATCAAAAATATGTAAGTTATTATTTTAACTATCAACGTTTATTCAGCTATAAAGAAGATTATTTCATTTGGAAGCATATTGCACTTTGCTATATTTTTTACAGATAATTCATTGATGGCCCAGAAGATAAAATTCAAAGCCGATAAACAAGCTGTCTCAGATATAGAGATTTTCAATCAAATACTTGAGGAAAATGTTAAAAACCCAGAAATGTTGCAACCTTTTATGGTTAATGAAATGGATATTCAAGAGGATACAGCTGAAATAAGTGGTGATCTAGGGGATATATTGAGTCCCTCCCAGATAGAAAAAGTGAGTATGTAAGGTTGTTATCAACTTCTTTGTCTATAAAGTAAAAACTTATATTTTTGGGAAATTTCAGACTATGAAGGAAAAGGAAAATAAGGAAACTAATAAAAGAAAATCTTTATTACCCTCTATAGATAATAAAAAGTGAGTAAATCATCTCAAATCAATTAAAGAAATTGGTTGAGAATAATCAGATCATTTTTTGGACTCACAAAATTACTTTCAGATTTTTGAAACTGAGCAATTCACCAGAGAGCTTATCTGATGATTTCACCAGATGTTCTGTTGAAGCTCAGGACAAAAAACAGTTGGAAGATATACTGAAGCATAAGAAACCAGAGGAGAAAAAAGAAAATTTCAAATTATTGGATCCTTTTTGTCACTATAATACTTCACTGAGCAGTAAGTATTTCGTTAAATTCTTCCAATACTAATACAAATGCTTTAGTAATTACGAGTTTCATGAGTTTAAGCTGGCTAGTTGAGATTAACTCTTGTTAAAATTCACAGATATTTCTCGCATGAAAGGTATAAGCCTAAAAATCAAGCTTCTTGGTGGAGTAAGGAAAGAGATGATTTTATCTCCATACAGTGGTATATACCTTAAACCATATATAAGAAGGGATACTGAGACTTTTCCTTCTTGGTTACAAATGATGGCGGAACTGCAACTCACAGCAAATAAAAAAGATTCGACTTATACTTTACCTTCAAGGGGCCCTCTGGACTTTGTTTATGTGCAGCCAGAGCACATACCTGCGATCAATTGCTTATGTAATCAATTTTTCTGGCCAGGGATTGATTGTAAGTATTGCAATGATAATAATTCATTCAAGAAGGGTCGGTTTATTTACCTATCGCTATTGGACAGTTTAACGATAGGTTTATGAATCGGTTTTGATGAATCTTTATTCGATGTCAGTAGGCGCTTTGAGGTTATAAAAACAACGAACGCCATCTGGCAAGTAATGTATCCAATTGAAATACTCCCGATAGACTCTGAATGAAGATTTTTTTCAGTGACTGATACTTTACAGTATCCAGATTTCAGCTGTGTTGTAGTATATAGACGCTTAATTGTGGGATTTGCATTTCTTGTTCCAAACGTGAGTCACACAGAGAACTACATTTCATTTATCTTCACAAGACCAGGCTGGAGAAATGTGGGAATTGCTACATTTATGTTATATCATCTTATACAGGTGAGATTTCCTTAGTGCATTCATAAATATTCCATTTTAAAAACATACATCAGTATTTCATTAGGAACGAAATTAGCCTTTCTTTATAAGATGAATGACCTGCAGTTTTTATTTTTCAGACAAGCCAAGGAAAAGACATTCTCCTTCATGTATCTATAAATAACCCCGCTTTTTTTCTGTACCAGAAGTTTGGTTTCAAAGTAGAAAAAATCGTTTTAGATTTTTATGATAAATACATTAGAGATGATGTGAAAGAGTCGAAGCATGCATTTTTATGCAGATACGAACGGTGACAGTTGTGAAAGAATGTAATGAAAATAAAAAAGCTCAAAACTGTCTAGACGTTTTTTATTTCAGTAATTACATATCAGCTGATTTTGTACAAACGATAAACTATAATAAGGTGAAAAATAATAAATATATGAGTAATATACAAATTTTTTATTTCTCTTAGTCATTATCTACAATTATATAAAACCTATTTGACTTTCAAAAACACTTGAATATTATCTCATCAAGAATACAAGTTGAACTGGATTAAGTGAATAAGGAAATTCAAAGAAAAATGGTCAAAAAGTCAAGATATGGCATTTCAAAACTGAAGAAATTAACTCAGTTCTGTCAATTGTCCTTAAACTCAAAGAATGCGAATTACAAAAAATCATCAAAAGTATTATATACATTTTATTGCGAATGAGAAGGATTTTGTTCTTCTGACTTGAATTTATTTGTTGTTTAACGCTCATGGCCCTTTTGTACTACTTTTTATTGTAAAAATAATTTAGCTCCATGCAACTTAGTATTGCAGACATCAGAAATGGATATTTGGCCCCATTATTTGAAACTACACGAAGCAGATACAATAATGAAATGAAAACTAAACTTTTCATTCAAATATTACTAAATTGTCATACCCTGGTAATTCTATTTCAGGCTTATTTATCTTACAATATTCTTCTTCTTTTTACACTTCCAGGTGTTGTTGGAACTGGACTAGATTTTCCATTTGAAGAACCATCTTCTGCTTTCAGACTTCCTCTAAGAGGTCTCTTAGATGTTTTTGGTGTTTCGTCAATTTTATTTTTCTTATGATCATCTCTTGAAACTGAATTAGAACTACGATTTTTGGTGGAAGATTTTGATTTCTCAGTTTCTTTTTTGACCTCTTTCTTGGCAGAAACAGAAGAGCGAGGTGACTCTCTATCCCTGGTTTCCTTATTACTACTGCTACTGTCTCTACGTGGAGTATCTTTTAAGTTTCGGGCTGGCATTTTTTCTTCCTTTAATTCTTTCTTCGTTTCTTTTATCAATTTCGGAGTATCCCGTCCCTTCTGCAACGATTTTCTTTCTTCCTCTTTTTTCGATATCAAAGAGGCGAAATCGTCATCGGGTAAAGCGAATTCTTTTTCGCTATTCGGAAAGGGAATTGATTCGTTCTCGTCGAGTGCTTCTAAATTGTACATAGTTCCCAAGTGGGCCCAAATTTTATCGGGATCTACATCTTTATTAATATTATTATTGAATTTTTCGCATATGAAGGCCATTTGGAAGTATTTGTTTACACCTTGAAAGAATAAATTTAAATAAAAACAAGTCCATATTTGAGGTTAATTAATTTACCGACTGGTTTATGACCAACCATTGCATCTAGTAATTGTCCCTCATTGGCGATAGTCCATTCTATATCATCCATAATTATAAAATTGATATAAAATTAACGAATAGATGAATGGACTATCAAAATCAAGTTTATATTTTGACAAAATCAATCATAGATTAGACTGAACTGAAGACATAACCCTAAATTATTTTTTTTGGACTTGATCTTTATTTATGAATCAAAACTTATGTAGAAAGGGTAGACAACACTTAATACAGATATGATGTACTGAGGAAAAGTGTAGGTGCTTCAAGACCAAGGCGAAGATCTAGAAATTTATTTTTGTTTTTACAATTTAATTTAACTACCTAGTACCTACCTCTGTAGGTAGGTACCTGAATAGACAGACTTCTGTTCAGTTATGTGTTATGTAACTGATTCCAGTCATTCCGTCTCTTGGCCAATACTTGTACTACATCTAGAGGGTATAATATGATAAACATATTCCTCATATAATAATAGACAAACCTGACAAACATAAAAATCCATCCCGGAAATAGCTTAACTACAGGTTCCAAGAACCTGGAGGCTAACGCAGTGGCGAAGGACGAATAAACTTCTACGTCTCAAAGGCAAAGGTGCGGGTGCACTATTGGAAGTGAACTGGTTTCATTCAATAAAAGCCTTTCTTAACTAAATTTTCATTACTTTACCCTTGATATTCTACTCCAAATAATCTAACTAGAATATGTGTTGCTTTTTTAACTTCATATATGTGAGCACCACGACCACGCGAAATCCAACAATTTTCCTTTAGCGGAAATAAGGGTAAAGTCGGCTAAAAGTTTGTTCGGATTTGGGCCTTTTTTCGAAACCTCAACATTTTTTTTGAATTCTTTCAGGTATACTTGCACAATAAATTTTCATTTTAACATATATTTACCCTTTCTTGTATTCATGATAGTCCACCCTTCTCTTTCATTCATTCGAGTTTGTATATTATATAGCCTTGAAGAATTTATATATTTTCATCTTATACATTAACTTTCTTTTTTTGTACATATTTTCTGATTTCGAAAATTACGTATCGTTTCCAACTAGGACTCAATCTTCTCCTTACAGAAATTAGTTCTCAACGAAAAATGTCAAAATAAGTAATATTGTTTTATATCTTATGAAAATATTAGAAAAAGAGAAAGTATGAAAAGTAAAATAATCACTTATAACATTGAGTATTAAACTCATATATATATATATACATATACTCAATTCCGATAGGTAAATGATCTGTGGAATCGACTAGATTAAACTTCAACTATTCACAAAGTCACAGTTAATTTGAGCGGAATACCATTTCGTGGAGAAAGAGTACATGCTGTCTATGGTTTCGTTCCATAGACATAACCCCAAAGTTTAGTTTAAAATCTAAAATTCGTTCTCATTTGACCTTGTCAGAGCAACACAACTCATACCCCGACGAAAATGGAATGAATTGACAGTCCCCTATTTGAATGTCACTCGAGTGCAAGTAAACGCAAAGAATGCCTTGGACGAGGAAATATTCGGAAGCACGAGGACTTAAACTCCTTAATAGGTACCTTCCCAGATATTGGAGTTCATTGAAGTTGCACATAAATGTATTTTTGAACCACATATTATAGTCGCTATGACTCTCAAAAAAGAAAATGTAAAATAAAATTATCTAAATAAAACTTACCCAGCAAACCAACATGTTACATGCATAAGGGTGCTACATAACATTTGAAACACAACTGTAGATTTATAAATAAATATTCCATATACATAACGTTCTCATTTCACGTGATACATATCAAACATAATATAATATTTATGTATCATATTCATTAATTTGTTATGTTTTTCATGAAAAGTATATGGTATATCAATTTCGTATTATCTATGATATGTATCATTTTGAATGAGAATGTTATGTATATGGTATATCAATTTATAAATGCACAATTTTCATTCAAATGTTCTGTTAATTTTATGTAGCAATCAGAGCATTAAATCCATATTATTACGATATGAGAGTATACACATAACATATACTTATAAGTATTAATTTTTCAGCAGTCATCCCGACCATGAAACTTATGACGGTATGATGTATTGAATCGTAAAAAAGTACAAACATAAGTACTGAAAGTAGCTGTTATCGAAACTGTTTTATTCAATTCCTTGCTACTAGCGGATAGAATCCGCCAAAATCCGATGTATTGAATCGTAAAAAAGTACAAACATCAGTACTGAAAGCTGTTATCGAAACTGTTTTATTCAATTCCTTACTATTAGCGGATAGAATCCGCCAAAATAGGCGAATTATAAATGAACTTTGATAACTCAACTTTCATAACCTTAATTATTATTGACGTTCGGAGGAAAAAGAAGGGTTGTGGGATTATGATGAATGTTCACATTCATGCGTCATTATGACAAATTTTTTATATATATTATAATATTTGCAAGGATAGTAAACCTGCTTCCATTCGTCAGAGATACAATATTGTGTATATCTGATGATTTTGTGCGACAAATGAGAAGTAAATACTCGAGTTATTTTTTAGAACATAAAGAGTGCGATTTTAGTTAGAGTTTTGAGAATTATTTGGTTTCTGATTGATACAAGAAGCAATTTTTATTCCATACAGTTAATATGGTGCACTTATATGAAAAGTCACATGTTTCCATAGCTAGATAGGTTGGAGGGACCACTCAGGAACACAAGATGTCGAAAAGTAAGCAGGTTCGAGCCCGGAATGAGAAGGAATTTTAGGTCGGAGCGGAAGACAACCACGGATCGTAGACATAGGTTACTACTAAAGAAGTCTCAAGTATGAAAACTGACAAGCAATCAGGTGCAACAATAAATTATCGTTTTGGTACAGTTTTTGCCCAAAATAAGTACGTATTTCATCAAATATGGCGATCCATTGAATTTTGGATGTCCTTGTATTTATTGAGGTTATATTTCAAATTGGTAGCAGATGTTCTGTACCAGAGCTATCATCCTTTGCACATAGCATGTAAGGTACAAAGTACCTATATGTGTACCGAACATGTAATATTGCAGTTTCGTTACAGTATACATAGCGAAAGGCGGACATAGAGCTCTCGTTGGACAGATAACGGATAGATCGTGTACGGAACTTTGCTATGTAACATGGAACGTTGCAATATGTATGATACGTTGATGTTATGCAATTGTGTTTGCTGGGTATCTGATGCTCAAAGGATAGAAAGGAGAATATACATATACACTACACACACATATACGTTATTCACTCTACAGTCTACAGGGTCTTTCTGCGATTACCCGATATTATGCAGAGAACTACTTAAATATCAAACGCGTTTTCATTGTAAGTTCATAAGATAATGAGAAAATAAAAACGTATGTATTTCATGTTTTTGTCACTTTCAGTTGTATGTACCCACAGTCATAGGTATAACTTCGTTTTTTCTTCGAATGACATATTCAAATTCTTTTTTTTTTCAAGTTCAATAGGCTTGCAGGCGTATGCATTACCCAAAATTCTTTATTTTGAGCGGAAAATGATAATGTTTTTATCGAAATACGATTCGATTTCAAAAAAGATAAGTAACGTCCAATCATATGAATGAAATTGAATATTTTCGAGCAATCGATTCTTTAGCTGAATAATAAAATGGTTCGTGTTATTTTATGGAATAGTACCACAATTATGTACTAGGATTCATTGGGCTACTACTAATTTTCTATCAGCAATAAGTTATTACACTCTAAATACTACCACAGCTATGTTGACATATCAGTCAAATTTTCAACAGATTGAACGTTCAGGTAGATGGAAGAAGTCATATACTTATATGAGTTATTTTTTTGGTGCATATCTTTTAGAAAAAACTGAACAACAAAATAGCCTCCCACCTCCCACCATCTTGATTTGCATGAATAATGTCTTAATATTTATATCATTTCTCATTTCCAGAAACCCGCGCTGATTATAAAATGTATAAAATCAGTTTAATTACCTACACCCAATTTTACAAGTTGGATTATCTTTAACTCAGTTGCCCCTTACTATAAACTAAAATACCTGACTTTGTTCTCGGTCTTGTAAAAATTCTTTTAATTCCCGAAATCAACAATTATCTACATTCGTTATTGACGGCCAAAAAATGCCTTCGCGGTCCATCGATAGACCGTGGTAACAGCCCACTGGGACTTCAGTTTTTATGGTATCGTCATACACTAATATGCTATATGAAATTTTATTACTCGGGTTGATATTATACCTAAGAATAATAAATTCTTAGTTAACAATGATTTGGTCGGTGTTTGAATCTTTATGACGCTGTTATTGTCTGTTCTTCTCCCTAGGTAACTTTTATGAATTTTATTTTCACATATCAGTAGCGCCGACAATTTGTGAGGCTATACTGATTAATTGACTTTGAAGAATTTGATTGGAATATTACAGAAAATTCTCCTGCTGTATTTTTTAATTATGGACCGCATTCATTTTCCAAGCCGATGCAAGACGGTATATAAGAATATCGGGGAGTTATTCAGTTTTTTCTGTAAACGGATTCCGCAGGTTTATTATTGATATAAATTTGAAAATAAACCATGATTCAATCCTGATTCGAAAACTTCTCATTCCTATACTTTCAGTTACACATGTATTTTGAAGGTGTATATCATGAATTCAGCAATAAACCATTCTTTACACATTAGCACAAAACCTGATTAAATGACGTATCTAGGTAATTTTCAGACCACACATTTCTTCTAGGTGTAATTATGGAAGACATGAATCTGTTATTACCCCTGAATGTAATGTGTCCATTAAAAGAAACATTCATTTCAAGTTTGAATATAAATTTTTAATTTCTCGACATGAATGACCCAAATTATAAGTGGGATTTCAAGGAAATGGCTTCAATCAACGAACGCGCACAAAATCGTAATAAGGATTATGGCATACGTTGTTAAGTATCAAAAATATGGCCAATTTGATTGCCAAATACTGCAGGGATTACACACAGGATGTTATGTGTTTGATGGCATTAAGAGTATGGAATATTTGCATGGGCGCCCACAGGGGGGGGCCACGGCCCCCCCTGAGATTCTGATAGACACCGTTAGAGAAATTTTTCTTTCAGTAAAACTAATCGTAGATGATATTTTGCCCCCCCCTGAGAAAAATTTCTGCGGGCGCCCATGAATATTTGGTAATTGCAGTTTATCATATTGTACAGAAGTTGCAATATTGATGGGATTGAATGGCAGCTCTGTAACCCTGAGTGTGGATGACACATGTTCTACCTCGATTTTCAAAAGATGAATTATGATCAAAATCGCATCTTATTTTGTTTTCATGTTGTGATGCTATAAGTGGTAATTGCTTTTGTGGCTCTTGGAACTTGTGCCCCTCTTTCGTAAAATTTCAGTAATATCTTTGAGTTCAATACTCAAACTCAATGGATCGAAAAACAAATGTAACGTTAACTACATGACTTTTTATGTAGAATTCAGTGGCACAGTCGAAGATTTCATAGAATCATGACTGTTTAAGAATTCAATCTCGTTTAATAAAACTGTGCATAAAGGAAGTTTCAAAATTAGAGGGACTCATGAAACTGACCGTCATCCCAGTAAACAATGATTCTTGAACCACAACAGCCATGAGGGTTGACGCGATATGGATGTGAATTTTTTATGTTAAAAGTTGTCAGAGTCCAAGTGTTTTCCTGAAATGAATTCAGTCTGCCTGCAATATTGTCTGTTTTGTTTTCGAAAGCTTGCCAATGTATACATTCAACAAATTGAATCAGCAGAATCAGCTTTTACTTTTTCAACGTAGCCAAGAATGTAGAGAAGGTCTAACTATTATAATATCCTGTAAAGAAAGTGATATCACTTTCTGCATATTAGAGCATATGCACTTGAAATTCTAATTCCTTAGGCATTCGTGACATCGATGAATTGTCCACTCAATATTTCCAGAGATCTTCGTACCTACTGTTGCAAAACTCATTCATTACGATTATAAAAATCGAGGTATCTACATTTTACAGACATTGTTGGATTCAAATCATGAAATTCAAACTCGAAAAGTTAAACCTGTTGTTCTGAAGGTTCGACAAACTCGACAGTTATAAATAACTCAATCCCGTAGGTTAAGACGAGAAAACTTGCAAAAAATCGAAGCTATACGACAGCACACATTGTCATTAGGACGTTTACACTAATCTTCCTCATTTTCTGTTGGCTTCAAGTGTAAATAAGTAACTGTTAAATTTAATGGTGTGAAGTGTAGTGTGGGTTGCTGGAGTGGATCATTGCGGATGCATTGATGGTTCACTCGCTATGAATTTTTGTAACATAACTGTGGAACACGGATCACTTCTCAGGCATGGAATTATTGCAGATCAGTAGAATAAAACCGAAAGAGTTACGAACGGATTTCAGGTTGTTATTTTCGATTGGTTCATGATTCGGTAATTCCTTCTGAACTTCTTGAGGAGTAGGTTTACTGCTCAACTAAAAGAGATGTCTGAAAAGAAGTTGATGCGTGAATAGCTCACTTCGCTAACGCGTTATGGTCTTTCCGCGAGGAAAAACACTGGCTTGTTTTTCACATAAGTATAACCTAACTCATAATATTCAACACCTTGAATGTCTTTCACGATTATTGACAAAAAGTACTTTTTGGGAGGACAATTTATTTGTTTTTCAATTATCTGCCACCTCATTATCGAAACATCTAGATTTGACTCAAGTTGAAGACTGAAATACTTGCGAGCGGAAAAACCAAATATACTTTCAGTTTTCCTAATTTTTTCGGTCTTTCCAAATTTGTGGATAAAATTTTGAAATATCGACAAACAGGGTATCGTTTCCACTCAAGACGTACTAATTAATTTTGTTGAAGCCGGATCTGGAAAAAAGACGAAGAATGTATAAGCTAAATATTATATAAATGTGTAGGGTGATTCATAAGTTACGATTACTTGAAAAAATAGGGAAAATCACTAAATCACCCTGTATCCTAGATCCTACTACCTAATGAAGAAAGGTAGATCCATAAAATTATAGGTTGTTTAGAGGCATCATTGTGTCCTCTTTCTTCCCTTGCTTTATGCGCATATCCTAATGAATCACCCTGTATGATAAGTCAGAAGAAAGCTAGTAAAATTCCCCAATGAAGGGTAAAATTTGTTTTGGTACAGGGCTGTCCAAAAAAAAATCCCGAAAAACCAATTTTCAATAGACGGCCATTTTGCAACGCCATATTGAAAAAAAATCGAACTGGAATTGTTTCGAAAGACCTTAGAAGATCTGCAATTTGACACTCCGCTCGTTAAATTATCTCAAAAATTGATCAAGTTATGGGCCTGTGGAGTTTTAGATGGCGGACCCTGAATATGCTTAATATGCTTAGATTGATAATAATAGAAGGAAAGATCACATAAAGAAGATCAGTTAGAAGAATACGTATTTTTTGGCTTAGTCACTCGAGAAAAGGGTTTGGATGCGCATTTCTCCAACTGTTCAGAGTCTCAATCTCATTTGTAAAGATAGGTAGTCATAATAATATAACCAACTCGCGAAAGCGGTAGCACTATAAGAAGAAGATAGGTCATCATCCAATCATAAAATATGAGCATTTTGGCATCTACACTTTCAAATGCAGAAGTCTTGCAGCGCGCGAGTTGTATAATAATTGAGACTCAAGTAACGAGGGCCCGACTCAGATAGAGCGGCCACATTCTGAGGATGCAAGACACAAGACTCCCCAAAATAGCTCTGTATGGCCAATTCACAGAGGGAGCTCGGAAACCAGGAGGCCAGTATAAACGGTTAGAGGATATACTGCATCAATCCCTAAAATCTGTTAATGCCAATCATAACTGGAAAAAACTAGCGTTAGACAGTCCACAGTGAAGGTCTTTGGTACACAGTTATAATGGAGACTCGAGAAGGATACAGCGGCGGCCAGATCTGGTTGGTGACTATCCATGCCCGGAGTGTGGAAGGATCTGCAGGTCACGGTTGTCTCTTCAGTCACAGGAGGGCACACAGTCGCAGTTAGCTCTTAGATTTTATAAGTCTGTTCTCAACGTTTTTTTTCTTTTTGTCTTTTTGTAAATTTATTCTCGGTAACGGGATGAAGCAATGAGAGCATTTTGGCCACTCAGATGACAATAGCAAATTTTGGACTTGAACTGTTCTTCAACTGACCGATTCAATTGGGAGTAGATAATACTTGTACACTGACTAAACTAAACTTATAGAAAGCACAACTGCAACTGAAGTTTTTAAATAAGTACCTACAGTCCTAATGCTGTGATATTAACTACGGATATATGGAAAAGTATAAAATTCATTTTAAGTTACTTGCCCTTTCGTAGGAGCTGTGGTAATCATTTTAGTTATATTGATAATAGATTAATCAGTGTAAGTCAACCATAGAGACCCCACTTTTTCCTATAAACCACACATCTCTCACTAAAATTTTTTTGTGTGTTATGCACTTTTCCTCAATGATTTCAAGGCAGTTCAGAAATAGTGAAAAACATAGGCTGTGGTCCGTATATACACTTTGATTACTTCTGGTTAGTAAGTGGGCGGTCCGTATATGTCGAATTCCTGACAATTTGGTTCAATATCAGTCACCAGAGTAACCGCTCTGGTAACTTTCGGTTACCAAATGTGTATATACGGACCATACGCATAGTGGGGAGTCCGGGAAACTTGCTAAGGTAGGAGACCTGAACCACCTCAAATACACTGCGCAAAAAAATTAACGCACATTATGGAAATCTCAAATTTATTCTACAACTGAAGGTGTTCTCAAGGATAATTATTTTTATCAGAATTATGCATGCATATGTTATCCACTTTCAACGGTTTTCTTCAATGCAGATGTTTTTTCCCAGCAGGAATAAAAAAAGATGATATTATCAGATTTTGAATGTATTGGCTCCATTCTAAAATCAGTTGTTCTCGATCAATTCTAGTCATGAATAGTTTTTCTTTCGTTTGATTTTCTACACTCGATCGCTATGCAACGCGAAACAGGTAATTTGACCCAAGAGGAATGTGCCCAAGCGGTAGTTTTGCGAGAAGAAGGGTGGACATACACAAGAATTGCAGAAAGTTTTGGAGTTTCCCATACAAGTGTGTCCAGAATGTTGCAGCGATTCGGGGAGACAGGTATGAATGCCCGAAGACCAGGACAGGGTAGACTACGGGTAACAACTGTCATTCAAGAACGTTACTTGAGAGTTTCTTCGTTGAGACAACGGTTTGCAACCGCTCGCCTCCTTCAAATTCAGCTTGAGCAAACTCATGAGGTGCAAATTAGCACTCAGACAATAAGAAATCGCCTCAGAGAATATGATTTAAGGCCTCGTGTCGCGGCGAGAGAAACAGCTCTTACCCTAGCCCATCGAAGGGCGCGTTTGGATTTTGCGAGAGAGCATATCCATTGGGAAGAGGCCGATTGGGAAAAAGTTCTCTTCACATATGAGTCTAGATTCTGCCTCTACCATTGTGATCGACGTTCCCTTGTATACAGACGTCCACATGAAAGATATGCTCAGTGCAATTTCCTGAATACTACTGGTTTCGGGGGAGGATCGATTATGGTATGGGGTGGAATATCTTTGACTGCTCGCACAGTCCTAGTGGTCGTTGATTATGGAGCTATGAATGCTGATAAGTATATAAGGAACATTTTTGAAGAGCATGTAGTGCCATTTGCCCCATACATTGGTGAAAATTTCATTTTTATTCACGATAATGCCAGACCCCATCGTGCGCGCATCGTTCAGGAGTACCTTGAAGAGGTTGAAGTCTCTCGAATGGAATGGCCAGCAAGAAGTCCAGATCTCAATCCGATTGAGCAGGTTTAGGATAACCTCAATGGAAGGCTGAGAAGTTCAGAAAATCATCCAGCTACTCTTAATGACTTAGGAATCCAACTGGGAGAAATCTGGGAAGGATTAGATCAGAACATTTTAAGATCACTCATTTTGAGTATGAACCGTCGTTGCCGAGCTGTAATTAACGCAAGGGGTGGGAATACCAAGTATTAAATCACTTATCAGCATTTCAGTTTTTTGAAAATTGTTCATTTCTCTTCTTTCACATAAGATTCGGTGAAATCCTGAATTTTTCTTCCATTTAATGTGTCTTGTTTTGTTCAAAACCTTCCCGAAAGAACATAAAAAATAAGTTATAAAGTCAATGTAGAGTTAACTTTCATTAAAATTGAGATTTTAGAATGTGCGTTAATTTTTTTGCGCAGTGTAGTTTGCATCAAGAAAAGTGAAAAACATCTCGTAAATAAGTGAGAGTGACTACTATGAAATAGAAAATATGTATTTCATACGCTGATACATCTGATGATAAAAACCCTGACATAGACAATCTTTGGTCCTTGGAAATTGTTTTCTTTGAATGTTTTTCCTGATAATCGAACCTATGGTGAAGTCTCTCTTGCCTCCAGTTCAACTCTTCAATGGTTTAGGAAGACATGAGCCAATTTTCGGTTCCTTAAGAAGGAATCTTAAAATGTTCATCTGACCATCACTCTACTATTATCTATCGTTACCTATTCGGGTATGATATCTTCACGCAAAAAAATGAGTTGCTACCATTTACCTACAGATACAACTTGAGTGTCTTCACTCTTCACTGTCTTCAGGGTGAAAAAGGGTTCAACTCTCCCGGACTCCCCATACATTCACCAATGAAACATCCTGAATATTGTGGTTCGGCTCATTCGTGCGTACTTTTCTTAGCTGTTGAAGTCGACGACTCGGTACTGAAATTCCCAAAGATGTACCTTTCACCTAATTTCGTATTCCTCTCCTTCCACACGTACCTACGGCCCATCGTAATCTCGACGTCACGATCTCCTGGCCCCCTATCGAACTTTCGGTCGTTATTTTTCTGGTCTCGAAAAAAGTGGCAGCGGCAACTCGAGTGGCAAGGCTGAGCAAGGCAACGCTGTTTAACAATCTCTAACTGCCGAAGAACTAGCTGACAAGATATGGGCATCAGGCAATGACCGCGGTCAGAGCGTTGAACCTGGACTGATTCAGTGGCGCTACGGACCCGTAGATGGAGTCTTCCATTCATGAAGAAGGTGTTTGTTTCATTATGGGGTAGACCCCATTTTGGGTATTTCATCATCGATTATGCCAGGCTGCGAATGTTGACCCATTTCGAATTGCTCCTATAAATATGGGGTTCGACAGTGTTTCTGGGGATTCGATCAGTAGGAACAGATACAGGGTGTTTTCAAAAGTGGGGCTTTTTTTGAGAGAATGTAGAACTCATCAAAATAAGTCGTTTAACCAAAAATTGTTTATATAAAATATCCAAGATGGCTGAGATACAACCCCTAGAAGATCGACAAAATTTCATTGAATTTCAAGTACCTACTCTATTTTCTACTCTGAATGTAGATTTCTACCAGTACAAAGTAAAATTCCTTTCGTTTTTGAACAACATCTGGGTATTTTGCAAATTAGAGCCTCTCATTCTTTTTCAGTAAAACGCCAAAAGGTCATTCTAAAAATGAACAGCGAATGAAGAGAAAGGGAACCGCTGGGGGTAGCAATATATTGTCCATTGGACCCGAAACTCTTGATGTTACCGTTCGTTTCAACAGTATCGGAGGCTTAGATAACCATGTCCAGTGTAAAGGTGTGTAAAGGAAATGATATGGTTACCAATGATGTATTTTTTCAACAGTTTCGCGTGAAACCACCAAGGGGTTTTTTATTTTATGGACCTCCATATAAGGTTGTCCTGTGTTTCTGAATCAATTTAGAGCTACACTATTTATACATGCTGGTAATAAACTCTATTCTCACCACTACTATCCTTCAAACTATAAAATATAGGGTGTAATCAAAGATGAGGCTTTTTTTGACAGAAGGTCAAACAACTAAAAAATACTGAGAACAATTCGTTTCCATTTTCATTACCACTCAAATATCGAACGAGCCAATATCCTAAACGAAACCACATGTTCGAATCAGGAGATAAGTTTTTTCCCACTGCTTTGCGATAATTCAGCTAACAAACGGTCTAGGGTCGTATTAGGATCTATTTCAGTAATCATTTTCAATTTTTTTTTTAACTTTGATATTTTGAATGTTTTGTATGGGGGTATTTTTGGTGAAACGCTTCATTTTGACCAGTTCTATCTTCTGTTAAAAAAAAGCCTCACCTTTGAAAACACCCTATATTGTTTAGTTTGAAGGATAGTAGTGGTGAGAATAGAGTTTATTACCAGCATGTATAAATAGTGTAGCTCTAAATTGATTCAGAAACACAGGACCTAAATACACCCTGTATATTTAAACTCGAAATTTCTGGATTTTGACTAGGAAATGGCGTGAAGAAGGAATTGATCCGACATTGCGGATTGAGAAGGACTTCAACAAGGAATATGTGAAATTTTTGTTAATGTTCGAATAATCGAGTGTCACACAAGGCAATTTTGATGGATTCTTGGCACCCTTTTGAAAATGATTCTCACAGTTTGATACAGCGACTCCTTATCTAATACACATAAATCTGCCGAAATAAATGTGACCTGTTTGTTAAACGCTCCCTCATTCAAATAAAAAGGATCTCGTACTACCAATTTCGTAAGCATCGAGTGGCAAAGGTAAGAGGAGAAGATCAGCTGATTTTGAGGTTTGGGAATTTGTTGTTTCTCCGGAAACCGCCGCACGTCTGTGTCCGAGAAAATGCCAAACAAAAGACAAATAACCGAAGCATAGGCGCGTACTACTCGCAACTCGGGAAACAGATAGAAAATAGGTGTGAAAAGCTTCAGAAATTCGAGATTTTTCAACACGAATGTGAACACATCCAGCTTCACCTATGGCCTGTTGTGGTTTTTATATTTTCGGAAGGAGTCTTCCTGAGGACCAACCACCTTTTCTATACGAAACTAACCTGGAAACGCCTACTAATAGCAAGAAAATGCTACATTCTCCGTAACCCGTAGGAGCAGTGAACTCTAAAAGAACTTTTAGAGTTCACTGCGTAGGAGATATATAGAAACGGTACCGCCATCTGTCGTGAGGTAGGCGAATGTGCTGAGCCAGCCATCTGCAAATGTCTATCAAATGACGCAATTCCGAAATGTTATTTCCTGATGAAAAGACGAATAAAAAATAAACATACGATGAAGTGTTAGGTCATAAAGATTGCGATGATTGAAAACGAGACTCTCGTGAGCATCACTAAACATTGAGTTTATATAAATATTGATACTCAATGCTACTAACAAGCTAAGATCAAATTCCCCTTCCATGACACCCACAACAAGGGTCAAGAGTGGTGGTGTACAGGGTGGGCAAAATTCGTTGTCTACTGAGGGGATCTCGAGAATTATAAGAGCTAGCAGAAAACGGATGACACATTTCCGAGCTTTTTTCAGCGAAACAAAAAATGGTGAGTCATTATCGAAAAATGAGATTTTGACGATTTCGAAAAGTTTTCATGACTCTTTTCTCTTTGAAGTTACAGATCTGAAACTTGAACCTTCTAAGGCACTTTTATAGGTAGAATCTATCGACAAAAGTTTTTTTCCAATTCAAAAACAAAAAATTGAATAAAAGTTTGCATTTGAAAAAACGCCTAATGATTCGAAATGAAAAAATATTTTGAGCTCGTTAGTGGATTCTACGTAAAAAAGTGCCAGTAGAAGGTTCAAGTTTCAGATATGTAACTCCAAAGACCAAAATGTCATGAAAACTCTTCGTCAAAATCTCATTTTTTCTAATAACTCAAAAACGAAGAATCGTAGGAGGCTACGGTTTTCACCATTCTTTGTTTTTCTGAAAAAGAGAAAATGTGTCGTCCGTTTTCTTCAAGCTCTTATAGTTCTCGAGATCCCCACAGTAGAAAACGAATTAGGCCCAGCCTGTACATCAGTAACATTTGTTGATATTGATATCGACGGTTGTTATGTATTTGAACATTAATATTGATTTATTACCTTTGAATTCACTCAAATTCAATTTTATTTTTTCAGGTAGGTATACGAGTATGTATTGATATCTAGTTGGCCTAGACCAGTTCCATGCATAAAAAAAAATACTGCGTTACCATAGCAACGAACAATAACTCATTAGAAGTGTCAGTGTGAAGTTTATTGAGGTCAAAAAAGTAAACCAGAGTTAAGCAATAAATTAGAGGAAAGAAGATGTACACCGAAATTGTGAAAATCGAAAAATTGGAGTATCGAGCCTTCATCAAGTACTTGTATTTAAAAGGGTTAAGAGGTTAGCAGATTTACGAAGATATGCTTAATACCCTTGGTGATCAATGTCCTTCGTTTGCGACCGTGAAAAATTGGACTGCAAGCTTCAAAAGAGGTAAATTTTCCATTGAAGATGATGACCGATCGGGAAGGACAGTTTCTGTGTCTGTCCACGAAAATATCGATGCAGTTCATGACATTATTTTATTAGACCGTCGAATTGGGCTAAAACTGATATCTGAAGCACTGAAAATTTCATACGAACGCGTTCATCATGTAGTTCTCGTCAATTTGGACATGAGAAAAATTGCTGCAAAATGGATCCCTAAATGTTTGAATGTTGACCAAAAGAGTGCAAGGGTAGAAGCATCGCGTTAGATCTGCGCTCGATTTGAAAACGATGTAGACTTCTTAAACCGAATTGTTACTATGGATGAGACTTGGGTAGGACATTTCTACGATCCAGAAACAAAGCAACAATCGATGGAATGGCGACACTCTGGTTCTCCAAGACCTAAGAAGTTTCGTGTTCAAAAATCTGCTGGAAAAGTTCTTGCTTCAGTTTTTTGGGATTGCCATGGAGTAATCATGATTGATTTTTTGGATAAGAGTAGAACAAAAACCGGAGATTACTATACGACATTACTGACCACTCTACGGGAAAAAATTAAAGAGATTGGCTCCTTCGACTATCATCTCTTCCCTCAACTGAAAGAAGTTCAAAAGGTCGTAAATTTTCTTCCAACGAGGAGGTAATGAAAGCTCTGGAGATCTGGTTCGCAGAGCAAGAAGAAACATTTATTTTTGAAAGGTCTGGAGACGTTGCAGATTCGCTGTAATAAATGTAGGTATCCAATTAAGTGGAGAATATGTTGAGTAATAAAATATTTTGACATTGAAATTTTGTTTGGTTCTATGGTAGGCTGAGAATTTTTCAACATATCCTCGTACAGTTATTGCGGAAGTAGAAACGCCTATTGCATGAAAGCCATAAGAATGATCGCCATCGTCCAATGGGGATAAGTAGAAGAAAAAATATAATTCCTGTAGCTTTTCTCCTTAGGCTCGCCGAATCGATGAACCAACAGTCAACGAATTAAATTGTTACATCTCGCACAATTCCGGCCCCTTCACTGAAGAGTAACGAGTTTTCATTTTGACTCATCTGCAATTTTCGAGGGCCCCGAATTCGCTGACGTTCCCACCGGACTCAACTGATGTATCTTCAACAATTAGAGAAGTTTTTAATTGCGCTCCGACTACAAAGCTTACGGAACCGGCCATAACTGCCTTTCCATTTACAATTCTCCTTCCTGAGTGGCAACAAGTCCCTCCGAAGTTCATTCGAATTCGTTCACGTATGCGGGAAAGATCCAAACTTGAGAAGCAGAAGGTTTTTCGACGACCAAATTGTTTCCTGTGGTTATTTCGCCCGAAACGAATATTACATTTCTATTTTTAGATGCAGGATATTCGGTTTATCGAGACTGGCCAATAGTAATCAATTTTGTTTTTTGTCAGTCTCCTCTGGAGCTAACGTTATTCAAATTAGATGGGTCTCTTCTATCTAACTGCTATTAACAGTATAATAAGAGTTCATTTGGAGTTTTAGTTATGACTTTTTATTTCCAGCGGATGACAGTGGCGTGGAGGAATCGAAAAACTGAAATACAAAGTTGAACCAAGAACAAGGACAGATATCCACACAAAAATTTCGTTCTATCGAAAATACTACTACGTATAGAAGTCGCGGAAGTTTGATGATCGCTACATCTATGTATAGGTACTTCTTTCAATCTGGTGGGTATGAGGAAGTGGATGATTTGGTGAAACTGAAATTTCTCTGGCGAATTAATCATTGCAGTGCCTTTTTGTTTTTTGTTTTGTTGTCTGCATAGACTTGATCGTCCGAAGATTCCAGATTGATACTGCAAATACCCAAGGACTGTTTTTGCAGCATACTTGAAATTGCAGACTTTTAAATTTAATTGGCATGTCGGTTGATTCATGAGGATGTGAGGTATTATAACATCTTCTTTATAATTGATATTCAATATATCGTTGCTTCAATGACGTTGTCCATTAATTTTGTCACAGCAAATCTGGTGACGTTGCCTTTTCAAGTGGTTTGTTGATATTTCGTAACATAAAAATTACCAGTCCAACCCTTAAATGCATATTATGGCACTGGTGGCAATCTGGAGATCCAAACCAAAACATTCGACAAGAAGAAAAGTACAAAAGTAGTAATCTCTCTGTAACTCTTCTTATATCCTTGAAAACCTCTTTGATATTTTTCATCAGATCTTTTGTGCGAGAAAAAGGTTTATTGAAACTTATCCAAATGCCAGAAATTTTTTATAAGACTTTATTGTGTGTGGAGTCCGGGAGAGTTGAACCCCTTTTCACTATGAAACCACTTACGTTGTATTTGTAAATGGTAGCAACTCATTTTTTTTGCGTGAAGATATCATGCCCAAATAGGTAACGATAGAAAAAATTAGAATGATGGTGAGATGAACATTTTGAGTACCTATAGCAATTCGTTTTAAAGGAACGGAAAGTTGGCTTATGTCTCCCTAGCCCATGGGAGAGTTGAAAACGGGGCGAGAGAGACTTGAACATAAGTTTGTTTATCAGGAAAAACATTGAAAGAAAACAATAATTTCCAATGACCATACATATTTTCTATTTCAGAGTCACTCTCACTTATATCCGAGATGATTTTTACCGAGTTCTTTACTCTTTTGAACCTTTGTATATTTTTTTTATATTTATTTCTATTATTAAATTTTTTTTGAAGCAAACTATTATCTGAGTTCAGTGTGGGAAACTTGGACCACTGATTTTGTCACCCGACCATAGCATGGGTCTCCCGCACTCCCTTTTAGCCTATTCAACAGATATTTTCTTGAAACTTTTACAACTATCATTATAATAGCTCATCGTTTGTAAAATAATGAAGACAATATTAATCAATGAAAGCAATAAAACTAAATAACACCACGCACCTATTAAACTTTTTAGACAGTGTAACAAACAATAATTATTCGATTTCTTAGTTCCTTACAACAAAATCACGTTCAACCCTCTCACTCCCGAACAGTTCTGATGGCGGCCAAAATGTAGCAGTATATCGCAAGCTATTTGCGATAACGGTAGTTTGAGGTGGTTCAAGTCTCCTCCCTGAGCAAGTCTCCCGGACTCCCTCTACCTGAAAATTTGACTGTAGAAAGCAAATTCATGAACATTTTCATATATCAACTCCTTCAAATGGCAGTTATTTTACATTATTTTGCTCTTGTTTCTAGAAAGTTTCAAATCAAAACCGAATAAAACTTCTCCATTCGACTACTGTAATTTTCATATTCAGTTGAATAGTATTGCTTTATTGATTTTTGAACGAAATGGGTTTTTATGAGGGATTTGGGTATAATTAATTTTTTAATCACATTGACGATTTGAAGAAGAAAATTTTTAGATTTTGATCAAGAAAATGGAGAAGCATAGAGAATATTCGATGTAAAATATTGAAGGGGTTGATTTCACCTCCAGATGGTAATATTTTCTCATAGTTGCCCGTTCCATAACTGTCAGTAGTTTGCTCAATTCCATTCTTCTTGATGATTACTTCATTATGTAAATATCAAATAACAATAATTTTCTTCATCTTTGTAGTAACTTAAAAAGAACTATCCTATTTCCAGATGAAAATTTACCCCTTCAAATTTGTCGCATACTTTTTAGTGTCTAGCTTCAATGGTTTACTAATATGTTGTTGCGATGAGGTATAACTTCTTGTTTCAGAGAAGCTCAACAAATTTCATCAAAAAAACATCATCATATTTCCATAGTTCAATTGAAAGTCGGATTCATCATTTCCATTCGATATTGAAAAAGCAGTGTAGATTAATTGCAAAATTCTCGAAGGTCTGTTATAATTTCAGGTGAATTCCGCTGTTTTGCAAACCATTTAAACTGAAAGTAAAAACTTGTCGTTTATAGCCCTATCACGTCAGTTGAAATGACGAGCTATTGCTTGTTCGAGTTGTTATTACAAACTTGAATTACCATTTAAACACCGAAAATAAGGAAAAATTCTAAAACTCAATTCTACATGGACGATTTCGAAGCAGAAAAAATCGTGACTCATCAATTACTCGGAAATATTTTTATTCATCGATCCAACTTTCTACGGTGGGAAAATAGGAGGCAATCTTGGGACATGTAGAAACTCAACAATCCACTTCCAGGGGCATGTATTCTTATCTCTTGTGTACAGGGTGGGCAAAATTCGTTGTCTACTGAGGAGATCTCGAGAACTATAGCAGCTAGAAGAAAACGGATGACACATTCTCTCTTTTTTCAAGACTAATCCAAATCTGAAAACAGAATCGGTCTATCATTTTTAGATTTTGAGTTATAAACAAAAATTGAGATTTTGACGATTCCGAAAAGTTCTCATAACTTTTTTGTCTTTGAAGTTACAGATCTGAAACTTGAACCTTCTCAGGCACTTTATACGTTAAATTTACTGACAAATTTTTTTTTTCATATTCAAAAATATCAAATTCAATAAAAGTTTGCATTTAAAAAAATGAAAGTGCACCTAATGATTCGAAATAAAAAAATATTTTGAGCTCATCAGTGGATTCTACGTAAAAAAGTGCCTGTAGAAGGTTCAAGTTTCAAATTTGTAACTTCAAAGACAAAAAAGTTCTGACGAATTCAAGAAATTGTTAAACTCAAAATCGAAGTATCGTAGGAGGTTGCGGTTTCCACCATTCTTTGTTTCTCCGAAAAAGAGCTCGGAAATGTGTCATCCGCTTTCTTCTAGGTGCTATACTCCTCGAGATCCTCTCAGTAGACAACGAATTTTGCCCACCCTGTACTGTGAAGAAGAGAAATATAATTTTAAGTACCTATCTAAATATGTTGAGCATGTTAAACAACAGTCCTTTTATTGAATTGAAATTTATTATTCAGATGGAAAGAAACATTACACTTTTTACAGCAAAATTTATAATTTACGAGGTCTATGGAATTATATTTTACTTATTATTATTATATGGCATAGCGAGTCTTAAACTTCAGTAAAACAAAGACAGTGTCTTCAATGTAAATATATGATGGGACAGGACATTTAGTTTTCTTGAATTGCACTCCTTTTGAAGTGAGATAATGATGTAAATAATGTTCCAAATTTTAGATACCCATGACGTCATCTTAATTTTTTATAACTAAATACTCTAAAAAGGTAGATATATAAGGTATTACCAAATTCTTGTTCATTGTCAAAGACTCAAAGATATTTCAAACATCAACAATTTCATATTTATAAATTTACATTCCTCCAGGACAGGAATTCACTCTATGTGAGGTAAATCGTTTTTGGGCAGACAACAATCCACACTGAATAGGGGATGAGGAATGAGGATGGGCGGGTATTGCTCGTTATCGAGTGATAGGAGCATTTTTTTTCCAAGGAAATCTTAATGGATCTGTATGTTTAGACGATATTTTAAGCATAATTAATTTATTGTTATTGTAGAAATAAATTTGAGCTTATATCAGAATCAGATTGATTAGTTTTTCAGATTTATTCATCTTGAAACTAAATAAAAAATAGTTTTTTGCTACACATAGGTATGTGTATTGATAAACCGTTTGAGAATAGTGTTAAACATTCAGTATCGCCATTTAAAAAAATCATAGTGGTTCCTCAAATTTTACTCTCAAGATTTTTTCTCTGTGTAACATATCATAACATCGAAGGAAGCTGCAGAGATTAGGTTAGAAGAATGTTCCTGTAACTTTTATTGAATACAGTTAGGGTAATCAATAAAACTTGGTATGGTGGAGATTGTAGAGAAATATAATAAGAAAAAAACTGAATGTAGGATTCCATAATGGCTGCATAATTTCGAATTAATATCATTCATATATTTTTGTAAACCGTACAGTTGGAATGCTAATAGGGATAAAAAAAAATGATGTTCAAATATATTTTCCACACTCATTTATTTTGTTGCATTTTTTACAACTTCCTCGTGCTTGGGAAATCAAGTGTTCTCACGTTAATTTTCGGAGAAAACATGAACATGCAAAAAACGCATACACATATCCCATTGAAATTGATTACCAAATTGCTCATAATATAACATAATATCATCTTTATAATTTAGTCACTTGTAATTTAACACATCAGAAAAAACGCTTCTTGTCAGTCCAGTTATGATTATTTGCAATAATAATTCGTTTTTCTCTTCACTTTGGAGGTTTCATAATATGTATATTCCTATTTCTCATGCACATCATGTCGAAAATCTGAGAAAAATTTGCATTTTCACTTAGTAACATGATTCTCAAGGAAAGTGTCTTGAAATAATCTGTAAATAAATGGTCTTGAATCAAATGCGCATCATTCAAAAATTAATTGGGTAAAATCAATGCACTGAAAAAGTACATTCTGGCAATGAATAAGCAGAAAACCACAGAGAAAGGGGAGAACGATTCTTGTCTCTGCGGAAAACATTCGTATTCTTATCAGTTCACTTCGATGATATTGAGGAATCTCATTCTCTATTTATTTCTCTTAATTCTTGAGCCTCGAAATTAAGTTGAATCAAAAACTTTGTAAATGGTAGACAGGTAGGTACATCAAGTTAATTTTCAGTATTCCTAGTCATTTATTGATATTCCAGCAGTAACAACTTTCAATACAAAATTCGACTTTTCATAAATTCGTGAATCTAAATCCACAAAGTAATAAATATATTGTGCTTGATTGTATAGGGTGCATGGTTTCAAAGGTTAGTTTTTTTCCACAAAAGATAGAGTTCACCTACTTCAACCAAAAATCACCCATAATAAATTTTCAAGATGGAGGATCTATTATCCCCCAAGGCCTCCTTCAGCTTTCGAAACTACACTTACTCTTTTCATCATCGTGTTAATGAGGTTATCAATGAAAGTTCGACAAATATTTAGCCAAATGTCCGTCAAAGAAAGAGCGGGCTGTTTTGTAGTACCTACAGTGTGGTTAAAGTAAGCGGTGTTATTGTTGTGACACTGCAGACCAGACTTGTTCAATTTAATTATGGTCTGGAAAGGCAGCGGGCCAATCCATTCAGTAAATGCCATGCATTTCTATGCGGTGGATTAAAATTCTGGTGTGGACGAGCATTGACGAGCACTGCCTCAAACGGAACAATAATAGGTCCTAACATTAAGTCGCGATAATCGAGATCTATTCACCCATCAAAACAAATGAGTTTTGTCGTCTTAAATGTTCAATAACGTTGACGTCGTTCTCGCCACATCAATATCCCTCCATCAGATTCACACAGATGATATCTGGACTCATATGAGAATAGGCAGGATCTGCGTGTCCCAGTTCTCATCTCATGTTCGAGAGCCCAACAATATCCTACACGCTGCTCCTCCCTACTCAATCACTGGTGCCAGAGAGATCTCAAACTCCGGATAATTTGGCCAGAAATTATCCTACTGATATCTTGAGGGAATGAGCTATTAATTTGGAATGATGTGTAGAAGGGATTTCTTCTTGCAGTTAAACGTATTATCCGATTTTGTGCGACGATTGTAGCTCTTGAGCTTCAACCCTTATGAGTTTATGCAGCACTCCTACTAGTATGATAGCGATTCCACGATCTTCTAAGTACACTTCGCGAAACCCGTTGATAATAAGCAACTCCTTGGGCAATAAAACATTTATTTTGTCGAAATCTAATTTTTCAAGCTGAAAAGCACAAATATTAATACTTGTTTCTTGTTCGAGGACCATATTTTGTTAGCGAGTACCTAATAATACGCAAAGATACGCCTCTCCACATGGTATGTACAGCAATACTAAAAATTATTTATCGAATATCCACTTCAACTATAGGGCACTGTGTTTATTCGTTCAAGAAGACAACTCTACTGCTGAGATGGATTTTCATTGAATAATTATTCATTTAAGTAACTCAAACGGCGAGGAAAAGAATAACTCAGGATAGACTTCACTAAGATCTCACCTGTAATGATTCCAGCCGAAAATTATCCTTTTTTTAATTAAGTTTCAGCAGCTATTCCTGACAACCAAACTTGAAGATCATGTAATGGACCCGACATAACGGTTCCCCTAACGTAGATCCCGTCATACTTGTTTGGTAACTAACATGGGATATAAAACCTTCGACCTTTACAGGTGATTTCGACTTTAAGTTTGGAGGCATTTGGAATTTTATTTGGAAGTCATATTTCGAATACTGAATATTTTCAGGCCGATTCTCTGCTCTGGGCAAGCATTTCAGCGCTGATTTCATTTCAACGAATGACAGCTTCTTTCATTTCCAGATTTTCCAGATTTGACAGTAATTAGTTTGAAAAATTTATATTTATGAGAGCCTGAAGGCTGCCAGCGGAGTGCACGATCGAGTTCAGCAGTACACAACATTCTCAATCTATCACTTAATCATCATGCACTATTTTCATTCAAGAAGATCAGACATTGGCTTAAGAACTGAAATCATCATGAATTTTTACTGAACTGCAAGTGGATGTAGATTTCTTGCTATCGAATTGATGATTCGACAGAGAATTCTAGATAGCCCTTCAAAGTGAACTCGAAAATGAAAAATGAAAAAACTAAAAAATTATTTTTTCGTAAACAGTGTTAGATATTCGAAAGTTGGATATGAAAATATCGACCACGTTGAATCTATTTTTTGAAAGCCTATCTCTCTTTGTTTAGATTTTCATCTTCGAAATAACATTTTCAAAAATTGCAAATTTCAATCTGCGATATCTCCGGTTGTGCTCATCTGATCCAATTGACATTTCTGGTTCCATAATCAGCGTTGCAAAGGCTCCTATCCCACCTTGTCACCAGAAATCGGTTTCCAAAATATAGTTTGGGTCAAAAATGAACTAGGTGTTGGCTTTGTCTAAAAATCAGAGTATTTCATTAGCTTACAAAAAGTTCTCTAGATCTGAGAAAAAAAAACATTTGATAATTCGTTTGGCTTAGGGACGGCAAATGGTGACAAAAAATTGCCTAATGATAAAAAGAAATAATTCAAAGCACATATATCCTAATAATAATTGAATTGAATCCTTTGAGACATTCTACATGTATAGGAGGAGTCAAACATAATTAACATTAAACTGATTTACTTGACAGGGTTGAAGGTCAGATTGTTGGAACAAAAAACCACTTCTCAGACCATTGCCGACATGTTTATCGATTTTAATCTAAAAGCTACTTCAGGGTTCTTAAATGAATTACAAGATAATTATTATCCATACACTATGCTGGAATATGCAATGGAACACAACATCTGTACAATAAACAATCACATAAATATCTGTATACCTACTACAGTGCATAAACGAAATTTTTAATCGACCAGTGAGAGAAACATTACATATACATAATTTAGATCAGCATACATGTACTTGATTCGATATCAAAAGAGGGAAAAAAACAACAATAACTTACACTGTTCGATTAAAAATTTCTTTTGTGCACTGTAGTATACAGATATTTATGCGATTTTTTATTGTTCAGATGTTGTGTCTCTTTGCATATTCTAGCATAGTGTATAAGTAATAAAAATTTTGTAATTCATTTTAGAACCCTGAAGAAGATTTTAGATTAAAATTGAAATGTCGGCAATGGTCTGAGAAGTGGTTTTTTGTTCCAACAACCTGACCTTCAACCCTGTCGAGTAAATCAGTCTATCATCAACAAAGGTCTCAAGATAAAATCTCATTGACATTAAACATGTTCACTGGTAATGTGATACGGGGTTTTGCAATGAAAGGGTGAATGCAATTTTATTGCTACAAATGAAAACATGATCGATTTCAATGTTCTAAATATCATAAAATGATATTAAAACAGAAAAATAATCTCTATGGTTCATTAGTTTCTTACAGAGTGAAAATTATTTGACTAAATTCAACATTCTACCTGGCCTAGGGCCAAGACTGGAAATCCGACACTGATGCTCACCGTTCATATAAATTCATTACTCTAACTATATGTACAGGGCTGGGCAAAATCCGTTGTCTACTGAGGGGATCTCGAGGACTATAGTAGCTAAAAGAAAACTGATGACACATTCTCGAGCTGTTTTTTCATGACTAATCCAAATCTGAAAACAGAACCGGCCTATCATTTCTAGATTTTGAGTTATGAACAAAAATTGAGATTTTGACGATTCCGAAAAGTTCTCATAACTTTTTTGTCTTTGAAGTTCAGATCTGAAACTTGAACCTTCTTAGGCACTTTCATACGTAGAATCTACTGACAAAAGATTTTTTTCCAATTCAAACATATCAAACTCAATAAAAGTTTGCGCTTAAAAAAAATGAAAGTTCACCTAATGATTCGAAATGAAAAAATATTTTGAGATCATCAGTGGATTCTACGTAAAAAAGTGCCTGTAGAATGTTCAAGTTTCAAATTTGTAACTTCAGAGACAAAAAAGTTATAAGAACTTTACGAAATTGTCAAACTCAAAAACGAAGTATCGTAGGAGGCTGCGGTTTTCACCATTCGTTGTTTCTCCGAAAATGAGCTTGAAAATTTGTCATCCGTTTTTTTCTAGCTGCTATAGTTCTCGAGATCCTCTCAGTAGACAACGAATTTTGCCCAGCCTGTATATCGCAATGAAGAATCAATAATCAATTTAAATTTTCAAGTTATTGGAAAGTGATCCAAATGTTATGCAGTAGAATCAGTTCGTCTGAGTTAAGTTAGGGATTAAGAAAATTAAAAAAAATTCTGAAATTCGCGTTTTCACCAACAATCAATAGATAATAGTTGCAATATTCAATAGATCTTGTATTAAAGGGGATAAAATATGATTTGAGTCGATACTACCAGTAACTCGAACAGTACATATTATTGATTCATTCATCATGCAAATGATGCAGACATTCTTTGAGGGTATATAGATTAATTTCTTGATAACGGAATAATGTGACTGAAACTAATTTCCGGATATATTTTTTTATTCTGCTACACATTCTTCTGAAATATTTCTTCCCAGACTGCAGAACTTAACTCAAGCTATCGAAATTTTATGTAAAGAGGCAAATTAATATCACTTCATCGAGTTGGTTCGCCATATACAGAAAGAAACTACAACGTTTATAGAAGTTAGATGAAAAATATATATGTAATATATTTGTACAAATCTTTCTTGTAGCTCTCCATGAAATTCTTGAATCCGCATAAAGTAGAACGATTATAGAAAAGCTCATTCATAAGACATTTCATTCGAATGAAATTGACCATTTCCTTTCACCTATAGATACACAATGTATTTTATTATCGAATTTAACGTGCAACTATGCAAGGAATTTGAATACATAAATATATACGTAACCATGAAACTCTAATGGGAATTTCTAATACGATCATAATAATTGATGATATTTTTATTGAATGAACTTGTCGATCACTTAACATTGAAGGAAATATTGGTCATTATTGAAATCAAATATGTTATAATATTTTAGGTTTCTGCCTTAATCCAAATGCAGTTTCTCTCGGACAAGATTAATTTGGACCAGTTTTAGCTTAAAATGGAAAATATCTTCCCAATTCAATTGGATAGTGCGCAGAGATAACAAATAACCTTCCTTAATTTATTTCCAAATTTGTCATATCTACGAAATGAAATACTAGAATTGGCGACTGAAGACCGTAAAATATATGCATGATATTTTCAAGAAGACCTTCACTTTTCTTCAGAAATTGCAACTAAAATTTGGGGGGAGTTCCATTTCACACCCTGGTTTGCAAATTGAACCCTTGGCTTGAACATATGAACAAAATACAACTAAAAAAATAATGATTATTATTTGAGTTGTATTCTGATATGGGTAGTGTAAGGATAAAATCCTCTGATTTCTCCAGAAACGACCAAAATAGGCCAACAAGAGAGGTGTTGTTTTTCATCAGCACAATGTCATCAAACCATACACAATATCCTCTATAAATTACTCTCCAGAAACTCCAGGAACTTCGACAGGATGTTTTTATGCAGCTAAGGGTTATTCGTCAATATGTTCCAAATATTCAAAATATACGCATTATGAAACTACCTTCAAAATGCCAAGAATTTATAAAACAAGTCGGTGTGCATATGTGACCAAAATAGGACTATTGAAAACAATATGTCAAATAAAGCCTTATAGTTCACGAAAAATAATGGATTTCTTTTTACCCAACCTATTATCTGATTTGGGTTGTCTCTTTAGTGAAAAAACTTATCTATAACCGAAAAGTTGGTTCTGAATAGTGAGTACCTAATTTTTCACCTCATGTGACTAGCGATACGGTGGGTCCACATATTTTGACTGATGTGTATAGATAGGGCGTCTGATAACTTCTTGAGAGTGTAAGCAGATCACGTTTTACATGCAAATGTTTTTGATGGGATTCTTTTTTCTTAGTGTAGTCTTAGTGCAGAGTGATGATGTGCTTTTAAGCGTTTTCTTTTATATCACCAAATGATTCAATTCTATTCGTTGACCGGCCGTAGTTTCAACTTTTTGAAGAAAACAGATAGTGTGACCTATATTCTCTATAATGGAGCTCAACTGATTGCAATATTTATACTTAGGCCCTCTGTGGTAAATTGCGATATTGCTTCGTTACTTACCTACCTCACTTTCTTATATCGAAACTAAAAAAAAACTCAAGGAAGTGATTAATGATATAAATTTCACCTTTAATGGACTTATTTACATCGATTAGTCGATTATCGCTAATTAACGGAAAGTTTTAAGTATATATAACACATTGGTTGGGAGCAAATTGACGTCAAGTTCCGATGTTGAAATTAGACGGACACTATGATATACTTACGTATAGTAGATCATTTATACACCACCAACTATATCAAGTCATATTAAACAATATCAATTCATATTTAATCTATACAGGGTGGTTCAAAACTCGTGGAAATTGCGCCGGGAACAACTCCCTTGCAAAACAGCATTATAGTAGCACACTTTTAGATGCATTAAATGGATATGCGCATATTCTTCTGTAGTGAAATTATCCATATTTTTTTTTTACCAAATTTGAATAATTTCGAAGCGGAACTGTTTAAATTTTGTAGGTGGAATTTTCAGATATACGAACAATCACACTTTATTCACACCTAAGCAAGTGCCACGTTGTTCTGGGTCACCCTGTATGATGCTCAATCAAATTTTTAATACATGCAAAAAAGTTACGCAACAGTAGAGGATATACTGATAAATAAAGCTATATAGGGTGAGTCTTTGTCTCGTACAAATATTTCAACAGTAGATTCTTCAGGTTAAAATAAACACTTTTTTCCTTTACCATTTTTCACGAATCAGCTCAGTTGAAAAGATACCGGTTGTCGAAACACCATAAAAAATTATATTTTAGTTCTATCTTACAAACGGTTTTATCGAATGAAATAAATTTTGGATTACAGTTTTCCTTTTATTTGATGAATCTTTTTCGAACACAAGATATCACCCACGTCTTGGAGAACCAGAGTGTCGCCATTCCATCGATTGTTGCTTTGTTTCTGGATCGTAGAAATGTACTCAAGTCTCGTCCATAGTAACAATTCTGTTTAAGATGTCTACATCGTTTTCAAATCGAGCAAAGATCGAACGCGACGCTTCTACCCTTGCACGCTTTTGGTGAACATTCAAACATTTGGGGATCCATTTTGCAGCAATTTTTCTTATGTCCAAATTGACGTGAACTATATGATGAACGCGTTCCTATGAAATATTCAGTGCTTCAGATATCCGTTTTAGCCCAATTCAACGGTCTGATAAAATCATGTCGTGAACTGCATCGATATTTTCGGGGACTGACACAGAAACTGGCCTTCCCGATCGGTCATCATTTTCAGAGGAAAATTGACCTCTTTTGAAGCTTGCAGTCCAATTTTTCACGGTCGCATACGAAGGACATTGATCACCAAGGGTATTAAGCATATCTTCGTAAATCTGCTTACTTCTTAACCCTTTTAAATTACAGGTACTTGATGATGGCTCGATACTCCAATTTTTCGATTTTCACAATTTCGGTGGACATCTTCTTTCTCTTAATTTATTGCGTAACTCTGGTTTACTTTTTTGACCTCAAACTTCACACTGACACTTCTAATGAGTTATTGTTCGTTGCAATGGTAACGCAATATTTTTTTTTATGCATGGAGTTGGTCTAGGCTAACTAGATATCAATACATCTTCTTATCATTAATTCACAAATTGCAGTCTTCTCTTTTTCTTATTTGATTTTTTTTGAGTCCGAAGGATATACATATTCATGCTCCACTGCAGGTTTATATCTTCAATGATAATCCAAAATCGTTCATTTCCTTCTGAACCAAACTGCATTTTCGTCCTTCTGTACAGATTGTCGACTTCCTTGAGGTCATGAATTCACGGATGGAATAATAAAGCTTTTAATGCCAATTAATTTCTGTACTTCTGAGAATTCCATGTTGAATATTATTGGTTGCAAAAAGTTAACAGTTTTTTACTGGGCCCAGGATTCCATATAACTTCGAGGCAATCATCAATTACACCAATGCGATTCAGTTCTGACCCTGAAAAGTCGCATTACGTAGTACAGGTAACATCACACATCACTGGCTGAAATATGTTTTTTAATGCATTTCAGAAGAAGCTCAATAATAATACATACGAGGGTTGTATGGTAATTACGAAGGCGTAGAAGGGCCACATAATATTTTAGAAATATACTTTGAAGTAGGAATTTAGTTAAATTCCGTGTACTCGTCCTATTCAGGTGTGATTGTCATCATCTGATTATATTCCCCTCATTCTGCGTGAGTTCAAAAAATATAAATCTCGGAGAAAATTTTTGCATGTCCCGATAGAACGCCACAACAGATGGCTCTTTACCAGTATGTAAGAACCGAGCTGTATCGAAGATAAGCCGCTGGTGAGCGTAATCTGAAGATAAGGCACATCAATGTATTATGAAAATCTTATACAGGCTGTTCCATATGTAGGTACCTACCTACATAGGTACAGGTGAAGGTACATAATTGAAATCGATAAGGAATATTATGTACACATGGTTCATGGATTGTGTTTTCTTTAATGAAGAGGTAATTTCAAACGAGCTATATATGGTTCCCACTATGTAGTTTCAACTTCCTCACGAGAAAAACGCAGAAGATATATCCAAGAACCTTCTGTATACATAAAATCCTTACATTGGAGTAGCCGTTTTTTTTTTGGGGCATGAGAGCTCAATGTTATTTTATTTTATGGTTACAATATCAGTACTGGGGTGGGGGAAGGTTGTACCCAAGCTGGCGATTACCTGTCTACGACCATTAATACATAATTATTCAAAATCATCTACCTAATGAAAATTTTCTTCAATAGAAAACATCAAGTCCAATATTTATTAAAGAACAACGTGTTTATTTTGTTAAATCTGAATCCTCTCATGAATATCTCAGTAAATTTGTCCATTGAAATAGCCTCATGAGTACATATGAGAAAGAAGTTTTTTCATGTAACATCCGGAATATACCTAAAAAAAGATTCATGTCGTTATGGAACATCCTGTAAAAGATTGTCATATCATTGTTATGACCTCTCATAGAAGAAAACTCAAATAAAAATGTACACTATGTGTACAGTGTGGGCAAAATTCGTTGTCTACTGAGAGGATCTCGAGAACTGTAGCAGCTAGAAAAAAACGGATGACACGTTTCCGAGCCCTTTTTCGGAGAAACAAATAATGGTTAAAACCGCAGACTCCTACGATACTTCGTTTTTGAGTTTGACAATTTCGTAAAGTTCTCATAACTTTTTTGTCTTTGAAGTTACAAATCTGAAACTAGAACTTTTTTACGTAGAATCCACTGACGAGCTCAAAATATTTTTTCATTTCGAATCATATGGTGAACTTTCGTTTTTAAAAATGCACACTTTTATTGAATTTGTTATTTTTGAATTGGAAAAAATCTTTTGTCAGTAGATTCTAAGTATAAAAGTGCTTACGAAGGTTTCAGATATGTAACTTCAAAGACAAGAAAATTATAAGAACTTTTCGAAATCGTCAAAATCGCAATTTTTGTTTATAACTCGAAATCTAAAAATGATAGGCCGATTCCGTTTTCAGATTTGGATTAGTCATGAAAAAAGACATCGAGAATGTCCCATCTGTTTTCTTCTAGCTGCTGGTTCTCAAGATCCCCTCAGTACACAACGAATTTTGCCCACACTTTACATAATCATCCATTCATCATAAATGTGGGAACATCTAGTATTATATGAATTTGAATATTTGTAGAAAAGCAAACTTTATTTCAGGAACTGATATACGTACTGTACAAGTTCGGAACTAAATAAAATAATTTTGTTAAATCGATCGATCCTTTTCTCAACAGTACGTCATAATATAATCTGAAATGGGGCCATTTTAATATTATTTCACTTTTTTTTTTAATCTTTGCCTTGAACTTTGAAAAGGAAGAATATCAGAAAATTCATGCCTTTTGAAAGATGAGAAAGTAGGATTTTTAATGTTGAAAAAAGGCTGTTTTCTATTTATGTCTTTCTACTTGTTTGGGGAGAGCCGAGAGATATGAGAGAATATGGAGTTTCACTTCTGTTTGGATTTCATATTTTAATTTTATGAATTCTCCTGTCTTGAACTCATATTTATTTTACCTACGTATATTTGAAGTTTATTTTATTTTTCGCTTTTCAGTGAACTACGAACACTTTAGCCCTGAAAATGAGGAAACATATTCACGTTACTTTGGTTTGAGTATTCTATATAGTTTTTACTCACCAGATTCGCATAATTCCTGACAACGATGTGAAGCAGCCAAAAATTAGGAAATTCTCCCATTGAAACATCACCTCATTTTCAAAAATTTCGAGTCAGTTAGATGAGGTTTGTGGGACCAATTTTTTCGGCGAAACTTCAACAGTAGAAGCGGTATAAAGAAGAAATTACCATGGTTTTATTTTGATTAATGTTTTAATTGTTATTTAATTGAAACAAGATGGACTCAGAGGACACAAAGCTTCAGCTACTACTCTAGGAATGTGATCTCATTGGTCGCATTCAGCGGACGAAACAGTTGCGCAACTGTTACCAAACGCTAGCGGAAACGTTCGGTGAAATATGCGCTACATTCTCAACACGTTCTGGAGCGGACGCCATTTTTGGGAGCGGAGTTGATTTGTGCTAGGTAGCGGTAGCGAAAAGGAGCGAAAGTTGTTCTTGCACTGAGTAGTTGTTATTTAGTGTGGAAGATGTACGAATTTGAGTCTGTTGATGAAAATGAAATGGAAATTGATGGTTAGAAATATAGAAGGATGTTGAATTTTCCATTTTTATATACAGGTTGGTAAGTAGATGAACCGCAATGGATACAGAGTACACCTAGTAAGTAAATTTTCACACAAAAAAATTGACTTAACAAGCACAAGTTTAACGAAACTTAAAAAATCCGTTTATTTACGTCTTTCCTTCAGACTTCTCAACCAATCAGCTGATCGTGACAGCTCGTTGGACTGCCTTATCCTATCTCGGCTTGCCAGCGGACGTTCAACATGTTCCCGACCGCTACCGCTACAGATGGGTAGCAGAAGCGCTTTGCGCTCCGTCCGCTGAATGCGACCATTGCTCACACTATGTGAATATTTGTTATGGCCTCAATTGAAGGACTCAACTGGCACATTCAGATCCTCAACTTAACCTACCTGGAAATTTTTAAACTCCTAGCTCTTTTTTCTGGAAAGTTGGAGTGTTTACAGACGGACTGAAATCAGCTTGACTAATGAATTCCATAATGAGTTCAATCGAATCGTTTGAGACCATTTTCGTCTCAAAACTTAAAGATTACAGACGTTTATACAAAATGATAAAGCTCTCGTTCCTTGAAAAAAGCCAGCTAAAATGGACGCCGATACATTTTTATATTACATAATGTTATATATTCTTCTGATGTGAATTCATGGCAAAGTTCACTAACCCTTGCCAGTAGCTACGTTCTAATTCAGCTTCCGTCCGGACCCCAAAAAAATTACTGAATTATTAATGGCACTTGCTTCCTAATGAAGAAAACATTGAGATGATATTTTTCCTTTCATATCCATAGAATTAGCTCATTAGGCTGGCGAAAGACCGTACGCAGATCTGCGAAAGTTGATGGTAGAAACCAATAATAATTACTGACCATACTTTCACTACTATTTATTCTAATTTCAAAAGGCACGACATCCTAGCTCTTACCGAATACTAATTCTGTTTTCCTATGCACATCCCATCATCGCATCGTCTTGAAAAAACATGCTCCATAAAAAAATTGTATATGGTATAATCTATCGAGCTTTCCATTACTTGAAACATAAGAGCACAGAATATGGGTTCAGGACCGGACTCAATACCTCATTTTTCTCAAATCCAGGGGTGAATTGATGAGGAAAGTAGCTTGAATTGTCAAGAACTAGTCTTTATCTATTTTCTGCTATTTTAAAAAATTTTCGAGTCTTTTCAATTCGATATACTATATACTCTTCGATAAAATGGGTTCAAAGTTGTGTGGTCATCAGGAAAGCTCACCGAAAATGGTATACTACCAAAATTTTGGCTTTCTTTTCTGGATTTTATGGTTATCAGAAGAAATACAGAAGTCAATTGAAAAATATAAAATTAATGAAACCAATAAATAAAAATTAAAATGACGAAACTCGTTAATTGAGTCCGACTGTACTTAGTTTTTGATATTTTGACAATAAAATTGAATAATTACAGAGATACATACCCAGAAACATAGGGCTTCAGACAGGCTGACTTTAACTTGTACAGGGTGGGCAAATTTCGATGTTTTAGCACTACAGCTTTTAAACTAGTGGAGATAGACAAAATCTGATACCCCATTCTAGGTCTCTTTTTCTGAGAAACTAACAAGAAGAGAAGTAATTTTTGGCCACCTTCTTTTGTTTTCGAGTTAAAAGCGAAAATTGGAAAAATGGCGATTTCGAAATAAATTTATATCTCCGCTAATACTGATGATAGAGCTGTAAAATTAAAACATTATACAGGCACTTTTTCAAGTAGAATCCAGTGGCTTGCTTGCCTTTTTAGTAGGATTTTTAATTACGAAGCTATAACCCAAAGTTACGTTTTTTTAAATGAGAACATTAGATTTCTCTGCGATTTTTTGAAAGCTTAATTTTTACTGATTTCAAAAATATATAACATCATATAATTTGTATCAATATGAATAATAGAAAATGGTCAAAAACCTATTTTCTCAATATTTCTATGGTTTCAACTTTTGATGAACACAGAAAAATGGAGCTTCCTATAACAAGAGCAGTCTCCTTCCGGCAATGTCATTCTTTCTATGCTTTTTACCAATTTTCACAAAATTTGAATGTTGAAGAAATTGAGTAAGAAGCATAGAAATAGAAGGACTAATAGAAGGAAACTGTGGTAATCATAAGATGCTACATTTTTCTATTCTCATCAAAAGTTGACACCATAGAAATATTGAGAAAAAAGGTTTTTGACCTTTTTTTATTGTTTATATTGATACAAACCATATGATATTATATATTTTTGAAATCAGTAAAAATTAAGCTTTAAAAAAATTGCACAGAAATCTAGTGTTCCTATTTAAATAAACATAACTTTTGGTCATAGCTTCGTAATTAAAAATCCAGCTAAAAAGGCAAGCACGCCACTGGATTATACTTAAAAAGGTGCCTTTATAATGTTTTAATTTCAGAGGTCTATCATCAGTATTAGCGGAGATATAAATTTATTTCGAAATCGCCATTTTTCCAATTTTCGCTTATAACTCGAAAACAAAAGAAGGTGGCCAAAAATGACTACTACTCTTGTTAGTTTCTCTGAAAAAGAGACCGAGAATGGGGTATCAGATTTTGTCTATCTCCACTGGTTTAAAAGCTGTAGTGCTAAAACATCGAAATTTGCCCACCCTGTACATATATTTTAACAGAAGATTTCTTGGATCGAAAGAAATCCAATTCAACAAGCTGTTGAAAATCCATAAAAAAATTTAATTCTAGTTATATCTCACAAATTATTTCCTAGAATGGAATGATATTAGGAATATTATTTTTAATTGATGTGATGATTCTTCTCTGAACACAAAATTCCTAGAAAAAAGTGTTTCTTTTGATCCCAAGAATCTACTGTTAAAATACTTATATGTAAAAGTCAAAGACTCTTCCGGTATACTGTGTAAGTATGTATATTGGTCCACTAATTTGTCCGAATATCACAATGAAAATGTTTTTTATGCCATCGAACTTTCTAGCGGGAAGCAAAAGTGAATTGACACTCTCATCATCAATACCTACATGCAATTTTTTGCTTCACTTCCAATATTTACATTTTCAACTTACATCTTCATTAACCTACGAGGAAAACACTCACTAATAAGTGACTATTAATTAGGTACATATTTCCTCATTTCAACCTTGGTTAAGGATATTTGTAACCATTTCCATAATTTTCAATTCAACCGAAAACTCTTACAATTTATAATATGTATTTAATTGGGACATATTTCACTTTGAATAATGATACATCTATCTAGTTTGGCAATAACTGCTCATAAGGAATTATTTACTTCTGTCCCGAAGATTCACACGGACAAATTTACATATGAATATTCAGGATTATGTTGAATGAGGCACAGGAAAAAATATTTATTATTAATTCAGTTTCTATTGTTGACTGGCATACAATAGAAGGACCCATTTCAATTTCCATTGGAACAATGGGGTAAAAAAATCGAACAGATTCATATTTTCAGTGTTGATGGTAGTAAATTCAAAATGTATAAATGTTACTTTTCATTTTCGAACTCATGGAAGGAACAAATTTCTTTACCGTGAATTTTTTCTTTCATTAAAATTCAATTTGCTTCAAGATATGTATTTAAAATCAAGTGACGAGGTGAATTTTAAAACCTCTGTTTTTCTCTTCTGACATTTTTCCACTATGAAAAAAAAATTTTGTATGAACTGGCACTGATGAACAGCTCTACTGCTTAAAAAATCTGCCTGCCTTGATTTTTATTTGTATCAAAAGAAACGAGAACATTCAATAGCTAAAATAACAGCCAGTTTTAATCAAAATTAAGATCACTCTAAGTTCTGAGGTTATTTCAGTCTTATGAAAAGGAGGTACTCAAAAAAACTTCAAAATTATGACTTACATTCATTAAACTGGCTCGAGAACTGCATCGAAAGCACTTGAAAATATTGAGTTCATAATAAAGATACTAATACATTTTGTGTGAGATATATAATATAGTTTATGGTGGTCCTACGATTATTCTTTAATATTATTATAGCTTTTCTCTTCTCACCCATGCAACAACTGAAATAGTGAAATATACTGATGATTTTCAAGAAAAACGCAAGCACATCCAGAAATATTTATCAATCTATTTGTCTTACGTCTGAGAATCCCAATCAGAATCATACATGAAAAAAGTTCAATCAAAACCTAACCTTAATATAAACTGATAAAAAATTAAATTTACAAATTTATTATTAGAATAGGTATTGGCTCACATTCTATCATTTCCATGATCGGATCGATTCGAACACAAAATATTCTTACAACTAAAACAAAATGAAGGTATTCTAGATCAACAGCTAATTCACAATTCACGGTTTTCCTAAAATTATAAAAAGTACCTCTTCCCCACGTTTCTGAACCAGGAGTTATTAATGCGTTTTCACCCCATTTTATAACGATGAACTAAAATGCAACAACTAAAACGCAAATACATAAATAGCCTTAAAAACTCTATTACGAACTCTTTTTAAAGCCGAAGGAAGTTATGTCATCGTATGTAGGTAATAACTAGACAAGGTGGACAAGTGGCCACGTTTTACGATATAAAGATTTCAAAAATTCACAAGAGGAAATGGATTTGGATAAAATACTATGATACCATGTGAGCTTTCAAGAGCAAGTATCAAGTTAACGGGGATTCTCATAAAAATTACACACGCACAAATTTTCATGTAGAAGCGATAATAGAAGGAAAGTTAATAAATCGAGTTATTATTTGATGAGAGGGAGTGTTGAAATATACGATGTTATGAATATAAGTCTTTCTCTTTCCCTGAATAAATACATTTCAAGTTTTTCAAACCGGTGGTAACTCATGAATATTTTATTTTGCCCTAACTTCCCCTTAAAAGCAATGGGTTATTGTGCATTGTTTTGTGGAACTTTCCAAATCTAATTATGACCTCATACGAAAAATTCCGAATACATTCAAGGATTTCGAAGGCGTCAGTTCTAATAATTGAATTCCAAATCGAGTATACATGTGGGAAAATGCCATTTCAAGTTCGTATGTTCGGTTGTTTTTGTGTATTCAGGTCTGAAACTCAAAACCTGAATTTCACTGTTTTTTACAACAACTTGACACATTCTAGAATGGAATATGAATTTTTGATCTATTCATATACAACTTCAGCAGGTACTTCGTGCTATAAATAGATTAGATTATACGAATTTGAGGGCAAAGGTAAAAAGCTCATTTTTCATTAAGAAAAAAAATTCCCAGAAAACTTTTGGTTTGCATATTTCAATTCGATACAAGGAAAAACTTCTATACTGATCTTTACAAATTAATATTCTTCAATGTTGTTGATCTTTGGACGAATGTTTGTTTTGTTTGGATATCCTTTTGTTTGCAACCTAGAAAATAAACAAAACCAATACTGGTTTGAAGGATAACTAGGAATCGAAATTCTATGTCACAGAATACCTCCTAGAAATAGAGTGGTTATTGAAAAATATAGCACTATATAAATTTGGAGGTTTTTCTGAGAATATTGCTGACAATTTTATCCCTGTCATGCTTGGAATTTTAGGTATATTAGTTCCTATGAAAGGATGCTGTTGTCATGGTCGAAATATTGAAATGACGTTTTATTGGTTTGGACCAGAGGTGAGCCAAAGTCTAAGGTATTTTGAAAAAAAAAATTTCAGTGATGGAATGACTTTTTCAAGATTCGAGGGTAGTTTTTGTACAAAGGGTCACACATATACCGATGTTGAACAACCAAATGATATGCGTTTGTCGATATTTGGCAACATTTTTTACATCTCTTGACTTGATTGCGAATAATGATATTCTGAAAATATATTCGTGTTGCATACATTGCCTCAGACGATGAGAATATAGGTAATTATCTCTGCTAGCTTCATTACAGGATTTGTCCTCGTTATAATGAGCTTGAAAGATAAAAAGTTGCCAAAACTGGTTCCCTTGAGTTTACGAATTTCATCCATGTAAAATCTCCACTGACTTTTGGTCGTTTCTTATACTTGATCCATTTGTAGGTACTTCATTCGATATATCCGGGATGCAGAGTTGATTTGATATTTTCGAACCTATATTTGCACCACTTTTAATTCGCGGAAAAAACATTCAGTAACGTTTGTGATCTGAATTTCTAGTGGGTTTTGTGCCTTCCTGTTCAATACCTATGAATCCCTCAGAAATATATTGTTTGCTAAGCAGTTTTATCAACATAAAAATTCGAAAAATTTACTGCCATTGCAGAATTATTATAAAAGAGCTTATGTTAAATATAGGGTGACTTTCATACCTTGATATGTTTCCACAACGACGAATTTTCGGAAAGTATATGAAATATCGAAGTTATATGAAGGGCAAGTCTTTGATTTTTACATATATTTTAACAGAAGATTCTTGGGGTGAAAAAAATACTGAGAGTATTTTTCTTTTTATTCGTTTAATAAGTTCCTCGTCTAAATTGATAAATCAAAGTATAAAGAGTGATGCATTTGCATGCAACGACTGTCAACAACGGTCGCTTGTCGAATTATTGATGAAATTATATACTTGCATGGCGTTCAATTCTAAACGAAGATAATGCAGGTTAAACGTCGCATTAAAGTCTACACTGTGACCTTCCCAGCTATGCTGGTACCTCATAGGAATAGTGGTCAATACAAACACTAAAACCAACAGGTGCGGAAGAGAAAGAGCACCAGACTAGTCCACGTCCTTTGGTACTTGTATCCTTTCTTGCTCTTGCTCACACTAATAAGCAGCTTTCATTTCGCTATGATTTTCTGGTGAAAAGCTCATCATATTTGCCTCTGGATGTCTACTCTTCGCAAAACCGATTTAATGATTAAAATTTTCGGTCAATAATTTCTTTTATGTTGGGAATTGAGCAAGAAAATACACTGCTCAACAGTTGATAGTATAACCTCGATTCATTCAAGATTCATGTCTTGGTCGTATGAAAATTATGTTGGAATAAACCAAGAATTTTTTCAGTCGTCTCAGATTTTTGGACTCATGTAAGGACTCAATGAATGGAGTGCTTTTTGCACGTTGAAATCATTAATGAATCCTCTAATAACTTTTTCTGAAAAAGTGCCTCTCTGAGAAATAACATTTTCGTAACCTCTATACAGGGGGAGTCTTTGACATGTACAGCTATGCTGGTACCTCATAGGAATAGTGGTCAATACAAACACTAAAACCAACAGGTGCGGAAGAGAAAGAGCACCAGACTAGTCCACGTCCTTTGGTACTTGTATCCTTTCTTGCTCTTGCTCACACTAATAAGCAGCTTTCATTTCGCTATGATTTTCTGGTGAAAAGCTCATCATATTTGCCTCTGGATGTCTACTCTTCGCAAAACCGATTTAATGATTAAAATTTTCGGTCTATAATTTCTTTTATGTTGGGAATTGAGCAAGAAAATACACTGCTCAACAGTTGATAGTATAACCTCGATTCATTCAAGATTCATGTCTTGGTCGTATGAAAATTATGTTGGAATAAACCAAGAATTTTTTCAGTCGTCTCAGATTTTTGGACTCATGTAAGGACTCAATGAATGGAGTGCTTTTTGCACGTTGAAATCATTAATGAATCCTCTAATAACTTTTTCTGAAAAAGTGCCTCTCTGAGAAATAACATTTTCGTAACCTCTATACAGGGGGAGTCTTTGACATGTATTTCAACAGTAGATTCTTGAGGTCAAAAGAAACACTCTTTTCCTATATATGCCAGTTTTTCCGATTCGACACTGATAAAAAGATGCTGGGTCAACCCAGGAAAAACAAAATTACCTTCAGAATAACTAGCTAATTCTGTGACACTAAAAAGATTAGTAGAAGATCTTTTAAAAAGAGTCGGTCGAAGTACCCAATTTTTCGAATAGATACATCAAATTACTCGAAAAATCGCATTATATGAACAATACTCTTATCTTCTTTAAACATGCAAATATTCATCAGATAGTGTCCAACTCAGTATCAAAGAGTTGGGTTCTTTGAATTTTTGGTATTTTTATGTTACGCAATGGTGATAATGAGAAAACTAGAAGACGTGGGTGATGTCTTGTGTTCGGAAAAGATTCATCATATAAATGAAAAAATATATTAAGAAATTTATTTCATTTGTGAGATGGTTTTTCAACAGTCTGTATCTTTTAAGCTGTGCCGATTCAGAAAAGGTGGTAAAGGAGAAAAGGGTTTCTTTTAACCTCAAGATTCTACTGATAAAATATTTGTACGAATCAAAGACTTACCTCGTTGATTTCATCAATGTCTACATATATTTATATTTACAACTGATCGTTGGGGAGCCCACGATGCTAAATCGGCATTTACTGGAGCGTCGTGGAGACCTAGTGGATTTAGAAGATTAGATGGCAGAAAGAAAGCAGATGAAAAAAAAGTTGTATGATGTATGCACCTTCAGTGGTGGGGAAAGCGTCTGCAGGTTTTCATAGATGTAAAAGTAAAAACGAATCATCAGGTGTACCTACATAATTCGAGCGCGTCAGATTGGTATATGCCCTTTGTGTCTCTGATAATAAATTCATGTTGGTGTGATTGTTTGTGTGGTGGGACTAGGCGTACGGAAGAGTTGAAAATAGTGAAAAAAATTTTTTCGAGTGTGTCAGATTTTCAGAGGATTTGTTAATTTGAGCAAAGAGAAGCTAATTTTCAATAGACTGAAAATTCGGACGTGACGCAAGGTTACAGTGGTCTTTTGAAAATGCAAAGTCGTTATTTGTACATTCTCGAGCTTTTCAGATTTTAATACAGATGGTTAATGTTGCAGACGTGTTGACCCATTAATCTGTCACTAAACAGGGGGAGTTTTTTCACCACGACAGTTTGAAGATGATAACAATGAATTTTTTCAAAATATCTCCCTTCCTGTACATCTAATCGTGTTTCTATACTATATATACTATATATTACTATATACTATACTATATACTATACTATATACTATACTTTATATTATATACTATAAATTGAACGTATAAACAAAAAGGGGAGATTCCTTAAGTGAGTTTAAGAAAAAAAAGTCCCATAAACATGGGGTCGCAAACGTTTCGTTTTCGAGATACAGAGTGTTGAAGTTGAGAATCGTTCAAATTTTTTTTTCTCGAAATCGTTGGTAGATACGACAAAACTACAAGAGACCGAAAAGTTTGGTATAAGAACAAAGCTTCTTTTCACATTTTTTCAAATTAACAGTTGCTCACCAAAAAAAAGTTCTGCAGAAGAACAGGTGGCAGTGTTCCAGAAAAAATATCACCCTGTAGATCTTCTATCGAAATTGCCATGTCACGTGGTGAGAACTCTAAAATGTAATGTCTATGTCAAAATTCAGTTGAATATCTTGTGAAGTGTAGATACTATGAGAAAAAAACTTAAAAAAAATTCAAACTTCAACACTCTGTATCTCGAAAACGAAATGTTTGCGACCCCATGTTTATAGGACTTTTTTTTCTTAAACTCACTTAAGGAATCACCCCTTTTCGTTTGTACGTTCAATTTAGGAACATCCTGTATACAGCTCTAATTTTTGGTAGAGTTACCCTACAGGGTCCACTTTAATCTGACACGCTCGAGTGAATCTCAAATTTTACTCTTGGGCTCCCTAACTATGACTGAATGAAAGAATTACGTTCAGTGAGAACATCAACCTTCAAAATTCCATAGCCTACTTTATGAATTCTTTCGAACGCAGGTTATTACACAATGCTTTGTAAATTCTAACACGATTATCATCAATTATATTACAAATATCTCAATACGATCTTTTTTAATTGAATAAACCATTCTGAATCGTACACGTTTATTTTTAATAACATTGTATTGATAAAAAGAAACAAAAACACCTCAACGAATTGGAAATAACGAGAAGTTTTAAAATCGGTAAAAAACATACCGTAAGGTGAATTTGTTCATTCCGGTGAAGTACAGTAGTAACATAAAATATGGCGTTATTTGTTATCCCTGCAAAGGTTCATGAATATCATCTTTTTCATTTCAAAAATATTTTCTTGGTTCCATACTTCATTCATACCCAGTGGACATTATTTTATTAAAAAATCTACCGAATTTTAGTTCATTTTAGTTTCCGTTTCGAGTGCAGCAAACCGAATACATATTAAAGGGGTTGTTTCAACCTTGTAAACTCACATTAAAGTCATGATATTCATGGGATCGCACATGAGCTCTTCTAAATTCTGAAGGATGAAATCTAATGGACCCTCTAAAGCAGAGGTCATTACGTGGTTTCGTCATCAGTGAGAAAAAAGTAATGAATATGAATTAATTTTTTCTGGATAATTTTTCGAAGGGTATCGTAAAGTTACGTGACATATTACGATTAGTAAGCTCTCTAATGAAAGAGTTTACGAAGAATTATTGCACCAGTTAATTCTAAATAATCTTGATCTCTCCATTTTTCATCCAAGATGATCGTCATTAATTTGATAATGATCCTTATGCAACCTTTAGCCTACCCAACGATTAGTAGGATAAGGAAATGTCCGATAGTTAGTCTATTTCGTAATCTAAACTAATTTTAGTTGGACCCATTTCCTTGAGTGAATCTTATCACAGGTGTTTCAAATATTTATGTCAAGTGAACATATTTTGTTGAATAACAATTTCACTCCATTTTTCATCTAATTTGTGAGATTCAAACCTGTTCGCACTTCATTAAATACGAATAAATTTTAAAACTGTCTATACCGCAAACTGCAAATTATACCTGACTTTCTGAAATTTACTTGCCAATTAACTCTCCATATTGACCGTATTCACTTCAACAACTTTGTTCTATTGAAACAGAAGCTAGTTACTGAAGAACAGTCAAGAGGATGTCCAATTTCTGACTATGAACACTCTACTTATGACTCATAGGTGACAAAGTCACTCAGGAGATTTTTCCCTAGTTTTCTGATGAAAATTTCTTTCATAATCGCATTAAAAGAAGATAAGAAGATTCGTGGTCTTCTTTTCATAAAACAGAATTTGGAGAGTTTCAGCCGTACCTACCAGATTCTGGTTTGAATGTGTTATTAACCGTATCACCCATATTTCCATCAAGTTTGTGGAAATTGGAGTTTAGTGATAAATTCAAGGAAAATATTCAAAGAAGAGACACCAGAAATGATACATCAATGTGCGAAATGCTTATTTTATGAAATATTTCACATATTTTATTGCAGGCGCCGTACGAATACGAATTTTTTATGATTGCGTTTGATTCTGCGGTGTTACATCTGTTAAATGTATGGTCGATGAAGTTAACTTCAACTGCAACCAAGGGATTTGCGTAATGTCAAAAAAATTGTGGTTTTCTCATCTTTTCGCTTATCATCCTATAAATTGTCTATATAAAATAGCTCAATAAAGAGGTATTTCCAAATCTCGCTGTGATAAGGCAAAACGAATCTAAAAAAGGAATCCAAATATAACCTTCAATCCATTAGAAAACAATAGGAACTCTGGACAATTCAAGAACAATACTGAATCTTTGACCTTAAATGCACAATATAATGTAAATGGATATTTCGAAATAAAGATCAATAAATGCCCTATTTTATACGAAATGAATTTATTAGATAGCCAAAATATTGTCAGCAAGTCCATATTATATAAAGTGTCCAGAAACTCAAAGTCTTTTCGGTAATAGGTACCAGTCTATTACTTGGGATATACTATATACTCAGTAACTCAAAGGAAGATTGATTATCATTTTAAATTGCGATCTTTTCTACGTAAGAAAATGTTATAAAGCGTGTCCCAACTCTGAAGTCATCGATTATTATTATTTTGATTGCAGTCCTAATTTTTATGACAATTCTTGTATTTCAAGTTACACATGCGAATAAAATAGGAAATTTCTATTGCTTGTAATTCAGAAAACACTCAACAAACATCAACTGATCCAAATATAAAAAAATCTGACAGAATGAAATTTCATTTTTTCATGATTTTTTGTCGAACAAAAAAATAATACTTATTTGTTGAATAAAAACATGTGAGGGTAGTAGCATAGTACATATTTAGGGAAGAATATTATTCATAAGCTTGTTTTCTAACACCAGAGCATTTTCTGATTTTCCGCCCCCTCACAGCTCTTCCTGATAACGATGTTAGGTACTTGCATACCTTGCAGTAACCTCACAAGTATAGTTTCACCCTTTACTTCCATCCTTCCAGGTACCGTTGTCATCATTCGAGATGACAATCTTCCTCCTCTGAAGTGGTCTATAGGCCGTATATCATCCGTTTTCCAGAAGATGATTCCACAACTTGAATATCTGATGTTGTTCGATGATCAGTCGTCAAATTGTATCCTCTACTCTCATTATATTGCTCCTGACTTCTTTCGTCTGTTCACTCCTTTCAGTTCATCCTACTGAAGGGACACTTCAGGGAGGGCGGCATGTTCAGTCTTGAATGTTGGGTTGCCTAACTCCAGTTCGTCAGGCGTTTTTGTCCCGATTGCTGGCCACGCCCTGCGGGCAAAAAACAAACTCTTCGATTGTCAATCACCAAAAATAATAATTTTCATCGTAGTTCCTATGCTCCGAAAGAAGAAATGTGGGAATTCTCTAATATATCGCAGCAGTGATCGTACCATTTGTCATCTATTTTACTGTGGAAGTAAACCAGTGTGATATTGAGCTACTTTGAGTGTTTATATATCGAGCACTGTTTTACACAATGCGATCTTTTCATCGGAGATGAAAATAAATTGAAAAATTTATTTGATTTTGAGAGACCATTGTTGTAATCTCTCCAAGTGGAAAATTCACTCTGTATAAATTTATGCTTGCATGAATCTTGAAGCTACTAGTTCTGCAATAATCCAATAATATCGAATTATTCGAGAACAGTTAGATGCGCTCAGTATTTCTTTTAAATATAGGTGATTTCAGTTCCATAAAAAGTTGTTGATAGGCAGAAAATGAGTATGCTATGACAGGTGGTATCAAAACGGGACCTACTTGATTATAAGCATTTCCCAAGTTTTCGCAACTAGCTAATCATGAAAAAGACTATAGGCATATATTTCTGCTGGAATATTCATTCGTTTGTTGGGAATTGCAATGAAAAAGTTGTTATGCTTTACTATTTTTGTAACTTCCGGTAATACCGGAAGTAGCTTTCAACGTTTTTTCAGATTGAATTTTTAAGTCACTTTCAATAAATTTCAAATGAGTTCACTGATATTCAGAAGCTTTGCAGAATTATTTAAGCTTGTTCTCTATTTGGGTTGATCAGGAAGATGGTTATTGGCTGTTTGCCCGTTAGTGTTAGAAGTATTGAATATTCAGGAACTGTTATTGAAGCTACGTTGTACGTGCTTTATTTTGATTATTGATTGACAGTTTTGATTTTGACAGAAAATTCCAGACGGTTATTCAAAAAACATGATGAATTTCGATGTGATTTTTCTCGAAAAATTATCGAATTCTAATAGAAATCCATTTTCAAATAATGATTGTATCCCGAATATGGTTTATTTTGTATATCTTAAAAGGTGAATTTTACACTTTATTCTTTTTTCGGAAAAGAATAATAATTCGATAAAAATATATTCGACATAAGGAAGTTTTTGACGAAAACTACGAAATTTGGGATGCTCTTGAGAATAATTCTGTAGATTTTCGTAAAAATCCAAAATAAAAGACGTTTAACACTTCGATAAAAGTCCCAACTATTTAACTCCTCTAACGTTAAGTAAAATCATATTTCTGATCAACCTAAATAAAGAATAAGTTCAAATACCTCTTGAAAGCTACAGAATATAAGTGACGTCATGTAATCAAAGTCACATTAAAAGTCGATGAAAAATCTAAAAGTGTGATGAATTATTTAGCATGCAATTTGGATAAATGCGTTTGATATCGAAAATACGAAAGTATTATAGGTTTCCTGAAATTCCGGAAAGCATACCGAAAATATTTTGGAGTAGTTCTCCGAATAATTACGCTGTATATCAGCCCAGCTAAGGAGTGCTTAAATAACGGCCGGTTTCATAATCAAATTTAAAGTTCCCTTAACTAAACTGAAAGCTTTTCCTCCAGTGTCATTTTCAGTAGGATTGAAGGAAGCTTTAAACTTGAAGGTACTGTATGTTTGATTATGAAACTCACCGTACGAGAGCATTATCTTCGATGGTTACTACTATGATCGATTTCTCTAACAGACAAAAATTCTCATATTCCAATCATTTATCAAGGTAGCTGGTAAAAATGGCTGTAGAATCTAGATGACAGGAAAGAACAAAACAATAATCACTGCTAGAAATCTTCTCATCAACATTGAAACAGGTTATATATTCTTGCAATGAATTTCACTCCTTTCCCGACTCATTACAAATTCTGTCCTATATTCCACAAAATACGAGTCCAAGATTCAAGTCGAGTAAACCCTTATGGTCCAACTCTTTCCCTAATTCGAATATAAGAATATAAGAGACAAGAACATTTGGCAGTCTGAATGGAATGCGTGCACTATTTTCAACCAAGAATTAGTTAGTGATTCCTTGAATAGAGTTACTGGTTTTGATTTTAACAGAAAAATATGGTGTATTCTGAATCGTATAAGAACAGGTCACGGACGTTGCAATAGTGGATATGTTTTTCTGATGAAAGTCAGTTGGGAGCCCTAGTTGTGAATGCGAGGAACCAGAAGAAACCATAAATCATCTGGTTAATCATTGTCCCATTTATAGTTGGTTTTAGGGCTATACATGCAGTTTCCGAATCTTTTTTGAATTGGGTTGTAAATTTTAGGTCAGTCTAACATATAGGCCTTAGTTTTATTATCTCACATTTTTCTGTTTTTTTTTTTATCTCATATAAAATTTTCTGGTAACTTGGAGAAGACTCCCTTCTAAAAAAGGATCAATTTTTACAGTGCAAAATGCCGTTCAAAACGAAAAACATATTTGGCTTATTTTGTGAACAGTTTAATCTCTTTCAATCCACTAATACAATCGGGGAGAGAAAGGGTTTTTTTTACTATGGTTTTTCCCTACGCTCTTTTCAATTTTCATCTGAAAATTGACGCACCGGTTGAACGAAATGAGGTGGTGCGCCATCCTGTTGGAAATGATCGTTTGATGGTCTTTTGCATTCTCCAATACTTGCACGAAGGCTGGATAAATAGCAGTTGCACAACGTAAGCACCGGATACATTTTTTCCATGATGTCGTTCGTTAAATAAAGCCGCTGTTCTAATTCTATCATTTTCACCCTTTCTTCTACGCAATTCACTATTTTAATTCTACTACAATCACAAGCGCTTTGATACATATCTTTTATTCAATGAAAGCAATAAAACTAAATAACACCAAGCACCTTTTGAACTTTTCAGACAGTGTAAGAAACAAAAATTATTCAATTTCCTACTTCCTAACAACAAAATCACGTTCAACCCTCTCACTCCCGAACTGTTCTGATGGCGGCCAAAATGAAGCCGCCACTAGTTGTGCCTTGTTACGAGTATGTCAAAAGCTATTTACAATACCGGTATCGCGAAATTTGAATTGAAATATTTGAGGTGGTTCAAGACTCCTACCTGAGCAAGTCTCCCGGACTTGCCTTACTTCTTTGGACAAAAAATTAACAACATAACTACTGAACACCTTTGAAATATGTCGGATACGAATAATATTCTACAGAAAAATTCCACATTGCCTCTTTCACTCTTTTCGCTGTTTTTTCATTATGTCATCCTGTCCCCTATTCAAAATCAAGGGGTTGTGCTTACCTCCGTTTCCACATTTTCATTTCAATATCGCAAAATCGGGGTGTAAAGTTTTCGTTGGTATAATTGAGTGTAATGAGGGACAACCAAAAATATTCTTTTAATGAAAAGATCATTGAACATCTTTGATGGTTTAGATCCAAATCTTAAGTTGAAACAAGAACTTGACGTTAACTCCACAAATCTAACTTTCTAACCTCGTGAAGTCGATTCCAAGATGCCCAAAGAAATTTATTGCGAACCATCAGAATTCCTTGGAATAAATTTGATCTCATCTCCTCGCTCTGGAATATCTCATCATCTCCATGCGACTAAATTAATGTTGCTTCATCAATAAAACGAATTTTTATCGCAGGGAATATTCAAGATGTTTGTATAGTCTATCCAAATCCGAGAGGCCAGCGTAAACAAACTGACGAACGCGTGATCGTATTTGAGGTACTCCTCTTATTGGTCAAAGCTTTAGGAACGCCATGTGTGCAGGCGAAAGTAAGAACCACTCTCCGCAGAACCGCATTACGTTTGATTCATTTTGTATGCGAATTGTTGTGCAGAACTGCAGAGGTCATTCATTGTTTTGTCTTTCGTAAATTGGTTTACAGTTGTAGCAAGTTATTCAAGTTACAAGCATTTAAGATAATGTCAAGTACTGATACTGCTGAGGAATCGCGTGTTGACTTAAGTCCTCCAAAAAAGAGACGTCTGAAACGACACTTCAGTGCCGAGATAAAAGAAATGATTTTGAATACTTATAAAATTGAGATTATTCAAAATGCAGGAATGTGTTTAAAGGACGAGTTGCTGAGAGACTTGGCATTGGAGCTCGAAGTGTTAAATTATTTCCGAATACATAAATTCCGGTGTTCTATCACAGCCGGCAACAAATCAAAATCGGACCACCAAATGGGAGTCCTTATCAGATTTCAATAAAAATATAATACGGCGAAAAGTTCACGAGTTTTCCTTCAGAAATGAACACCCGACTATAGAGAAAGTATTAAAAATAGTTAATGTCACTTTTACAAAAAATATTGTTACACATTTATATACATAGTTTGTATTAAAATGGGAACTTTAGATTAATTGTTCATTACTGAGACTCGTAGATAAGCATACATATTTTTCACCGGAACTGGAACACTTAAAAAGTTTCAAAATATAACGCTCTCGGAATAAAATTTATTAGTACACCTCTGCGTTATCACGTTCTTGACGCGTGATCACTGCATGCTGAAATGTTTATGTCTGGCCTCTTGGATTTGGATATACTATAGACCATATGGCTAGCGGTGGTGTACCTACTCCTGTGCCAATAGAAGACGGAAGAGTTGTTTGTTCGAACGGGCATAAAGCCAAGTGATAAGATGAATGATGTTTGCATGTCGACCTGCTCAGGAAGACACGATAATTTGCCATGAATGACGTCTTGAGAAACAGTAAATTGGCGAGATGTGCGAGTACCACTCACATGGCATTTGACAATTATTACTATACCTTTGAAACAGCATTTTGATTTCTTGTTGGTATTTTGTCTGCTCATACTGTAAAATTTACAGCGTTTTGAACTATGTGAGTACCTACTAATCATTCACATAATGGTACATTTTTTCTGCTTTCAAGTTGTCTTATAATATGTACAGGGTGGGCAAAATTCGATTAAATTAAATGACAGCTCTGTAACCGTAAGAGCTAGGGAAAAATGAATGCCATGTTTAGAACCTCGATTTTCAAAAGATTGTTGAGGGCCAAAACTGCATCCCTCTATCTTCTTTTGTTTTCAAGTTATAAGTGAAAACTCATTTTTCGGCTCTTCGTACTGGTGCATCTATTTCGTAAAGTATCAGTAATATCGAAAAACAAATGTTACATTGTATAGACACTTTTTCATGTAGAATGCAGTGGCGTAGTCAAAGATTTTTTCCAGTCCGTCACTTCAGTGATATAGTGATAACTTTTATTTTTTGAAATATAAACCCTTTGTTATTTTTACATATTCCAGTCAAATATTTTTTTCTGATTCAGTATATATAACATACGTAGTGTCTCTTATTGTTCTTCCAATAGAAGAACTCGCAAACTAGTTTGGTCAAGTTGGCAGGTCATTTTCATTGACAATATGATAATGAACTCTATGCTCTAATGTTGTGTCAGGTTATGAGAGATTTTGGAGATCACTTTCATTCTGGATATTCGAGAAGATGCTCGGGAAATGAGTAAATTGAGAATTTCCATGACTACTTCATATTTACCAATTAACTTCTACTAGTAGTGGCACAGCCTTATATGTGAAGGTGTTTGATTACTAGTTGAAAAGGTTTAGGAACATATTCAGATAAGTCCAGATTAATTAAATTTCTTCAAACTGATTCATTCCATGTTGGAAAATTTTTCATCCTTTCAAATATCCTGAATGAAAGTGATCTTTAAGGTCTCTCATATTAGTGATAATAATGAGGTTCATTCTTTGAAATCTACAAGGTTCTTACAATTTTAATATCTAAATAATAAACCTAAGGAAATCCACTAAAGGCAAAGCCTGTGTCATTTAATAACCTGACACAATTTGGGAACATCAGGTTCATTATCATACTATCAATGAAATGTCCTGCCAACTAGATCGAACTAGTTCTTGAGTTTTTTTATTGGAAGAACAATCAGTGAAACGACGTATGTTATATATTCTGAATCAGAAAAAATATGGGGCTGGAATATGTAAAAATAACATAGGGTTTATATTTAAATAATAAAAGTTAGCACTATATCACTGAAGTGGCGGACTGAACAAATCTTTGACTACGCCACTGCATTCTACATGAAAAAGTGTCAGTAGAATGTAACATTTGTTTTTCGATATCACTGATACTTTACGAAATAGAGGCATCAGTACTAAGAGCCGAAAAATGAGTTTTCACTTAGATATAACTTGAAAACAAAAGAAGATAGAGGGATGCGGTTTTGGACATTAACAATTTTTTGAAAATAGAGGCCGGAAACATGCCATCCATTTTTCCCTAGCTCTTACGGCTACATAGCTGTCATTCAATGCCATCGAATTTAGCCAACCCTGTCTCCTCAAAAGATTTACGTCTTCTATTCTTCTTCTGAATGCCCCCAATGAGGTCCATTATTCATACAGCATAACTTGCATATTCTCATAGTCCTCGTTTTGCAATATTTTCCACAGTTTTCGGTTGTCCATTGACTCGTTTAACACCCTGTATAAAATTGTACCTAGCCGATTCTGAATAATAATTGTAACCAAAGCAAAGCCTAATTCACACTGCTGTTGTATGAAAACATTCAAATAAATTCAATTCGGATGTCCTTCAAGATGTTTTCAAGAGATAACAAAAGTTCTATATCTAACAAAAAGACGGGCACTCTTTCAATCAAATTCGATTCTCATCGCGCCACTGCCCATTTGGAAGTTCCCCATACAATCAGCACCGCTTGAGATGACCATCAAGCAGGCATTAGAAAAATCTTCCTGCTTTGATGATGTCTCCAGTGAATGACCATAGAGTGGCTACCAAGAAAAAGAAGCAGCACCATGCGGCAATCGTAGTCACCAACTTGCTTAATTATATAACGATGGAGTGGAATAGAATAACGTGTGGATTCAGTACAGTTACCTTGCTTAAAGGTGTGTACACACTATCAAACTCGTAAGAATATTTGACGATAACTGTCAATTCTTCAATATTGGGTTTATGTTTATGTTTATGCACTTCCGAGAATAAAAATGTACTATTAATCCCTCATTTGAGGGCCTAAAGTAGCACTTTTTCTCCCCCAGGTGGTTCTTGGAGTTAATTGAACAGCATAAGTATGGGTAAGTTGTGCAAACCTAAAGCTGCATGAGAATACGCAGCAACTGGCATAATTTTCTGGAGATAACCGGAGCATCGACCGTCATAATATATTTCATAGAACAGGATCAAGTCAATACTCAAACCCTTCCCCAAAATTTCACTGCCAGTAGTTATAAAGTTGGCAGCCATGGTATTCAGTACTCTTTTCTGGGTGTAATACAAGGGTTTCATCGAATGTTTTTGCGCTGAACTCCACACAAGTGTTTAAATGAATGTTTTAGTGCTGAATATCAAATATGAGAGAAATATTTAAGTCCTGTTTTGATAGAGGCCTTGTAAGGTAGAAGAATCTGATATAGCATAAAATATCTTTTAACAATAATAAAGATATATCTTTTAACTTTGCTAAGATATTGAAGCAAATTTAAACTTCGCAATGTTGTCTACATGTTTCCATCAAGAGACTGAAAAATTAACAAACAAGGAGTTGAATGGACACCCTTGGCACCTTTGCTGAAACCGCTGAAGCGCTTGATCCTCCAACATCAAGTCACAAGGCACAATTTTCAGAGAATAAATTGTAATTTGTGTCTTTGAAGCATTGAATAACAATAAATTATTGTAAACCCCATTCTTTTATATTCTGAGATTTGCTGGAATCTATGAAGGCGAGATCCAACGTTGCTCACAAGAAGTAACAATTCTGAAAGAAAATATCTTCATACTGTCAGGTGCGAACCTGAGAATCTATGACTGAGCCTTGATGTACACCAGAAAACAATCTCTTTTGGAAATAGATTTACTCATTTATCATGTTATCATTATATTTATAGCTAGTAGCAATTTTCAAAAAATTGTAAGTTTATTTGAAGTAAATCAGTATCTAAATGAATTACCTAATTCGAATTAATTACAACAAAGATTATGAAAACAAAAAAATAAATCAAAATTCGAACAAAAAACTATAAAATAAGACGCAATGAGAAAAATGTTAATACAAATCATATTTCGTTGATACTTGAAAAAAATAATTATTCAGAATTTTCTTGATCAAAATTCAAGCCTACCCTTGTATCAACATTATGTCTTGATGGGGTTGAATGAAAGTATTCTAGCTTCAATGAGTTTTCATAGCTGAATTATAGGTAAAAACAAAACTAAATGTGGGAGTTATTTTATTTGGGGTTGTATGAAACGTTACACTTGTACCTATACTGTATAATAAAAATTCTCTACCTGCAGATTGAATATGCTATGGTTGTTACAGTTGTGCCAGTATGTGACATAGGTATTAAAAAATATCACGTAAGGTATAAATGTTTGAATACGAATTGAAAAAGAATATTATGAAGAAGAAGTTTCAGAACAGAAATAATATTATAAAAAAATATATGAAATTTGCAGCGTTTTTCTAACTTGTCTGTATTGAAGACTCGCTTCCAGCAGTGTAAATTCAGAGTTGTGCATATATCGGTTGCGCATCGATAAAGCGAGGAATTTTCTGGAAACATCATGTATTTTGATCGCAATCCCCAAATAAAATTTTTAACTTCGAGGCCTCCTAAAAGTATAAGTCAGACTATTAGGAACATCATTTCGAAACGTATTCTTCCAATGTCATTAGCTAAATTATTTATTTATGCTAAATTAACCAATTCACTTTCCACCCTCACGATACCTACCAAATCCTCGTACAAGTCAATGAGTTTATGATCACCTTTTCAAGTACGCGTACCCTTCTCGGCGATTGGCTCACCTCTCTCAGGTAGAACCAGTCTACGCGGTCCCTTGCACAGGAAAACAGCCTACAGAGATACCTGTAGACAACTAAATTCCACACAAACATACGCGTTTCGAAAAACCGAAGAGGAAGGCTGTGAGATATCGTTAATACCTTTACATGAGAAACATAGACGTTTGTTGCATATATGGAAACAAAGTTTCGCGTACTGTGGCTTTCAATTAATACGCTGCTACCTGTTGAACAATTCAGTTTATCTGTATGATACATCGGAAAACCCTAGACTATGTGAATGTGATCTGTGTATAGTGTTTGTGTTTGAAACAATCCGTGTGTGTCCAGTCAATAAGGAATATCCCGGCAAGAAATAAACAATAACGTACAAACAAACGTATAGAATTGACATATAAAGAGATTCTTCTATTAGACTGAGAAATAATCATTAAATACTCTCTCAAACGACGTACTTAGAATCCGTGATTCGAACATTCAATTGTGATACAAAGCAAAACGAAAAAACAACAAGACTCAAGAAAACTATAGGTTAAGTAAACATTGGAAATAAAATCTGTGATTATATCTTCCATTAGAAGATAAGATTACTCAATTCTTTAAGCCAGGACGATAACACAAAATCTGAATAACTGAAATTATTGTTAAATCTGCGATTTTACCTGGATACAACAGGTGGATCACGTGGCAACGTTGTTAGAGGCTTTCGGGAAGACGAAGATGACATTTTGATGTGTTTTTGTTGGTTAAATGAGTATTAAATCATTGAATATGATTGGGCCACACCATATCTGTGTTTTGTATGTGGCTACTGCTGGACTTCAGGGACCTCTTATGGGATCTGATGAACAGGAGATTGTCTTGCTCATCTATGTTATCATCGACCATGTACAGAATAAGGTGAGTAATAAACATCTTTTTCTTTTTCTAGTGGGCGCTTCTGTGATCATGGATCTCGATGTTTTGAAATGAAAATATTTAAAAGAAATTATTAAGATCTTATAGGACCAAAACTGTACTAGAAAAGAAAAAAGAATCGAATGGTCCAAAGTTTTTCGTTTATTTTGGTAATTGATTTTTTCGTGCGGTGTATCATTATCGTAATCATTGATATAATTAGAAAATATTAGGGAAAATGTAACGAAAACATGAAATCTCCGGAAAATAATGTATTGGGTGAAAAAAATTTCCAGTGAAATCCTGGAAAAACACCTACAGGGTGAGTCTTTGACCAGTACGTATATTTTGAACAGAAGATTGCTGAGGTCAAACCAAACACTTTTTGTCTTTGCCATTTTTTCAATTCAGCTCGGTTGAAAACGTACAGGATGTTGAAAGTCCATGAAGAAACGTAAATTTTGAGTTTGATCTCACAAACTATTTTATCGAGAATGATTTTCGCATCATAGTATTTCATTGATGTGATGAATCTTCTTCGAACACAAAATTCCACACATATCTTCCAGTTTTTTCATTATGGCCATTACATACAATGAAAATACCAGAAACTCAATGAACTCAAAACCTTAAACTGAGTTGAACTCTCAAAATTGAATATTTGACCATTTTGAAAAATAAGAATATTAATTTTTACTCTCAGGTATAATGCGTCGTTTTACAATAATTTTATTCCTATGCAAAATAAAGATATCTGCGATATTCTAAAAATTGGGTAATTTGGCTGAATGCCATTTTGATGGACAGATGAGTAGTGTCATAGGTTTAGCTTGTTATCATTGAGTATTAACTTTAATACTTTTCCAGGGGTGGCACAGCCCATTATGAATATTTAAAATGGCTATATCTCTTTATCTAGGCCGAATCGGAAAAAAATTATGAAGAAAAAAGTGTTGCTTTTTACCTCACTCTGTATATAAATTATGGCTTCTGGACGTGTATTTAATTTTTGTGGTATCTGTCATCAAAATGAACTATTTTGTGAAGTAGGGCTTTCGTAATAACATATTATTTTCGAGTCCCAATATTTTGGTTTCTTCGTTGCAAACTAGATTCTCAAACTTTTACTCGTGACGAAAGAGTCTCTTATTTTCTGAAAACATGATCAAAATAAAATGTGCAACAATTCCTCGTAAACATCATAATGCCAGTCGTATTTCGACAAACAAAATTAAGAGTTCATCCACTCCACTATTGGACGTTTGATTGCCATGATATTCCTTGTAATCTTCCGATCATTGAAGAACAAGAAGCAAATCATTCTACTTGACAATTTTCTATTATTCATTTTATTTAATAATGAATGTATACTTTCTATAAGAGTAGAGTACCCTCTTCAGTACAATATAAATATGAATTAACGCCATTTATTTGATAACTGCCCACATTTATGTCGTTTCAATGTTTTGAGTGTCACAAAGAAAATTCGTAATGGTTAACTTTGTTGGTAAAAGGTATTATCTATTGAAAAACCGTCCAACTCTTATCAGAGCTACAAGTAATTACAACAATTGGTGAAGGTATAGGTTCCTCGGTACTTGTGATACTGGCAACACTGCCTTTCTCTTTTCACTACAACAGTTAATGGAAGGAAATACTTGTCAACTTGGACATTTTGTTAGTACCTACCTGTTGTACCGTTATGGGACTAAATTGTATTCGCAAGTCTGATCGACAAAGCAACACTTCGAAACAGTACTAATATCTTTTATCTGAAAAGTACTTAAAATGTCAGTTGAAGTTCGTTTAGAATTGTCTTTTCATTTCAGAGAATTTTTCTAATACTTCTTCCCCATTCATGCTGAAGCAACTATGAGTCAAAGCTTTCTGTGAAGATATTAGGTTCTGTAGAATATTTAACTTCCAACTATTGCCCTTTTCGAGAAATATTCGGTATATCTATCATATAATTTGTTGGTGTCATGCCTGTGAGATTATTTTTTATCTTTACGCTAAAATTAAAAATGAGTCACAAACGTAGACACTTTTTCAAATTTCTAGGAGTATATTAGACCCTATTTTGAAAGTCTGAATAAACCCATAAAATAACCTATCAATATCAAATTTTTTTGTTCATAAATTTTTCACTTAGAATTTTGAGGTTAATTAACGGGAATTTGTCATACTTAAAAATCCTTTCAATCATTTTGATGAAGAGGATTCGCTATTCTCATATTTTTCGCAATCTCTTAATTTTCCTCAATAAAAATACCAAAATTATCTCAATTGCTTGTACGATTCATTGAAGAAAATAGTTTTTATGGAATAATTTTTAATCTTCCTATTAATCCATTCGAGTTATATCTGATAGAATTTAAGCCTATTTCAAATTTCTCTTTTCAGAAAACTTACTATTTAACCACTTTTTAATTTCTATTACTAGCCACGAATTCAGTTTGTAGCATATAAAAAATTCATGATCTGGCCTGCCCCCTTAAAGAAATAAAATTTATATTTTACGAAATAATTCTATGATTTTGTTTCTGAATTTTTCACCTACCAGATGAATCGAATTAAAATAGACAAAAGAGGGATAGTTTTTATTAGCTACTCGATTTGTGTAGGAAATTCTTGAATTAGTTTCTTCTCAAAAACTCGAATTACATTATTCATTTTTTCAGATTATTCAGATCGTTTTTCCAACTAACACATTAACTAAAAAATTATTCATGTGAATACTTTGGGTACTGTTTTTGCTAGTAATATGAATTTTAAGTTACTGGTGAAGTCTCTTCTGTTGGCAGTATCATGCATTTGCACTGAATAGAAAAGCAGGGTACAACTAAAATAGAGTATTTCAGTTGTACTTTGAAGAAAGCATCAATTTATAGAAGCTGAGGGTCTTCATTTTTATCCTCCTTGCTATATAACCTCACCCCAGACCCCAAAGTTTGCAATCTTAAGGCCACCCTTCGATATTATCACCCTACAAGCTATAAACTTACACAATAAATTGACACACCTGCCTTGGCGAAGGAAACGTCATGATAATAGATACTTAAAGGCATGGGCATGCGTGTAGATCGCTCCTAGAGTCCACTTTTATGAATAGAAAGAGAGAAGTAGAGGAGAGGTATGCAGTTGGTACACCTGGAACGAGGATACAGGTTTTTGATTGTACATTTTCTAGATTAAGAAAGGGAAGGAACCATGTACAATAATAATTTTACGAAGAAAGAACTTGCCAGCTAGTCAGTTCAAATTACAAATTTGAAGATTATTTTGTTATGTTGACTTTTTGGGTTGTTTCTGTACGCAACCATTTTTTTATGAATCGATTGTATACTTCGTGTTGAAAGTTACCACATAGTTGGGTCAGGTCGATGACTATATGTTTTAAATAGCATGCTACGTTCAAACCAGTCTATAGTTTCCCTATAGCTTCATTTTTAGAATTTCGATATCATCAAATGGAGTATGTAGTTGTTCAATTATTTCAGTTCATCAACACGAAATGACAATTCATAAATAAATTTTATATTAATCTTATCTAAAAGAGAACCACTTATGTTTTGCTTGTAAGGAGAAACATCCATTGAAAAACATGCCTTTCCAATGACTCTAATAAATACATGGCCTTCAATGAGAATTTTGAAGTTAGAAGTTAGTTAAAAAAAAAAAATTACAAGGAATCCTTAGAGCAAATGGAGAACTGAAAAATTTCTCATTGATTTCACTGCTTTCAGTTCCATTAGTAAGAGCTCTTTTGAAAATTGTAATTAACATGACAGCTTATCAGGTAAATAAAAAAAGAAATCTAAAGTTAACTAGATTATTAGGTGAATTGGCTAGAGTTTTAAGTCAACGTAACACAAAATATCTAATTCATATTGATTAGATATTTATAGAAGTCTGTTTTGAAGTGATATGGACAACATCCATATTTTTTTCGATTGAAGGTAGAATTTTGGCAATTAGGCTTCATTTATATGTGGATGTGAATCTGATTTTGCAGTGTCAAATAATCCACATAAATGGCTGAAGTGGAAACATAAAAATTCGATTCTTTAATAATACCTATTGGGAAGATCATAGAAGAAAATGGTGAAAAATTCAGGCAATTTTCTCCAACCTTAATAGTAACATCTTTCTAGAGGTACTATTGATAAATGTAATTCAATTGGATATTTCTCCAGGTTCGGAAAAATTATACATCAAAAAAAGTATTTTATTCAATGAGGGAAATTTACACTTTAAATCAATATGCAGTTGAAGGATTTACCCTGACTTTTTATGTGATTTTCAAAGTATTAAATGAACATTTTCCTGCTTAGTATAAACATAAGAATTATGTTTATGTATATCCCTTCTTGTGGAATCACTGAACTTTGATACTTACTAGCCTATCAGAAAACTTTCCTTCAAATTTCAAATATCCGATATGAGATAAACGAACACCTGTTCTGAGAATGGATGTATATGTATATCTGTGGAGAATTTGCCAATAGTGAAAGGAGATGTGGAAATACTTTATCAGTCAAAGTTTTGGAAACCAAACCTGTATCCAAATGTTATGGGGAAAGATTGAGATTCTTTCTTCATAATGTATTCAATTTTAATTTTGTATAATTAATTTCACATTTACATCAACGAAGTAACGTTATATAGATTGAGCTGAAATATTCTCGTTAACATTTATCAACTCGTTCAGTATACTTTATTTAGGCGAATCAAATAATTTGAAAATTACTTGGTGAGGAATGTCAAAGAAATATTAAGACCGTAATTTCGGTGGATAAATTAATGTAAATCGAAATTTTCAATAAGTCACGTAGTTGAGAGAAAGAATTTGACGAAATGAAAAAGTAACACTACCCAAAACCAAACAAAAATTAACTCTTTTAGTGAAATGTGTAACCCATGTCCTATTTCAATTGAAGGAGCTCATGATTTTCTGTAAAAATTTATTTTTCTCTATGGCCAGATTTGGCCATAGATTTTCCATCCTTTGAAATCATTGCCAGATATTTCTCGTTCTTCACTCCAATGAATGAATGAATGAAATTGTAGATTTCCTTTGAGCATTTTTTGAGAAATAAAAATCTCTGTAAATAACCTCCTTTATAATGCAGACCTTGAAGAGTGTTGAAATCCAAAATAGTGGACATATAAAAGTAAGAAGTTTGTTATTGATCGTATTTCACGTCAATTTTATAATTGAAAATTTTTGATCGTGATAAATGGGTAATCTAGAATGATTTTCTTCCAAAGGTTGGATAAGTAGGTCAGTATTGTGTCGTGAGATAATCATCTTCGATAATGCACTATCCTGAGAACCTATGATAGAATATTTTACGTAATTTGATGACTGTAAAAGCTATTTTTGTATACGATCTATTCGAAGTAGATATATTCGACGATAATATTTTCATGAGGCTGGAATGTAACCTTAAAAAACCCGATGAGGATACGATGAGAAAAAGTTGAAAAAATCGACTCGCTTTGTAAAATGAATGAATTGAATGAAAAGTTAGATGATGCACTTTGAAGGTTTCGATTTTTCTCAGTCCACCCATTACAGTATGATCTTGAACAGAAGTAATTGCTTCCTTATCATTAAAATAATTCTACATATCAGAAATTACCAGAGGTGTAATCATTTTTCCCATCCATGTTCCTTCAAACATTTAGCTGCAATTAGAACCAATCATAATAATCATTCCAGAGTCTTTCCGCCTATGTACTGAATATCCCCCGCTGCAGTTCTCAACAACCCTTAGTTAGAATCGGGAAAAGGCCAAATATTTCATTTTGATGTTGATGTGAATGGGATATTAGTCATGAACTTATACAATGGACAAAAAAATTCTTCTGCGACTATACATAATAGAAATATTGAATATTCTTGTATCTTTTTGTGATTTTGAAATGAAATACATTCTGTACATATTTCAGACCCGTGAAGCTGAAAATAACATTTTCAAAGTTTGTTTTTTGTTTGAGATATCGTGGATTTTGCAAGCTTAGCATTGAGCTAGTAGCTCAATAGCTGTTAGGTCCTGCTAGCTCAACGATGATCTAGAAAATCCCTGATTTGTCCAACAAGTAGGGAGCAGAGAATTTTTCACGAGGTTAATTGATTAACCATAAATAAGTTTGAAATTATTGTGAGATCATCTTCTAGATGAAAATTCGATAGGAGGTTTGATTCAGCTAGCTGAACCCATTTTTCATTTTCCGAATATGATGAAAAAAATAGCAAACCCATTCAAGGCCAAAAAACCCAAAAATGTAAAAGTTTATAAAATTCATGAAACAGGGTCCTTCCAATTCCATAAGACGTTAGGATGTTCAATATGGTTTGATTTTTACTTTTCTCCTGTACTTGTGGTTCAAAAAGTAGAAAAATAAAATGAAGTACCAATAATAAGGAATGTAAAACTGATAGACAAAAAACTGTCTATCTGTCTAACTGTATTAATGTTCAAATGTACCTTTATATTGAAGGCGTAAGTATCGAAATAAAAATTCTTCAGCGTTAGGTATATGAAATACCAATTACTATATAATTACATTTCCAAGGAAGCAACTGGAATAGCATACCAAATAGATGCCCGGACAATTGAGGTGTCTGGATTATTGAAGTGATTTGAATTTTTAAAATAAAACAACCTGAAGTTATCAAAGTTCATCAATCGAAACCCACCAAAAATAATTCTGGCGTTTACTTTTCCTGCATCGACGTAGTCTAATATTTTGGATTCATCAGCGAGTGAATGTTTAGAAGCCAAATGAAGAAAAAAAGATTAAGCCGGAGCACCGTGCCGTTTTCCAATAGAAAATCAACGGTATTTTACTCAGATATCGATTGAAATTTATTTTGGGAGGATTTTGCATCTCTTCATAAACTTTTTAGGGTTTTCACTCCCAATCTCTGAAACAAAATCAATTAAAAATGAAATCAACATACTAAAAGATATTTAAATTTTTATTCCAATCACCAAGTAAGTGTCAAAAGAGGTATCATTAAAACACTTTATGATAGAGCTAATTTAATTTCATCTACACCCGAAATTAGAAATAATGAAGTTGACTTCATTAAACATTTTCTTAGGGATAATCAATACCCAAAAAATTTTATTGAAAAAACAATATTAAATTTAGAGAGAAAAATGACTAACCAAAATCGTAATAATGATCAGGAATAACCAACAAACCGTCAAGAACAACCAAATTTGTTGAATGTAATTCCTTATGTTAATGGCCTTTCAGAAAAAATAAGAAGAATCGGTTCGAAGTTCAACATACGAACTGTTTTTAAAACGCAAAATGATTTAAGACTATATTAACAAGAACTAAACCTTTGAACGAAAAACAAAAAATTGTATTTACAACATACCCTGTATTTGTGGTAAAACTTATACAGGTGAAACGTCCAGACCTCTAGAAATAAGAAAACGCGAACATAAAAATAATATTAAAAATAGAGAAATTAATCGATCACAAATCGCAGATCACATTTGTTCTAATACGGGAGACCACATGATGGATTGGGACAACACTAAAATTTTAATGACAGAACCAGACCATTTTAAACGAAAAATTAAAGAGTCTACGTGTATTCTATTAGATCAAGATAATAATTTGGCAAATTGTTCGGTAGGAATAGATCATATTTGGATCAATTTACTAAAGAAGGAACTGTCATCCAGTAATTTCAAAATTAAATGAATCAACGTTTCTGTGCAGTCTCTGTTTCTGTGTGTTGACAATTAATGTCAGACAAAAAGCGACAATTCAGAAGATTTTCAAAAGTAGATTTTTTCGTCTGATGAAGGAGTCTGATATAGACTCCGAAACGTTACAAAGAATTATAATTTCAACGTTATTTATTTTGAGTTCATTGTCAGGCAACAATTTTTTCTAGTTAATTTGCTCCTGACAAATTAGTGCAAGAATTTACGCAGGAGCAAATCGTTGATTTCATTTTTAATTGATTTTGTTTCAGAGATTGGGAGTGAAAACCCTAAAAAGTTCATGAAGGTATTTTACTCGTTCAGGCAAGAAAATTATATTGTTTTGCATATGATATTGTCGCGCCCGGATCATAGCAGTGTTACACAAGCCACACTGCCGTATTTCAATTAAAACTTATTGACATTTTTCAATATGTAGCGGTCCACTCACAGAGAATGATTTTCCAACCCTCTAAATCAGCTGATTCTTCCCTCTTTCCTATGCCACTCCGTGCTCACCAAATGTAGTATACTATGAAATGAAAGAATATTGGGATTCTTGGACACTTTTCTTCTTTCAATTTATTATCAATAGGATGGATGATACAAAACAACCATCTACAGTTTGAAAGATCTAGAGACAAATAAAGCCAAAACTTGGTGAAATACTTTTATTGGTCATCTTATACTAAAGATAAGATAATCTGAAGACACATAGATATTGACGTACATTTCCTCACACAGTTCACAGAAAAGACAGTACCGATCAAGGGAATGATCATTTTCAACTAATTCATGCTCAAAGATGAGTCCCAAGGTTTGCATTTCTAAAAATTCACAAAAATAAACAAATGAAATACCCATAGCTATTGCCTGAGCAGGATTCTTCTTTTATTTTTTTATTGTAGGGGAAGTCCGGGAGACTTGCTCAGGTAGGAGACTTGAACCACCTCAAATATTTCAATTCAAATTTCGCGCAACCGGTATCGTAAATAGCTTGCAACATACTCGTAACAAAGCACAACTAGTGGCGGCTACATTTTGGCCGCCATAAGAACAGTTCGGGAGTGAGAGGGTTGAACTTGATTTTGTAGTTGGGAAGTAAGAAATTGAATAATTTTTGTTTGTTACACTGTCTGAAAAGTATAATAGTTGCGTGGTGTTATTTTGTTTTATAGCTTTCATTCACTAATATTGTTTTACAAACGATGAGCTTTTTAAATAATAGTTGTAGAAGTTGTAAAAGAGATTGCGGGAGACTTGACCCATACTATGGTCGGGAGACATAACCAGTGGTCCAATTTCCCGAACTGAGCTTAGATGATAGTTGGCTTCAAAAAAAGAAAATTGAATAATAGAAATAAATATATGTAAAAAAATATACAAAGGTTCAAAAGAGGAAATAAGTTAGAGTGGCTCTGAAACAGAAAATATGTAGGTATTTCATACGCTGATACATCTGAGGATGAAAACCTTGACATGGACAATCGTTGGTCATTGGAAATTGTTTTCTTCGAATGTTTTTCCTGATAAACAAACTTATGGTCAAGTCTCTCGCGCCCCTGTTCAACTCTCCCATGGTTTAGGGAGCCATGAGCCAATTTTCAGTTTCTAAAAAAGAATTGCTGTACTCAAAATGTTCATCTTACCATCACTCTACTATTACCTATCTTCACGCAAAAAAATGAGTTGCTACCATTTACAGATACAACTTAAGTGGCTTCAGAGTAAAAAGGGGTTCAACTCTCCCAGACTCCCCATATTGGAAAAGTTGGATACTAAAGAAAATCGGAGGTGGTTATCACGAATTGACCACGACATGAGGTACATTCCCAACGAGATTCCAAGAAATGCAGCAACTCCCAGATCCCTTCACCGGCGATCTCAAAATCGGCAATATCAGATACAGAAACTAGACCAACTGTAAACAACCTAGCAAGGTCGTATTCAGAGCACATTATGCAAATGGCGAGAAAGTTACAACGACTCCTTCATTCGATCAATTACAACGTGCAAAACCAGAGACCAACAAGAGAACTGTTCCCTACCAGTCCGCAAGATCGTCGGCAGACCAACAACTGCATCTTAGTTGCTAAGAACTCCATCTCTATGGCTATTTTTATGCATGCAGGCGAATTCTTAATACTTAGCGGAAAATACTGATGAACGGGATATTGTAGAAGATGTAACGGTTCAACCTATTCGCGAACAATTGTTTTATGGCCGCCATAGATGCAAACAAGTGATTTCACGTGGTTTAGTAACAATGCGACGGAATAAGGAAGAACTGATAAGATGGCATCTGCAGGAGAATGCGCCAAGCTAATTCATTGCCCTTTACTGCAGAGTGTTTCAACAATAGGAACAATTCATCAGAAAGATGATGTTGGCTGAACGAATATTACCGATTGCACAGGCCATTTGAGATAATCAAACATGCGTTATCTTCTTCTTACGTTAGTTGAAAACGGCAGAGGCAGAGTCGGATACAAATAAGAATAAGTGGCGGTCACATGTATTGTGCCAAATGAAAGGCGATATAGAAAACATTGTACGTACGCACCTCTAAAGGAACAAAAATGTTTTCCGATAAGATAATCGGCATAATTACATTCAAAAATTTAAGTATGTTATAACATTATGAATAACCGTCTAGATTCGAGTTCTTTTGTTGGCAATGGTCGAAAAAAAGATGATTCTTCTTCTTACTCACAACGGACGTAAATCTTTACTCTATGGCCCAGTTGTACAGTCCAGGATTAAGACGATTTCGAAGTTAATCTCAGGTCGAACTGATAAAATCGAACGGAACTGTCAAAATTAATCTGGGATGAACTTAAAACTCGGCTTGAATTTGAACTGTGCAACCTAATAATCAATTGAGGTTAACCTAACTTAGACGGAACTTCTACCCACGAAATGACAAAGACGGAACTTCTACTGACGATTCTGACGAAATGTCAAAATTCTATCAATTTTCGAAATAACTTTATGTTTTAACTGATGAATGTGTTAGCCCACTTCCACGTTAAAATGACGTATTATTCATATAGAAATGCGGATGCAGAGCTGGTCAGTGGTCACCTAAGAAGTAGATACTCTTTGTGTCATATTAATCTCTAGGTCAATCCAGGCTATGACCTCGTATACGCTATATTATATAAATAGAAAAATTGTAAATAAAAATCAGTCACGAAGTTATTCATTGATTTTTGATTGAATTTAAACTATTTTAAATAGCAAAAAATATTATACTGCTACACAGTTGAAAAGTAAGCGATACTATAAACCAGAAGACGATTAGTTGAGCTTTTGTACTATTAATAATATTTTTCTGTCATATTCAGCGATTTGTATATACAGATATATTTTTTTATTTCAGAAACAAAAACATTGCTATTGCCAAAAAAATTTCAGAGAAGATATTTATGACAGTGTTCTTCAGTTGGTACCAACTATTCACGAATTTAATAAAATTTAGGTTAGACAATATCCCTTGGAACCAAACTTTTGGCATAGGTTTGATTGGCAATTTCTGAGAGCAATCGAAAAATAGTGATATGAAATGAATCCTTGAAGCATCGCAAAAAATTGGTGGCAAAAATGAAACATATACCTTCTAATGATTGGAAGGTTTTATTTAATCGGTTGAAATTTCAATTGCACCGGTTTTTTTACCGAAAAAAATTTAAAAAGTATAATTTCGATACCAAAAAAATTTCAGTAATAGCTGTAAATGAATTTAATTGTTATAATTCGGGGAATATTAGTCAATTAACGTTTTCTGTCGAAATTGTTCAATGAGATAAATGAAGAAATTTTTTTTTCAATTATCTACTCGATATAAAAAGGGGGCTGATTATAAATGGCATAGGGAAGCAAATAATTCTGATCCATATGAGAATGTTTAAACAAGGAAATAACTGTTAAGCTGTTAAGTTGCTGTGTGACTTAATGTTATTTCTTCAGGTGAATTATTTTTGCTGTTAAATTGTATTATTATTATTTGTTTAGGCCACAGCTGCTTCACCCATCAGAATTCAGTTGTATGTCTAAAAGGCTTTGTACAGCGTGTTTTCAAAGGTGAGGCTTTTTTCTGACAGTAGGTAGAACTCATCAATATAAGTCGCTTAATCCAAAATTGTGTATATAAAATATTCAACATGGCTGAGATACAAGATACAACCCCTAGACGTTCGACAAAATTTTATTGAATTTCAAGTACGGGACTGTGGAAGGTGACACCGGCATCGCAAAAACAAAACAAAACATAAACATATGGCTGGACAATGTATACCAGTACCAAGTTCATCGCATTAGATGCATCAGGTCACTCTTTAGAGAATCATAATTGTTGTATCGTGCAATTTAGGGTGAAAAAATTATAGAAAATCGAGGCAGTTTCTTGAAAGTGTTTATGTTAGTTAGTTAGTTATGTTGAAAAAGTGCTATGATGTTTCCCCATTTCATTCCATTTTTGCGACGATTGTTGGAATGTTCGAACAAGAAGATTCTGATGCCCATTGTGAAAAAAATACGTGAATTTAGGCGAATTTTATTGGTGAGATTTTGAAGTATTATTCTATTTTTTACACTTGTGTCCTAAGTCCTTTCTGTCAGTTGGTATCGAAATGAGCCATTTCCTAAAATCGTGTAAGTTATTAAAAAATAATGAAAACAATTCGGCAATCCCAAGTTTCCATTTTCATTACCACGTAATCATCGAATGAGCCAATATTCTAAACGAAACCACATGGTCGAATCAGGAGAAAAGTTTTTTCCCACTGCTTTGTGATAATTCAGCTAACACACGGTCTGGGGTCGTATTAGGATCTTTTTCAGTAATCATTTTGAACTTTTTTTTCAACTTTGACATTTTGAAAGTTTTTTATAGGTGATTTTTGGTGAAACGCTTCATTTTGACCAGTTCTACCTTTTGTTGAAAAAAAGCCTTATTTTCAAATACACCCTGTATACTAACTAATTATTATTATTATTATTATTATGAAGGAAACAGAGAAGAGGCCGTAGCCTATAAATCTCATACAAAATGAAAATAAATGACACTTCAGAAGATAGAAACAAAACAAAAATATAAAAACAAAATTCAGCAATCCTATGCACATAAAAACTACAATGAGTCTAGTCTGTTTTTGAAAGAGTTTACACTCTCAGCGCAAACAATACTGTCTGTGCACCTTTATAATCATAGTTTTCATCAGTGTTAAGAACTGTTCAAATCATTAAATCAAATTGAACCAGAAGCATTAATGCAATAAGCTTTAGTCATAAGCATAATCTTAAAAACATGGCCTTCAATTTTTATGCTTGTGATTAGGACGACATACACAGTGCGCCTTCTTGTAGATCATATTTGACGAACGACATCAAAAATTCCTGGATGTGTATGTTTATTATCGATTTTCATTTCGAAAAATGAATAAAAATAGATTTTTAACACCTCACGTGACATTATGAACAAAATCATGTGATGTTTAAAAGTCAGAATTATCACCTTGTTGATTTGACAGATATAATTTTTGCATATAGATATTTTCATTCCTACTGAAAACTTTGAAGAGAGCTTTAACTCTTCACAATTACCGATGATTCAACAGCAACAATGGATACTTGAATTCCGAATAGCTTAAATTTTTTTTCTCTGCACTTACGACCATGGTATATCAACCTTTCAGTCTATTGAACATCCAAATGTCTACGTCTATATCATTATACAAAATAACTGTAATTTTCTCCTGGACTTTCCACAATATCAAGGCAGTTTCTTAAAAGTTAAGAGTGTGCTAGTTTGTTGAAAAAATGCTATGATGTTTCCACATTTCATCCCAATTTTACGACGATTGTTGAAATGTTCGAACAAGAAGATTGTGAAAAAGTTGATATCGAAATGAGCCATTTCATAAAATCGTGTAAGTTACTGAAAAATAATGAAAACAATTCGGCAATCTCAAGTTTCCATTTTCATAACCACGTGAATATTCTAAACGAAATCACATGGTCGAATCAGGAGATAAGTTTTTTCCAACTGCTTTGTGTTAATTCAGCTTACAAACGGTTTAGGGTTTTATTAGGATCTATTTCAGTAATCATTTTCAATTATTTTTTCAACTATTTCATTTTGAAAGTTTTATATAAGTGATTTTTGGTGAATCGCTTCATTTTGACCAGTTCTACCTTCTGTTGAAAGAAAAACCTTTGAATACACATAATAGGTACCTTGAATTTCAAATTTCCTATTCTTGCATTCTTCGATGATGACAAACATTTTTAAGTTTTCGGTTATAATAACTTTAGAAAAAGTCGATTGAAACCGAAAATTTAAAAATCTTTGTCGAGAAGCACTCATTTAACAAAATTAAAAGAAGGCAAATCATTGGAGAAAATCAACCGATAGATTAACTAGAGTATGACTTCTAATTATTAATAGATTCAAATCGACTACGACTGTTATAATACGAGACTTTTGTATGAGACTCAAGATGAGACGAGACTAGTCTTCAGTAAAGTCTCGTCTCGTTGATCTCGGGGTAGAAAGGTGTCCTGGTAATCAAATGACCTCTCCCAAGCTGCAACCTTTTTCGATCTCCGAAATGTTCACACCGGTCTCCTTATAATCGACTCCATTTCCTTTCTTCATAAATTCGTATCCCTAACCATGTCAACAAGTTTTCGAGAAACGCCGAAACCAGAAGAAAACAGTTACAAAACCTGCTGGGAATTGATTTAATCGAAACCACACACACCGGTTACAACACCCCGTCTCGTTGCCCAAAACGAGTAATTAAGGAAAAATCCGAAAATACTTCAGATGGGCGTATCGCGATGCGGCCGTTGATACCGACAAAAAGCCTTAATTAATGGGAACAGAAGGAACCAGAGTCAATTAGGAATTGTTCGGTGCACCCGACAACCTTCCTGGCCGGCAAGAATCGAGGTGGCATACGAGTTAACATCGCGCCTAGAATAATGTTTTTAAATTTCGATTCAACAGGATACGTTTAGTCCGGAAATCCCATGGACTGACTACCCCCACAGACAATGTACCATGACATTATTATCATACATGAATAATGAATCATTCTGTGAGATACTCCAGAAAAAGGGCCATTACTGAGGTTCCTTTTATTCAGTATTCGGATATAAAAAGTCTTATTACCATACCAAATTTTACTGTTTAAATTCTTCTTATTCGCAAAAGTTTTTTCAATGACAAAGTTACAATCGATCAAAATCGTGAATGACATAGTTATTTTGGAGGTGAGTTTATTTCTAGCATGGTAGAACTGGTCAAAATGAACCGTTTCACCAAGAAAACTTTGAAGATGACGAACATGGAAAAATCATTTTTATAAAGATCCTAATGTTATCCCAAATCGTGCTCGATTTTCATTATCGAATTTCAGTTTTTGCTTGAAAAAATATACTCTTGATATATCATTCAAAAATTCACTTCGAACAATTTAAGTTCAAGGATAATAAATAATTAAGTACCTATATTATACAGGGTGTCTGTAAACAAATGCTAATGCCTAAGGTAGATTATTCCTCGATGAAAATAAGCAGGGGTAGTTCCTATGAATTTTTTTCGAAATTGACCTCCTTCCAAGATACAGCCTTTGGAAGGCGATGAGGAGTTGACAGTTTTTAATTTTTTTTAGGGGTTCTAAAAAACACTGAGTCATGAAACTAAACATAATATGAAGCACTAAGTAGATGTTACTCACACAATTATTTTAGATTTCATAACTTTATTTTTTGGGGTTGAAAATAACAACATGTATTTTAGCGGAATGTAGCCATTCTATGGAACACTTATACGATTAAATGGAATGAATAATGATCAGAACTGCTTGTAAGTTTTTATTTATTCCGAGAAAAGTATCGACTGTGTCGAAATTTTGCAAGAGACTTTTTTCTCCAGAATAGAATGGGAAACCATAAGCAAATTTTATTTTTCGAAAATCTATCTCACGAAAATAAGGGGTTGTTATTTTCAACCCCTAATAATAAAGTTGTAAGATCTGAAAAAAATGTGAGTAATATCTACTTATTGCTTCATATTATGTATAGTTTTATGACTCAGTGTTTTTTTAGAACCCGTTAAAAAAAAATAAAAACTGTCAACTCGCCATCGCCTTCCAAGGCTGTATATTGGAAAGGAGGTCGATTTCGAAAAAAAATTATAGGAACTACCCATGTTTATTTTCATCGAGGAATCATCTCCCTAAGTTGTTCGCATTTGTTTGGAGACAATTTATAATATATAAATAATAATTTGGGGGATGTTTCATACTTAGTTGTAACTTGAGGTCTTTTAAGACTATGAACTTAAGCATTAAAAATTGTCGAAGCTTCGAAGAAAACTATTCAGATAAGTTTCATAAAAAACTGCATACATGAAAATTGTTGCAGAAATGTGGTAATTTCCTCAAGAAACTACCCTTAATGAATCCAAAGAAGTATTGACAAATAACTTGTTTTTGTATTCTCAAATAATACCTTGCATTTGAATGTATTATGATACCTTTTCCTGAAGTAATGTAGTATAACCCTTTGTGAGGGTTGTAGCACCTCTTATAAAATGTTCTGTACATATGTTCTTTAGATAAAGACTACTTATATTTTTATTTTTTGTCATACTTAAAAATATCGCTAACAATTTTCGATTCTCCTTGTTTATTTATGGTTTCGTTAAGAATATTAACCCGCAGCTTTCTTCGCAGTGCAATTCTGGAACTACTTTTCTACTGATCTCACTGATCAGAATCACGAAATCACACTGGTTTTTGAAGGTTGACAGCCATATTGCAGGTGGAGATTTTTCTTGAAATGATTTATTTTTATGAGTTCTATCTTCTGCCCAAATTTTGAACAGCCTGTATATACTATCAATCTAATGAAATTCTGAAAGATTTCATTTCCTTATTTGGATTCAGAAATGTTCTTTTATTAGTAATATATCCATATATTCTTTTGAAATAGGGTGATACAAACTTTTACATTCCAAAAATATTATTAATGATCCTTATTCGAATTAGACATCGCGCGTCGGCGTCGGTCGCCTCTGGCTCAGGAAACTAGTATTATTCTCATGGGTAAATACTATCATTACATGCCAGTTTCATTTCCACTCAACAAATATATATCTCTGTCATAAAATTCGACGAATAATGGAATGAAACACGAAACTAATTTTCAATCAATGAAACTTTTAGCAATTCTGTATGCCGCATTGGATTGACTTAGCATCGAGTGCCTACATCTGAATTCAGCAGAATCGTATATGAAAACATCCTATTGTCAAGCAAATCGATTTAATCTCCAAATCAAGTATCATTCCAGATTTTTTATTAGTCCCGAAATGTATTTTGGTTATATATTTTTTGTCGTTGTTTCGTCAGAAGAGAGGCTTAAACGTTGCCGATTTAATAGTTGTATTTTATTTTTTCCTCGACCGATATCTTCTATACTTTTTTTTTCTTTTCGAATCTTCTTACACAAATTCATTTTTTTCCTTATAATGTTTTTTTCACAGTTAATTGACTTTAATATTATCGTTGTAAGTTCCTTTGTCATTTCAATCCCTTTTATCTTGACGATATATTTCTTATCTTATGAAAAAATAATTGTAACTTTTGTCTTGATTATTAATCTTTATTATTGAGACAATTTCTGATCAGTAAACGTCGAAATAATGAACGATTAACAAAGTGTTGTTTTCCATCAAATTTTTTATAGTATTGCCATTAAATAATTCATTTTCTGATTTCAATTCGTTCTTATTTCAATTAGAAAATTCTACTGTTATAGTCCTATTATGCATTTGTAAACTCAGAATGAAATATTTACGCAGCATGAATTTTTTTATGTGAGAGGGAACTACATAGTGACCTTTCTTCAACGTTTTGAATAAATTCATTTGAAAAGCTCGAGAGATTACGTCATTTATTTACGTATTTATGCTTTTACGCACTACACAACCTTAGGTAGTGATAAATCACAGTCAACTGTTAGAATTCTGTAAATACTCGACAACAAATTTTGAATAAAATACAAACCCTAATACGTATTAAATCTTCCCAAAAATATGAAATATTCAACCACTGGTTGAAGACCTAAGGAAATCGGTCCAACATTTTTCGTCTGACCTTCAAAGAGTCCTCGAACCTCTTCTTATTCAGATTTCAGAATCAGATCTTCTCAACCACTGACGATTAATAAAATTAAAATTCATTTCAACGGCGGCTCGTGGTGATTCGGAATGGTCCATGACTCTCTCTTATCATTCTAATTCAATAAATGCTAATGAATAAATAAATCTAGAAGAGTTGCGACTACAATTTACTCGTATAAAATAATATTATATACTTATATTTATATTGTTATAAAATAATATTTACTATAAGTAAATATTATTTATCCTTGCATCAACAGCAAAATATCGTTTGGAAAATTGGAAATACGTTACGTTTAATCCTATAATAGTTTCAAAGCAACGTAACCACTTCTCGTTGATTCTAGGTTTTTTACACGTTGTAACCTAAATTCTACTGAGAAAATTCGTTTCGAAATCACGTTGTTGAGAAACGAATTCTAGAAGCTACACATGTCATCTATGGACATACTTTTTAGACAAAACGAACACCCATACCAAGCCAGGACTCAAAACACAGGACACAGGGCTTTTTTTTTTTTTTTTTGGTGTAGCAGGGGGAAAATCTGCAAGACAGACGAACCACCCTCATCTCCTGAGGGGGAACAGTGTGGGGTTTCTCACTCTCCTGAGCTCGAGACCCACTAAAAACCCTACTGCTTCTTGAATTTTGGTTCCGAGCATTTGCCTATAAACCGTTCATCTCTTGGTCGGTTTTCTTCTCGCACACTATCGTGCTGGGATTTATGTGTTTATCCTCTATTGGATTAACATTTTATTGAATTTTTCAATAAGTTGTTATTTTAATCTCTTTTTAATTGATCTCTTGGTCTCCTTCGGTAAATTCGCATTCTCCTTTTGTCTTCCTCTGGGTCGTAGTCCACTAGTCTCCTGAGTTCTTAATTCGGATGGTTTTTCGCTGTTTCGAATAATTTCTCTGCTTTTCTGTTCATGAATTCCGTTATGGTTTCCCATTTCAGGTCCTTATAAATCTGTCTATTCCTGACAAACCAAGGTGCATCTATTGCACATCGTAGCAGCTTGTTTTCAGTGGCCTGAATTCTTTTGATATGGCTCTTTGCCGCGAAACCCCAGGCAACTGATCCATAAGTCAGTTGAGGCCTAGCAACGGCTTTGATTATCTTCAATTTTGTCTCTTTCGACATGTGGCTTCTTCTTCCTATCAGAGGATAGAGTCTATTCATCGCTGCTTTCGTTTTGTCGATTGCTTGTTTGATATGACTTTTCCAAGTAAGTCCTTTGTCAAGTGTTATTCCTAAATATTTGGCTTCATTTTTCCAGTCCATTTCTTCGCCGTCAACATCCAGTTTCGTTGTGGGTCGCAGTCTTCTTTTCTGTAGTAATATTGCTTGGCTCTTTTGTCCATTGAGCTTGATTTTCCACTTTATGCACCAGTCATTTGTTTCGTCAATCGACTCTTGTAGAACTCGTTCTATTATTTCAGGATTTCGGTGTCGAGTTGCTATGCCTGTGTCGTCAGCATATAACGTTAGCATGGTTCTTGGATTTTTCGGAATATCGTGGATGTATATGTTGTACAGAAGTGGCCCAAGTACTGATCCTTGGGGTACTCCAGCCTCTATATCTCTTGTTGAGGAGCATTCTCCTCCCACTTTCACGTAAAATCTTCTATTTTTGAGATAATTCCGTATCAACTTGCATATTTTGATCGAATATCCAGCACATCTCATCTTATATATTAATCCTTCATGCCATACTCTGTCGAATGCTCTGGCGACGTCTAGTAAAACAAGACCTGTAGCTTGTTTATTTTGGAATCCCTCTGTTATGTACTCTGTGAGCCTTAATAATTGTTGTTCTGTTGAATGCTCTCTTCTGAATCCGAACTGTTAGGACACAGGGCTCTGGCAGTGCTACTCAGTTACACTGGCCGCTATTCAACCAATCCAGCTTCACAATGTTTCTTGAACTGAAACGAAGAGGTTAGATGAAATATACGTCAGAAAAATAATTCGGGAACTTCGTATGATTTTACTTTATCGATTGGGAATTCAATAGTAACGTGTGGTTGAATTTAGGTTCCAAAAAACACGTTACTAAATCAAACGAGGTGTGTGTCTAATGGGAAATTTTTGTCCTTCAAGGGCTATTGGTATCTTTGACACCGGGTTGGCCTGTCCGTATATGAAACTAATGGTGACAAATTTGAACAAATTTCGAGAAAACCTTTATCGGTGAAGTTTTTTTTTGATAACATTTTATTAACAGTTTTGTAACAGCACAATGAAAACATTTAATTCTTCACTTGTTTCTGAAAATCATGAGATATTATCGAAAAAGCAATCAAAATTCTTGTGGAGGCTTATAGTCTCCTTCTCCTCGGACAAGCCACCACTGATTCATCGGACGCTTAATGATATTCGGACGTTTCCATTTCCCCGTATTAAATAATAATATATTCAATATTTTACATAATTTATTTTGAGTGAAAATAACGCTCCTTGTTGTTTCGATCGAATGAAACGAATTTACCCAAAACTCTTTCAGACGAGTATAAATGAATACCGAAACTGGTTATCTAACGACTACTGAATAATACATTCCATATCAATTCGGTTGAGCCGTAGATGGTTTCTGTTTTGGATTAATTCAATCAAATGGACGGAATATATTGTTCTTGGCTATACCCTATACCGACAGAAATAATACAGGGTGTTTTCAAAGATGAGGCTTTTTTTTTGACAGAAGGTAGAACTCATCAAAATAAGTCGCTTAACCCAGCTTAACCAAAAATTTTCTATATAAAATATCCAAGATGGCTGAGATACAACCCCTAGAAGTTCGACAAAATTTCATTGAATTGGAATTTAGATAGAAAAATTATTTTTTTTATTTATCCACTCGATATAAAAAAGGGGCTGATTATAAATGGCATAGGGCTGCAAATGATTTTATTCCGTATGAGTATGTTTAAACATGGAAATAACTGTTAAGCTGTTAAGTTGCTGTGTGACTTAATGTTATTTCTTCAGGTGGATTATTTTTACTGTTAAATTGTATTATTATTTGTACAAGCCACAGCTGCTTCGCCCATCAGAATTCAGTTGTATGTCTAGAAGGCTTTGTACAGCGCGTTTTTAGAGGTGAGGCTTTTTTTTGACAGAAGGTAGAACTCATCAAAATAAGTCGCTTATTCAAAATTGTCTATATAAAATATCCAAAATGGCTGAGATATACAACCCCTAGAAATTCGACAAAATTTCCTTGGAATTCAAGAACGGGACTGTGGAAGATGACTCCGGCATCGCAAAAACGAAACAAAACATAAACATATGGTTGGGCACCCAATAAACACAGATACGTGGAAGTAACGTTGAGTTCTTCAAGTAACGCTACGTTGAGAAACCGGCAAAATGTCGTTAGGATATACGTTTCGTTCTAGTGGTACAGTAACGTAGCGGACAATCTTTTTGGAATGGAAATTCTACGAGAATATAACGTTGCCATTCGATTGAAATAACGTTGCAACAATACGAAATTCAAATGTTGATTCTAAAATAAATATTTTTTTTTTCTGCCCAGCATCCACTAGTCTTGTAATTAGTTCCCATTAGCCAACATTATATCTTTTCCACACTAGGTTCATCGAGACAACCGCAAACATCCATCACCGCCGGGATTCGAACCTGCTACCTCTGGCGTCCTACCCTACATCGCTGCCAACGAGACCACTGCACCCTATAGCTTTTATTGTAGTAGTAGTGAATATTCCATTAGCTTAAGGCTACAAAGTTCAATACATATTCTTTATTACCATTACCAGTCTCTTGAATTGATTCAAATTATAAGCAGATCTTATAACTATAGTAACTGGTAGAACATACACAATCCATTATAAAAAAGTGATCGCTATTGCTCTTACAATGCCAAATACAGGACACTCATTTTTTTTCGATATATACTACTTGGCAAGACAAGGAAACGTTCTGTAATAGTGGCTACAATAAGGGGATGTTCGTTGCTTTCAATAGAATATACTTTGAGAAAACACCACATATCCACGTTTCATATTCGTGACTGCAGTAACGCGTTGTTGAATGATTTCGTATACAACGTTGATGTAATGTTATTTATTTCCTATTGAATATACGTTGAGGAAGTACGCTAAAGAAACGTTACATATTGGTGACTACAGTAACGAGTTGTTGCATGATTTCGTATACAACGTTGATGTAATGTTATTTATTTCCTATTGAATATACGTTGAGGAAGTACGCCAAAGAAACGTTACATATTGGTGACTACAGTAACGAGTTGTTGAATGGTATCGTATTCAACGTTAATTCAATGTTTCTCACTTCCTATTGAATAAACGCTGAGGGTGCACTAAAATAACAACGTTTCATGTTAGTGGATTCAGTAACCAGCTTGATCATAAACGTTGATTATATGTGAAATCAACCTATGGTGGAAGTTAGGTTTCGAAATAACGTTACAAAATTCAACGAGTAACCTTGAATCAACGCCCCCCACCACATATAAACGTATAATATATTGTTTAATGTATAAGTGTTTATTGGGCAATGAATGGTTCGGAACCAAGTTCATCAGATTAGATGCATCAGGTCACTTTTGAGAGAAGAATAATTGTTGTAACGTGCATTTTAGGGCGAAAAAAATGTATAAGATCGAGGAAGTTTCTTGAAAGTGCTTATGCACTTGTGTCCTAAGTCTCTTTTGTCAGTTGGTATTGAAATGAGCCATTTCATAATTCGTGTAAGTTACTAAAAAATAATGAGAACAGTTCGGCAATCCTAAGTTTCTATTTTCATTACCACGTAAATAGCGAACGAGTCAACATACTAAACGAAACCACATGGTCGAATCAGGAGATAAGTTTTTTTCCTCTATTTTGCGGCAATTCAGCTAACAAACGTAACATTCTCAATTTTTTCTTCAACTTTGTTATTTGGAAAGTTTTGTATAGCTGACTTTTGGTGAAACACTTTTGACCAGTTCTACCTTCTGTTGATAAAAAAGCCTCACCTTCAAATACACCCTGATGTATACTCCTTGATGTTCGAAGAATCTCTCTGTGCACCTTTATAAACATAGTCTTCATTAGTGTTAGGTACTGTTCAAATCATCAAATCAAATTGAACCGAAACATTTTACCTGGAGCATAATTGCAAGGAGCTTTAGTAATAAGCATAATCATAAAAACATGGCCTTCAATTTTTATGCTTGTGATTAGGACGACATACACAATGCGCCTGCGGCTAGATCATATTTGACGAACGACAGCAAAAATTCATGAATGTGTATGTTTCTTATCGATTTTCATTTCGAAAAATGAATAAAAATAGATTTTTAACACCTCACGTGACATTATGAACAAGATCAGGTGATGTTTTAAAAGTCAGAATTATCACCTTGTTGATTTGATAGGGTATAATTTTTGCATATATAGATATTTTCATTCCTACTGAAAACTTCGAAGGGAGCTACAACTCTTCACAATTACCGATCCTAGGTGTTCATTATTTGAAATAATACACAGAAACCGGACAATAACAATAAATTAATCTTCGCACCTCAATGGTTCCTTCTCAGCACGATGATTCAACAGGAACAATGGATACTTGAAGTCCGAATAGCTTCAAATTTTTTCTCTGCACTTACGACCATGGTATACCAACCTTTCAGTCTATTGAACATCCAAATGTCTACGTCTATACCATTATACAAAATAACTGTAATTTTCTCCGGGGCTCTTTCTGCCCGGAGTCGAATTGCGTCATAAATTTCGTAAATTCATCATCATTAGGTGAGACGAAAATGAGCAGGAACTCGTGAAGATTCAATGCGACCTACATGTCCAGCGGATTTCCTTATTACTGCTCAAAATAGGTAGAATAAAAATGGATAATTTTTTCATTTGAACGAATCTCGATTTGTAACATTTTCTATCATTGATTGATTTCTGCAGGATTAATCAAGATACTAATGGTCGGTGAATATGGAACGTGAGATCATAGCGAAAAGTCGTGCTTTTAGTTTACAAAGAGTGAGCCAGCAGATCTACCTTATCGGCAGATATTCAGTATATAAGATACATCTTTTCGGCAAATGCACCGTATTCAGGTGACTTGGGACTTTTGTTGAATTCATATTTTCAAAACGGTGACCTATTTTTATCTGAAAAAGAAGTTAGAATTTGCTTAACGACTCAGACTATTGATTAGGATATATATGTTACGGCTAAAGATAGGTGTGAACATAAACTTAAGATTAGCCGGCTAAACTTAGGTTTAGCTTCGGGTATTTGCTAATGTTAGTTTCTTCTATCTTTAGCCGGCTAAACTTAAGTGTAACCACATCCCATCGGCTAAAAATGTAGAAGGCTTGAGGGGCACAAATTTTCGGCAATTGAAAGAATATAAAGAAATAGTGATACGAGTATAATCAAACTATTAATGCAATGCATTTTTTGTATGAATTTCACATATTTTAATAGCATTCTGTTGAGCAGTTGGATAAACGAGAATGAACATTATATTTGTTTCAACTTTGTCTCAACGAATTCTTTTTGACGAATCTAAAAATCTAAACGCTTGATGACAAAATTCATGACATGTTATTTTGAGTGTGAGGGAAAACTGTAGTGTTAATGATTATTTTTCATCTTGTTATTATTCATAATTTGAGGGAAATTGAATGAGCAGACAAAAACTTCTTCACCAAAATACCAAAGGTTGAATTCTAGAAAAATATAAGTAGAAGTGCGCAATCTTGTTTGTACTTAACCGGAATATTTGGCACAAAGATTATAGAGTTAACTCTATATCCCCCAGGATGATTCATCAAGGGTGGCAACAGGCCATATTTTGGAACCCGTATGTTCAATGACTCGGGAAGAAATTTTTAACAAAATCAGCTAGAGAAAGTGTTTTCAACTATGTTCATGTTCAGAGTTTTTTTTTTGTTCTTTTTTGCGCAAGAATTGGTTGGAAAGAAATTGCAACATTAGTTCCTATTTCGTAATTTTTCCATAAACCCAATTATTGAATGGTAGGGAAAATATACTTTTGTTTACGGAAAAAATTTTCTATGTCTAATATCTCATTTTATTGTGGGGTTATATTATGGTTTTTACAAATGAGGCTCGGTTTGAAGAGCATTAATCTCCTAAACAGATGAAAATAAATCGTTAAATTTAGAATTGAAAACCCATGGGCGTTATGTAATACAACCCCAATACATTCGATGCTCTTTTGCATATTTCAATTCTAAAAATTTAAACAAAAAAGTGGCCGTGTGCTTTCGTCCTCTCCCATCCGACCATTCATGATACATCACCTGTCCGCGTGTCCATCGAATACATTTTTAGCCGTTCCGTTTTGGGTAATGTGCACATTAGCCGGCTAAAGATGAAATGCCCTGACGCGGATGAATATTTTATCGAACTTTAGCCGATCCTCGAATATAAACCTAAGTTTAGCCGGCTAATCTTAAGTTTATGCTCCCATCTATCTTTAGCCGTAACATATACAATGTTTCAGAATTGGGATATAGATTTTGAAAAAAATTAAATATACTTGTCCCAAGTCACCCACCGATTTTGGAGGTTCGGAACACAAGTTAAAATCTATTGATTTCTCAACTCTCAAATGGAATAGGTGACTTGGGACGGTGTATAGTTTTGAAAAATTAGAATTTGTGATTATATACTTGAAATTCGGTAAGGAAATTAAATGATAAACCCCTATTACAGCAAAAGTAAATATATTGCTACTCAAATGTGAAAAAACTAAACAGAACAAGGAAACTTTGATTTCTTTCATTCTTTGGTGAATTTTTTGTGGAAATAACGTAAATAATAATATCCTGCGAAAAATCGACATATTTCCTGCTGCCAATGCGCCGCTTGTATCTATATTCGGCATTGTCCCAAGTCACCCTATAAAATAAATGAATAAGATCCGTGGTGCCGTTTGATTTGTAAACAACCTTGTTTCATGACATATCTAATATCCCAAGATCCCACGTATCCAGAAAAAAAATTACACATGCACAAAGTGAAACACATGTACAGGACACTAGAAAGTATAAGGGCCATAAAAAACGCGCTTTTACTCTCCTGAATTCGTTTATTTTTCCTGTCAATTCAAACGCTCTGGTCACGACAAACTCAACAGGAATTAATTGTTAACCTAACCGAAAAGACGCTACACAATCTTTTAAGTTTGTCCCTTCACTCATAAATGGTAGGAAACAAAGAAATCTGCAAGGGGGTAATTGTCCCAAGTTACAGGACTGTCCAAGTCACCCAAATCTACCGGCACCTAATCTTATAATATTGGAAAATCACATAAATTTGGCATAGCCGATTCACGAGAAAAAAGAGGAGACAAAAACCTGTCGAAAATCCCCAAACAAATATAGCCGCAGAATTATCTATTATCTTAAGATATTTTGATGTTCTTATGAAAAAAATTTCAATAATTATACGTTAAATCGAAAAAATGCCTCAAAACATGAGAAAACGACACGCCACTGGTCATTTCCTATCGTGAATGCCCAGTTGAATGTTACGCTCATGTTTTCGAGCTATCTTCAAGGTAAATGAACCCCGTTAATTCTATGGTTTCTACTAATGACTTGTGAAATTTCGAAAATTGAACAAATATGAAGATACTTGTTCAAACTTGCAGGCCAAAGATGTTCTTCCGCCACCGATCGAAAGTACCTACAATTACTTGGATTTTTAACTACATCTAAAAAAGTCCGTCTTTTTTTATGTCGTTATTCGTTATTCTCAGAATTTCAAACATATCTTGCCGACATATACATGTACCTATATATGTATACATGTATAATATGTATATACATGTATATTGAGTTTTGACGTTAATTCCAATGGTTTCATCACATGGCCTGTCGTGTAGATTAGTATATGAACGAATTAAATAATAATTAACTCTCTTACTCAGAATGATACACTTTTCCGAGTTTTATTATCTTTTCATTAATATCAATACAAAAACTAATCAAATTATGTAGTCATTATCTTGTGCAAGTATTCAAACTTTCACACAAAAAATTACAGAATGTACAATGTGAAAATGAAATTTTCTATAGAATTTTATTTTTACGCTTTTATTCAGCATGCTTATTGTTTTTCTTTTCTTACTCGAATTATTTCAACTTATCAGTTCTGGAAATTCATCTCTTCATAACACATTAACTTCAAATTGGATTTCAAAGTATATCGTTCAAAGTACAAAATTTTAAGGTTTCCATGTTTTTGTATGCTTCATTCACTCTTTGTTCGACCCTTAAGTAATAATTGATATTCCACAAACTTTCCAGGCTCTGAACCAACCTACAGGTTTGCTGAGAATTCAGAAAATATCTAAAACAATTCATTTTCCTCAGGAATTCGAGAACATTCTCTATCTACTTCTTGAAACCAAACTGTGTATGAGAAAGTATATGGTTGTTTTTATGCTTTATATATCATTTTGGAAATATCTAATAAAAATTCGGATGGCCAAGCAGAAGTAGATGAGTTAAGCAAATTTGCCTTTTAACCCTTTTTCCTATTTCTGACATATAAAACACTTAAACAATTGGATTGAAATGAAAACTGTGGTGAATAACCCACACAGCACAGAACAAAATAATGTTTATTAGTTATGGTCTTTTTCTAAAGAAATTACTATGATTGCAGAAGGGAATCATTGTGAGAAACTCTGATAACCGCAAAATTCTCCTCAATACCTTCTCTTTCAATATAAAACTGACCACACCAGGTCGATGCCGTCCATTTATCTGTTAAATTTCGATTCAATTACGTCACCATGGAAGACTGTTGGCAAATCTGGGTGCTAATTCACGCAGTATTGAATTTACCAGGTTTTTGACTCCGGTTTCTTGGTCAGCTGTATAAACAATAAATAAATATCCCGCGATGATTGGCCGGTAGCGAGAGGAAGAAGAGAAACACGACTTGCCAAAAAAGGTAGGCACGCCTATGAATTCTCGTTTGACAACCGAAGCCTTCAAACGCTTCTTCTACGACTTTGAAGAGAATGTGCGACGGTGATTATGGTAGTGTTATAAGAATGTTGACCCATTGATGTTGCATCACACAAAAAAAAAACTAAGAAAGGATGAAAATATCACAGATAATAACAGTCTGCCTCAAAAAAATACTTTAAAAGTTCATAACCGAATGGGTGGTAAATATTCAATAATTCTGGGAACCCAGAAGCCCTAATCTACAACATGGGGTTTATTAGTCGAGGAATAAATTTAAAAAAATTAAAACGGAATTCTACGTGCCTACATTTTATTGCTTGAATCTTCAATTTACATAGTGGAAGTCCCATGCCCAAATAATACGAATTAGGAAATAGGCAAATAATCGTTCTATCTAGAAAATGATGACTTTATTGTTTGTTTCATGGACTAGGTACCTTACTTTGTGAATATTATTTGCTCCCCTTATGATCAAATAAAATGAGTCCCAGGATTAATGGGAATAAATTCGGATATAGGTTCAGTAGCTGGAAATGAGATGAAAAATTCCTATGTTCCTTCAAAGATGACGACTTGATTATGGATTCATTAAATTTTTTCAGAGGGACAGAGATAAATAAATAAAATTTTGCATTGGTATTTTTCAACGGAAATTAGCAAACCTTTTTTATTTTTCACCATAACTTTTCATTGGGGCTCATCAAAAAATATACAGAGTGTCTAACCGGGAGTGCCCATTAGAAATTTATGGAGAAACAATAATTAGATGTCTTCTAAATTTGGTATGAAAACATAAGGCAGTTAGAACTTAATTACTGAAATATTTTCAAATATCATAATACCAATGACTTCCCGTTGTACCGGAAATGGTCCAGTTTTAAATGACTGCTGAATATTTTTTGACTTTAAAACTACCACCTCTAAAGTGAAAAAGGTTCTTCCACGATATCAAGAAGAATATCTGCAAAAACCATTGTCCAATATTTTATTTCAATCTCATCAATCATTAGCACTTAATTTATGATAATATTCTATTTCTGTATTCGTCTAGCATCGACAAAAAAACTTTTACATTTGATTACTTTTTTCATCGATAACATTTTAAATGCATCGTTTTTATAAACCGCTTAAGGTCATCTTTAAGGTCAGAAACTCGAATTGAAATATTATATGCGAAACCAGGTAGAAGCTGGCTTGAAGTTAGAGAAGAGAAGAATAAGAAGTTGTTCAATTGTATCTTTTTGAATACTGTCGGAACGGATAGTCCTGATTAACGTAAAAAATACTCCGTCCCTAATAGCACATCAAATTATGCAATTAAACGCCATGTGGAGTAGAAAATCTAGTCATACACCAAAATAGGTGGACTTCGAACCACAGAGCACCATTAATTGTCGTCTGATAATTTTCCCTTGATTCTTTTCATATCTTTACACACTAGTAATGAAGTTTCTGTGTTAGGTTTGCGACATACGTCAATGTTGAATTAGTATTTTTACCCGTCTCTAAACTGCAAATATAATTGGTAGTCAATCAAACTAGAAACAGGTCCGCGATCTAACAGGTTCTTTTTTTTGGTCAAGGTTCATGGTTGACAAAGTCCGACTGTTGCATCTCTATGATTTTTTGTCATGTTGCACAATTAATTACGCAGGACACGAGTGGTATCTTACAGCGGTAATTATGAGGAATCATTTCGAACGAGTTTTTGTTGGGGATGTAGTAACTACATTATTGAGTACACTGGTTATGTAGAAGTATTTAGTGTTTTATTTGCTTCCATATCAGTGACGTCTTTCCTATTCCGAATGATAAACATTCATTAGGATACGAATTTCAGCTGAAATAGACGAAGGACAGCAAATAAACTGATGTGGAGAAAAAAAATCCACAGTTTGAATCTGGTTGGCTCCACCCAGAGATACAGATTCAGCGCCAGTACGAAATGCTCTCATGGCTTTACAGAAATGCAGCCAAAGTTCCTCCAACTCTCATACTTGGTGTGACCAATGATATTGATGTGTAATATCTTTGGGTGTGACATATTCTTGATCATAGAACTAGATTATAGACGTTTTCAGGTAGTTTTTTTTAAACATACAATATTTATTTGGTTATGACATAATTCCAAAAACTGCACTTCACCAGTTAAAAAGCGTTTAAACAAACATTAATTTTATTTCTGACAAAGGTCCAATATTTTATTTTGACATGCTCCTATCGTTGTTCCATAAAGAATGAAAACTTAGGATCTTTTCTTTTTATTCCAATTGAAGCTGGAACAGTCTTAAGGTAGACGGTACTAGTAAAATATTACGAAACCGTTATTCAGGGCGTATTGTGACAATCGCCCCTTCAGTACATTCACCCACTTCACCTGTAACAAAACAGGCTTACTTCTATATACAGACTGGTTTCGTATGTTAATTTGCCAAATGACATTAAGTTCTAAGCTCACCTATTTGAACGCTGTTCTCCTTACCTTATACTTTTAGCCTTATAACGTGCGTTCGAAAAATTCATCGTCAAGTTTTTTAGGTTGATATTCTATGATGAAATTCTTTAATTCTGTTGTACCATTTTCCATTCGAACTGTCAAAATAGTGTCCTGGTTTGTTGTTGCATTGAAATTATCAGCGAATTATGATTATTATGAAGATGATTTTTGCCAACTTGCAAAAACCATTTATTATGGAATTCTACTTCAGAAATGTGGAGAAAATATAAGAAGAATAAATTGTATTTTTCAAATAACTATTTCTTATGACTTGAGACTAAAAAAGAATTCATCCATTTAACGACAGTCTTTGAATCGCGTTTTGAATCTATAAGAAATTTATGTGAGAAGAATTTGGTGCAAAGATAGGATATAATATCCAGCAACTATTTCAACCTGAGACTCATTCATATAAAAATCATGTACAATGTACATCATCAGTTTCTTTAGTTTAGTTATGGATTTTCATCCTTCTTAGCGGGATGATAAGAAGGAAATATTTGACCAAAATGGGTCCATATAAAATAAAAAACTATTAAAACTGACAAATACCATATCATTCTACTTTTTTTCGATTATTTTTGAAAAACATACATACATATATTTTTTAAGTGAATACATAAATCATTTCGGTTCATTTTATAGGCATCCGGGTGAAGAAAACCCTCCTGATACATTCGAGAAGATGCATCTTTGATGCAGAAAGCCTCCCACAAAAATTGAAACGAGAATGTTATCAATGGAACCTATTGGTAATATTGGTATCAAAATTTCGCTCAAGCCATTTCCATTAAACCACAATGTACCAACCATATTCCATCTAAATTTTAAACCATGGATAGAAATTCTTGAAATGCAATTGCAAAATATGCGATTCACAAAAATCTATATTTTTCGACTTATGTTGTGAGATTATACTTTGTGGCTTGGGCAGAATTTCTGCTAAACGACATCATTTTGTAGCTCATTTATGGAATCAGTCTTAACGGCCAACTTCCAAGAAGCCTTCCAAATAATTCTGGCCAGAATTTCAACGACACTAAAAACATATTCATGAAAACGTAGAGACAAGTCGAAATTACGAAGAGCTGAAGAGATTCCAAGAATTTTAACACGAAATGTTGACAGATTAGGATTTGGGTTAATCGTTATCGTATTTTTTATGTTTTGGGAAAAATTACAACCTGGCTTTAGTAGCACGAGATCGATGCCAATTAGTCAAGTCATCCTTTTTGTTAAGGTGCAAATAAATTCCCTGAATACTGTACTAAATTGAAATGTTCATTGGGTGCTTAAGAACTTACTGAATTAGAACCATGCAATGAACTGAATTCTTCGTGTTAACCTTGGGCAGACCGATCTCCTGAAGTTCATGAGTTTATCTGAAATAATTAATGTTTTTTATACCATAATCCTCAATATCTAAAACCCAAAGGAATAAAGGAGATTTTGTATAAAATTTGATTAATTCACTTCCAATATTCCAATATTTTTTGAGGTTGATGAGGTTTTTGGCATTGAAAAACAAATCAAGTATTTTTTCGAGGAGAAATTTAATAGACAGGATGTCAAGTAGAATATGTTGTAATATTCAATTAAAATAAAATTGTTCTTTGGATATTTATGTTTCCTATCGAAATGTTATAACCGATGGACGACAATATACAAATCGAAAAAGCCATCGAAATATGAAAATCCTGAAGAGGCAGCATTATGCAGGGAGTTTTCAAAGCTGAGTCTTGTTCAACGAAAGGTAGAACTCACTGTAATTAATTTGTCCACCAAAAATCGCCCTTATAAGATATTCAAGATGGCGGAGTTATCATTCCCCCGAATTGAATGCGATTCCATTACATTTCAAGTCCGGACTGTGGCAAGCGACTCTGGCCCCGGCGTCAGATGACAGAACCGTGATTGTTTAAATTTCATATTCTACGCTACATGAATTGTTCGAGGTTATATGAAAAGATTTATGGAAAGAAACACAACAAGTAGAAAAATTGGGACATAAAATTCATAGTGCTAGTGAGATTGCTTGTTGAAAAATGCTATTATCGCTATCGTATTTTCACGCCATTTTGACATCATGAGAGATATTACAGACAACTTTGAACGAAAAGAAAACTGTGGAAAAGTTTGAAAAACGAGTTTCCTTTATTTTTGAACTTATGACCAGTAACTTTTTACACTAGTATCTTGAGCCTTTTTCTGTCAGCGGGTATAATTCAGATTATAAAACGATCTAAAGCTAGTATTAGGATTTGTTCCATGGATGATTTTCCAACTTCGTATTTCGAAAACTTTTTATAGGTATGTAATTGAATATGAAACGATTAATTTAACCAGTTGAAACTTCTGTTTCAATAAAATAATTAAAGGTATCAAGAGAGTCGAGTAGATGAAGAGAAATGAGTAAATGAGTAAAGGTAAAGGTTTTTTTCCGAAATTAAGTTTTGAATAAGATGCTCCTCAAATAATGTACAGGGTGAGTCTTTGACTCGTAGAAATATTTGAACAGTAGATTATTTAGGTCAAGAGGAACACTTTTTTCCGAATCAGCTCGGTTCAAATGATACAGGCTGTTAAAAAAAACATAAGAAAGTGGTATTTTTAGTTCTCACACAAACGGTTTCATCAAATGCAATGAATTTCGGAATTTAATTTTTCATTTATTTGATGAATCTTTTTCGAACACAAGATATCACCCAAGTCATCCATTTTTCTCATTATGACCATAACGTGCCATAAAATACCAAAAGTTCAAAGAACCCCAGCCCTTGAAACTAAGTTGGACGCTATCTAATTGATATTTGTACGTTTTGTAAAGTGCCGTTTTCGAGTAATTTGATGTTCGAAAATCAAAAAGTATCTGTGGAATTTGAAAATTTGAGTACTTTGGCTGAATACAACTCTGTTTAAAAGATCCACAGATGTATAGTGTCAAAGAGTGAAAATTAAAAATGGCTATATCTTTTCATCGGTGCCAAATCGTAAAAAATGGTATGAAAAAAAAGTTTTTTTTTTTGATCTCAAGAATCTTCTGTTGAAATATCTATTCTTGTCAAAGACTCACCCTGTATAAGCCAATATTCTAAATTCAAAGCATTCTTTTGATTATTCATTTTTGAAACCCAAGAAAGTTGACATATTCATAAATTTAAGTGGAAAGTTATTTTTTCTGATATTTCAGTTACCAAATTTTTGTTGTGCGATGGTTATTCTATTCCATCTGAGATGGAACACCCTTTATAATATACTGTATAATACTCCAGCCATTCGCACGATCAATAATGTCATCATTTCCATGCCCCCATATGAAAAATAGTTTTCTCGCCATAGGTACACGAATCATGCGGACATAAATTATAAATTACCGCACACTGTATACAAAACATCATTCGTGAGATCAACGGACATGTAGAAGATACATTACCACGGATGACGTCGACCCAGCGAGACCAAAAAAACTCATCTCTGGGCGACCGGTAATTTCTCGAAACTTCCTGGTTAGACTGGTATCAGAGAGAGAATCCAATTCTATGATTGTCGTACTTGGGCGGCGCAAAAACATCGAATGAACGGACCGGTCGATATATCTCGTCTGTGTTTCTCAGATATCTCGATATCGTAACAGTCCCATCGGAATGGGATCAGCCATGTTGAAACAAAGGAACGAGAATGAGAGAACGGTATCTTGGCAGCACGGTTGCTTCTTATGAGAGCGTTTTCTTGAGATGTTGAGAAATGCGGCAGTTCACATGAAGATAGCTATGAAGATCTTGCGATTCCTAGGACGTAGTATGGGTTTTAGGTTTTTATCGAGCGGTTATGAGCATTGGACTGTGGTTAACATTGATAGAACAGTTTGATAGATAGATTGGTTCGTAGCATGCTGTTCCCCAGCATAAAAAGCTCTGGCTAAAGCTCCACCAAGTACCTAAATGATTCGGTTGATATTTTCTGGTATATTTTCTGACGAGTGGTCAGTAATGTCCAATAGAAATCTCCGGTTATTGTTCTACCCTTATCCAAAAATTCAATCACGATTACTCCAAGGCAATCCCAAAAAACTGAAGCAAGAACTTTTCCAGCAGATTTTTGGACACGAAACTTCTTAGGTCTTGGAGACCAAGAGTGTCGCCATTCCATAGATTGTTGCTTTGTTTCTGGATCGTAGAAATTAACCCAAGTCTCATCCATAGTAACAATTTTGATTAAGAAGTCTACATCGTTTTCAAATCGAGCACAGATCGAACGCGTTGCTTCTACCCTTGCACGCTTTTGGTCAACATTCAAACATTTGGGGATCCATTTTGCAGCAATTTTTCTCATGTCCAAATTGACGTGAACTATATGATGAACGCGTTGGTATGAAATATTCACCTCGGGTTTCATAAAGCTTGATCGGGGAATCAACGCTTGATTGACGAATAGACGTCAATTTATTTTCAATCCATAATTCAGTCATGATTATTCAGAATATCAATGTCGCATCAAATTATGATGTTCATATGTCCATTCAATTATTCTTAATTGCTACTTCTTCAATATTAGCAGAAAGGAAAAGGTTTCAGTGATTTCTTTTCAGAAATTGAGTGACTGTCAAATCGTTGATCGGACAATCAAAGTTTTATGAAACCCGCTCTCAGTGCTTCAGATATCCGTTTTAGCCCAATTCGACGGTCTGATAAAATCATGTCATGAACTGCATCGATATTTTCGGGGACTGACACAGAAACTGGCCTTACCGATCGGTCATCATCTTCAATGGAAAATTTACCTCTTTTGAAGCTTGCAGTCCCATTTTTCACGGTCGTATACGAAGAACCTTGATCACCAAGGGTATTAAGCATATCTTCGTAAATCTGCTTACCTCTTAACCCTTTTGAATGCGGTACTTGGTGATGGCTCGATACTCCAATTTTTCGATTTTCACAATTTCTTTGGACATCTTCTTTCTTTTAATTTATTGCGTAACTCTGGCTTTCTTTTTTGACCTCAAACTTCACACTGACACTTCTAATGAGTTATTGTTCGTTGATATGGTAACGCAATATATTTTTATGCAGGGAACTGGTCTAGGCTAACTAGATATCAATACATCCTCGTATATATGGACATCTAAGGCGGCTTTGGAACATCAAAATATGTTGGTAATTGGCCATTCAATGAGATTTTCATTTTCCTAATTCAGAGACTAATGATTGAGACTAATGCTGACATAGTAGTCATATACATATAAATAAATCTATGCACTGACCGCACATATTTTGAATTTTGTTCTATTCGTTTCTGTTCTTGGTAATAGAACAACTTGGGGTGTATTCATTCTGAACACTCGCAAATTACTTCTGAATTTGAGTATTGCTTCAAATACTTTTCTAGATTATTGCTGATTCGGATGTTCCTAAGTTCCTAAAATTCAAACAGTGATGACATTAAACAATATCGTAAGTTTGTATGGAAAGGCACTTTTTCTGAAAAAGGTAGTGGCACATTCAAGAAGCTTTTCTTTCATTGAGTTATATCTGAAGAATCCAAACAATCTGAGGTGAAATGTCCTTCTCTTTGCTCCAAACACATATTCTGATGACAGATTCAAAAATGGAAATGATTTTTGATAAATTTTTTAATGATTCTTGTCTTCAGTTGTTCGAAATCAGAAAAAGGTATTTGCACAACAGAATATAGAATTTTTCAAATGAGGCCATAGGAAAAAGCTACTTAAAGTAACATCACACTAGTTTGAAGGAAATTTATATTCGATATTTAGGTTAATTAGTCGATCTTGAAAAATACTCCTTGGAATATCATTTGACCAAAAAACTATTGGACTAATATTCATCAAAAGTCGATTTAACTATAAACGATATAATAATTTCTTCTTTACAACGTTCTGTTGTTAATGTTCCATCAAAGAAAAATTATTACACAATTTGCTTCTGACTGGTAGCACACCAAACTCCACTTTGTCTAAAAATGAAGAAGTATTTCAATGAGAAAATCGTGTGACATGTTCTAACGGAGACAGCCAATTGAGATGAAAGCCTAGAAGAGGTTTATGTAGCTTCTGTTATCACATTTTCAATTATTATTATTGGGTAACTGTGAGGATCTCTTCTTTGGTCGACCACTCCTTTTTTTTCCTTTGAATCCTACCTGTTTCAAAAGACGCTAATACATTAAAACAGCACATTCAAATTATAAAAAGTTAGACGAAGTGAGATGAAAACTTCATTTGGACATTCTCGACCAACGTGTATTATATAATCAGAAAAAATATGGTTTATATTTAAAAAAATTAATGTTACTACTATATCATTAAAGCGGTAGACTGAAAGAATCTTTAACTACGCCCCTGCATTCTACATGAAAAAGTTTCCTGTGGAATGTAATATTTGTTTTTTGATATCACTGAAACTTCACGAAATAGAGTCACCAATTCAAAGAGCCGATAAATGAGCTTTCACTTATAATTATGACTTGAAAACAAAATAAGATATAGGGATGAGGTGTTGGCCATTATCCATCTTTTGAAAATCGAAAACGTTTCATCCATTTTTTCCTAGCTCTTAGGGTTACAGAGCTGCATTTCAATCTCATCGAATTTCGCTCACTGGTGAATAACCAGATGCTACTCAATAATAAATTATAATGCACTTTTCAACAAGGAATCACCCCTTAAACTTTTTGACAACTACTCATTCACACCTTGTGTAGGTGATATCAAATCTGGCAACAAAAAACTTTCAGTTGTTCTGATAGATCTCACTCTGTGAGCCTCAAATCATTTATTCATAAATCATGAACTTAGTAGTCTGTTGACTTTTTTTTACCTAATATTCTTTTTTCAGCCATTTTATTTCCACGATTCTCAAAAAAATCCCCAGTTAGCATCGTGGTATCCCCTACCATTATTGTTGTTCCAGCCTTGGAGAAAATTCGCAAGGAAATGTTTTTCTATTGCATACCTAATTATAAAATCCCGTTAACATAGTATTCACATCTTCTCACATCTCACATGTGTATGTATAGAATTATGTATAAGCGGAGCTAAACACAGATACATTTGTGCGAGAGGGAGTAAGACTCTCTTTCCATGGCGTTCACAAATCTCCTGCACCATAACCAATTGAAATGGATGAAATTGACAAACCCTGGACCCTGTCATAAAACTCGTCACTCAGTGCTTTCAACAATACCCAAACCAGCTGCATGATCAACAATTTTCACCATTCTGGCTGCCGGTGAACTCATGAACCCTGAATGTTTCCATCCATGAAACAACCTGCAGGATGAATTGTGAACGTAAGGCTGAGATGGAACGACCGTTGAAATAGCCTTGCAGTGTTCTTCGTCCAATGCGCGATTTCGACTTTGTGAGAATGAATTGAATGAAACTTCAGGACAATAGGACATCCCCTAGTGAATCAGATCTTTCCCACCCTCGTTCAACCAAACCTCGTTGCTTGGCGCCAAAAACAAATCAGCAAGTTTTTATGTCAGGTTTGCTACGTCCATTGCAGTTTAGCGTAAGACACACACAAAAATAATCCTAGGAAATAGTTAGTGCAATATTCTATAAGCTTTTCGAAGATCATTATTATAGGACGATATATTTATATCTTGAATGACGTCTTATAGCAGTATTTGAGCCTAAGGTGAAATGATATGGAGTTAACAAAATCAGGCATATATTTGCTGCACTTTTTCGAAAGTGTGTATACCTTTAGATTGCCGCGGCCGATAAAACAAACGTTTCTTTGTTGAACTACTCATAATTTTGTATCATTTCGTAAACTGCATCCTTCATGGTTCTTTCTGAATGAAATCAAAAAGTTCATCGCCACTGTTCCTATTTCTCAACTACCAACAATGCTTTCGTTACCTAAATAGTATGTCAAATGATAATTTTCCAACGTTTGCATGACAAAAATTTCCTGGGAAATACTTACAATGGCAGAGTGAATAGAATTGAGCTTTTCGATGAATATACATCAAAGAAAACCTTGACTTCGGTAGAAGTGGCTTATTTTCAAGTCGTTAATAGTAGACATTATGTTCCTTCCTCTGAAAAATGATCCAAAATAGAAGAATCTGAACATGCACTACGCCATTCCGGTTATTATAAAAGGAGAAATCTTAGGAGTTCAAAGAACAATCTTGATCATTGTTATAATTTTGAGTAGATATTTTGTGAAAAAGTATTAGAAAATCCAATTCTTCAAAAATATATCGAAATATTTCTGTTCTGAAACGCTTCAGGAGAATCTGTCTCCGAAAAAGAATCATCATGTCTCATTTATTCATAAATTCTTACCAAACTGTAAACAAAAAACTCAACAGCACTATATTATAGAGAGGTATGTGTATACATAGAACCAAGTAAATATTTTCCGGAATTGTTAAATAAAGTCAAGAAAGTGGATACAAAAATGAATGGTGTAATGTTATGATTTTTTTTTACAATTTTAGACATGGGTTCAACCAGCAGTAGTGTTAATTTTGAAATTGCAAAAAATGGAGGTTTGATATTTCAAATTCCAATGCCAACCGAGATATGCCATCTTCAGTTCAATAGGAACGTTTTGGTTAGAGTATATTTTCGGAAATTAGGTATACCTACTTCGAAAAAAAAACTCAATAAAATTTCATATTCTTATACTAGAAATAAAATTTTATTTTCAATTTAGGTATTGTTTTCTGTAATTTTGACCATTTATGAGACATGCCCATGAAAATAGAAATGATATCGATCCATATGAACTATGCAGAGACTATTGAATCAGCACCAATAAAATCGAAAATATTAGATTTTTTCTTGTAAAGATAAATTCCTCACTTTTCATATAAATTATGTACATAAATGAGTTCTTACATCAAAACAAAATTGTTTTTGTCAACTTTCAACGTCCTTGTCATCGACTAATAGTCTTCGATTTTGAGAATTATTTACTCCATCCAAGAAATCGTTGGAATATGAACAATTTCTGTCAGTTTTTCCAACTATTTCTAGAATATGAATAAATTTATATACGTGTCGATTTGAATTAACATTCGAACTTCTGGTCGGACAAAGGTAACCTTTCAATGGTCTAGGTCAATTATTCATTTGAAATTTCATTAATTTTTTCAAAGGAAATGACAAGAATATATTTACATAAATGAGAAAAATTTTAACCACATCGTCAGATGCATGCACTGTTATAATAATGGTTTGTTGTTACTTCGGTTAGAGCAATATTCGAACTATCATAAATATTGAGTAAACCATTTCCTCCTTTCGTTTTGGTTCATCATTTATTCATTATTTGATCGAGGAGAAAAGCATTTTTACAATTGATTCCAATTCTCTGCTTCCTCTATAACTGAACGGTCTACTCCAAAAAATTCGAAGGTTTAGAAAAAACAATTATTTCAAAATATACAGGGGTTATCAAAAAGCCATATTTTCCATGATTTCTTATTACTTGTTGTTTGAAGTTAGATCACTAAACTAAATTTTTTCTCGAAATTTTCTGTTTATAAACTGATAGAATCTCATGATATCTAAGAAACTAATAAATTAAGGTACAAGTATGTGGATAGGAATCTTTCGAATTGAATCAGAAATAAAAATAAGTAATAATATACAGGCTGATCCATTTAAAAAGATATAACTCTCCAGCTTTGTGGGTCACAGTGTATATTGCAGTTTGTTACAAACATGTAAACTTCTAACAGCACTACAACTTTTACATCAGACATTTCTAGATAACAACTGCATATTTTGACATAATTGACTGTTCGGTGTTTTCGTAGTCGTCGAAAAATCATCTACGAAATAAACTGCTCCACAAGAGTTTGGGATATCGTATTCAATCGTTTTTAAAAGTATGTAATCTTCGAGAAGATCGCTGTAAAATCATTCAAAACTCAATAACAACTTGAATCGATCCAATAAAAATCAGTACGAGACATTTCGTCAATCTGGTCGCTTTTTTCTGAAGTTTGGTTCTTTGCATATATACTTCATGAATTTGAAATGAAATCAGTTAACAACGGCTTCGATTTGAAACGAGTTTTCTGAAAATGACAAGACGTAAATTAACAAACGCATAGGCTAATAGGGCTATCGGAATGCTACAGGCTGGCCTAACTCAGGTTGTTGTAGCGGAAAGGCTCCAAGTCAGCCAAAGTGTGATATCTCGACTTTGGAATAGGTTCAGGGAGACAGGTTCCGTGTTGAAAAGACCAAGGCTTGGTGGGCGACGAAAAACAACACCTGCTCAGGATCGTTTCATCGACGAGAAGAAACCCTACATCTACTAGTAGAATGCTACGGAATACTCTTCAAAATGCTGATGGGGTCCAAGTTTCCATCGAAACCATCAGACGACGTTTGAGAGAGGTGAATCTAGGTTTTCGACATCCATTAAGAGGAGTTCCATTAAAACGTGACCATAAGCGTCAAAGACATATCAATTGGAACGATCAATGGCGTAGTGTCCTTTTCACTGATGAATCCAGATATGGACGATCTTCAGATTCTCGAAGAATAAGGGTATGGACAATTCCACGCATACCCCTAAATCGTCGCTATGTCCAAGAAGTCCATTCATTCCGAGGGGGTAGTGTTATGGTATGGGCCGGGATATGTTTCAACGGGCGCACAGATCTACACATTTGTCCTGGGAATATGACCACCTCACACTATAGGGAGCATGTCATTGATAATGTTGTGCCAAATTTTCACGCTGCTATTGGTGAAACTTTTCAATTTCTAGACGATAACGCTAGACCGCACCGTGCAGCCATAGTTGAGAATGTGCGCGAGGAGCTTGGTATTCCACATTTACCAATACCTCCGCACTCGCCAGATTCGAATTGCATAGAACATGCATGGGATATGCTCCAAAGAAGATTAGATAATCATCAACCTACCCCAGAATCCTTAAATGATCTGAGAGAGCTGCTGCCCCGTTTATGGAACCAAATTCCTCAATAAATGTTCAACAACCTCGTGTGTAGTATGCAAAGAAGATGTCAAGCTGTTATTGATGCCCGTGGAGGCCATACATTGTATTGATAGTCTTAAAATGCTTGAATTCTCTGGGAATAAAATTTCGTAATTTTACTCGATTTTTCTTAACCACCCTCTGTATACGCTGCAGACCTACAGGCTTAAATTAATTTGCAACTTGAAATCATATTAATATGAATTTTCATCACAAAAATCTTATTTTAACTATATTTTTTGCAATTTAAGTCAATATCCCTAACTTATGTGGAGCAGTTCATTATTATACTATGTATTTCTAAGTATTTTCTAACTCGGATTCGTGTCGACTCATTAGGCACATGAGGTCGCTCCAAAAGCATGAAATATAAACATTATTATTATTTTATATCGCATATTATTTTCGTTTTCATTCATGAAATAACGGATGTAGCCGAGTTCTAGTCCATTGAATTTCACGGTCATGGTTTAGTCAGGTGAATAGCCACCAGGCAGATCATGTCGATCGTGCTGCAATGCTCAGTAAGAATGTTTCCCCCAAAAAAGATATACATTGTGTTTATTGGTTATCCATTCGTTCGAGACAACTCTAGTCGAAGAACTTATTATTCCTTGGGAAACCTACCGAATTTGAGGTGATTTTGGTTGTTCACGGTCGCGAAACTGCGATATCTTCATTCTCGTGAGATATTCAGTGGATTTTCCGTTGTTTTATTACGTCAAGGACTTTTAGAGGTCGATGGTTCATGTATGTCTAGTTCTCTCTATTTTTAAAGTTTGCAAGAGTAGTCAGAATGCAGAAAAGAGGCTATTATGAGAAGTTGAGAATGGATTATAAACTGTATCATTTAATTTTGAGAATAAGAAGAGACACACCAACTTAGTAATAATCTCAGCAATATGGTCAAGAAGATAATTTCAAGGACGAATGGAAGATCACAATGAGGAGGATATTCCTATTCTTGTACATATTTGGAACACCTACGCCTGCGTGTATCTTTTGATTGCCTTCATGATATGAATTATTGGAATATAGATAATGACCAGCTATTACAGGAAACTTCATGAAAACGATGTCAACAAGACTTTTCAATGGACAAGTTCAGAAACCTTGAAAATATTCCATTAAACGCTTACAATATAAACGTATTTTTGTTATTTGTCCTTTCGGTTACCTCATATGAAAACATTTGGGGGGCGCTAGATCTCAAAGCCATGTGATGATATATGTAGATCTGAAAAAGAAGCCCTTTCAAGTCGATTGAGTACACTTTCGAAATATTTTTACTTTCATCTTCCTTTGTTGTTAGTATTATTTTTATCAACTTGAAGACACTATGGACCGTGTATTGATACTGTAATGTATTGAATAATTATAATTATATACTTGACTCCATTCGATTTAATTATCCTTGGAGATTCTCACGAATAATCTAGTTAATGTTTCCCAAATTTAAAGCAGCCTAATAATGGACTATAACATAATATATGAAGAATAAATTCATGAAGGAAATAATGATTAGCGTTTTTTTTCTGCAGCATTATTTTTTTATCCCTTTCGTTTCATTCACAATTTTTTCCTAGAGAAAAAAATGTTCATGATTTTTTTCATTTTATGGGCCATATTTATGTTGTACCTCTGCTCTATGAATATAATAGTGCCTAATTATAACTAGTTGACCAGGAGACCAAACTTTTTCGGGCCGATTTGCCATAAAAAATCGCAGTGGAATGATTATTTTAAATACCGAGGTCAAAAACACTACTTTTTTTGTTTGGGTACTATATCCAGTCCCACCCCAGTACGTGATCGGTTCAAATTTGTCAGTTTTGTGAAACTAAAGTGGATTTGTTTATATTTGCGTCACAAATCTCCATATTCTTGAGGTTTTTTTCTTCTTATTTCCGATCTGGAATGGAATAGGGCTCGGAATAGGGTAACAACAATAGCACTTTGTCAACAAGCACTTCGAATAAACTGTCTCAATTTTCTGTACATTTTTCACAGTGAAAGAAATACTGAACCAATCATTGTCAAGCCAAATGTTTATGTTTTTTTTTCATTTTTCCGATGCCCGAGTAACATCCCATAGTCCCGTACTTGAAATTTAAGGAAATTTTATCGAACTTCCAGGGGTTGTAGCTCAGCCATTTTGCATATTTTATAGGAACAATTTTTGATGAAATGACTTATTTTGATGACTTCTACCTTCTATCAAAAAAAAGCTGAACCTTTGAAAACACCCTGTATACAGGTTGAGTCTTTGACTTGAACAAATATTCTAACAATAGAAACACTATTTTCCCAAACCAATTTTTCCGATTCGGCCCTGATAAAAAGATATAGGTATGTAGCTTGTGTAAGTTTTCATAATGAGCTGTGATACCTCTGGCTGGAAAAACAAAATTACCTTCTGAATAACTAGCTGAATCTGTGACACTTCACATCTGTGGATCATTTAAACAGAGTTGTATTCAGCCAAAGTACCCAATTTTTCAAATTTCACAGATACTTATTAATTTTTGAACATAAAATTACTCGACAATAGCGCATTATACGAGAAAATATAAAGAATACTTTCATTTTACAAAACGTAATTAATTCATTAGATAGCGTCCAACTTAGTTTCCAGAGTTAGTTTCGTTGAATTTTTGTATTTTTACTTTTGAATGTCAGCAATACATTTTTAGTTATCAAACAATATAGCATATGCACGAGTTTTAGCAAAGGTTAGTGTAACGGGGTACCATACAATTTGGAGTATGATACAAGAGCTTAGGGAAAAACCTCAGTAAAAAAACCCTGTCTCCCCGTGAGAAGTGTAGTGATGACAAATTTGTTTACAGAATAAGCTTTTAATACTGAAGGGCTTCCTTTCCATTGACATAAAAATTTCTCTATCCTCCTTCCATTTCGAAATAATATCTGAAACAAAGAAACAGAGCAGAAAACGAAAAAAAGTGAATAATAAATCCTTCATCCAAACTTATTCCAAGACTTGATGATAAAAATAATTCATAGGTAGGTACATAACTTGTTTTTCAATTGCGAATAATGAAAAACTATTATCCAAAATTCATTTCATTCCATGATTCCATAAACCGTTTGTGATATAGAACTAAAAATGACATTTTTTTATGGTTGTTCAACAGCCCTTATCTTTCAAACCGAGCCGATTCGGAAAAAGTCTTTTGACCTCGATAACTTACTGTTGAAATTTTTTAACAAGAAAAAGACTCACCCTATATAGGGTTGTTCGAAAGTTATGGTCGATAAAATAATCTGTATCTTGATTATAGAGACATATAGATAGAGACGTATAGATAGACCCTTTAAATAAAGGTTATTCTTCCACCTCAGTGTTCTCTATCTACCCTCAGCTTCCGTCCATTCACCAATGAATAACCTTGATGTACACCAAACGTTCAAACAATGGTGGAATGAAAAAAAAAACAAAACCTACCTACCTAATAAAATTGTCCCATCTTGGATATCAAGCGTTTTTTGGTATATTTTCTGGGCAATATTTATTCATCTTATTTAAGGTTTGAATGTATATTATGCAGGTCTGACTCAATGTTAAATTGCTGCAAAATCATGTTAATCATTCAAATTCCTCATATTAATCATACATCGAATTTTCTTCAGCAGTTCCAGTTCACGTGAGTGAGCTGTTCCTCGTTTCCACCCACATCAGTCGTCATCTCGACGTAATGGCAACCTTCTGCACCTAATTCTCCTCTTCTATTTTTCAGATCGTGGGCGTGCAACAGTACCCAATCAGGCCGCAAACGGCGGACATTAACGAGAACGTCCTATCCGACCAGCTGGCCAACGAGTCGGTGCTCACCGACGAGCTCATCAAGCAGGCAGGAAGGAGGCTGGAGGACGCCCTCGGGGAGTTCGAGGCCTACTGCTCCAGCCTGCACATCGACCCCCACAATTCGGGATTCAGGTGAGGATGACGAATTTCGACTACGACGATGTGCGGCATGTCGTTTCGTCGATGGAGACCTTTAGTTCTTAAAATAGAGCATTGTTTTACAGAATTGTATAATTCTGCTTTTACCAACATTGATTTATTGATTGTATTGGTTCATTATTCATTAATATGCACCTTTGTTATCCAGCCCGAAAAAATTGAAATGAAATTTCCAAAAGTTAGCTTTAGCTGTTAAATGGCGAATAAAATTGTATAGGGGGAGCACAGGAGATTGCTCATGTAGGAGACTTGAAGCACTTCAAATATTTCAATTCAAATTTCGCGCTACCGTAAATAGCTTGCGACACTTGTAACCAAAGATTATAGATCTTTGATCTATCTATAATCTTTGCTTGTAACAAGGCCGAACCACATCCCTGTGTTAGGAGGGCTGTGGCACAACTAGTGGAGGCTCCATTTTGGCCGGGATCAGAACAGTTCGGGAGTGGGAGGGTTGACGTTGAAGGTGTTGTTGTTAGGAAGTAATAAATTGAATAATTTTTGTTTATTACACTGTCTGAAGAGTTTAATAGGTGCTTGGCTTATTTAGTTTTATTGCTTTCCTTCCTTGCTAATATTGTTTTACAAATTATGAGCCTAGTAATAATATAATAATAGTTGTAAAAGTTTCAAGAAAACATCTGTTGAATAGATTGAGAGGGAGTGCGGAAGACTTGACCCATGCTATGGTCGGGAGACATAATCAGTGGTACAAGTTTCCCGCACTGAGCTAAGATAATAGTTTGCTTCAAAAAAAAGAAAATTGAATTATAAAAATAAATATAGAAAAATACACAAATGTTCAAAAAAGTAAAAAACATCTCGGAAATTAGTGTGAGTGACTCTGAAATAGAAAATATGTATTTCATACGCTGATACATCTGATGATGAAAACCTAGACATAGACATTGGTTGGTCATTGAAAATTGCTTTCTTTCAATGTTTTTCCTGATAATCAAAATTATGGTCAAGTCTTTCTCTCCCCTTGTTCAACTCTCCCATGGGCTTGGGAGACATGAGCCAACTTTCGGTTCCTAAAAAAGAATTGCTGTACTCAAAATGTTCATTTTACCATCACTCTACTATTATCTATCGTTACCTATTTGGGCATGATTTTTTCATGCAAAAATATGAGTTTATAGATACAACTTAAGTGGCTTCAGAGTTAACTTTCCCGGAATCCTCCTATAATGCTTCATTAGTTATGTTCAAAATTGAAAGAAACTTTTTTTTCCATATTTTAACTTCCATCATTTTGAATCGGAACCGTAACTCGCATCAAATGCTGACTCAAGACGTTGAACTGACTTCATTCATTGTACTGTAAAATTGACACTGAATAAAATCAAGCAATCGTGGACGTTGCCAACTTCAATCAAAATTCATTATTTATCTGTAAAATTTAATAAAACTATAACCATAACAACATTAGCTGGAAACATCTTATTAGGTAATAGTTGGGGATCCGACGATGCTAAATCGGGAGACCTAGTGGATTTCGAAGATTAGATGGTAGAAAGAAAAAAAGATTATATGATACACTTTCAGCGGTAGGGAAAGCGTCTGCAGGTTTTCATAGATGTACAAACAAATCGTCAGGTGTCAGATTAAGATACTTTATGTGCCCTACGTATCTCTGATGACATATTCATGTTGATCTGAAAGTTCGCGTGGTGGGGCTGAACCTACGGAATAGTTGAAAATGGTAAAAAAACTGTTTCCGAGCTTGTCAGATTTCTAGAGGATTTGTTGATTGGACACAAAGGAAGAGTGACAATTCTGACATGTCGGAAGGTCACAGCGGTCCTTTGAAAATGCAAAAAAAATCGTCAGATTTTCATACAGATGGTTAATCTCGGTTTTGCAGACGTGTTGACCCATTAATCTGACACTAATTCGGAGGGGAGTTTCTTAATCTGACAGTTTGATAACAAGAAATTTTTTTTAAATATCATCCTTCCTGAATCTCTGATCGTTTTTGTATTCGCTTTGAAAGTTGTAGATGATAAAATTCTATACAACTTTTGTCCGAAGCAATTTTACATACTCTCAACCGTTTTCGAGTAAGAGGGGTATAAGGGCGAGGAGCTTAGCCACACATGCGAAAGGCCAAGGTCAATGTAGAAACCCAGTCTAATATGCATATTCGTCATACAGTCCCTGGCCATATCATTAGACGCATTGATTCGATGCAAAATCTCAATTAAACACGCTGTGAGATTGGTTATTAGGTTATTGATTTTTGAATATTGAATTATTAAATTGAATGTATATGTTACATATACTTCATCTGTAAATGGTTTTCACATATAATATATCATATTCAATAAAAAATATTGATTTATTGATGATTAAACAAGAAATTCTAATATTTTGCTGAGCCACCCTGAGTAGCTATGAGAGCTTTATACTATCAATGCAGAATTGTTCGGTTTGCTGCATTCGAGGATGATGACTTCATATGTGGATTATCGAAATAACGTCTGAACCTGCAGAATGCAAGACGTCCACTGGGAGACATAGTACTGATTCATACTTAAGTACTAATACTACAACATCAAAAATAAATGCCAAATAGAACAATTTAATGAGAGTCGTAGATAAAACTGACATTCTGTGGAAATGAAATTCAAATATTCTGCTTTTTCCTCGGGCAATACCAGTAAATATAAAAAAAATCTTCAGTGCGTCTAATAAACTGGCCAGGGACTGTATATCTCAAAAGCGTTCAAACGTAGAAAAAATTGCTTAGGAAAAAATTTGTAGAAGACGTTATCCTCTACAACTGTTATAATGAATGCGAAAACAATTTGAATCTCAAAAGCGGAGGTAATTAGGAAAAAACTGATTTTCGTGACCTTTATAGCTAATTTTTATTATTTCGGCTTGCTGAAACTGTCAGATTATATTTTTTCCGTTATTCTTAAACCATTAGCTTCAAAATAAGGTATGTCAATTGTATTGGTCAATATGATTATAATCATTAGCGACAGATAGCAAAGGTATAGAAATACCTCCTACCAGTACTACCAGCCTTTTAAAGCTTTTAACCTTATTTGTATGAACAAAAACCTGACGTTAAAAATTTTCTTCATTTATCGCAACCATTCTCATAACATAATGAATGTAACCAGACAGTCAAGCTTGCTCGCATTGAAACCAGCTGAACCATAATACAATGTATTAAATTAATAAATTCGACATTTTAACGAATTATTCATTATTATGTTGCTTATCGAGGGTCAATTCTCAAGAAAAATAGAGATATAAATAAACTGAAAAGTTAAACTCTAACATATATACTAATAAGGATTCAAAAAAGTGATATTGAATTCCGGTTTTCCTTTATGGAATAACTTGATAACATCTTCCTTTGAATAAAAACTGGAATGAAAATGGAACCTTTAAAGATTTCGATACAAGACAGGCAATTTTATTGATTCGTTCAGGAATCAATAGAATTATGGAAAATTGAAATCAATTTTCTTATACTTATTATTACAATGTATTGGTCAGATTTTTGCAACCTTCTTTTCATCTCATGAAAAAAAAAATTCGTATTGAACAAGAACATCAAAGATTTCAAGCTGAGCTGATAGAACCCATAAAATATGGTTCCTATTTGTATTACCCCCTTTACGGGTATGCTATCCAGGAAATAGTACTAGATGCTGTATCTGTCGAAGCATGGATGATCTAATGGAATGTAGGATTTCCGACAATCATATATTTTTTGGCTAACGAATTCATTATTACAGAGGTTAGGTACTATACTTGAAACGTTAACACGTACCGATAAGATTAGATGATTTTTGATAATTTTGCGCTTTCCAGCGAATGATATTTCTCGTTATACGATTGTCAATAATTGAGAGCAATTAGAGCGAGTTTAAAAAAAAATGAAATGAACCTCAGTAGAGCTTTTTACACCAAATTTTCATCCAAAAAGGATGGAGCCCCTCAAATATAGATCTTAGAGAATTATTTCCACAACCTTCCACTATGTAGATCTGGAATTTTGTACGGTATCAGTATTAAGGTCAAAGTTTCGGCATACTTTACATTGCACGTCCTATCTGTGTGTTGTCAACTGAAAGGCAATAAAAGAAACGAGAAAATACGTTTTGTTTCGTTAGGTGAATTGAAAAAATGTAAAAATGGAGTTTATTCAGAAATATTTTATTACATCGAATTCCAAAACATACTTTTATGCTCGCTTCTATGGCAAAGAAGCATATCCAACGTTTGAAAAGTATCCCCCTATTTTCACACACTATTGAGTGAAACTTTGGGCTTCTCTTTGAGGAGAAACTGCAATTTCAGTACCAGTCTATTCTATCCATCCATCATATTCAACTTAAACCGACACATAATTGGTATGACAAAATTTCAAGTGTAATTTGCTGTAAAAATTCCCATTTAAAATTATTGGTTACAGCGGTCATAATATTCATCGATAACGTGCCCAGGTATCTATCACTATTACGTCATTTGTTACCAATATTAGTGGAGTAGCTAATTCCTTCTATTCATATCCTCCAAATTTAATTATTTTTTAGTATATCCATTCAAAACTTTTGTAACAATTTGCAATATGTTAATTAATCAGTATTTTAAACAAAACTAAGGTAATCCGCCTACTATTTATAGCGTATTTACAAAAATGTTTAAAAATGCATTCGAACTTTCTAGTCCTCCAGACGGTTTTTCTTAGTTAGGTTTAAACTGTTTAGAGCATTATACTTGAATTTTCTTTGAAAAATACCTTAGACCTCAAGGTTTTGGATATTGGGTCTCCAGCTGCAAATTTGTTAGGAGCAGTACGGTTGGTTTTAAGGGATGGTTACACCTAAAAATTTAAGTATTAAAACATACAGAATGCTGACAGAGTATTTCTGTTCTCATTGCAAATCAACATCCCTTAAAATTTACAATCAATAGCCACCTACTTTATTTTTTGTTCAGAATACTTAGACTATAAACAAACAGCGACTCTGTAGGTTGAGCAAAATATATAAAAACGTCGATTTTTGATTCTTGGGGGACAACAAAACCTTATCGTTTCAACCATAGATTAAATAGATGGAACATAAGCTATTTTCCAGACTGTTCATTTTTCCAATAATTCCCACTCCATGCAACCACCAATGAAATTAATTTTCGCTTGTATTCCCCTCCTGATCGCTTCAAAATTTCTAAGAGGGCGTGTGTATTTGTAATTGTCAAAATATTATTTCAATCATTCACGTCGTAATATTTTGGAAAATATGCAACGATGTGCCGTAAAAAAGTGTGTTTGAAATAAAAGTGCATTTATACATGGAAGAGGAAAGCGATTCACTCATTCCGGTAAGTTTTTGATATTTTATTCTTGTTTGAGTACACGACTTTATGAAATCAGGGGAGGGATTTAGGGGACGCCAGGGTCGAATTCTGTTTGAATTTGAATACGATCTAATGATTTGTGCTTACATTGAAATGTTGAGTTTGTACATTGAAATAATTGATTTAAATTTTAGTTTTCCAAGAAATAAAACCAGACGACCAGACCAGACTGCGGGTCTTGAAAACAATTTACACTCCAGACTTCAGTATAATGAGAGAAATCGACTTTTACTGTTAATTTGAAAAAGATGCCATCCCGAGTGAGGTAAGATAGGTACATTACCACTTTTTTAACTCGCTTTCTTGTCTGAATATCACTTTGTTTGGAATTTTGCAAGTGATTTCTGACAACTTCTAGTTTTGAGGTGAACTTGAAATTTGGTAGATTCTCTTTCTCCTATAATGAATCAAGCTTTTTTCTACGAACATCCTTCCTGGTTTCAAGATGAACAGTAGAACGAGATTTTAATTGCTTTAACAATACTTTAATTATAGCCAATACTGTGCCTGTCATCAGTACTGGAGTTTTTGAAGAAAATGGAAGGAAAATCATCAAACATGAATGCCAGTTCAGTATTTGCAGAAATGAAAGTGTCTTGTAGTTCAAGAATAAAACAAGTAAGATACATACCCACCCAGGGTGGTACAAAAAATTCTCTAAACTACTATGGTTAATAGAACTCATCTTAGGAATGAAAATCCATAAAAATGAGTAAAGGTCATGTTTTGAGGCATACGGCGTTGAACATTTTTTGATAATCAAAAAAGTTTTCTTCATTTGTAAAATGTATTTCAATGGCAATGTAAAAATTATGCTACTACTGTAATTATGAACACAATATTATGACCATTCAAATGGAGCTCGGATATTCCCATTATTTTTATGAGTTATTGAATGAAAATGTCTGTTATCAGGATATTTCGAAGTGAAATTTCAGTAGAAAAATTTTTGCAGGAATAAACACGCGGAGAACAGAAATTGAAAAACAGCTAATTGAAGTCGAAACCGATTTGAGACGACGAGGGTGTCGTCAGTACTTCAAGGAATAATTTGCTACCCTACAAGGGAGGAAAAATTGAAGATGAAAGCTTGAAATGCCGAGGCAAATACCTTATGAAAAATTTCTTTGAAGACAGCTGCATGCATAAAAAACATAAATATGGCAATGACCTCAAACAATTTGCTTTAAAGTAACATTATTATTTAGTTAAAGTTTACAGTTCCGTTAAAATTGCTCTTAATTATGATACACTTCAACACCCAAAAGCACTTTTGTGGTGGTATGAAAATTTGAAGGGGGAAGCAGTTTGTTGAATTATTTGAGTTGCTGAAAATGAAAGTTTAAAACACTGCTTATTAGTTGATATGCAATATAACTTAATTGAATTTGTAACTGCTCATAAAAGAAAAAAAATAATGCTTTATCACGAATTTAGGGATTCTTTCATGGGTAACTCTATGCAATAATGATTTCTTTTTGATTTCACAATAATTGGTAGATGTTTATAGTTTAACATTACTTTTTCATTCCGCCTAATCTGTTCAAAAGACTTGAGAATTTCTTCAATGAACAAACTCTTTCAGATTCTCATTATACAAATTCCATAAAATTCAGCTGCTTCCACTTCTATTGATCTGAGAATCAACCATTGTGAAGGGAATTAATTTGAAGAAAGTAATTTTCAGTTTTTAGTATATACTTGGTGAATAAAATTTCAAATAATTTGTATGTAGGCTAGGGTCATATTGACCATTAGTATATGGTAATATTGTATTCAAAATAAATTATTTTTCACACAAGGTGTTTTGGTATTACTAGTTCTATATCCCTTTGAATAGAAATATATTTGAATAAAAAAAATACTCCAAATCTTTGCATTAAAACATACTTATTTTCCATTCGATATAAAATTATTGCCGACTATCTGAAATATTCAGTGCAAGTAGTTCTGAATCAGCCCCTGTCCAGTTCCCCCACCCGAAGAATCCAAATTCATATTTAAGGCAGTATTTTGTGAATGCGTTTTTGTCGAAATGCTCTATCTCCTGTTTTATTAATCTATGGTTTCAACCCCAACCCCTATATTCTGAAGGGGGAAGTAGGGGTGAGTAATACCTTATTTGAAAGGCCTTTTTATTTTGAGTGTAGCATATCTGATTTTTTCTATTCCATCCATTCATTTTCGAAAAATTCACATTGATGTCTAAATCAATGGAATTCTCACTCATTTGTTCTGCAAATTCGGTGATGAATCTGCTGTGCGGTTTGGGTACCGGTTATTTTCGAAAATTTAAGAAATTAGTGTACCTTTTCTAAAATTACTTTTCAATTCAAAATAGAAAAAGAACTTTTTATACTATGTGGTAACTTTGAAACTGATGGAATATTAGAAAAGGGAATTTGGAAATTCACAGCTCGGTTTATTCAAGACTTAATAGCCTTTTATACCCACCAATGTTTGATACAAAACTGTTTTTCAAAATGTTTAATTCCATTGAACTAATTCTGTTTTTTCTTTTCAGACTAGTCACAGATGGACAACTACCCCTCCGACAGTGCCTTCACCCAGAAGCATGCCGCAAAGAAATAGAACTACCTTCCTACTATACAGCGTTCCACGACCTAAGAAAAGAAGTATGCAGGTTTCTTGCGAAAACAGACGAAACGCCGCAAAGTGTTGCCGACATGTTAGAATGTATCCTTTTTTCATTCACCTTTTTCAAGTGTTCAAGTGACATATCCACATCAGCATATCTAGAGGAACGGTCTCTGGTGGTCTCTTGTAACTGCATTCATTTCCGTATAGCCAAAAACCTAAGACGGCAAAAACTTTCTTCAAATTGGCGGATGCTCACCCGATGCAATGGAGAAACTCTCACTTCGCGCTTGTTACAATGAACGAGGACCATTCTCCCTACCATTGTTAGAGATATTAAGAATAGAATGTCTTTTTCGGGGGAAGTTACTTCAAGTTCAAAGCTCCTGGAGTACTAGTCATGTTATGCTCACAAATTCAACATCATTTATGAAATCTCCCTTAGAGATTGGGCTGTAATACTACTTCTGGTGTGAATCCATAACATAGTGAATCAACCAATTTTCCCCTTCAGTTTTGTACGGTTTCAATGGTACTAAGACTAAGGTCATGTATTTCTGTCTTGTTAAAACTATTTGTGGTTTGTTTACTGAACTTATAAAATAATGGCTGTACCAGCTTCTAGGAGGCAGACACTAGTATTTGGTGTTGGTATGGTATAATTGTGATTATCCTAAAGTCCTTGAGGTATAGTCAGTATAATATATTAGCATCATCAAGTTGACACTAGAAAACCGCAGGTATCTTCCAACATCAGCATAAACTCTTTACTCAATAGAAAGGTTGTGACTTGATTGAAAATCCTATAGGATTTTCACTTTTGCTCAATTTCATCCTCCAATCAAGTCACAACCTTTCTATTGAGTAAAGAGTTTATGCTGATGTTGGAAGATACCTGCGGTTTTCTAGTGTCAACTTGATGATGCTAATATATTATACTGACTATACCTCAAGGACTTTAGGATAATCACAATTATACCATACCAACACCAAATACTAGTGTCTGCCTCCTAGAAGCTGGTACAGCCATTATTTTATAAGTTCAGTAAACAAACCACAAATAGTGTTCTGACCGTAGACATAGAGGATTTTGAAGATGGGGTCATTGGGTCTTTGTAGGGTATCTCCTTCTTTGTAGGACTCAAAAGCGTTTCTTCTGCATTCTACTCAGATGGTGTTCGTTCTCATTCATAGTCCAATAAATTAAAATAATAATAAAAAATCAGCCTGTTAACTGATACTGAGTTTCACTCTATTCTGGTGGTATACCGTCAGCAGTAAAGTTCATCCACAGCCTTCTATAGAGACTTTGTATGGCCGTTGATCATCCGAATGAATTATGTTCAAAGTGGAAACTATTCACACCTGGAGACACCTGATGACAATAGATTGAGTGCATCTAGTTGCAATCTATATATCACATTTGTGCTTCAGTAAAACGCCGTTAGATGCTGCTCAACTCTGGTCGTTCACAAATATTCACCAAGCAACGATATTTGAAAAATGGATTGGAGCATTCAATTCAGCTAAATAATATACACTGAGTCTGAGGAGTGTAGTCATATTGCATTTATTTCTTGATTATTTTCCGTTTCCTGGCCATTTCCCATTTTCCGATTTTCTTAGTTGATCGCGCTCCTGTAAGATGTCGCAAGATGGTCCATTTGAAGTAAATCTAAGCTGCTTGTTCATGGAATCTCTCCTTTGTGTTTTTGTTGCCATTTCGAATTTAGTGTTAAGTTCTGGTATTTTTAAAGAATGCCTTAATTTCTCCACTCTCTCATTACGTCGAATTTTTATAGTTCTCTTCCTGCCGTTTGTGTCTGTAGAAAAATCCCTGATTCGGCAAAATTCCTTGGAACGAAGTCAGTAATAGCAAATAATGAATCGGGATCACACTTTTTATTCCGTTCTAGTGTTTTACCTATTCCCCGTTCAATATTTATGAAACCGTATTATTATATATATATTATGAACACTTAGGTTATGTTTTGGCACCGCGTTACAATGGAATGTAGCAATGATGATTCAACAGGTACGCTTTGGAGAACGCTTTGAGCTCAAGTTTCCGTACATTGGTAGAGCTTATCCGAGATTTCTTGACATAATAATAATGACTGACTGTGATATTAATTTCCTCAACTCTCGAATAGATTTACAAATTAAACCAGAGGCTGAGAATGAATTCTACAAAAAAGAAGCTAAAGATATGGTGAACATTGTACAAAGATTAATTTTAGATGGTGAGTACTGTCTTTCGAATAGTTGTTTTGTATTGAATTATGCAGTTCATGATACTAAGGCATAATGATAGCAGTTTTTCGTGTACTCTTCTGAAGAAAGTTCTACTCGTAATAACATTTTTTGATCTTTTGAATCATTAGAAATCTTTGAGTATTTCAAACCTCCGAATAAATTTCGAGATCTGATGAGAATGAGAATTCCATCAGTATACACAATACCAGTATATACAATATAGTGGGTATATTAATTTTTTTTTCAAAAATTTTTGTTGTAAAGATAAAGGCTGTCGAAATTTGATGAGAAAAATAATTCAATATAAGTATATGTTAGTTTTTTATCGCTTATATTGACATACTATAGTCAATGAGATACAAAGCATCAAAGTGACTTGCAGTAGATTTTTTTCTTAGAATGCAAATATCTTCAAAACGATCAAAGATAGCCATTGCTAAATGCATAGACCTCAAGGATTCCAATTCTGGAGTTAAAAATTTTCGGTTACCATTCAAAATGAGACAATTGGTAGAAAACTGCTTGTTCAAGAAGTTTTGTGTGTGAATTTTTATAAGCGTACTACTTTCAAGTATTTATTTCCCCTTCAAAATAAAGACCCCTTGTATGTATTTTCCAAACAACATAATTTAGATACTTCTCTTCATATTGATGATATCGAACGAAAAAAATATATAACAGTGCTCATATTAAGAGATGATGCTTTTACAAGAAACATGCAGATTTTTTGACATTGGGATTACGATCTGGATCATAGTCTGTGTTGAAAAAATAGAAAAATAGAAATTTTCAGATGTTCATAATGTTTTGACTACATCCGTCATCATAACTGATATTGATAATCAATCATTTATGAGCTTCCATGAGGGGCTTGCGAAACCAGACGTTCAATAGAGAAATGCAGGATAATACTTAAAATATTACTTCACTATTGCAGGAATATGAAGTAAATGTTTCTTATTGTATTATTCGTTCTTACCTACTGAATTTTTGATTGAAAATCGAGCATTTCATTTCATCATCTATTCATAACAAGATAAAATATGAGCTTTATCTGTCAGAAATATTATTACTACATAGTTGTGGAGCCCAAGAAAAAAATTCGGGATTTACTCGAGCGTGTCAGATTAATATAAGAGGGGATAACTTGGACCCTGTAGAGTACCTCTACCGTAAATTAGACCTGTATATAGGGGAAATTGTCTAGGACAGCTTGTCAGAAAAAACAACGTCATGTATCATTGTACATGTTCGAGCGTGTCAGATTAACATATATGTTGTTAATTACATGTTGAAAAGTATACACTCTCTCAATCTGGGAATTTAAGCGTAATGGGGGAATGTGTGGAAGTGCGCCAAACTTGCTCCTTCTCAACGGAAAAAATATAGGCTGTGACTAGAATCCCGACTCGGGATCTGTGTCCAGTCCCGAGTGAGGTCATTAAATTCGGGACTGATATTCGGTCCCGAATTCAACGATGCACTGCACTGGTGCAATAAAATTATTAAGCAGTGAAAGGAGTAGCGAAAAACTCAATTTTCACTACAAATCATAAGCTTATACCCAGTCAAATAGAAACAATGATTTATATTTCAATCGTGCATGTAGTTAAAGATAAATATGTTGTTAAAGTATATCTCATTTTCAAATCATCACATTTATAAAGAAAAAAAGGAGCAACCTTGAAATGAAACATCTAAGGTCAACATTTTAAACAAAACCACTACCTTTACCTTTTTGGCTAAATTTTTATACACTTAAAATAAAAACACATTTTATTGAGGAGCCGCAGCTTTGTATCATTATTTCGTATAAAATATCATACATTTTACAAATATATTTGGCAGCTTCCTTTCTCGATCACATTTTTTTAGTCAAGAATGGCCATAAGGAAGAGGTTCACTTCTGAATCAAAAATTACGTATGGCAATTCCTCTGCATCAATTTACACTAAGCAATTCTCAACTTTCTCACTAGTTAGAATTGCATATTTTGCTACACCTTCCATTCTCAAATTCCAAGATAGTATTTTCTCCTGTCTTTCCAATCTTGATTCAGAAAAAGCCCACACTATTTTTTAATAAGGAATCACTCCTTGAATTTTTTCGCAACTATTCATAAATAATATTATAAGATTCGCGAACATAACCTCAAAACCCTTTTACAATTGTTGGGACTGAACAAGGATTCCGAGTAAGGCCAAGAGACTTGTTTAGTAATTGAGTCATTTGAATTCGTCAGTCGGGACTTGACACAGATCCCGAATCGGGACTCGGTCACAGCCAAAAATACAATCTGACAGTTTCAGCAACCCGAAACAATAAAAATTGACCATGTACGTCGCAAAAGTAATTTTTTTGAATAATCTGATTTCCTGAGCTTCAAATCGTTTTCACAGTGTTCATAAAATTTGAAGAGTCTAACATTTTCTACAAATTTCGTTCAGAGCAATTTTTTCCCATTTTCAAACGTTTTAGAGATACATGACGATAACTGCATGTACATACATTGATTCTACAATGACCTTGCCTTTTCGCATTTATGGCTGAGCTCCTCGTCCTCATCACTCTCTAGACCGAAAACGGTTTATAGTATGTAAAATTGCTTCAGACGAAAGTTGTATAGAATTTTATATCCACAACTTTCATAATGAAAACAAAAACGATTAGCAGGGAGATTTAAAAAAAATGCATTGTTATCATCTTCAAACTGTCAGATTGGGAAATCTTCCTTGATTAGTCAACACGTCTGAACACCGAGATCAACTATCTGTTAATCTCGACGATATTTTTTGCATTTTCAAAGGACCGCTGTGACCTTGTGTCACGTCCGAATTGCGAGTCTCTTGAGAAATAGCTTTCTCTGGGTCCAATCGACATATTTTCTAAAAATCTGACACGTTCGAAGAAAACATTTTTTCACCATTTACTCTTCCGTACGTCCAGCCCCACTACGCACACTGTCAGATTACTATGAATTTATTATCACGTCTTCGAAAACCTGCAGACGCTTTCTACCACCTCTGAAAGTGTGTGCATCATAGAACCTTTTTTTTCTTTCTACCACACCGATTTAAAATTGTGGGCTCCTCAATTATATGCCTTGTAAGCATGGGGAGAAAAGATACGAGATTTTTTTTTGAGTTATTAGATCTATCAACATGGGATCATAACTTTCAGGTTCTTGTGCGTGAAATTATTCCTCCGTAGTATACATGCTTGGAATTTGGAAAATAAAACGTGAAAGGTCTATATGAGTATATTCTCAGAAGGAAATTGAAGTCACGGTTAATTTCCTGGCGATGACATTTTCTTTCGATTTTTTATGAATTTATGTTTTCCTTCCATTTATTTTTCCGCGCCTTCTTTTCTTTCCCACCTGCTCACAAAAAGCGTTTCCAGAGCGGATTCCTGTATTCCATGTGTAATATTTATATTTTTTCCGGTGTTGAAAACTCAATACCTCAGCAGGTTTAATGAACTTGAAGAATCTGGCTGAGCAGAGTGACTTGGTTTTGTCTAATTGCATTTTACGTTCAGTCAGTGTGTAATATATTTTACCCGCGAATGAGGTGAACTTTCTTCGGAAAATGTTGAACTTTGAGGTTTAACTGTGATTTAGACAATTAATTGATTTTTTTCCAGGACATAGATTCGATGTACCAGAATCTATCAATTTGGTGTTGGAACCAGGAATATGGTGAGTTTCAGTTGATTATTATTCCTTTCTGTTTTCGATTATCGCTGTTTTTTTTTTGAAAATTTTTGTGTTGATTCCAGAATAGGTTATTTTGTGTATCATTCCAACTTATTTTTTCTACTTGTTTTTTGCCTTCATTATGTTATTGACTTGATTCCAACAATTTTGAACGTACGAAACTTCTTTTTCAGTCAGTTAGACCTCATTGCGAAATTCTCACTTCCTTAGAATATCTGAAACAATTTCCAATGTTCTAATTGCAGTGGATTTTTGAGTGATCAGATTTTTAATTTGTTTTATTGTTTCTACAAAATTTTGAAAACCATTATACATTTCAGGGTAATATATGTAGAATACTATTCCCTTTTGAATTTAAGCGTAGGCATAGATGCAGTTCTGGGTGTTTTCAAACCAAGTTCACGATGTAGGACATGAAATAATCTTGTATTTTGTTCTTATGATCTGTAGTTTTAGATGGAATAACTCGAAATATGTTTCATTTCATGGGTCCCTACAACTTATTTCTGAGATAAGGATTACAATCTTGTAATTATAAAGTAAATTTACATGCACATATATACAAAACATGTTGGAAATTAGTTCCTCCACATGTATCTATGAAGGCTTCTTCTGGACGAAATATTTTTAAATTGTGCCACGTATGACAGTCTATCCTCAAAAATTGTGTTTCCTAGTTGTTTCAGATATCTGCCTTGAAGTAGAATAAGCTATAAGCTTGACATATAATTTCCATCTACGATTTTTGATTAAATTCTTCCACTGCATTCTAGATGAAAAAGTGATAGGATGTTACATTTGTAAATACGAAAATAGAAATAGAGGCACCTACTCAAAGAATCGAAAAATTAGTTTTCACTTATAACCTTGAAAAAAAAAGATGTAAGCTTGAGGGATGCTATCCATTTTCACTAGCTCTTGCGGTTACAGAGATACCATTCAATCCCATCGAATTTTGCCCACCCTGTACTATTTTAACTTCATTACGTATTTCGATTTGCAGATCTTTCTCAAAATATTATTCATCGCGATTCGAAATGATTTGTCTAGAAGAAAAATATGGCCTTCAATATTTTCAGAAACATTTGAAAAAACTCATTCAATATATTATCCTTGAAAAGAGGTTGCGTAGAATAGCTTTAGGCTAAACTACGCCTCATAATTGTTTTTCATAGAGATAGAATAGAAAATAAAGGCCCTTTATTATATTATTATAAAATCTCACTCATTATTTTACAAATGGCTCATCAATGTTTGAAGGGAAAGTTTTTCGTAAAAACTGAAATATACCGGACTTTTTGTGAATGAGATCATATTAAAAAATATCACACGTTTTCGCGACAATTCATTTGATTCAGCTAATAATATGTGTATCTATTAGGTGGCAGATTATTGTCACGTGATTCCTATTTATTTTCTATTTCTAGTGAATAAGGATTCACCTCAACGTGAAAGACCCTCTGTATGTAGGTATTTTATAGCTCACGGCGTATTGTAATACTCAATCGATTGGATCCTTATGTCTAATCGATTTCCATCGCCCACTGCTGAGAATTTATTTCGGAAATTTAGTAGCTACTGGTATTTTACTACTTTGCGGGGTAGGAACAATGAGCGGGCCAATATCTTGGTATTTTACGATATTGGAGCCCACCAGTCCCATTAAAATTTTCATGGTATTCGAAGAGTAACGATAATTGATTAGAAGTTTGAAGATAAATCCAATTGCCGGTAATTTCATTCCGAATTTTATTATTTCGGTAATTTATTCTATAATATGAAGAGCGGAAGTACCACATTTTCAAATTTCCTGGTACAAAATTTGGTAGAGGTTTCTATCTAGTCATCATGTTTCCTGAATATATCATTGCTCACAAAAAAAAAATTAAACAGGAACAAATTTTATCAATCCCTCCATAAGGTGTTCCTGAATATACTGCTCCACTTAAGTTAAGGTTTGTTTAAGTGGGTTAGATTTTCGAAAAATAAAATTCTGTTATGGTCTCAAATTCAATTCTGGAGAAAAAAGGTCTCTCGAAATAAATAAAAACTTACAAGCAGTTCTGATCACTGTTCATTCCATTTCATCGTATAAGTGTTCCATAAAATGACTACCTTCCGCTAAAATACATGCATCAACTCTCTGCCTCATAGACCTTTGTATACTGCCTGTAAGTTTCTATTTATTCCGAGAAAAGTATCGACTGTATCGAAATTTTGCAAGAGAATTTTTTTCCCCAGAATTGAATGGGAAACCGTAAGAGAATTTTATTTTCCGAAAATCTATCCCACCAAAACAATTTTTGAAGGAAAACCATGAGGCGTTGTAATTTTCAACCCCTAATAATAAAGTTATGAGATCTAAAAAAATTGTGTGAGTTATATCCACTTAGTGCTTCATATTATGTATAGTTTTATGGCTCAGTGTTTTTTAGAACCCGTAAAAAAATTAAAAACTATCAACTCATCATCGCCTTCCAAGGGCTGTATCTTGGAAGGGAGGTTGATTTCGAAAAAAATTTATAGGAACTACCCCTGCCTATTTTCATCAACGAATCATCTCCCTAAGTCGTTCGCATTTGTTTACAGACATCCTGTAAAGTGAGTGAAAAGTAATTCAGAAAATTTATATTCGGTATTTACTAGTTTACAGGAAAATGCTTGAACAGGATGTCATCAAATAAATCATGCAAATTTTCTTGTTAATTAAGGAGTTATGCACCCTCAACGAAGGATGGACTGAGCTCTTTTTTTGTATCAGAAATGGGTAGACCTGTTGTTGAAGGACCTTTTTATTATTTATGGGGATTAAGTTTTTGAACTGATTGAAAGCTCATTTTTTTCACATATTTCGGGTCATTTTATGGCAGAAACTTCATCATGGTGTGAATTTACTACGTTATTGACGTTGTTTATCTTGCTATTCCACTATTGCATTCTTTGGAAGATGTACTTCGGTCACATCTTTAAATATATCCTATATCCAGCATCCTATTGATTATATTGCAAAATTTACAACGCGATTAGTCAAATCGCCTCAGCTAATGAATGTTTATCCTTTATCGTTGACCCTTATATGTAAGTATGTTGCTTCTCCCCAATTCTCGTTGTCAGATAAGGACTCATAATCGATCATTCACCAAAGCACTATCAAATAGTGTTCATGTTTCGTAAATGTGCTACCAATATCTATTGCATTTTATTTTTTTCCACTTAAACGATGAGATGAAAAACTCAAGAATCTTCTCCAAAGAAGAAGCAGTAGTTATTTTTGATATAAAATCTTTCCAATTGAATAGGAATGAGGACTATAATTCAAATTATATTTTCAAGTTTTCCGTTTCCAAAAAATTTTTCTTTCTTGACCCTAAATATAAATATAAAAACTGTTGATTCGAATTCAATGAAATTAACCCTTTCATTCCTATAATAAAAAAAGCGTTGACAAAAACCTTCCCAATGAATAAATCATCTTCTGCAAAAAAGGTCTATCCATTTCTGGTACAAAAAATTATGGTTGTCATTTAAAAGACACGCCTAATTTTTACCCCTTGTTCAGGGTGCGTGACAAATTCCACAAACATACATTAAAAGTTGAGCAATTTGTAATAGAAATTGACCTCTTCCAGGTTCTTTCAACAAAACATTAAATACCGAGGATATGATTTTGTGCATTACTTTGCATTCACTCTGTATACAGGGTGTTCTGCCAACTAGGTTATTATTGATGCTACGAATTCGCTTAAATGGGAAAATTAGTAGCATTTCTGATGGCCTTCTCGATGCCGAAAACAAAAATCAAATTGACAGTCGCGTTCTCAGATTACTTCATAAAATGATATTTTTTAAATGAAACACCCTATATTTTATCATGCTTCGTGATAACATTCTCAATGACAAAGCTCATATCACCATCCTTCCTAAAGTTGAAAATGAGCGACTTATGTGGAAATTTTTATTTCATTCACTAATACAAAAATTTTCTTTGTTTTGACGAATAAAACCTCCTGATTGTCCAAACACCCAAAATACTATTGTCATTCGAATAAGTACCAAAATTGGGTGTTTGGACAATCAGGAGGTTTTATTCGTCAAAACAAAGAAAATTTTTGTATTAGTGAATGAAATAAAAATTTCCACATAAGTCGCTTATTTTCAACTTTAGGAAGGAAGGTGATATGAGCTTTGTTGTTATTACGAATCGAAATGCATGATGAAATTTAGGGTGTTCCATTTAAAAAAATATAATTTTATGAAATATTTTGGGAACACGACTGTACATTTTTTGTTTGTTTTCGGCATCGAGAAGGCCATTAAAAATGCTTATATTTTTTCCATTTAACCGAATTCTTAGCATCAATAATAACGGAGGAGGCAATGGTGCCGACTTAATTTGGAGCAGCCTGTATATTTTCCAAAACGTTGCAGCTGACTAATAAAATTTGAAATCCAGGGTGTTTAATTGAGAAGCCGTTAAAATGCAGGAGGTAATTCCTTTTCTGAACACATAAAATTTCTTGAAGGAATGTCCACCCTTTTTGAGATATGGGTTCTGAAAAACGGAAAGTTGTCTCAAGTTTACTTGATGAAATTGAAAGCAGAGTCGATATTTCTTTAAAATTCCTGGTATATGAATGGCCTTTCATTATTCTAAACTTGTTTATGAGATTTTCGAATCCGTTTTAGATCATGAGGAAGCTATGAAGATCATTATCTATGTGAAATATGAATCTATTTATCTCTAGTAGTAGACAAGCAACTTGAACTACAGATGAAGTATATTTTCCTCCTTTTTTCTAAAATCGACAAGTACCAAATTGTGAGAATTTGAGTGGGAGTAATTTTCTTTCGTTCCTACAGAACTTTCCATTTAGAACCGTTTCCTGCGAAGTGAAATAATCCCCAAGTTTCCAATATTAAATTGTAACTTTATTTTTTGTTTAGTAGTTTCGAGATAACAGAACCCAAAATATTAGGATCTATACGCAGCGACCTGTGCAAGATAGGCCTGATCTCAAGTAACCTTCTAAATCGAGTTATCTGTTTCGATTGTAAGACGAGTGTTTTGAACCAAAATCATCGTTTCTTATCAACAGTCAATAAAGACCATACCAATAATGTCGATTCGAATGAAACCCCACTTTTAAAAATCGCCTTATCGATAGACATACGTCACGGCGACTGTCCTTGTCTGTCCAATTATTTCGTATCGGTTGAAATGGGACGGACTTCGTTGAATTTTCTCCGTCTGCAAAGCCGATTCTGAAAATTTTCAAACCGTTCAGTTTGACGAAGATTGCTGTGAGCTGACGGTATTCGCGTGGAAACTCATCATTTTTCACGACTGTTCTCGCGTTATGCCGAATTGATATACCGAGTGATCGATTCATCACGTAAAAAGGCTTTGACGGATCCTCTGACTTTTTTTTTTGGTGAGTAGGATTTCCACGATAGTGAAGTTATATAATTCGTCCTCACCGGGTACTTCAAGCTTTCTCAGTTGATTATCTTCATACGACGTTTTTTGAGCATAATATTTCTTCACGTCAAAAAGGATATACTTCACTATGCATTCACTGAATTGTGAAACAAAATTCATAAATGTTTTTATGATTTAAAAAATTTATTCCACAGAATTTCTGGATAAAACCCCTAATATAACTTCAAAGCAAAACTGATTCCATTTCCCCCATTATTGGAAGGATTCGCAATAATTTCAACTTACTTATCTACTATGATAGAACCTAAACGTCAGATAAATCTCCATACAAATCCGGTAGTGTGTGTATATTACCAATGTCATTAGGTGGCAAAAAGAGGATGATGCATTTTTTTCCTTACGACTTCAAGTTTTTACCGTGTATTTTTTACATATGCCTGCAGCATCCCGAAGAAGGGAATGTCAGTTGAGATAAGATGATCTGATATCACCTTTAGGTGGTGCAACTGTGTACACAGTAGTGAAATACGAAGTTCAAGGACTCCAATTGAAAACTTTCCCTTTTGAACATACAAGGTTGAGGAGTTATTTCGAGCACTCCTTTAATTTGGCTGATTAATATCTTGTTGTGGATGAACTTTAATGCCACTTTTTGGAGGAAACCATTTCGAAAGTTACGTTTTCTGTATGTAGTTGGTTGGGCACAGAGTTTATCTCTTAATTATTGTCGAATTTGGGTATCGAAAAGTTTTTCGTCATTGAGTCCTGGAGCCAGAAATTCTGATGGACCCCACTTTTGGTTACTCTCTTTCTTTGCGATCAATATTCAAATTTTGATATAGTCAAATTTCATTTTGGAATATTGAATATTTCTACCTAGGAATGAAATAGTTGGTGAAGAACCTAAGACCTGAAATAAATGTGAAATCCAAAATCTCGGGAAGTATCGTGAGGCTAGTATAATAATTCATTCAGATTCGATGATCTTGTATAATAATACCCATTAAAATAACATAAAATACTTGAAAAATGGCTTTTATATTTTTTGTTGTCAAAATGAGTGTTTTTTTTTCAGCATCCCCTTCTGTCTCAGTTTTCCTCAAAACACCCCGATATAGTGTTTTGGCGAAAAAATTATCTTGGTTTTGAAAATTCATCATTTTAGCAGTTTAGCATTTTTAGCGGTTTTCATTTGTAATGTGAATAAGCTTTGGTAAAGGGCATAAAAAAATTGTGATCGATCATGAAATATTCATAACGTTTTGAAACGTAGGTTTTTTTCGGGGGCTACTGAGAATTCATTGACTACAAATTCGCATCTCTGCATTTTAAGCGATTGTGAATGTATTGAACTTACCGAACTTACAGTTAAATTAATTTTTTTCTGGCCAGAAAGTGATTTTACAATCACCCATATATTGAAACTGTTGGAGAGTAGGACGAAGAACTTATATTTTAAATTACTTTGCCTTTTAGAAGGTTTTCTGCTGCACTGTTTCTAATCGGTCAATCATCATAAATATACAAGTTTTGTTTTATTAATTAAGCAATGTTTTTATCTCACTAAAATTTTAAGTCGATTTTCATCTTCAGTGAATAAGCCTAAGATATTACTAAGAATAATTCCGAAAATGGATTTGTGAACTAATGCTTGAAATTCTCATTCTGAAAATAAGTCGGAAATCTTTTTTTCAACCTATGAAATGAAGAATTCTTATTCGTTTAACTATAACAATTTAACAGTAATATATTAATCATAACATATTCTGAACTTTATAAGTGATACAGGAATTCTTAAGCTCATCTCCAGTAAAAGAGGGAAGTACCCCAGTAAAAGAGGAAGACCGAATACCTTTTATGAAAAAAAATTTTTTAAACAAGAGTCATTTCACCCCACACATCTATTTGCTTATATCAACACTATAACCTATAATATTCCAAACCCCTTCTCTACAAAAACATGCAATATTTTTCTTCATCACAAAAAAGTTTTTTTTATTCGTTTTGAGAAATTCAACACTGAAAAATAATTTTTTTTAATCAGCTTCAGTGGTGAGGTGAAATTATTATTATTATTAAGAGATAATATTCATTTTTGAAATTTTGCGAATATTTTTGGCAGGTACAAGTTACTGGTACAAGTGTCAATATTTGATTTAATTTCTTTCAGTTCTGGTTTACACGGAATAGCCCTTTGTTATATTGGCATGTATAAAGCCTTGTGTCAAATTAGCAGTTTTCATCTGTGAAGACATGTAAAAACTGCAAAGGCATTGAATAAATAATAAATTAATAATGAAGATCTCTCATTGAATATCCAGTAATTACAATATTTTTAACATTTACTGGTGGAGTGGTTCAGTTCGTGAGTATTTAACTAACACTTTCAAATTAATTGATAAAAAAAGAATTATTGATAGACCTATAAAAATACCAATAGGAAAACCACTAACAAAATTTAGAAGAGAAAACCAATGAAACAAGTAGGTATACCTGCAAGGTGAGTCTTTGACTCGTACAAATATTTTAACAGTGGATTCTTGAAGTCAAAAGAAACACTTTTTTCTTATAGCATTTTTTCCAATTTGGCCCTGATACAACAAAGATAGGTGTAGCTATTTTAAGTTTTCATAATGAGCTGTGCCACCCCTGGAAAAACAAAATTAACTTTAGAATAACTAGCTGAATCTGTGATGCTACACATCTATAGATCTTTTGAACAGAGTTGTATTCAGCCAAAGTACCCTATTTTTCGAATTGGACTTTCTAATTTTTGAACATAAGATTTCTCGAAAACGGTACATTATACGAGAAAATATGAAGAATACTTTGATTTTACAAAACGTTCAAATATTCATCAAACAGCGTTCAACTCAGTTTCAAGAGGTGGGTTCTTTGAATTTATGGTATTTTTATGGTACCTAAAGGTAAAAATGAGAAAACTTTCGAAGAACATTCATCAAATAAATGAAAAGCTATATTCCGAAATTCATTTCATTCGATGAAACCGTTTGTGAGATAGAACTGAAAATAAATTCTTCATGGTTTTTCAACGCCCTGTATCTTTCAAACCGAGCCGATTCGAATAAAATGGTAAGGGAAAAATGTGTTTTTTTTTAACTCGAGAATCTACTGTTAAAATATCTGTAGAGTCAAAGACTGACCCTTTATAATGTTGCTTCGACTTATTGGAACAAACCGTTAACGTTCGTACCATTGCAGTCTATACATATCAACAGCCATTCTACAGTTCTGAGTGGTTGAAACATCGCCATTTGAGTTCAACCACAGCCTTCTAAAGTACGTCTCTATAGACGACTGGTGGTTTAACATGCATGGGTCACTAGCAATTTCCTCCTCACCAAACCCGAAATTCAACCAAGATCATATCACTCAACTCCATTATCTTACCATACATCGCTACAACAATTCACCAATTAGACGTCCCACGTTAGCAATCCTTTCCATCATCCTGTCAAAAATTTAATAGCCCTCCACGGTTCGGAACAACAAACCGAATGCCGCAACTATCGGCTCACGATACAGGCCAAATACATAATATGTTAATTCTTCTGGTTAACGGTATCCCTACCATGTAATAACTGTAAGACGGCTTCACCCAGTACTATAAAAAAAAAATTGGAGCCTCGGGCGAGCGATAAGTCTGAGAGCGGCTTTGAGCTGATGGAATTCGCTTGGTTTTTGCGGGAGGCCGTAGTTTATGTCTTGAGAAGAATCTTATTTGTTTTTTTTTCGGATTGCGAAACTACGAAAAGCGAAGAAGGTCGAAAAACGACCTTCAGCAAAAACATTTGGGTTTTTGAGGGCCATTTTTGTCCTACTTGCTTATTCATGATAAAGTATTGAATAAAGGCAATTACCAATAGGTATATGAGAGTTGATTTGAGCCATTATGAGTTGAAAATTTCAGTCAGTGGGTATAGGCAGACGTTATTCATTGTCATGACTGCCCTATAGCTGTAAGTATCCAACCCCCTGTAGTGGGGGTTAATACTCAATTGCTCAATGGCTATAGTTATTTGACTACCTACACAGTCATGGTGTGGAATCATGAATATTCATAACCCCAAAAATATTCCAACTTTTCTGTTGTATTTTGTTGTTTCTGTTTTATACATTTCAAATTACTTATTTTTCTTCATTCTTAAAAAAATCAGTGTTTGTATCATACATTCAAATAATAATTATGCATTTGCATTCTCGTAAAAAAAAGTCTAATTCATTGATTTTATTGTCATCACTGTGTCACAAAAATTTCAGAGGGTAGACAACGTAATTATCGATTTGATAAAAATAGGAGACAGAAGGCTGCGTTTATCATAGAAGGTTAACCTGCCAAGAAATTCAAGAAAAATTTTACAGAAAGTTTCATGATCTGGGAAGCTTTATAAACCGCGAAGACAGAAACAAAATATCAAAAAATGGATTACTCAACCACACGATACAAAATAAATATATTGCATAAAATTTTAATTTCCTGTGACGTCTAGGAAGGATGAAAATGATAACAGCGAGGGAATTACACCCCATTCAAATCTAAATGACATTTTTCTTCTGCAACAGACCTGCTATTGATATGTGGTTATCAAGGATATTTAATGAAAAATGAAGTTCATTGGGCAAAGTTAACCATCCTACATTTGGAAACGATAAGATAATAATTTTCTCCTTCTTCGAAATTTTCATCAAATTCAAGAACTTTCCACCAAAAATAATCACATAAAAATGAACAGTAAATCCAGCAGAGAAAATCTTCGAAATTGAAATTCTCCATTCTCTTCTTGTATGTATATAGTATACCTATTAATTTTTCTTCCATCAGTGAAAATTTGCACATTCTCTAAACATCAACTAGTTACATTATTAAATTCCATCCCTGTACTGTGTAAAGGGAAAAAAAAAGTAAGTTCCCTTCAACCCCATCTGAGAAGTCACGTGGTATAATTCCCTCACCTCCTTCATTTTGAAGCTTTCCTAGTTTCACCTTTGGTAGCACTAAAAGACGCTTTAAAACCTAATGTAGCTACTTCAAATTTGATTATGAAACTAACTTTCATACCTGTTATTTATTTTTTTAAAGAATAAACCAAAAGGTGTGATGGGTGAAATTTGACATTTGAACTGATACAACTATTATAAAAATTGGAGGAATATTGTTGGTTGAACACATGAATATATCAATGTGTATATCTCGGAATCCGAGAGTAGTAGGGAATTGTAATTTTGGGGTTATAAAGTGAAGCAATTGGTGAAGCGGTTTTTGAAATTTTGTTACTTGATGAGCTTCTTGTTGTCAGTCACGTGACCTCCGGATTCAAAATTATTAATGGTACATTTCGGCATATCCATTTTTCTTCAGATTAGACGATTTCAACAAACTATCACACTTATGGTCTGAAATGATTAATGTAAGAACTTCAATATTCTTCGTTTCACTACGAATAGGACGAACGTCTGAAACTGAAAATTATTATGATAATATTTCATATTTCATAAGAAAACGTAATAAAAAAATTTTAAATATTAAAGAAGATATTTAAATTGTCGTTTGTATCCGTGAATGCATTCTTCAAATGTTGTCAAAAATTTCTAGTAGGTACACATTTCCTGTGTTACAGCTCTACAAGTATCCTCTTACCTCGGCTACGTTTGTCATAATCGTCGTGGAACAAAGGATATTGAAGTAGGTACATACCTGTAGTTCAAAAATTTTTCCTTTTCCAGTTCATTTCTACTTCTCAATCACTCGATAGGGCGATTTGTTGTGTTTGAACACATAATTAAAAATAGTATGAGGGTGGAAATTTCTACACTATACACACCTAGATATTCTTGCAAGTCATAATCTGACAAAGATGACTTACAGCATCTGTGGATCGAAATAGAATAAGACTACCCTCAGAGTTTTCCGAAAAAAGTACCTCTTTTGTAAATACTCCACTTGAATATAATTTCATAGCCATCATCGTGTACACTCGAAAATAAAACCTTAATTTTAGATAACAGAGTTTAATCACTTGGCACTTCAATAAAATATCCAAATGAAAAATGGATTTCCAGAGAATGTCACTCAAGTTTGCATCTCACGATGTGAATCTCCATTGGATGAAAAAATCATTAAATATTAATATGTCAAATCATGGTTACACTGATTCCCTAAATTAGACTCATTATGGCATTTCTTCATTTGCTTCGTGGAGTTATCTGCTTATTTATTGGTAATTTTTCAGTATCAAGGTAGAAATTAGGAAGTCGGTCTACAATTTATCGAAGAGAACGGAAAATAGTAGCAGGTGATCTTGGAATATAAAATAGAACGGGAAATCTTAGAAGATAATCCTGATAGTAAAGACGTCGGAGTACTTTTAGAGTGGGGAAACTGTATTTCCCAATATTTCTTGGACAAATCAGTTCTTCTTTCAAGATAGAGATCCTTCGAAGTAAAATAATCTCCCCTGTTCTGTTACTTCAGGTCAAATAGAGATGGTATGTGTCGAACAATATCTGGTACATTTTTTCTATTTGACGAATCTGAAGTTACAGGCCAATTATATATTTTTTAAATGGCAACCCTAACTTTTTTGCCAGGAATCTATCCATTTCTGGGTAAAAATTTAGAGGGGAAATTTGTAAAACTAGTCTCCACTTCTCGCAGAGGGTAAAATAAAAGTAATTCTGTGTAGGAAACGTTCCTTCGTTAGAATTCAGAAGTCATAATTATAATTTACAGTTTTGACAAAAATAATTCAAGAGAACAGGATTTTCAATTCATTATCTGATGAAAGAATCTGATCTAGTGCATGCTCTCAAACAATTAATATTATTTCGATATTTTACCCTAGGCAACATTGTTTAAAAAAATGCTTCTAAAAAATATTATATAACTTCTATCACAGCAGCGATTTCATTAAATAAAAATTTTCATAATATTTTTCTATAAACGAATGAGTTCAAAATGTAACTACCGTTAAAAGTTCGAATTAGGTTCTCAACTTACTCATTAATCATCACTTTTGGGAAAAGAATGGAAGGTTCATATTTTTTTCATTCAATAAAAGACTCTCACTATTAAAATTTCCTAGCGTTGGGAATAATTTTTATTTTTATTTCACATGGTTCCTCCCTCTAGAACAGAACTGACCTTTTCGAACGATATTTCACAGTAATTTTTCTACTTCTCTGCCCCTCTTGTATCCATACTGTATAAACTGGATAATTTCCTGAAAACATATCATCCATATCTTGCTACGAAAACTGATTTGTTCCCGTTAGCCGTTTAGTCATAGACGCAGCGGTAAATTAAATTGGAACTGGTTCAAAATAAAATTGAGCGATATGATTTAAAAATGAAGGTACACACCTAGAACTATTAACTTCAACTACGCGATCTCAAAGGCGCTATCACCAAGTACCTGTTCAATGAATTGATCAATAGTTATGGTTTCCTGTTCCTGAATAAATATTGATTAGATGCAACTCTTATCTGATTATACCGTAAACAGAGTGAGGTTGTTAAATAGATTTAAGACCGAATTAGAGAAGTAAATAATGTTTTGATTACCAAGGAGGAATTTTCATCTTAATAATTCCATACTACTCAAGATATTTTCCATATTTCAAAAGTGAAATCAGGTCTACATATACAGATAGGAATCGGGAAGCCAGTGAAGAAGTTGAAAATCTTTTTACAGTTTTATTGATTTTATTCGAATCAACGATTCATGTCGTATAAATTGCTCGTGTGAATTAAATAAATAGTAATACCGTCCCTTGTTCCTTCTAACGATCAAAAAGATCTTACAAATTTAGTACCTACTTCAATATAGAATACAACATAGGTGCCGCAAAAATTTCAGCCACATTCTATAAAAAAATAATTGCCTATTGTTAGTGTGAAAGGTTCTCCTATAGAGACTGAATTATTTTGGATAGAATGAAGATATGTGGTTTGAAAGGGTAGATTCCATGTTTGCCCATAAAAACTAACTTGATTAATGTTTTCATATAGGCGAGTTATTACAAGAACCAAGAACCAGTAATATAAACTGGGCATCAAGATCATCTGACTTGACACGTGAAAGGATTTTCTTTAGGGTTATGTACAAAGTCATCTATCCACATTATATTTCTTTTTTTTTTCGTTGTCTGTATGTGAACTTCCATGACGTATCGTACAAATATATCTGAAATAATTGAGTCTAGTAAAACTAATGAACAGTCCTAAAACATAATCAGTTTCACTATGTCGTTTCGACAATGACTTTGAAGCGATATAATATTTTTTTATCTTATATTTACATTCCAAATAAGCCACAAATAGATAGAGGAATATGTATGCTTCTATCGAAGAATTCAACTTTGTTGAATTCAACAATACCAGTTCATTTATTTTTGAAGAACACTTTGAGTCCTTTATAGAAAGAACAAATATTTTGTTTATGACATATGTAACACGGTGGAAAAATGAAAAAGTAAACTTTCAGTGTTTTCAAACCATTTCTGCTATAAGCAGTGGAAAAAGTGGTTTTTTCCACCGTGTTCTGAGCTTCAACCCACTGCCCCTAATGTTGAAGAGGGGTGTTCCAATAGCTCATTTCCTCTTGAAACCTGTTTTAATTTTTGACTGAAACAGTAGCGTTTCCGCTACTGTTGCCGTTCATCAAGTAGAATAGTAGAAATGACAAAAGCAATATGGTTATTTCGTTGGCATGTGACATATGTCAAAATATTGCAAACTCAGTTCGGAAAAGTTTCGAACAAATATTTCAACAATAGATTTTTGAGGTCAAAAGAATCACTTTTTTTCTATACCAGTTTTTCTGATTCGACCCTGATAAAAACAAATAGCCATTTTAAGTTTTCATAATGAGCTGTGTCAACCCTAAAAAAACGAAATTACCTTCAGAATAACTAGCTAAATCTGTGACGCTAGATATTTGTGGATCTTATAAACAGAGTTTTATTCAGCTTTTTAATTTTTGAACATCAAATTACTCGAAAACGGCTCATTATACAAGAAAATATGAGGAATACTTTCATTTCACAAAATGTTCAAATATTCATTAAATAGCGTCCAACTTAGTTTCTTTGAATTTTCTCATGATGAGAAACCTAGAACACGTAGGTTATATCTTGTGTTCGCAAAAGATTCATTAAATAAATGAAAAATTATATTCCGGAATTCATTTCATTCTATAAAACCGTTTGTGAGATAGAACTATTTTTTTATGGTTCTTCATCCTGTAACTTTCAAACCGAGCCGATTCGGAAAAAATGGTAAAGAAAAAAAGTGTTTCTTTTGACCTCTGGAATCTGTGAAAAAATATTTGTACGAGTCAAAGACTCACCCTGTATAGGACTACAACTCTCAAACAATTCATGAATAATAAAGGGTTGGGCATAAGTCTGGAATAAAATTATTATTTCTTCGAACAATAACTCAAAATGAATGCAGCGATAAAACCCTGACTATCTTTTGTTTTAAGACAAAGCAAAAATGACGGTTTCATCGCTGCATGCAATCTTATGGTGGTTATATTTTTCGTTCAATAGAAATTATACGATCAATTAGAACATCTCAGTTTTATTTAGTTTTGTCGATACAATAATTTATTAAGAAACACCCTGAAACTTTGTGAATATTAACTTAATAGGAACACAAACTGCAGGTTCATACAAATTTGAAACCATGCATACATTTTCTGAAACTTTTTAGGGTTTTCACTCCCAATCTCTGGAACAAAATCAATTCAGAAATTGAAATAACCGAATTGCTCCTGCGTAAATTTTTGCACTATTTGTCAGGAGCAAATCAAGTAGAGAAAGAAAAAATTGTTGCCTAACAATGAACTGAAAAAAAGGACTTCGAAAATATAATTATGTATAGTGACGTTTCGGTGTCTATATCAGACTCCTTCATCAGACGAGAATCCATTTTCAAAAATCTTCTGAATTGTAGCTTTTATTTGACATTAATTTTTTTTCGACTAACTATATTTGCTCCTGACAAATTAGTGCAAGAATTTACGCAGGAGCAAATCGGTTATCTATTTCAATTTTTGAATTGATTTTGTTCCAGAGATTGGGAGTGAAAACCCTAAAAAGTTTCAGAAAATGCAGATCATGTCCCCCCTGTCATAAAAAATCGACCTGTCTGAGTGTTTTCACTAATTTTGATTCGTTGTTGAGTTATTGAGGGTGGACAGTTTTGTATTTCGAAAGTAATTTGGCATTGCCATCCGCCATACCAGGCTATACCAACCTATTGTAGACGTGGTTCTAAAGCTAAAGGAATTCATTGAACTCTTTTACTTATGTGATTATTGTAGCACCCATATTATATTATACAGAGTGTCCCGGAAACCGACGTCAGTCCAGCACATGGTGATAGCTCAATTCTTTTCTGACCAGAATATCAAAATTTGGCTCTAGTTAAAGTGTCTTGATTTTCGAGATATCGACAGTTTTGTGAAATTCGTCGAAATCATCACCTCATTGATGGCTTTCAGTACCACGGCTACAAATGTTGATGTTTTGTCGTTTTTTTTCCAATCGAATATTAAGGATGAATCAGCCTATTCAACACGATCAAAGATTATCCCAAGGTTACTATGTAGTGCTCAGAAAAAAAAATTTAATCGCACTTTTTTTTTTCTCAAATTTTTCCACAAAACTGTCAATATCTCGAAAACCAAGACACTTCCTCAAGAACCAAATTTTAATACTCTGGTCAGAAATGAATTGAGCTATCACCATGTGCCAGATTGACGTCGGTTTCTGGAACACCTGTATATACTGGATGTTGTCTCCTGAAAAAAAACATTCCAAGACCCATATCCCTGAAATTTTCATCGATAATTCTTCACGATCAACAGTTGCTATTCGAAATTCGTGCAAAAAAAGTCAGTTTCCCGTACTGCTTTCGGGTAGAATAGGTTTATGTACTTATTTTATTGCCACCGTTTGCTGGTCCGCGACTGCGATAAGAATTGAGAGACATTAAACCCGCGACCGAGAGATTTGTGGAGGTAATAAAATACCTGTTGCATATTTTACGTCGTTCCCAATTTTTTCCGTGAGGAGAACAAGAAGTTCAAGGTCGTCGTGCCCGTTGACGGATAAGCCGAATTCTCTTCATTGTTTTCGGAATTTCGATAGAGTTTACCGAGGTTTTTACATTGTTGTCAATCCCGCGATTCCGTGGTGTAGACACCTTCGCTTTTGACTGCAAGCATGATCGGGAATATCCGGATTTTGTTTATTTCGTCAACCATCAGCCACCAAATCGAATCAACCCTTAAGGGCATTTCATCGCCAAGAATTGCGACAATAATCGATACAAGATGTTGTGAAATGTGTGAAATTTATCTCAGGCGAGACTGAGAGGCGACATGAATTAATATACAAAAGAACTACGAAAAACTTTTTCAGATATATTAAAACTCTGTCCTATCTATTCTAACGATCCTTAGAAACATTCAGTATACATAGAATTTATCGAATAATTAAACAATTCAGTGTTTTAGAAAACCACACTTATCGTGTATTTTTTAGTTAATTTTGAATTGATTAATTTTTTGGGAAAAAATCGGACCTGATCAGAAGTTTTGGTTATAGTGTTGAAGATGCAAAGAAAAGAATGGCTCAATTTTTTAATGTTTTTTTGCTTATCTCTTCATTTCATACTGGTATACTTCGTCATCACGTGAAAATGCGGTACCGCATCAATTTTATTTCTTACCTAAATTTTAATTTCTTCAACATGCCATATCTCAGAAAATATTCTAAAAAAAAACTATGTCTGGAGAAGCAATTTCCATCAGGAATAAATGGCGCTGATAAGGGGTTCGTTCATTTTCATATTAATTCGTTCTGCGCCATTCAAAAGCCCTCTTCAAGTTCAAAGTTAACATTATTCTGGATTGAATTAAAAATTGATTATAATGGTTTATCCTCTAGAGTTAGACATATGCCATCTAATTTATATGGCGTTTTCATTATACCTAATTCAATTCAATCAGTTCGTCACCTCAGAAGCTCAAACATTTTTTATTCGTCAAACGGAATTTTTTTTTCATTGAAGAACAAATATTCATTCATGTTATTAACTTTCCGTGGTGCAATTATCTCTCCTAAGAATTTCCACATGAAGAAATTTCTCGAAGAGTCTCGCCATTGGCTACAATTCGTATCCTGGTGATATTGAAAAAGGACGTTCGTTAAGTGCTGCCATCTTTTCTACGAAAGTGGAAACTATTGTAATATCCGTAACTTTCACTTATCGTTCAACTGTTCTAGCAACACCCAACACTAAAGTGAAAAGCTCACCGACATCCGACATGTGGTTCCAAAAAAAAAACTAACGAACACTGTTCACGTTTATAGAAGATTATTTCATATTGAAAAATAACATCAATCACTATCGAGTACAACCTTCGTCACTCAGGAATAATGTAACATTCTACTGGTGCAAGAATTTTCAAAATCGGTTGAGTAGGTCCAGATATTTCCTCCCTAGAAACTCACAAATTGGGAGTAGAATGCCAGATTTAATTTTCATCAATTTTGAGTTAGCATCATAGAAATTATTGTAGTAAAGGTAAATAAAACACTATTTCAGATTACTTAGGTGATTTTTAATATATCCTCAACATGTTTCGAGCAATTAACAGCTCATCTTCAGGAGAAAAATCTCGAAAGTGAAGCTGAAAAAACGAGAAAAGACTCCTGGAAAAACAGTAACAAAGCCAAATATAAAATGACAAAAGTATAAAACTGAATGAAATACAACAACCTAAAAAACAAAGACAAAAGAGGAAAGAAGTCAAAACAATTGAAACTACAAAAATCTGTTGAAGTGAAGACAATATTTAAAAAACAAAAAAAAACAGTGACCAAACAAATCGAAAAAGGCACCAAAATATACTCACATGAAAATCATGAAATCTTCATGGACGAATTCACTGAAAGTTGATCAAAGTCGTGCAAATGAAAAATCATACAAAAAAACATGACCTGGTCTATCAATACTCACAATATTGCACAAAATCAGGTCTGTATTTGAAAATCAAAAGTTTTTTACAAGTTACGAATAGAAGATATAATTCCAATGAATTGAAGGAGATTCATAAATCTGAAGAGAGAGCGGAAATGCTGGTTCAAATAACAATAACAAGTCTACAGGACAATAAATATGTCCATGAAGTTTTATAGAGTTTTTGAGAACGTGTTTTGCCCCTTCTGTGCTTTGTGAGAGTAGTATACTGACGATTTCTAAAATCTGAACTGCCCCTTTTGGATGATTCGTAAGGCTAATTTGTGAGTGATTAAGTTGTTTGGTGTTGTTGAGCCGTCATTGTTATTTTATCGCATATTTCAGACTTTCTGGATTGCTTTCTAGGTGAAGGTGATTTCGTTCATGAGTTCTTGATTTATTTCGATATTTAAAAGAATGCAAGTATATGCCACCTCTATTTCTTACTTCATTAATTTCATTTAAAATTTATGTATTTTTCTAGTTCTGTGTTCAACTTAAACTGAAGAAAAATATTCAGTTGGTTGAAGTGTGTCTTTCTTGGAGTTCTCAAGGTAATTGAGAAATGAATGTTGAACGATTGCTTTAATCTGTACGTGTGTTTTCTGAATCATTGTTGAAGGTAGAATTCTGAAAAATCTCGTATTATTATTAGGGTATCTGAAGCAATTGATTTATAAAGAAAATTTTGGATGGACATCCATAGATTTAATTTCGATATTTCGTTGACGTAGAGGTAGATACGATAGATGTTTTTGAGTTTTGGAATATCTGCATGTCTTCATGATAAAATTATAATTGCTATGAACATCTAGTTTAGCTATGATGGATTCCTCATTCGTGCTTTCCAGAGTCTTATCGTGAACAATCAACCGTTAGTAAATCATCCCAAATGAGGTGAAGCTTATTTCTTTGTACCTTCGTTGCATTACGCAGATGACTGAAAACGCAGTGTCTGAGGAACACAGGAAATTGTAGCATAGTACGTCATCGATGAGAAACCCATTTTCGATATCTTTCATGCAGACCCCATTGAAACTTATCTACCATAGACCCATTGTGTCAATTCAAAACGCACGATAAGGTAATAGTTTTTTCACCGGGACACCTGTATTTTTACCGTGTTATAAAGAAATTCATTTCGATGATAAGTGGCTCGTATGACTGCACAGGGATTTGTGTAGTGAACACCGGGGAAATGACTAGGAACGCATGCCAAAGTGTGAGCAATTGAGTTTATCGTGATTTTTCTTTGCAGTTCGAAAGACGATGAGATTGACAGCAACTGTGTGGTGAGAGCTAGAGGACTACCTTGGCAAAGCAGCGACCAGGATATTGCCAAGTTTTTCAGAGGACTTAATGTGGCCAAGTGAGTAAAATGATTCAAAAACCTAAAAATATATTTTCTGTTTCACTTTAAATGTAGTAGGTACTTGGAAGTGGAAAATTCATCGCTTTGAATAAACCCAATACTAAGTGCAATAATTTCATTAGGAATATTGCAGTTTGAGGGCTTTTCTCAAATTCGAACATTGGAAAACATCAGTGTTTTGCCATTATTCTTTATAATTTCGATAACTCTTTGATGCACGCACAAAATTCATTGGTTCCTACGTTTCTTGAATTTATCACAAAGGTAATCAAAGTTGGTGGTCGGAGTTTAAAGAACACTTTCCATTTCCAACAATAAATTCAACTACCCCCCCCACTCCGCGTAGAGGGTGCATAGCAAACTCCACTATTAAATATGATTAACTTCATAATTTGAAATGCAATTTAATTGTACAGCATTTTTTCACAAAAAAGTAGCCAAGCAAGAAGCGCAGATATTAATTTGGTGAGTTACTTTTTGCTCACTCTGTTTACTCCCTTCGAGAATTATTGGTATCTCGGGCGGCTGTAAAAAATGGAAATTTTGTTGGTAATACTATCATTCAGTATTCAACCCACATTCAGTAAAATCTTGAGTTTCGGTATTCTGGTTGATGTTGATATTGGGAATAAACATTGACCCATAGGTCGATTACATCTATGTATAAGTCTTTGCAATGACCGAATATATTTTGAATTTCGCACTTTTTTTGTTCTTCGTTCAATCGAAGAATTTAGAAAATAGTTGCATCAATTTTGAATGCTGCTTCATTTTCTCTGAAATCGAGTATTTTTTCAGTTCAAAACTTTTCTTGGTTATATTCAGAGAATTCAGTTCTATGGGTGAATTTATACATAAATTATTGATCTTCTGTAACCAAATATTATGCTGCTTCTCGACTTTGTAGGCATGCTGATAACTCTTGAGTTTGAGGCTAGTATATTTAACATCTGGGCAGTCTGAGCTTTCTGTATAAGAATTCTTTGAATTGTAGAATAATTGAATTTTTTTGTAAAAAAGTACCTACAAAATACACATAAAAATTGATAGCTTACCAAATTGATACTATGCGACAGAAAACATTTTATGTGTGTGTTTCAAAACTATCAACTATCCATGCAACTGAAAAAGCCTAAGCACAAAATATAAACATTCATCCACTTCGATAAAATAGTTCTTTAAAAAAATTATTTGAGATGGTATTTATTGAACCTGATGAATTTCATACAAATCAATTAAATAGTTTCAGACACACGTACATTCAAATTTGAATCAATAAATTTTATCATCAACTTTCTGAATATATAAACGAAAATCATTTGTAAGAAGTCATATAAAGAAGTTCTTCGAACGTCACTTTCAAACGCATAACTTGGAAGCTGATAGCTCTGACGGTTTAATGCAGGATGAAGGTAAATATTATTTGTGTTGAAAGTAGTGATATCATACTCAAATGTTAATTACGATAGTGGCGTAGATTTTAGAAGGAATAAGAGAGTATCGAGTATCGGTATTTATCTCTATCGCACACACCTATTGTAAAAAAATACTTCAACCAATTTCGCTAACGTGCGAAGTATCCTTACCTCTGTTAACTGTATTATTTAAAAGTGTGCATGTAGGTATGCTGAAATCTTTTTCGGGTATTCAAAATGAAACTCTATGTGGATGAAGGTTGTATTTGAACTTCATATTGCTTGGGTTGAACCATATGGACTTCTATTGAATACGCTTCTTGGACCACGATGGAGTGATTGAAATTAAAAATTTTTGTCGAGAAATGCCATACACTATTGGTCATACTGAAAAGATCGAGGTGTTATTTTTTTTTCGTTATGAGATTAAATACCGAGGCCCCAATAACTCTGGGCACCACGAAATTGAAAAAGTCAAAGAGTTTCGAGAAAAACCATTTGGTGTATAGTTATTCAAAGGATCTTTTCGTCAGGGCCATTAGTATAATAATGTCCGATGTTAACTGAGAACTTTCCGTTTCAATAAGCTTCAGCACCCAACTCTTTTCTTCCACGTATACCGAAAACAAGAACCTTATCATATTCGTGTGGATTCAAACATAACTATCATAATTTATCAGAGCTTTTCTTCAATTCACTGATAAGCCGTAAGGTACGCCAGAGGCCGAGTCATTATTTCTCGAAACATGGAACAGTCGTCAGTGGAGAAATGATAAGATGTCAGACTTTGTACATAATGTTGTCTGGCTTATGATGTACCACGTGAATTGGGTTACGGTCAGTGACTGTGATGTGTGGTCAATGGTGTGAATTTTGTGTGAACGGTCAATTCTGTTAACAATATCATAAATAACCTCTGGTGAGCATATGGCAATTTTAAGCTTCAAATCCTCAGAATTTTGAGGAAGGCTGTAGGTATCATTCAAGCTCCATCTGAACTGTGTCCTTCCGAACTTTATAAGGCAAGGTGACACGAATAGGATATTCGCTGTTCTATCTTTCACGAAACTGAAGGCTGTTCTGAAAGTATCTCCTTTAATTTTTTTTTAACATCCAAATCATGAACAGTTTTTTGATCGTAGTTAGTTTCGAAACCGCTAAGTAAATTAAAGTGTCTTATATGTTTCCATAGTTGATCATTTTTTTTATTTCTTCTAAGCACATAGGTAAGACGCTACAATATAACTTTGGAGTTAGCAACGCTTCCTGATGCATTACTAAGAACGGTGGCTCTACTCCAGTGAATACAGACTAAACGATGGCTGCGTATTTTGAAAGAAACATTTTGGACGCCACTGTTGCTCTTCTTGCTCATTTTTTTTATAGTTGTTCCGTTCATTATGAAGACAACGTGACAATTCTTGTTTTTCGTAGGACGCGTTTACGATTAAAATAAAAATAATTTTAGTAATTTCATTTCCACTACAATGTTTTTCAGATTTATACTGCAAATGAATTTTTCCTTTTAATTTAATTTTTTTTAGTTGACGATTTCGAAAAGTTCTCATAACTTTTTTGTCTTTGAAGGTGCAGATCTGAAACTTGAACCTTCTACAGGCAATTTTTTCGTAGAATCCACTACGAGTTCAAAATATGTTTTCATTTCGAATCATTAGGAGAACTTTCTCTTTTTTTAAATGCACACTTTTATTGAATTTGTTATTTTTGAATGGAAAAAATCTTCTGTCAGTAGATTCTACGTATAAAAAGAGCCTAAGAAGGTTCAAGTTTCAGATCTGTAACTTCAAAGCCAAAAAAAGTTTTCAATTCGTCAAAATCTCATTTTTTGCTAATAACTCAAAAACGAAGAATCGTAGGAGGCTGCGGTTTTCGCCATTCTTTTCTCTGAAAAAGAGCTATGAAATGTGTCATCCGTTTTCTTCTACCTATCATAGTCCCCGAAATACCCTCAGTAGACAACGAATTTCGCCTACCCTGTACATTCGGATTTAAACACAAAAAAATTCACTCTCAAATTCTTACAGTTCTTGTTTCAATAGGTAAGCTTCGGAAAAAGTAAAAAGTCCACCTATGGTTCCTAATTTGGGAATGAACCAAATAATTATATCTGAAATTTGATTTGAAAAGTTCATATTTTGGTGTAACCGAATAATCATTTTTACGAGAAGCTGCAATTTTCACTTGTGTCTTACCTATGCTTTTTTAATTCTGAATAATCTTCGTGCAATATGATTCACTTGAAAAGTTGCAGAGTAGTTTATGCAACAAGCCTCTGGGAACAATTGATTTAGAATTGATGCTGATTACTCATTCACATACCTGCACATAACATAATACAAAAATTTATGTCAAAGTCTCGGATTATGATCAAAATCATAATACACAATAGTGATTTCAAAATAAGAATAAAGTACATAGTGTAAAACTTATAATTCAATAAAACTTTTTCTGAATTTGGTAGAAAACAATATTTTTTTGCATCTTTAAAAAAATTATATTTATTTACTATTCGTAGACATAGTAGGTAACAATGCTAAACACTATAAGGCATATGCAAACTTTGAAGTATTAGAAAAAGGATATTCATGAAGGTGCAGTAATTCTTACAAAATTATGTTCATAACAGTCGAAGAAAATTAACATAACTTGAAATGAAATCATTTTTTTTAACCTTCTTCAAATGAATTTATAAATGACAAAAAAGGGAATCACCATTGCTACACATTCATTTGCACCAATAATTGATAAATAAATTGATATCAATCAGAATGTGAATTTATAAACAATAACTCGAAAAACTCAGTCTGTTGCCAAAAAAATTACCCTTCAACTTCAAAAGTTTCAACAACCTTATACCTATTCAATTCTTAGGAACATTATCATCTTCTTTGGTCCATCAAGAAATTTAATTATTTGAGATTCATTTATAATACTCACAGCTTATCATAGTTATGATTACAGACACGAGAATAAAATTACTTCTAATCAAGAAATCTTTCTTCTTTAGTGTCCTTCGGTTCACTGTCGAGCATTGGTGCCTTTTCATTGTATATTTTCAAACTGAATCAGTTTTCTGTTTCCTTCTACGCAATATCCTTGAGTATCAACCATAGACTTATTACCCCGAGTATTTTGATATGTCTATGGTATGGGGTTGAATACTCAAAGGCAATATCTTCCTCCCTGTTGCTCCCGAAAATCTCGAATGTACGCTATATTCATTCCATTGGTTTGTTTCAGGGGTGGAGTAGCACTTTGCCTGTCACCACAAGGAAGACGTAACGGAGAAGCTTTGGTCCGATTCATCAATCAAGAGCACCGAGACATGGCCCTGAAAAGACACAAGCACCACATAGGCTCTAGGTACATCGAGGTGTATAGAGCCTCTGGTGATGACTTCCTCTCTGTCGCTGGCGGCTCCAACTGTGAGGCGCAGGCGTTTCTATCCCGTGGAGCCGCCGTCATCGTCAGGATGAGGGGTTTGCCTTATGACTGTACTGCTAAGCAAGTGGTAAGTTGAAATTTATGAAGATTGCATTAAGTGTGGTAATGGAAGCCTTCTCCATGTTATATTCACACTGAATATGAAAAATTAAACAATTGACCTGAAGAAATTATGTCTTCTGCCAATTTCACTGACTCTATTTATGACTGAGTTGATTAAGCAGAAAATGTGCTCTTCATCTGAAGCTAATACACGATTTTGTTTTGTCTGGATAGCTTCGGAACTCTTCTACTAAACAATTCTTTGTAGCGTTCCCTATTTGTTTTTGTTGCTTCATTTATTTTATATTTTATTTGCTTGCAGATTCTTATGCATGTATTGTATCTGTCGTAGTGTCTTAGCTGTTCAAGTTTAATAATAATGTTCCTTCTACACTGTAAACTTCAGGTGTTTTTTTCTTTGTCTTTATTTACCTCAATTTTATGAACCTGGAATTTTAAACGATTTTTCTGAATAATATATTCGAAAAAAATACATTTTGAAATCATTTCTTTGATTGATGCAAAAAATTATTGCCCACCACAAAATTCTCATCATCAAATCAATTTTTTTTCACTTTCGAATTGATTTCTGTATATTCTGAGGTTAATTATTGGCAATAAGCCAACCAGCTATAGAATTAGGCGACTGGCAGCGGAAAAGAAGGAATGCACTATATTTTTCCAAAATTTATCTAAAAGGAGCTATGAGTTTTTGAGGGTCCCATTTACTTGGGGAAGAAATCTTATGTATTTAATGATAAAGTGATGTAATGTAAACTCTAGAGTTTTTTTTTTCAGCTTGAATTCTTCTCATCTGGAGAAAACCCTTGTACCGTACTGGACGGTAATGACGGGGTTCTTTTTGTCAAAAAGTCTGACGGCCGAGCAACAGGGGACGCTTTTGTCCTCTTTGCCAGTGAATCTGACGCTCCAAAAGCTCTCTCTAAACATAGGGAATGCATAGGTTCACGATATATCGAACTATTTAGATCTACGACTGCCGAGGTTCAACAGGTAAGTTCTTTAAACATTCCTGATCCCGAAAACCATCAAAATCTTGTTTTTTTCCTCTAGGTTTTGAACAGAACGTTGGACCCTAAAGTGTACGAGACTCCCGCCCAAATACTACCTCCAATCCACCCTGTGCCTTTATTGCCGCAACATATAATCACTTCTGGGACAAGAAAAGACTGCATTAGATTAAGAGGTTTGCCTTATGAAGCCCAGGTCGAACACATTTTGGACTTTCTGGGTGACTATGCCAAAAATATCGTCTTCCAAGGTGTACATATGGTCTACAATGCTCAGGTGAGAATTTTTCCAATAATTTCCGAAAAACCCAAACTTTGGCTGCACAGTTTATCTATACTTATCTTTCGTCACCCTACACCCAATGGGTAAAAAGGGTTAAAATTACTATATATATATACTTATCTTTCGTTCACGATATCTTATTTTTCTATTTCACCCATTTCAGAAGACTGAATTTCGATAAAGTCTTCGAAAACGTTCAGTTTTGTTGAAGAAAAAATCGTTTCATTGTTGAGTATCCCATGCTTTTGAATCAAAAACTGAGTACTTACGAAGAATTAATAGCAAATGAACATTTGCCTTATTTTTCGATGCCTATGAGAAATGTTAGCATTGGTTCTTTGTTCCAGGGACAACCAAGCGGCGAAGCTTTCATTCAGATGAATTCAGAGCAGTCGGCCTACATGACCGCCCAACAGAAGCACCACCGCAACATGGTCTTCGGGAAGAAACAGCGCTACATCGAGGTCTTTCAGTGCTCAGGCGAAGACATGAATCTCGTGCTCACGGGAGGAATACCGGCTCCTGTGTCACCTGCGAAGGCGGCTCCTGCACTTCTCAGTCCCGGTATGTTGCCTTCAATTGCTCCCTTACCTCCGACTAATATACCCCCACCACCACCTCCCAGCACTTCTGTGGTCAGTAGTCAGGTTCATCAGAGCTTAGTAACGTCAGCACCCACCACGCAGAATTTAGGGTGGGACAATCAGACATTCCTCGCGCAAGAGCAGGCGCATCAGGCTCAGATGATCGCGCATCAGAACCTGATCGCCAGGCAGAGTCAGGCGGCTCAGATGCAGAACCAAATGCTGCTCATGAATCAGATTGCTCAACATAATTTCGCGGTTCTTAACCACCAGAGTCAGATGGGGACGGTTTCGCCCGCAACCTCGACTCTGCAGTCTTCCATAATGAAACCTCAGATGTCCTTCATGCCTCATCTGCTTCCCCAAGCGCCCCATCCCTTGGTCTTCCTACCACCGAGACTTGGAATGACGTCACTGTCTATCCCTAGAGCTCAGATGCCCTATCCCCACCAGTTCATGGCTGGTGCTGGTCCTGGAATGTATCCCTTAGTTCCACAACCTCAGGTAGCGGTCAAACGGTCATACTCCGATGCTTTCACAGATCAGAATACATCAGCTAAAAGGGCTTATTTGCAACCAAACACTGGCACGATGTACCCGCAATTCTATCCTAATATGTGAAGAAAGATGATCAATGATTATCAGAATGCTCAAAGTAATATATGAATCTGTTTTCATGGAGTTCGTTTTAGAGTAATTGGTAGGTTCCCTTCATTGACTTTCATCATTACGTTTCAAACACGATTCTAAGTACGAAAAAATTGATTTGTTTGTTGATCGTTATTGTTCAAATTGCAGTTGTACTTACATAAATACGTGGATAATGTTTATACATCCCCTTATATATTATTAATAAGTGTGTTTTAACTTAATTCCGAAGTTTAAATCGTAAGTTGAGTTTTTTGTAGATTTTATGCGTTGACGATCTTAAATTCTCTCTTGTTCGATATAAAGTAACTAGTTATTGTTATCGTTTTACTTTATAATATTCTACACATAAGTTTAAAAGTAAGTACTTAATTTGAAATGATAAATTGAATTGTTTTTGGTAATAACCTCTTTTTCGTGAAACTCATCGTTGTGAGATTTATTATTAACTTTTGAAAAATTTGTGAAAGATCTCGAAACCATTTCCTCAATATTCTAAATAGTCCCCTTCACCAGATACTCGGTAGTATTTTTGATGATTACCCTTTATTGACATTAATAAGCCTAAGTGCCTTGAAAAGAAGTAGGTATATGATTATCCCCACAAATTCTTGAGATTATTGATGATGCTCAACTAGCGTTCGTATTGAACGCAGAAATATTCCAAATGGAAGGAAAACAGTTCTGAATTTCCCAAATCGTTGGGAAGTCCTTACTTCTGACGAAATCTGATGAACCTGACTCTTTTGCTCATTTCCGGTGTCGGAAGAATTGTGCCTTTTATTATTGGGACGAATATTGTGATTATATAGACATTCCAAGTACTAGTTTTTTAATATTTACACATATCATTTTTATATTCTCTTTATAGGTGTTGCATCTATTTTTCTAATTTTATTTACTTCGTTCGAAATTATAAATGTTCAGGCAGCTTTTTGTTATAACAAACATGATTACTGCGACTAATTAGTCTTGGATTTGGGTGTATTTATTATCTTTTCCTGGTAAAGAGACTAAAATGCGACTGGAGCTAAGATAAAACGACAAAGTATACAGGAACTTCAATTATATGATGTTCAATATGGCAATCAATAAGATTTTTCATTTGCTATTATCTCCAGTCGTAGTTTTACCCACTGTGAAGAATGAAATGGGTAGTACTGAAATGACAACATTCTTGAGTGATCTTGGAAACTCCAATAATGTACAAAATAGAATATTCTGATATATTTTTCATTTATTATATAATGGGTCTTAGATATGTTCTTAGTACATAGAATATTGCAGCGGAAAAAGAGATTTCATTCACAGAAACTCGAGCATTGTTTTATTTGTAGGACCTTAGAATAAGCCTCCTTGTATTTTTCCTTAGCTTACGCTAGATTCAATGTGTTTTGGTGTGTTGCGCCTGACATATTTCAACTTGGCGTTGGTTGGAGTTTTGTAGCTCTGGTTTCGGTTATTAGCAGTGGTATATATTTTTTTCAATGGTGTAGAACGAAGCTGAGAATATATCCTGTTATTTACATATTTTTCCATATGTATTTTGACTTGAATTGAGAATGTGGCTTCGCTACAGAGCTCCAACGTCAACCGTCCAAACAAGTTGAAGTATATTGTCTCACTATCAAAGAGCAACCTAGGCAGAATGTTTGGTTTATTGGTGTTCATTGGTTTTACAACTAACAGCTCAAATTCTTTAACTTTGCTGCCCATTTTCCAGCATTGTATTTCCAATTTACTAACTTGTTTTCAAGGAGACCTAAGGTCCTTTGAAATATTAATCCATCCACGTTTTCTGAAACGTCGACGAGGTACGTATGAAATGAAATTTTGGAATTTTCGTGGGTGTTGGTTTTTCTACGTCCGTGGTAGATAATTTCTGGGTTTCTGTTTATTGTTTTAATGTTCTAATTTCTTCAAAATTAACGTGGTCTAAAAGATGACCACCATTCATAATTATTCTTTAACAGTGTTTCGAATAATGCACGAGTTCTTGTTATCAGTAACTAAATCAGGAAATTGACACGCGCAAATAAATAAATATCAAGTCAATCGAAGCCATCGCAAATAAAATTTTTAGACATGATTTTGTTCAGATTCTTCTTCTATGAGGATATCACAGAAAAATGAATGAATAAAAATGATATTTCATTCGCTCCTTCCTTATCTTGAGGCTTGGAAGATACTCAAGACCCTGTAATATAAATATGATACCAGAAAGGGGTCCAATTTCAAATATTTTTCAATTAGTAACAGGATAATTGCATATTCTGAGTAAGAGACAAAATATTTTTTCCCTCAGCAGGTTTCGTACCATCATATATAAATTTTTATACTGATTCATTTTTTAACATCATCGCTCTATAATTGGTACAGCTTGGGCTAAAGTCAGTTCTTCCTGATAGTTTTAAGGCTAGTGCCTTCTTTAATTGATTGTTATTTCGATTTTGTGTTAGAGTTATCGAGGTAAAATTCGCGAATTTCCATTCAGAAAATTGTGGAGAGATTCATATTTCTAAAATATCAGGGCATGCTTGTCGAAAGGAGTCATCAAAGCTACATTGACTAGCGGAAGTACCCAAGGAAGTTAATATTTTTTAACTCTTTGAAACACATTATTTCCTGTACTGTTTGCAGCAGCTCTGTTTCATTTTATAATTATGTCCTTATTATTTACACAATTAATAAATGTTTGTCACATTAATGCTTGGGTTTGTTGTTAGTTCTCCTCTTGCTATGAATATACTGCTCATTTCTCTGAAGAATCTCTCAACGATACAATTAAGATTGCAGAAGTTTTCTGAGTATTACTATTCTTATAGTTGAACGATTTTTTATCGCTGGGTTAGCTTTGGATGCAATTTTTCACGAGATATCTCCTAGAGAAATGGGCATTATAAAAATGTGGGCTAGTTAAGGGTAGTTCCTGGGATGGAAGTCATACGTGGTGTCTGCTGCCGACATGGTAGAACGGTTAAAATTCTGCTACATTGTGGTGAGTCTCTTTTACTTATTTATCCTCTAGTTCATTTCCTTCATTACACTTAGTTATTCGAGGAAGCAATTTCTCGACATTTCAACAAGTGGTATTTACTTGGTGCAAGGAATAAAAATTACTTCATCCAGCATGTCATAATCATCAATTCATGTTTTAGATTAGTGTAACTAAAAATGTATAGATTTTATGTTCCTTCAAGGGTTTGGTAGCCTCGGTACAGGCTTGATCGGTGTTAGAAAGATTAATGTTTTCAGTTGCAACAATAGTCTGTAGCCTATTAATTGGAAATAACATGCAACAACCAATGGCAGAGACGGTAAGACAGGTACTTGCTGCTTCTAGTTGATATTCGAACAGAGAAGATACATTTATAACTAAGTATGTAAAGAGTATGGTGCTATCGGCTATGTTATTGTTATGCCAAAAATCATTTCAATTTTTCATTCCATTATATGCAAAAATCATCATCATCATCATCAAATGCAAAAATTATCAAATTTGAGTCGAGTTTCGCAATGATGAATAGTGCATAGTACGGTAGCTTTTGTTCTTTCTGTGTTGCCTATTCATATGGAAGCAAGCAATGACTATTGCAATTGGTGTAGTCCAATGAGAGTGTAGAAGGTGCAAAAAAAAACTTTGGGGTTTTCAAGTGGCACATCACTTCACATTTTTCTTCAAAAACAACAGCTATTTGTGGATTTGCTCTATGCTGTGCTGAAGAATGATTTTAAATGATGAAAAAATTCATGTTTTTTTTCATTATCGATATATTATTATAGTTGGGGAGCAGATGCTAAATCGGGATTTACTTGAGCGTCGTGGAGACCTGATGGGTTTTGAAGATACGATGCTAGAAAAAAAAGGTTCTATGATTTATGCACTTTCAGCGGTGGGGAAAGCGTCTGCAGGTTTTCAGAGATGTAAAAAAATCATCAGGTGTACTCGAGCGTATCGGATTAAGATACTGTATATGCCCTACGTGTCTCTGATAATAAATTCATTTCAATCTGACAGTTTACGTGGTAGGGTTGACAATTTTTTCGAGCTTGTCAGATTTTAAGAAGATGTTAATTGGAACCAAAGGAAGCTACTTTTCAAGAAACTGACAATTCGGAAGTGGCGAAGGTCACAGCGGTCCTTTGAAAATGCAAAAAAAATCGTTACATGTACATACTCGAGCATGTCAGGTTATCATACAGATGGTTAATATCGATGTTGCAGACGTATTGACCCATTAATCTGACACAGATCAGGGGGGTTTTCTTAATCTGACAGTTTGAACATGGCAAGGGGCATTTTTTTCAAATATCTCCCTTCCTGTATCTCTCATCGTTTCAGTATGAGAGTTGTAGACAATAAAATTCTATACAACTTTTGTCTGAAGCAATTTCTCATAACCTTAATCGTTTTCGAGCTAGAGGATGATAAGAGCGAGGAGCTTAGCCACACATGCGAGAGGCCAAGGTCAAGGTAGAAACCCAGTCCAATGATCATTCATCGCCATATATCTCAAAAACGTTCAAACGTAGAAAAAATTGCTTCGGACAAAATTTTTCGGCTTGCTGAAACTGTCAGATTATATTTTTTCCGTTATTCTTGAATCTTCAGCTTCAAACCAAGAAGCGCTCGAGAATGTACTCGTGACGTTTTTTTTTTTGCCATTTTGACGCCGTCCCACACATTTTTCTCAAGCTTAAATTGTCAGATTAAGAGAATATATACTTTTCAACATGTAATTAACCACAAATACCTTAAACTGACACTCTCGAGTATGTACAATGGTCGTTTTTTTTTACCATTCTGACAGGCTGTCCTAGACAATTCCCCCTATATACTGGTTTGATTTTCGGTAGAAGTACTCTACAGGGTCCAAAGTATCTCCCCAACTAGTAGGGGAGAGTTCCTTTGAATTGGACAGTCCATGAACCGGACGCTACAGTTTTCTACTACACTCGATAGTAATTTAGCATCCTTTACGTAAATCCCATCTTCGCAACATCGATCGAGATCGCCTTGTTGCGAAAATGGGATTTACGTGAAGGATGCTAAATTACTAGTGTAGTAGAAAACTGTAGCGTCCGGTTCATGAGCTGTCCAATTCAAAGGAACTCTCCCCTTGTATATTATTACGTACCTCGAAATCTTTAAAGGTGTTTCACGAGCGTTTTACCATATCCTAATGAGGAGGATGATCTAGGCCTTCCAGAAAAGTTTCTTCTTTTATACCTGAAGGCCACTAGTTTTGGAGATACATGGTGATTTATGGATTTGGGCTTAAATTTCGATATCCATAATTTGAGAACGAGTGGTTCGATTTTAATGAAAATTTGTGAGCTTATTAACTTCCAATAGTCCTTCAAGATGGCACATGCAATTCTCAGATTTTCGGGACAGAACTGAAATATTGAGATTCATCTTTCAATTATCAAAATTTATATTTTCTGGATCAAAAAATTTTTGTTTTCAGAATTCAATTTTCACTTCGCATAGCACACTTGTTCTAAAAATTAAACGAACGAATGAATGTCTTCGGGAAAAATCATCAGGCATTGTGTGAAAAAAAATGGTTACTGGCAGTGATGCGGCTTATTATTCATTCCTACCCATGCCATTCGTTTGAATGGCGTTCCCAGCTTTAGAAAAAATCAGAAAGTGCAATATTATAATAAAGTAAAAAAATCAGCAAGTTCTTGACCCTTTTTTTCAAACTTCACCATTGGTTGTTGCAATTCAGGCTCACAAAGCACCGACAACTTATGCTTTCTATATCTCGTCCGAACTATAGAAAAATTCTTAGGCAAAATTTGAAAGGTGTTGGATCACTTGTTGAATTGCTTCTGTAAAACATATATTAGACTTAGTCCAGTGCTACGAGGTCGATGGCGATGTTTCATTAATTTTTCTTGATTTTGAACATTTAGGTGGAAATATGATACCGACCGCCTTCCATCCAGGACCCAACTTCCCTGGATATGCTCCAGTTCAGATCGCTGCAACTCCACTGGGTCCGAGACAGTTCGTTCCTCATCAGATTATTTACTGGCCGTATCCCAGTCCACCGGTGTCGCCAACTAATTATTATCCAACGATGCCGCCTCCTAGTGCTATGCCGCCGCAACAGCCACAACAAGCAATGGTTAGTACATAGTTGTAGTCTTAGAACATAAATACATGGAATGGACATTGACGTGCTATGAATGTATTTGTTGTGGTACAAACATTCGATACTTCTCTGTCTAGCGCGACACTAAGGCAGTGGCGTAAAATAAATAAATTTATATAGCTCCTACCTTTCTGTACGGAAAATTGACGTGATAATGATGTCAGATCCACCTATCTCAATTGTGATTGGCGACACTAAGCAACTATCTCACTCCAGTCTTTGGACAACAAAAAATATTTATTTTCCATTCCTTGTATCTATGTTCCAAGGTTGTAGTGGACTTAAAATAAGCTGGTGGTTGTTTTAATAAATGCTTCGATACTCTCCTTTGCCTATTTTCAAAAGGTGTTGAATTTGGAATTATCGTACCCACCACCACCACTGCTCTGGTGATGGGTTGATAACCGAATCATGGTCTATAATTTTCAATATGTTTTCAGATTTCTGAATTTTTAAACAGGGTGTAGTTGAAAATGAGGCTTTTTTTGCAACAGAAGATAGAACTGGTCAAAATGACAAAGTTGAAAAAAATTTTAAATGATTACTGAAATAGATTCTTATACGACCCTAGACCGTTTGTTAGCTGAATTATCGTAAAGCAGTGCGAAAAACATCTCCTGATTCGACCATATTGGCTCGTTCGATATTTACGTGGTAATGAAAATGGAAACTCAGGATTGCCGAATTGTTCTCATTATTTTTCAGTAACTCTCACGATTTTATGAAATGGCTCATTTCGATAGCAACTGACAGAACAGAACCGGAGTATAAAAAATAGAATAATACTTCAAAATCTCACCAATAAAATTCGTCTAATTTATTCACGAATTTTTTCACAATGGGCATCACAATCTTCTTGTTCGAACATTCCAAAAATCGTCGTAAAAATGAGATGAAATGGGGAAACTTCATAGCACTTTTTCAACATAACTGACATAAGCACTTTCAAGAAACTGCCTCGATTTCCTACATCTTTTTTTCACCCTTAATTGCACGATACAACAATTATGATTCTCTCAAAAGTGACCTGATGCATCTAATCCGATGAACTTGGTACATGTCCAGCCATATGTTTATGTTTTGTTTCGTTTTTGCGATGCCGGAGTCATCTTCCACAGTCCCGCACTTGAAATTCAATGAAATTTTGTCGAACTTCTAGGGGTTGGATATTTGATATAGACAATTTTTGCTTATCGACTGATTTTGACGAGTTCTACCCTCTGTCAAAAAAAAGCCTCACCTTTGAAAACACAGGGTATATAATCTACCATAATGAAAGATTTGCTAGTGCTTGATAGAATAGATAAATTTCTCTTTATTGAGTTCAATGGCTTATAACTTATAACCTTTATGGATATCAACTCGCTAATTCCAAATATTACTACATTTTTGAATGTATTTTCAAATTCTACGTTCAGTCGTGAAATTTTTGCAGTCTTAGCTATACCTTGATGAGTTTTCGAGTTATTCACTGTTTTGCGGAAAAGGTGACAGGTGTAGGTTTGTAAAAAACTGCTTATTTCTCAGGAATGAGCAATGCACAACCTTATATCTTTTTGATGAAATTGGTTACTTAAAAGAAATTCAATATTGTGTTGTAATGTGCAGGAGGATGAAATGGGTCAGCCATAATTGGATTTCAGAAATAGACATTTAGTCGGTTTTTTTTCAAATGTCGAAAGAATCTTTAATTTCGATCTGGATCAAAAAAATTTTATTACCTTAAAATGTAGGGTCAATTTGGGTATAGGGAATATCAAGAAGACTTTCCCTATTTTTGTTTCCAGTCTCAGGTGGTCCAGTGTAATAATACAGTGTAATAATAGAGGGTGAGTCCCTGACTCGTACAAATATTTCAACCCTAGATTCTTGAGAAACACTTTTCTCCTTCACAATTTTTTACGATTCGGCCCTTATAAAAAGATAGAGCCATTTTAAGTTCTCATAATAAGCTGTGCCACCTATGGAAAAATAAAATTACCTTCAGAATAACTATCTAAATCTTAACACTACACATCTGCGGATCTTTTAAACAGAGTTGTATTCTGCCAAAGTACCCAATTTCACAGAAACTTTTTAATTTTTGAACATCATATTACTCGAAAACGGCGCATCATACGAAAAATATGAAGAATGCTTTTATTTTACAAAACGTTCAAATATTCATTAAATGGCGTCCATCTCAGATTCAAGAGTTGAGTTCTTTGAATTTTTGATATTTTTATGGTATGTAATGGTCAAGGTGATATCTTGTGTTCGAAAAAGATTAATCAAATGAAAAACTATATTCCGAAATTCATTCCATTCGATAAAACCGTTTGTCAGATAGAACTGAAAGAACTTTTTTTCGTGGTTTTTCAATAGCCGGTATCTTTTAAACCGAGCCGATTCGGAAAAAGTGGTAAAGGAAAAAAGTGTCTCTTTTGACCTCAAGAATCTACTGTTGAAATATTTGTACGAGTCAAAGACTCACCTTGTATAACTATTGGGATATCATAAATCGAATATTCTATATTATTAATCACACGGTTTCTCTGGATAGTCTAGATGAGTAGAAATAAAATATCCAGTAGGAAATGTATGCTAATCTCAGAGGATTTTGCGGTTAATTGATCTTTTGAAATATTAAATGAACCTCCATCAAAAAACATTCGATTCAGTCAATAGCTTATTGTTAGTATATCTTCAAAAGTAAATTATCGTTTGAAAATCTATCCATTTGTATACGTTACTCTCATAGTCAATTGAGGCTCAGTTGCAGAAACATTCGTCAAGATTTGAAGCCCCATTGAAATTATAAACTGCCATTTTTTAAAGGAATAATGGAGGATTAAAATTTAAATAGAGTATTGAATTTTAACAGTTGGCTGTGAGCTTAATAAAAATTCTGTCATTATGAAACAAATATTTTTTTCAGATTCCTCCGGAATGCGTTTCTTTACCTCCTATGGGGACGATTCCTACAATAGATGCAAGGCTCATGTCTGACGGAATCCAAAGATCGGAGCACGAAAAACCAAGGCAAAATTTCCCCCAGAATCAATACGTTGAACTGATTATCTAACTGACATATCATTATTCGATTCTTAAAAGAGTGAAAATCAACTCTGAAGCCAAACCTGAAGGCCACTTCTGATAATTGCCGAAGATATACTTTATAAGTTATAAGTTCCTCACTTTAGATCCAGGAATTATTTTGTGGATGGCTTACTCATGTACTTTGTTATTCATCATTTTTATTTAATCACCGTTTTTCATCTTCATTCTTTATTTTTGAAGTTTTTCGAAATTTTTATCATATTTTATTATTTGTTTTTCAAATAAATTCTCTATTTTTGTTTATATAATAGTGACTGACACGATTATGATATCAGGTCCTCACCATTCCTCCTATTTCCGATAGATTATCCTCAATTCTCCAAAAAACAACAGAATTAAGGTGATTGAGTTTCATCAATTCAATCTCACAGCCATCACACAATAAATCGCAGTTACTATAGATATAAATAAATATTTGCTAAGATAATTTAATATATTACAAATTACGCATATAATATATTTCTTGTCGAAATCATAATGACAAGATGAAGATGTACAAGATTTCTCTATTTGATTTTTTTCACAATGTCGTTGTGAAGAAAGTCTCGAGGTTGAAAGGATGTAAATATTTTTGAAACAACAAAATTTTTAACGTCTTCCATAATATAATTGGTAGGCAATTTTATATCAATATACAAATCGAATTTATTGATACATATCTTGTTTGGGATAATAGTTCAATTATAATTGGTGCTTCGTCCAAATCCTGACTCGAAGGAGCCCAATGAGTTGTAGAACAACTCGTGGTATATATTATACATACTTACCCCAAAAATTCCCTGAATTCATTAGTTTATTAGATTTCTAAGAAAAAGTGCACTCCCACAATGTGATTTGATAAGTAGTAAAATAGTAACTGAATCTTACACAACGAATACAGTCATAACTAAAACTCAATATATATTAGAATAAAATTAGTAGTTAAAGTGCAATAATTGTAGAAGTTGTGTAATATATTAGTGATAAAAAGTAGTCAAATTGGCTAATTTTCTTGATTTATATTGTTATCTATAGTTATATTATATATATTATTTAAAGAGTGTTTAATTCGATATCAATAACAACGTTGTTTATTTTTTAATGAGCAGCCAAGCAATTTAGTCGACTATAGTGTACCTTCTGCCGTCAAGGTCGTTTTAGAAAAGATTAACTACTATTAAATGACAATATTTTTTAAGTATTTAATGTAAGATTTATGTAATTGTTTTCCGATATTCTTCCCATGAAGATGACACAGTTGAATATTTTTTTGTTTTTGAGAACATTCAGAATAATAAAGCTACCTGTTACATAATTTTGTCTTACTTATTTAGCATAAGTAATATCCTTATCAGTGCAATAGAAAAAGCATACAATTACTGAAAAGTTGTAACCCACGCATTAATTGTTGGAATGGCTTTAGAAATGTTCCAATATCCTATCTCTCTCCAACAGCGCAGTTGGGCCAAAATGTGCCGCTGTTTTTCAATCAAATTCCCTAGGGAACTGAAGCTCTAAAAAATGGTTGATATGAAAGCTGTAGAGCATGAAATTTCGCGTCAAAAGAGGCCAAACGCATATGCAGGGTGTTACCTTACTAATTTATAGTAAAAAAGAAATAGGTTGCATGTTTCACCCTTCCGAAACATCCAAAAAAAAAGATTTCTTAGGTAGCCTTTTTATTGCTAGCACACGCTTACAAGATGCCATTCCAGTCCTACAAAAAATAATAAAATTTTTGTAGGAATGGCCTGAAATATCATTAGTTCAGATCTACCCCCTTCCAACTTTCGCTCTTATTTGGTAACAGCTTGTATTTCAGACAAATAACCGTTGTCGTTAGAATAGAATAGAATAGAATATATAATTAATTCAAGAATTATTGTACAACACAATAAAATTGAAATCCGTCAAAATCAAAACTATTTACCTTCTACACAATTCAAAAAATTCTGACAGTGTATAGGGTTCACCTTCAACAATAAATTTATACAAACTCCTCTTGAAGATCTTTACATTGCACAAAGTTCTTAATTCATAAGGAAGAGCATTAAACAATTTTATCCCAAAATACAGAGGAGAACACTCCGTCATCGCTAAAGAATGATAAGGATGAAAAAATGGTTCTTTTCTTCTGGTTTGATTAACATTTTTATATCTTTCAAAATATTGTGGATGATGTTTCATGAAAATTAGTACCTTATATACATATAGACCACACAGTGTTAAAATATTTTGTTCCCTGAAATGTCCCCTACATGACTCCCTAAATTTTAGTCCTAATACAGTTCTCAACATCGATTTTTGTCTTAAAAACACTTGTTCAGATAGTGAGCTTCCCCCCCCAAAAAATTATGCCGTAGGACAACAATGATTGAAAATTAGAGAAATATACAGTCTTCAGTGTATGATGATCCACTCTACTCTTGAGTATGAATGTTGAATATATAACTGAGTTCAGCTTCCTTGTTAGTTGGTCAATATGACAGTTCCATTTCAGGTGATCATCAAGAAAAACGCCCAGGAATTTGGTAGAGGTGGACACCACAACCTGTTCATTAATATGCTGTGGGATAACGGCAGAAGATCTATCTGTACTGAATACTACACATTCAGTCTTCGCTATATTCAGCACTAAGCGATTGTTCTTGCACCAATTGTTTATCTCATCTAAGATTTTCTGTACCATCTCTATCGTTAGTCCAAAATTAGGAGATCTCAAGATAATATTAGTATCATCTGCAAATGATATCAGTTCTACAATAATTGCCTCGATAATTTTATTGTACAGGAATGATGGAAGATCATTAATGTAAACCAGGAATAGCAATGGACCCAGAATACTACCCTGAGGCACACCAGTGTTGCTTACTTTCTGTGTAGACTGATATTCACAGTTATTCACTACCATTTTGACAGTTTGAGGCCTATTACTCAGATAGCTTCTTATGAGTTTCAGTTGATTGTCTCTAATTCCATATCTCCGCAGTTTTTCTAGCAATATCTCTTTGTCCACACAATCAAACGCTTTGGATAAATCTAAAAATAACCCAATTGGTAATTCTTTCCCATCCAGTGCTGCTAAAAGAGAGTTATATAATTCAAATATAGCCGTCTCGGTTCCTTTTCCTTGGATATATCCATGCTGACTCGGAGAAAGAATCTTGAATTTTTTGAAGAAATTCAAAAGTCTTCCGCTCAGAACCTTTTCGAAAATTTTTGCAAAGCTAGATAAAATACTGATCGGCCGATAGCTTCCTGGTTCTTTTAAATCTCCTTTTTTAAATATTGGTTTTATTACTGCTATTTTTAAGGCCTCTGGAAAAACGCCATCTTTAAAAGATCTATTCATTATTTTAGCCAAGGGCTCAGCAATGAGGTGTATAGTTTCTTTTAATATATCTTGGGGAACGTCGTCCCATCCTGATGATCTGGAATTTATCATCTTTTTTACTGTATGAATGATTTCCTCTTCAGTGATGTCAAAAAGGAAAAAGGATTTCTCATTACATGGTATTGAACTACAATCACCCCTGTCAGATCCATCATCCACGTTGAATGTTGAGTGAACATTAACAAAAAAACTGTTAAAATCATCCACCAATTTCTGCGGTTCCCTTTCATCTTCAATTGGGCTCGAATGCCTACACTTTTTCCCCAATGATTCATTCACAATTTTCCATACTGCTTTTGATTTATTACTTGATTTCTCGATTGTATTTCGGTTAAGTTTTATTCTTTCACTTTTTATTAAAGAGTCATATCTATATTTCATTTCTTTATATGCTGATAGATAATGGTCAGATGATCTAGATAAAATAAATAGGTAATCAAGTAATTTTTTATGATCTTTGATGTTGTTAGTTGTCTCTTTATGGTTGATATTGTTAAAGAAACGGACTGTTTTTATGGGAAAGCAGGACTATATTAAAAAAATTATTCCATTTGATAAAATTCTTAGTGGAATATACTTGAAAATAACTTTTTTTTATGTGTTTCCAACAGAAAATTTCTTTTTTTTTCAGCCGAAGTGGAAAAAATGATAAAAGAAAAGAGTGATTCTTTTGACCTCGAAAATCTGTTGTTAAAATAATATGTACAAATCAAAGACTCTACCGGTATACTACAACAGGTAAACGTTATTCATCATCGACTTCCAGACGCGTCGATTTTAACTTGGTTGCTGTGGGCGCTCTTATAGAGACTGAGAAAAAAAATGGCAAAAATTTTATGATCTATTTAAGAAACTCATACGAAAACTTTTTATGAACCCATATCGAAAAACACTCTGTTTTCGAGATGTAGGATGTTGAGATTAATTCCCTGAAATGAGATCTTTTTTATCAAAACAAATTCTGAAATATTAAAATTGGCAAACTGGCATTGCTACAGCAGTAGTGGAAAAAAATTCAAAATAACTCTCTTTAGGGAATGTACTTTGAGAGCCTGTATTTGTAGAACAGAGCTTTTTCGGATATCAAGCATATAATGTTTTCGTTCAATTGTTTGACCTAGAATAAACCAATGAGTTTTTCAACTCATCGAAATAATTTTTATTTTCGAAAAATAAAGAATTCAAATATAACATAGAAACTTGAACGACAATAAATAGCATAACAGCAAAAAGTGTAAGTATTATATAGGTAAAATAATTTCACAGGCACAGGTACACGAAGCGTTGAAAATATACCTACATAATTGAGATAGAAACTTGAAAAAATATTCATTAAAAAAATATATATAGAAGAATATTAGGTAAAACAACACCAAAATGAAAAAAAAGTTTTCAGATATAAATTTTTTCCATTAGGAAATTCTTACTGTCACCTTATCAAGAATTTCATCGGATTCTGAGTCTGATAGAATGAAATGAGATTATCTGAAAGTTCCACTGAATCAAGTAGGTAAGACTTTTTTCAATGAATCTGATTGTTAGATTACCTTTGCCTGTGGATTATAATATCTACTAAATAATAAAGTGAAGTTACGTTACACCTCCACACTCTTTAAATAAATCGATTATTAGGAAAAACCATAATTTCCTCACGTCAAAGCTGCGTATTGGCAGAAGAGGAAAGTGAATGAACTAAAAATTCACAAGAACCCGTTCTTTGGGAATCTCCACTTAACACTTAATCGAGAGGACTACCTACAGTATTTAAATCGCAAAGCAGGGACGGCGTATCGATATAGGTACATAATATGGGTAAACTAAATATTGCCAAGGGTAACTCAATCACACAACCTTTACAAGAATACGAACACCTTACTCACATCTTCCTCTTTTTCATACAAGTATGTAAGCATTTCCCGGATGAATGAAAAATTGTGTTTCCGTCAACTATTCGAAAGAAATTGGGTGATTATGAAGTATGAAAAAAAAAGGATGAAAGAAGCAAATATGCATTGAGTAAGAAGTAAAATATTTATTTTCAGAACAAAACACCCTAAGGAAAATATTTGAATAATCATTCAGTACCAATCAAAGAAATTAGTGCAATTATTGCACAAATTGAAGGTCAAATTATTATACGATGAACGTTCCCTTATCAATAGTTTTTCTTTCGTTTGAGGAAAACCAAAATCTATAATATTTCACCTAGGTGAGGCCTAAACGTTAAGTGGCAGCCTGCTTATCGTTTACTTTTCTTTTGAATTTCTCGATGAAAACTGGAAGTGTGATTCACTCTTTTCTAGTTCCGTGAATAAAGGATATTCGGTAAACAGAAGTTCCTGGTGTTGTAAACTGCATAGTATATATATTGTAGCCTTAGTGCTTCGTGAGAATATGGCAGCAGACGGCATCATAGCTGACTGAAGCTCCAACGGCTGTAGACCTGCTATTTGAGACAATATTTGTTACGCAGAAACAAGCTCGAAGGGTAACTTCCTACAAGTCTTTTTGTGAAAACATATTATTTCAGAGGTAGAGTGGTTAATGAGCTCTTCCAAATTCAGCTCAAGATAACCAAAATTTCCACGTCTGGAAGTCACAAAGAATATGCTTAATAGTTTAGTCCTTCTCCAGGCAAAGCCTACAAAGTATGTTAACGATGTTAAGTTTTTGTAAGTGTCCTCTATTTCTACAAAGTCTCGTAAAGTCAGCTGTTATAGATATCAGAAGAGTTCTAGCCAGAGCCAGTCGTTGGGTTATCTATTCCCAGAGTGGGGTAGACGAACAATCTTCAAGAATTTTTCGCAAGAGCACATGTATTTTCTCGAAGTGAAAACAGAGTACTCAAAGAACTTACTAGAAAAGTAAAACGTGAACAGTTTGACAATCTTTGGAGAACTTCAACAACTCCCAATTCTAATTTTCCAAGAATAAATGCTGGGTGCTCCGGGGCTTTTTCTGATTCATATCAATGACCTTCGGTACGCATCGAGCAACCCCATCCACTCCTTTACAAACGAAAGAACACTGCAATCCAGCATATCCTTCAATCCTTGACACCAATGTCAAGAGAGATGTGGCGTAGGTACTTAGCAGGGACCTCGAAATCATAAACGACTGGGATTCCAGGAAACGAAACGAGTGAGCTTCAAATAGTTGGAGATGCAATAAAACTAACACGAATTTGCTGCCTATATTATTATGAATGAGCAGACACAGGGGCATTATAGGGACTCCTTGGTACTATATTGAGACTGTATATCGCGGGAACTTTTCTGGAACAACCACGTGGAACTTGGAGACTGCTGCAAAAATAAGCATCCTCCAACTTGGAAATACTTCTTGAGGTAGAAAGCCAGTATACAGTCCAGCTTCGGACATCTAGAACGGCTTGATATGATCGCACTTTTGTATCAAGAGCATCCAGACTTTGAAACTCTTTGCCACCAAAGGCTTTACCGGAGAGCTCTGACCTTCAAACCTGCAGATGCCGGCGTATCAATAAACTCTTTCTAAGCTCCATTGGTCCAAGATATACTCTTCATGTTAAATCTAGCCTGCGTGAATCATTTCAATCACAAAAAGCATGAAATATTAGTGCCCTAGAGTTTCTGTTTTGCTCGTTGAAAAATTGTTTTATGCCAGTAAGCTAGGGGTAAGCACAACCCTTTAATTTTGAATAATGCTGAAATGTGTTGCAATAACTAATTTTGAAGATCGTATCGAGTACTATCTGACCCTATAATTTCGCTGCAAAATATCCATCGATAATGATGAATAATAGCCATTTTAAGTTTTTAAAATATGCTGTGCCACCCCTGCAAAAACAAAATTACCTTCAGAATAAATATCTGATTCTGTGACACTAAACATCTGTGGATCTTTTGAACGGAGTTGTATTCAACCAAAATACCCAATTTTTACAGTTCACAGTTCACAGATATTTTTTAATTTTTGAACAAATTATTCGAAAACGGCGCATAATACGAGAAAATATATGAAGAATACTTTTATTTTACAGAACGTTCAAATAAGTATTCGTTAGATAGCGTCCAACTTAGTTTAAAGAGTTGGGTTCTTTGAATTTGTGGTATTTTTATAGTATGTAATGGTCATAATGAGAAGGCTGAAAGACGTGGGTGATATCTTGTGTTAGAAAAACATTCATCAAATAAATAATAATAATGTCGCACACCGGGCGATGATTCGACGTTGATTCCGAACACAACCATGGTTGTGCGGAGGATCACTCCAGTCATCTTTTAAACCGTGCCGATTCGGAAAAAATCGAATAAAAAAAACGTGTTTCTTTTGACCTTAAAAATCTAATGTTAAAATATTTGTACTAGTCCAACACTCATGCACCCTGTATATATAGGGATAATTTGTTGTCTCTTACTGCTTCCGAAATTCAATGAGCCCCGAATGTCAGCCACCCTGTACAGGCTGTCCCAAATTCGATGCTCACTGGGAGAATCATCAGAAATCAGAACTATAGGACTTACAGAAAAAATAGTGTGTCTCAAAGGGCAATTAATTTCCATAATCGTTACGATTATCACATAAATCATAAAAATTACCGAAAAAAAGTTTTGGAATTTTTCGAATGTGTCGAACATAAACCAAGATCAGCGGAATATTTGTTCATTTTTGAGAAATCGTTGAGAAACGTTCCGTACTCCAGAACTTATCAAGATGTTTAGGATCAAGTGTCTTATATTTAATTATTTTGAAAAAAGAGATCCGGGATCCTTCAAAATTTTTTCCCTAAAGGAATGGTTTCGCTTGTGCGTCGGACGCATGCAACGACTGCAGGAAATAGCTGCTGCGAGTGCTGCGTCTGTCGAGTGTTTCGCCGTTGCTGCCACAGTTGCGTCCGACGCACAAGTAAACAAACTCGCTTCTTCGTAGTTTCGTATGAGCAGTCCATGCGACTGACGCAGCAGCCACTTTCTGCAGTCGCTGCATGCGTCCGACGCAGAAGCGAAACCAACTTAAGTCTTATAGTTCTCGAGATGCTCTCAGTAAGCATCGAATTTGAGACACCCTGTACATGAAATTAGAGAATCTTACAACGTGATAACATTTTTTCGTTTTTCTGCTCTGAATTCTCTAATATTTCTCGATAAAATCTTGTTAGCTGTGGAAATCGCGAGATGTAAATAGAGTGAAATAATGAATTTGAACTTTTAGATAACCGAATGTCGACAAGGAACCCAACTTTTGACCTTCAGAATTTGTTGCATGGACGTATCGTTGGAAGAACGACAAAAAAATAACTATCGTCAGTTCATTTGGAAGTTAATGTTGGGAACCCCCTTTCCGAATGATTGGACGCCCATGAAATTCAGAAATTCATTCCATGAAGCTGTTTACGCCCCACCCACCCATTCATATTCCCGTTGTTATGTATAAATAAGCTCATCAATTCAAAACAATCAACATTGTTCGAAATTCGTTTCGATCATAAACAATTGTCAATCGCAGCTTTACTGCCATGGCGAAGTATTGTATCATTTTCCTACTATTTGCGTGTTTATTTGCACGAGTGACACAGGCCAAAATAGTGATTGTTGGGGCCGGAGCGTCGGGAATAGCTGCGGCTGCAAAACTGATAGAGAAGAACATTACCGATTTCATCATTCTGGAGGCCCAGGAGAGACCTGGAGGTCGTATTCAAAGCATCTTCTTGCTGGACGGTGAGGAGGGAGGTAATGTGGATCTGGGAGCCGAGTACGTGGTTGGAGAGGAAGGTAACGTTGTCTACGAGTTTGCAAAAGATGACTTGAAGCATTTCGACAAGACCAAGAAGTCGAAGGCTTATTATTCTGATGGTACTTCCGTTGATCAGGAGGTGCTGACTGATATTTCCGAATTCAAGGAGGGTTTGAAGCAGCTGTATGAGGGTAAAAAGCCGATTTCTGTCGCTGAGGCGTTCAAGGAAAAGTGAGTTTAAGAGGAGTTTATACCACGGGACATTCTCGCCATCCGTATTAGCCGTAAGGGGGGAAAGATTACCAGAATATGTGCTGTTGCCAGAGCACTTGAACGATTTGTAGAAGTTGCGAATATTACAATAGTCGAAAAGATGGCAGAACGAACGTTCAATTTCTGCAGGTTTCGAATTGTAGCCAATCGTGAGACTTTTCGAAAAAAATGTTATGTGGAAATTCATTGAAAAAATCATTACATCTCGGAAAGTGAATGACATCAACGGTGTAGAACCTATTAATGCGGAATATTTTTATGATGAAGCATTAGGTAGGGGTAGGAGTCCGGGGAGACTTGCTCAGGTAGGAGACTTGCACCACCTCAAATATTTCAATTCAAATTTCGCGCTACCGGTATCGTAAATACCTTGCGATATACTCGTAACAAGGCACAACTAGTGGCGGCTCCATTTTGGCCGCATCAGAACAGTTCGGGATTGAGAGGGTTGAACGTGATTTTGTTGTTAGGAAGTAAGAAATTGAATAATTTTTGTTTGTTACACTGTCTGAAAAGTTTAGTAGGTGCTTGTTGTTATTTGGATTTATTGCATTCGTTGATTAATATTGTTTTACAAACGATAGACCTTTTTAATAAAATGTTGTAAAAGTTTCAAGAAAACATCTGTTGAATAGACTAAAAGGGAGTGCGGGATACTTGACCCATGCTATGGTCGGGAGACAAAATCAGTGGTCCAAGTTTCCCGCACTGAGCTTAGATAATAGTTTGCTTCAAAAAAAGAAAATTGAATGATAAAAATAAATATAAAAAAATATACAACGGTTAAATAAAGTAGAAAACATCTCTAAAATAAGGGAGAGTAACTTTGAAATAGAAGAAATGTATTTCACTCGCTGATACATCTGATGATGAAAACCTTGACATAGACAATCGTTGGTCATTGGAAATTTTCTTTCTATCAATGATTTTCCTGATAAACAAACTCATGGTCAAATCTCTCTCCACCTGTTCAACTCTCCCATAGGTTAGGAAGACATAAGCCAATTTTCGGTTCTTAAAAAAAAAATTTGCTTGATTCGCAGTCTTAATTTTTTTGACTATTGAAGGGTATAATATCAAGTTACACATTCGTAGGAAATATCAAATTCTTTCCCTAGTCTTGAAAATAATAAAAATCAGAGAAATCAAAACTTAGGACTAAGGAAGGCCTGGTTCAGCGGTCAGGTAATTCTAATTCTAGAACTAAACTTGAAATTAACAGACTTTGGGATTTAAAACTGCAATAATATGCAATAAGTTGAAACTACAGGTTACAGGACAGGTCATCATGAACTAACCCTTAAATTTGAAATTTTTATTTATTTCTGCTGGACAGAAACCATTCAAAGGTTTAAGGCATAATTCACCATCTAGCATCTACGCTTTATCTGAGCACTAGCAAAAAATGAAGTGAAGGTTACACCTGACAATCTGAAGAATCTATTGTAATAACAAAACACGTACAGTAGAACAAAACCCATCCTAATGTATATTATGTTAATCAGTTTCTTTATTTGGATTTTAGAACAATTAAATTACTTTATGGGATAAATGTTTCCTAGTTTCTGCTAAATCTGATTAATTCCATTTGTTGGTTTCAAATCAGCGGATGCATTCTTATTCATTTCGTTTATACGAGTAATTCCATTTAAGTTTGGCTGGGTGTATACATGGTATTTACTGAAGTTCGGCAAAATTGTAGGGGGTGATATTTCGTGGAGGAACATGAGGTCTAAGGCCAAATATGCACCCCTTACAAGATCAAGGGTGGATTAAAGATTGGAACTTTTTTCACGTTTTCGTTGATAAATGAAAAGCAAGTAATATTTCGTTGAAGTGTTCGATATGTCAGTAGTCTTTTATTGCTCTAAGCAGAAAAATTTGCTCATCTGAATACATTTTGTTTCAATGGTGGTCAGTAGTAAGTACCTTAAAACCACCCTAATTTCTCCCGAGATTTTAATTTGCAGCTGAGATCGTCATTCTTTGAAACTTCAGAATGTTTGTCAAAATAAGGTAGGTATTCCAGATTATGTTGTAAACCCAACAGTCTCGGTGAAAAATTGACCAAAAAAGTAGAAAACACTGGCCCATTTATGAGCATGTTTGTAATATTTTGGTAGTTGTAATATACACAGATACCTACAAACAGTAGGAGGATGACATCTTTTTTTTGTTGAGAGTATGGAATGGATTGTAATGGAAAAATATTAATGAATCTCATTGAATTTTTCCTTGACCAGAAAATTTGATCAACGAAAACGGGATAAAAGTTCCCATTTTTCACTGCCCATATCTCAGGAGAAGTTCATGTTGTCGACCCCATGTTTCTCCAAGAAATATCAATGATTTCGGGCCATTTTTTTCACTTCTTGATCCACAAACAGAGGTAGTTGGACAAAAACCGGATTTCTGTTTCAAACGTGACGTAAAAAAATTTCCTGATTACGCTCACATCTATTCTTAGAATCACACAATGATCTTTTAATGAAGGTGATAATCACCAAATAAAAATCCACTAGTTAAACAAATATTGCAAACTCGAATCAACCTCCAAGAAGCATGATTGTATCGCAAGATGTTGAATGGAAGATAATGGATTTTCCTAACTTATTCAGAGAAGCATCATTATTTATTCTTACTGAACACTTACTGGAACTTACATAAACGTACGTCAATACCATGCATACCTGAAAATAATCTTCAAATTCGGCGAATACGGTAATCGACCATTCTTCCAATGTAATTTCTGAAGTTCTTCGTTTGGCATATCAACATTCCAATACTTATGGTATCTGACTTCAAGGGTATGGCATATCTATTGCCAGTTAGTACACTCCTTATTGAATTTTGTCGGATCTCTATCTCTTCTATGACATTTCTTATAACCCCTGTATACGTTGAAATAATCTACCGTTCTGCTAATTTTGCACGATAACTTTCCTGTATAGAAGCTATTCTCAATCTTCAACTCACTACTGGGATCAGATATGTTAGGAAGACGAAAGGAACACCTACTATTACCACTATGTTTATCGTTTCTTTGGTTAGCTAGAATATGCTGTAGATATAGAAAGGAGACGAAAGATATAGTGAGAATCTATCAATTGTGATGAGGTGATTTCAATATCTCACGTAAAGTTATCAGGAAGGAAAATGTACGTCAATTTCTACTTCCAGATTCAAAGATTCCATTCTGAAAAAGTATGTTGATACCCCAGCAAAATCTAAGCAAGCTATGGATCTCCTCAGGGTCTGTGAGAAGTCATATTTGTATCGTCAAGCAACATTCGATTGGTCGAAACTACTGCTAAATGACCACTACAAACTCTCCAAAGGGGATCAGATGATGAACTGGAACGGCAAAGGCTACAAACACTTCCTGGACCTTCTGATGAGGAAATTTGGTGACGAGCATAGACTGCGGTTGTTTCCCATATATTACTACAGCACCGTTGACAGCATCAACTGGGGAAGTGATGGAAAAGTTCAATTACTAACTAAAGAAGGCCAGAACTACGAAGCAGATCATGTTATCTTCACGCCATCTGCCGGTGTTCTCAAGGAGAAACACGAGAAGCTTTTCACCCCAAAATTACCGGCCAAAAAAGTTGACGCTATTAAGGATATTGGTTTCGAAGCCGTCATGAAAGTTGTGCTTCAGTATGGCCAGAAATGGTGGGATGATGATGTTTTTGAATTAGTGTTCGTTTTCAATGCTGAAGACGAAAAATTACTCACCGAAGAATATAAGGTGGGACATCAGAAGGTGAGTGAATACGAAAAGTGAATAAGTTGCTTTTTTAGTAGTGTAGGAGGTAACATAGCCAGGTATGGTACCAATAAGCGAATTGTTTGAATTCTGAAAGAGGTGAGCCCATTGCTAGGAATCCGTTTTCAGAAGAGAATTAAAACAAATTTCATACAAACTTTTCACGATTATATCGAAACAAGAGGCAACATTGTTATGAAATTTGACCACATAGCTGATCATCAACCGTTAGTAGGAATAAGAAAACCATCTTCATGGTATAAGAACTCGTCAGCTTTTTGTGTCAGCTCTCAAAAAATTTGATCGAGAATTCCATCACACTGTTGCCAATAGTTTCGTGATGATTGAAAAACACGTAGATTCATTTTCTTTTTCATCACCTTGTATATTCGAAAATTTCCACTGAAAAAACCACAAACGCAACTTATTTTATCGTGTTTTACCTTTCCTACCTACTGGTTCACTTTTTTTGAAACACCTTGCATAATCTTTACAGAAATGCATTCCCAAATAGATGAGCAGGTTGATTTAAATTAATTTCTTGATCAACAAGTCGAATGGCTTTTCGTATGTTTTGTGTATACCATACACTGAATGAATAAAATCTATTTTAGTTGAATTTTTTTCTTCAGGATGGAAAAACGTGGTTGACCTCATTCTACAAACTTATGACTGCACCAGGTTTACCAAATACCCTTATCGCATGGTTTTCTGGTCCTATGGTTCCAGAAGTAGAAAAATTGGACATGCAGACTATAAAAGAGGGAATAGTTCTATTAACCAAAAAATTCTTGGGAAAACAGTACAATGTGACAACTCCCCAAATAGTAATACCGTGAGTAGGCCTACCTATTGACAGAAATTCCAAATCAAGTATCAGTATTTGATTTTTCACTCCTGCATGGAAACTATCATTGATGGAATTCTACGAAAGCACCCTACCTTTTTTTCTTTTTCTTTTATAGGACGAATCCTGATAAATTGTACATACTTCATATACAGGGTGATTCAAAACTCGAGGTGAAAATTAAGGGACATATAGAGACTGATATTCTTGATTGAACGTAAAAAAAATTTTTGGCCGATAAGGCTTCGTTTCCGAGTTTTTGGACAATAATGTTTCTGTATGCAACCAATTAAATTTCATAAGTACCACCGGATGTTGGACGAAATGTTGTCGCCTGTTTTAACCAAAATTTCAATGGTGGATGGATTGATTGGTCGGCGTGGTCAGGTGCTATGGCCAGCGATATCACCTGATTCGAAACTTTTGGATTATTTTGTATGGGGACATTTGAAACAACAAGAAATGGGAATTAATGATAAAGAACAATCAATGGAACGAATTATTATGCAGTCGAATCCACACATAATAGGCAAAACATGTAATTAGTGTACAATTTCCTTATTTTGTGTTGCCAAGCATGTATCGATGCTAATGCAGGCATTTTTGAACATTTGATTTAACTTTTTCTGTATTTTTATCAGCTATTAAAGTTCAAAATTGATAGCATGCAGAAATTTTGAACACTTATATCTCGGAAACAAGACAATATCCAAAAATTTTATTTTACTTTTTTTATCAAGAATAGCAGCCTGTATACGTTCCTCAATTTTTCGCCTCGAGTTCTGAATCACCCTGTATAGGTGACACGTTTGATTATTATGATACAGGGCGCTTTCCAGTTTTGGGTCATATTTTCAAAATGCTCCATTCTTGATGATTGATTTGTCAATCATCAAGAATTCATGACATTTGGTAAACAGGATGACCACATAAATCTCTAGATAGACGAAGTGAGATGTTTTCAATTTCCACGAATGGAATTGAATTTTCGAATAAAAAAATTTCAGAACCTGTTCTGAATTCAGAAGAATGTGAAATATTGTAACATGTGGGATAAAGTCAGATATGTTTGATTGCATCCTGACATTTTTGTGCTCTGACATAAACATGGTTTATGGATTTTCTTAACATTGTGGTCATCCGGTATACCAAATAAGATGAATTTTTGATGATTCAGTTGTCGAATAGGACAATTTGAAAATTTAAATTTAAGTGAAAGTAAGTACAACACAAAACAATTTTTGGTGATTTTTTAGGTCCACGTGGTATTCCAATCCCAATTTCAGAGGGGTATGTTCCCACGAAACACTTGCTTCTGGAAATAGAAAGACGCAGGTGCAGAAAGACATTGCTGAGCCTTTATTGAACAATGCCAACATTCCTGTTGTACTATTCGCAGGAGAGCATACTCATGAGACTCATTATGGGACAGTCCATGGTGCCGTGGAGTCAGGTTATAGAGCCGCTGACGAGTTAGCAAAGCATATCCATAAAATTTAGTGAATTTTATACTCATATGATTTTTTTTGAACTTTTATTATATATTGAGATGATTCCTTTTTTATTATTATCTACATTTATCACCATAGGCCTTGAGACAAACACGTCAAAAATATCATGGTTGTAACATACGATTTATACCTCTCGGATCACAGTAGGTAGGTACCATAGTTGCAGAAACAAATCAGCTGTTTTCTTTTATGAAAAAAAAAATCCTGCTTAGTACCTTTTTCTACTTTAAACAACCTACATAGATAGGTAACAAAGGTGGTTTATGTATACGCACTTCGTATAAGTGGTCGTTTAATACAGAAAGAGTTAAAAAGCAGGATTGCAGAAAATTTAGAGACAAATAATATACTTATTTGATTTGAAGTGCAACTTTTTGTCTGTACTATTAAATTTTACGATTTTGTGGATATTAACCATGAAAATGACCACCAATAAAAAATACATAGTACCAAGTTTAGAAGTATATCACAGAACAAATAAGCGCAAAAAATAATAAATAAGGGTTCGAAACCATTCATAGTCCAACCCTATGAGCAGTCAAAACCCAAAACCCCACATCAAAAATATCATGAAAAAATTATGCAGGTGTTCCTAAATTCCATAACATTTGTAAACCCTGAGGATGGAAAAATATATTTCAGAAACATCGTAGAACTGATATTGTATCAATCTACTGCGTTTTGATCCTCAAATCAAACATCTATCATTCTTCTTTACAATTTTTCGAATTAACAGTTGTTCACCAAAAAAAAATTAGGGAGGAACAGGGGACAGAGTTACCTACAGAAAAAATATCATCCTGTAGATTTACTATCGAAATTGGTATGTCACACTCTCAATTTTAATATTTATGACAAATTTAAGTTGAATACTACAAAAAAGTTCAACACCGTGTATCTCGAAAACGCACTGTTTGCGGTTCAACGTTTATGAGACTTGTTTCCATGAAATTTTCTCCTCTTTCAGTTCGTACCTCAAATTCAGGAACGTCCTATATATAGGATTTAATATTTTAATGATGTAATGATGATTTTATTACTTGATATTTCACGAAGGACTTCTTCAACGATAAAAAGCGTCTATACAAGATGTATTTGAAGGTGAGGCGTTTTTTCAACAGGAGGTCGAACTGGTCAAAATGAAGCGTTTCACCAAAAATCACATAAACAAAACTTTCAAAATGACATAGTTGAAAAAAAAATTGAAAATGATTACTGAAATAGATCCTAATACGACCCTAGACCATTTGTCAGCTGAATTATCGCAAAGCAGTGGGAAAAAACTTATCTCCTGATTCGACCATGTGGTTTCGTTTAGGATATTGGCTCGTTCGATATTCAAGTGGTAATAAAAATGAAAACTTAGGACTGATGAATTGGTTCTTTTCGATACCAACTGGCAGAAGAGACTTAGGTCACAAAAGTGTAAGAAATAGAATAATACATACTTCAAAATCTCACTAGTAAAATTTGTCTAAATTATTCACTAATTTTTTCAAAATCTTCTTGTTCGAACATTCCAACAATCGTCGTAAAAATGGGATAAAAGGAGGAAGCATTATAGTGCTTTTTCAACATAATCAGAGGCGTAGCAAGCTCTTGTGACACCCGGGGCGGAATTTCAACTTGTCGCCCCCTAACATTACATATAACATTGTTGAGCCTTTTTGTTTATTATCATAATTACGAGTATTTATTTGAAGTGTTTGAAACATGGGAACAGAGGAGTGAAAGGAAAAATGTGAAATATTTCAATGAAAAAATCAGGTTTTTAGCACAAACTCAACAAATTATTTATCAGTATCTTTTCTTCGAGAACTTCAAACTGCAAACTGGGAAATAGTCTCATCAAAGTCGATCCCCCTGGCTACACCATGCTCATTAGATAAAATAGCCAAGCAAGCGAAGAGAGTCGAGCTTGGCTCATAGTAGATCTAAGATAACTTTTGATAAGCTTGGTAAACCCTAAGTGCTGATGTTAAATTTGGAACAGAATCTGGAAGCTCATATTCGACAATAAACTGCAGTAGTCTCAAAGAACTCCACTTCAGAGCTTCTTCTTCAGGAACGTTAGCCACATTGAAACTTCCTCAGACGTGGGATTTCTTTCAACATGTCTTCTGGAGACATTTCTTCATAATTCCCAACTAGACTTTCGACTAATTCCAGCAATTCAGTTTCTGAACTCTTCAGCAAGTTCTTGGCCTCCAAGATAGCAAACCTGAGTGATATCACTTTCATGGCTTGGCAATGAGTGTTTATTTCTTGTTGAAATAAATATAGATTTCTTTCTCCTGAAGGTTCTTCTTTTGGCGGTAGGAATTTCCATCTCGTCACAGATACCTTTCGCAAATTCCATTGCCTTTTCCACAAAAATTTCCTTGTTTTCAATCAAAAAGGCCATTAAACTTCTCATTCTGATGAGGCATTTTTCGACACTGTAGGAATGAGTATCGAAAAGTGCCTCATAAGAATAAAAAGTTTAAATGCCTTTTTTCTTCTAGGACACTATTCCATAGACTCAAATAGCTCAAGAATGAAAAATTACATTCTGCAGTTAATAAAGTTTGAGCTGCCCTTCCAGTGTGAAGGGTCACAAAGTTCCTCAATGGTATATCGGCAATTTTCTTGAAACTTTTGAAAACAGGCTTAACAGCTTTATAGTGAGCACTCCACCTTGTCAGTCCTCCTGCTACTTCTCAACAGCTCGACCTTCACTAACTTACGAAACTGTAGATATGTAGATTACCTACCTCAGCCCCTCATTCTGTCCCATTTCGAACTATCAAAACGCATGGGAAAACATACTCACCCAAATTCCTAAATAGCTGCCAGATTGAAGAAGTAGAGTAATCTGGACCACTGATTCAATATTATAAAATAATATTCTATACGATAAATAAAATAAAACAAACAAAAAAAACCATAAACGAGTAAATGACGCTTGCGTATTATTGCAGTTGAATTTAGGTTCTGACACTGGAAGAGGCAGGCGCAGTGGAAACATAATGGGTCATAAATCACACCACCCGGACACTCGCCGCTACTACTCTATTCAGCCCATACTTCATGTTTCCCTCGCGACGCGATCGTATTCTTTGCTCAATGTTCCGCCCCTCGCTTAGTAGCCATTATACGCTTTATATGCTAATAGATAATTGTACTTCACCTACAATTTTAGCGATCGTACGTGAACTATATCTAAAATTGATCCGACTTAGACGTCCTAATCAAATATAAGCCTCTTGAGATACATTTTTGTCACCCCCACAGAGCTGGCACCCGGGGCGGTCCGCCCCCTCCGCACCCCCCTTTCTACGCCTCTGAACATAATTAACATAAACACTTTAAAGAAACTGCCTCGATTTTCTACATTTTTTTTCACCTTAAATTGCAGGATTCAAATATTATGATTCTCTCAATAGTGACCTGATGCATCTAATTCGATGAACTTGGTACTGAACCATTCATTGTCCTGCCATATGTTTATGTTTTGTATCGTTTTTGCGATGCCGGTGTCACCTTCCACAGTACCGAAGTTCAATGAAATTTTATCGAACTTCTGGGGGTTGTATCTCAGCCATGTTGGATATTTTATACAGACCGTTTTTGGTTAAACGACTTATTTTGATGAGTTAAACCTTCTGTCAAAAAAAAAGTCCCACCTTTGAAAACACCTTATATGTAGAGACACTATTGTCTGTAAGAACCGCGAGGAAACTGTAGAATACAATAACAAGATGCGGGCAACTAGAAGGCTAAATTTAGCTATTAGATGCGTTAACTTGTTCCTTAAATATTCGGGGTGCATATTTTTTAGGACCCTAATCTCCTATGGATCTTCAATAAGAGGCAAGTACGTTATCTGTATTTACTGCACCTTGAAGTAGTTCTTTAGGAATAAATGAGAGGTCATAGTGTGAAAATTCATTTAATTTCATTACCTAATCACGTACAATAATTTTCCATTGAGTTACTTCAGCATATTAACCAATCTATCACCTTCTCTGAATCCAGATCCAATAGCGCCGTCCACTGTTGAAAATCTTGAAGGGTGTGTAGCCTCTCCAGCAAAAAGGATTCTTTGTTTACCATCCCCTCCCTCTACTGGTTCCGAAAGTTTCTCATGCGCTGACGTAATATTCTTCATCCTCAACTGAACAGTTTCATAAGAATATGTACCACGGAAGTTTGGATTCGTACGCCATTTGGAACTGAGAAAATTTAGAATGTTAGACCTCAGTACTCGATGTGAGGAGTTAAGTACTTACTGGATAACTGTTCTAGGTTTGGTGACGTTATAATCTCTTCCTAAATGCTTCTGCAATGTATAAAAAACAGCCTTCCCTATTTGATCTTCACTTAATTTCTCTACTTCTTCAACGAAAGGACCACTATACCAACCAATCATGACATGGGGATTATTTGGAGCTATTCCGAAGTAACCGAACCAACTTAACCAATGATCATCATCCTGCGAGAAGAAAATTCCGCAATGACTTTTTTTTGCATTCAACCATTTGAGGTGCCTACAAATTACTCTCACGTGACGTGGGACCATGTCATAATACGCATGATTGAACCCTATGATAGATTTTTTAATCATGCGCATTATGACGTGGTCCCACGTCACGTCAGGAGTAATCTGTAGGCATCTTAAGGCATTTATTTGAAACTCGAAAAATTTCGGACATTTACGAAAAAACCTCTATACTCACTGTCTTAGGCCCAAAAGGAATATCCCTTTTCAAATCTTCAATATCTTTGTCATTCCAAACGAAGAGGAAATTCCGTTCCTTTTTCCACCAGGCCTGAGGAAATTCAAGGATAATTTTCATAATCCCATCGAATCCCAAGTTCTCAATAGCGTTCACTTTCTCAGGGCTCAATTCAGGTTGAAAAATGTCTTTATGACGATTCTTCAGAACACCAAGAGATGGCGTGAAAACAACGTGATCGCTAGTATATACGGAACCATCTTTGCATGTTACTTCGACGGAAGTTTCTTTCAAGGCTATTTTATTGACTGATTTTCCGAGAAAAATTTTATCATTAATGTTGTAACCAGTTTGATTGGGAAAGTTTTTGAGTAAAATATCGAGAATCGTTTTATATCCTAAGCCATTCCAAGACAGTGTTTGGTCTCCATCTGCTTCGTGAAAACTTGATTGAGCGCTCACTTTGAACCAGTCGAAAGCACCTTCTAGGGCAAGTACAGCAGCTTCTAAGTTTTTCAGTAGAAAATTCGCATAACTGGTCATTTCTGGATCATCCTTGTACTTGGTGAGCACTGTAGTATTATATCTGGAATTATTGGGCACAAATTATTAACATAATATCTTCAGTGTGAACTGTGATAAGTATATACATACATATTTTGGATTCTTAATACTATGATTGTTGGAAGGTATTGAAAGCCTACTTGTTCGGATATGCCTCAATTATCATGATTAGTATACAGAGAGAAAGTAAAAAATAAAGCACAAAATCAATATCTTCGGTATTCATTATTTTGTAGAAAAATATTCAAAGAGGTTAATTTTCATTTTAAATCACTCAATTTTTCATGCATAATAGGAGTTGTCGTGCACACTGTACCAAGGGTAGTTGAGTTTTAACTCAGATCAATAAGAAACATTTATTTTTTATTTATTGATCTGAGAGTTTTAATTTGTTTTGAAGGGCAATTCTAAATATATTTGTGCTGAAAGTGAATACACCTTCTCTTGCTGAGAATAATTGCTTCATTGAAGGGGCTTTTATATCAACGTTTTTTTAAATGTATGGGTTAAACTCATCGAATTCCAAGCACGAAAAGTTAGGGATGACATTTAAAATACTAAACTGGCCCCCAACCGTGCATGACGAAGATACAAAATTTGAGCACTACATTTTACACGCTCTGTGGCAATACTGAACACATTCAGAAATTGGTAGTAACATATTGTACGTTGCGTTTATTTAATCTATTTTCATATATAATTATGTAAAAGATTAAGACAAATTGTTCTTTTTTCATACTGCCAATTACGTATAATAAGGTGGTGTGATTCAAATCCTTGAAGCCCTTGTTCCCAACCCATCTGATATCTTCAAAAGTCTGGAGTATGCGCATTAAAATATTATAACCAAAGATTATAGAGTAGAAAGATAGGAAACGAAGCGACTAAAGTGATGTGAACGCCATCTGAGTTTCAAATGTGTTTTTAAGGCCCTAAGACTGGTTAAAATATCAATTCTAGGGACATTTACAGAAACATATAAAATTTCTGAGATTTTAGATGGCCATTTTGATCAAAGAGGTTTTGATTGTTTGGATTCTCGTACCTCAATTATGGAACAGAAAACTGTTATCAAACAGTTTTTCTGTATTGACAGGACGTTTTCAGCGCCATCTTATTGTCAAATGTGTTTTCACTGGCCAAAATATAGTCGGTTTTTAGTACTAGCGATTAGCGATATGAGGGCGTTTCCTATATTTCTACTCTATAATCTTTGATTATAACTGATAAAAATACTGCCACTGACAACGCAGTGAATTGGCGCCATCACAAAATTTGATTCCATATTTACCTTGACAAGTAGACATCTCCTATGGACAAGTTTTCGTAAGGAGCATGTTCTGATACTTCATAATACAACTGTTTGCCTATACTTTGTAAATTTTCTCCAGTCTTTTTTGTACCTTCGAAGTAAACAGCCACTTCATTCATCTCTGGATTATGTACCACATAGTCTTTCGCCAGGGTATATGCTATATTCCCTCTTTCGCCATGTACGAATTGTGCGCCCAAATCGACAAAACCATCACTCAAATAAAAGCTGTGGATTCGGCCACCAATACGATTTTCAGCCTCTAATATGATGAAATCGGTGATATTTTGTTCGAGGAGCCTGGATGCTGTTGCTATACCTGTTAATGAAAAACATTAATTTCATCACTATGCGATGAAAGCCCAAATAAGAGCAGAACTAAGATAAAAATAATAACGCTGATCAAGGTAGCAAAACCAAGAATGTTAGGGATACAAATAAGACAACCGCAACTGAAGATCATATAAGTAATATATGCATTTTCTATGAAGAAAGATCCTTTGCTTTTTGAAGATGGTAGGGTTCTCAAGTTAGAAACGAAGGAATAACTGTCATGGAAATAATTTCTAGCAATTTATGTGGGCATGATCGTTGTATTGAAACTTATTTGAAATCAAGAATCAATTCAGACGCTGGTATGAATATCAACAAGTGTTAAGATCTGAATTGAACTAGCCAATTTGCTATCGTCAGGACAACTGCATGGAGAACATGTAAACCAAACAAGAGCAGATGCTGACCATGGTTTCGATTTCATTTGACCTCGTCAGAGCAACATAACTTAAACTCCATTGGAAAACGCTTGGAATTGAAGGACTCCCTTTCTGGGTAGAAGGTTAACTCTTCCTGCTCTGTGTAGGAACTTCTTCAATAGATGGCTAGACTGCTAGACTATCTTAAGGAAAGTGAGAGAGATTTCGGGGATTGATCAAAATTCATTTCAAAAATCCTGACGACATAGGAATCGATGCATTTTTGACGGTTGATTTCTTTATTTTAAAGCAGATCGGCAACTACGACCGTATAAAATTCCATATCCTCAACCAGAAAACTCCGAAATTACATCTCGTTGAACAAAATTAATCCAGTTAATCTACATCGTCTGAAGCGGTACAAAATGAAAACGTTTGGATCCCTTTCATACAAAAGTAAATACCTACATACCTGAAGCTCCTGCACCGATGATAATGACCTTTGCGGCCGAAGCACATCCGAAAAGGCAAACAAAAACACAGAACCACATTTTCGACATCATTGAATTGGCCGGTAGAGATAATGCCTCACCAAAATATTGATCACACCAACTTGTGCGTCAGGTTCGTGAACTTTGATAAGTTGAAAGATTAAAATTTCTCACGATAACAAATACAATTTGCAGACGAAAAATATTTGGGTATTATCGATATTTCAAAAAGAATATTCGATTATGTAAGAATGGAGGCTGAAGAATAATTGGTACATAATTTCATGAAAAAGGGTAGAGAAATCACTAAAATGTCAAGTATGTGAATTTAGTATAACAAGCAAATGAGATTTCTTATGAGAAATTCGATAATAGTCTTCAACGCCAAAAATTAATGGTAGATTCATAGAGCAAAGACAAATGAAAAAACCTAATTCATAGATAACATGATGCTAAACAATTAACACCCCCCAGATGAGCTCAAATCAAATAAACAATCCTTCGCTTAACAGCAGAACGCGCTAGTGTGGAACCAGATCAAAAAATGAGTTTTTAATATTGCAAATATTACAATTAATCAAATTGATTATTATAATTCTAATAAATTGTATCCACTACATTTTGTATTTGCATGAACTTAGTGTTTCTCAAGGGCGGCCCATCACAGATGGCAAGGAAGTACCAAAATTCATAATGTACATTTCTAACCTATCACGATTTTCATAAAAAAAAATAAAAAAATTAGACCGCCCGGACTAGATATTCAGATGAAAACCTTCGCTTTAAACTCTTCAAAGAGTTGATTCTCTTTGACATTAGAGAAGGCTATTCGCCATTTGGTTCTGCTGACAGCATAAATCATACATTCTCACTTTTGATTATTTTGAAAAAATTTAATTGATTTACTGAGAATAGGTTTCTTATGAATCCATTGCTCTCCACAATTTTAGCCTCCTCAATTCGAATTACCACTAGCCGCCACTGGTTAATCTATGTAGATATACCTACTGTATATTTCAAACCGACGCATTATATTATCTTAGCAGGTAGATATAGGTATATGCTTCATTTTTGGCTGAAAATTTAAAACAAAGAACCTACGCTCTTGTCAATTGACAGATAGGCTATAGAGTGACTGAAGATATTCAGCTTTACTACTCACCTCTAAAGGTTAGGGATAGGTCATAGAATGTTTGAGCTCCTGTTTGAGCTTCAGTTAACTAAAGAATGACACATGACACTCCAAATTGGTACAAACGAAGAAGACATCTTCGTGCAAACTAAAAAAAAACAGACATAACTCCATAGCTGCTTGCCAACATTGAACTTCTTTATTGAGTTCAATGCTTGCCATTGGTCCCATGGCGTGACGACGTTTGTCAGAAAATAGAGAGTTCGATTAACTAGCCCGTAAAGCTGAGGCTAACGTTAACGTTAAAAACTGACGAATGAGCGTTCGTAGATGTCAATTATAACGTAACGTTTACGTTATAGCACTTCAACTTTCTATTAAGGAGTTGAAGTGCTGCCATGAACGTAAACGTTACGTTATAATTGACATCTATGAACGCTCATTCATCAGTTTTTAACGTTTACGTTAGCGTCAGCTTTACGGCCTACGTAAGGTAGTAGAGAGTTGAAGTGTGCACAATACGTTAGCCTGAACGTAAACGTTAACGTGAGAAATAACGTCAGATATAACGTTTACGTGTTGTGATGAAATTTGAGTTGAAGTGCTGCCTTCATGAAACGTCAGACGTTAAACATAACCTATCAATTTGATTTTGCTTTCGTTTCGCGTGAACTCTCTTTTATCTAATATTGAGCTTCGACAGCTGGAATAACATTTGGAATATTGATGTTCTAATGATTTATATGCCTAATAAAGAGAATTTTCAGCTTGGAAGTATTTTATTATCAATGAAATGTTCAAGTGTTAGAGACATGAGAATTGCAGTGTAGATTCAGCCATTTCCTTATGTACTGAATATAGTCTGATAACAAAGTAATTTAACTTAATCCTTTTGATAACTTTCAAGTCACTGCTGATTTCCTATAATTTTCGTTCATTATGAGAAAATACACAGGAAATGTAAACAATGACAGTTTGAGGTTATCGAGAATTGCATTTAACAATCAAAATTCGGCCATTCGCAAGTCATCGGTGCTACTCGTTTAACGTTCGGTTAACGTACGTCGATGTTTAAGGTATACGTGGGAGACCGCTAGTTTACGTAGGCCGTAAAGCTGACGCTAACGTTAACGTTAAAAACTGACGAATGAGCATGCGTAGATGTCAATTATAACGTTAACGTTTACGTTCATGGCTGCACTTCAACTCTCTAGTGTTATCTCACATATACCTTAAAAATCGACGTCAGTTAACCGAACATTAAACGAGTAGTACTGATGACTTGTGACTTGCGAATGACCTCAAATTTCGTCACGTAATATTTAGACTTCTCTTTATGGCATACTTGGTATACTAAAAAATGACGCCCCCGGGTGGGCTCGAACCACCAACCTTTCGGTTAACAGCCGAACGCGCTAGCCAATTGCGCCACGGAGGCTATCTAGATATATAAGGGTGTAATTCAAACATTTAATATTTGGGCTTCACCTCACGAAAAACTAAAATTAACGCCCCCGGGTGGGCTCGAACCACCAACCTTTCGGTTAACAGCCGAACGCGCCAGCCAATTGCGCCACGGAGGCTATATAGACATATAAGGGTGTAATTCAAACATTCAATATTTGGGCTTCACCTCACGAAAAACTAAAATTAACGCCCCCGGGTGGGCTCGAACCACCAACCTTTCGGTTAACAGCCGAACGCGCTAGCCAATTGCGCCACGGAGGCTATATGCGCTGACTCTATCTTTAGCTACAATTCGATACTGAGAACTGAGATGTTTTATCTATAGTATACGGGGTTTTCAGAAATGTGTACGGAGCTTTCTGGGGGTGATAGTACATTGAAAAATAGGTATAGTTTGATAAATACACTCATGGCTCAATATAGATATATTAAGGGAGATATCTTCCAAAGGTGATAAAATAAAAAAAAAATCCGCGTGATTTCTAAATGGTCAATGCCACCAAATTGAAATTTCGTTTATAAATGTACGTTGTTGAATTATATTTTTTTATTACATTTCTATATTTCTGATATTGTTATAAAGTGTGGATTTAGAGGTCGTCATGATTTTTTGGGACAACTTCTTTCGTCGTATTCGTTTTGGTGAAAAATAGAAGCATTCGATGGAGCGAAAAAAATTACATGAAAAAGGTACTCTTATCCAAATACAAAAAAATGAACCGTTTTCGGGATATTTGCGTTTTTGTAGTCGTATGATGTCAGCAGATGTATCTATACATTGCAAGATTCATTGATAACAAAAACTCAAATATCTCGAAAACGGTTCAATTTCTTGTATTTCGATAACAGTACCTTTTTCATGTAATTATAGTCCATTCAAGAATGATTGATATCTCGGGTGGCTATGGAAAATCGAATTTAAGTTGGTAATAGCCCATAAGTTGAGATTTTGTGTTGCGGAATTCAGGTAGGTATTGTGAATAAACATTGATCTATAGACCTATTATATGTGAATCTATGCACTTACCGACGCTTATTCGAATTTTGTACAGCTGTTTATATTCTTAATTTGATTGTACAAATTGTAAACATAATTGTGTCAATTTTGAATGCTGATTGATATGCTGCAAATTTGAATATTTCTTATTTTCTAGGTTATATCAATATAGGTTATATTAATATATTCTAGTTCTGTGATTGAAAGTACAGAAATTTTTAAAGATCCTTTGTGACCAGATATTAAGCTGCGCCTAGACTTTCAAGACTTACTGGGATGTCAATCATTCTTGAATGGACTATAACTTCGCATTCACCGTTCAGAAGTTAGGCGGAAAAATTTATTTAATTCTATTAACTTTGGAAGGATATACCTCCTTAATATGTATTTTTGGCCATAAATTTATTTAACAAACTATAGTCTTTATTTTTCGATGCACTATCACCCCCAGGAAGCTCGGTGCATATTTTTGACTCACCCTGTATACCGAGGCATCCGAGAAGCTTAGAAAAATACTCGGAAACATAGGATATTTCACGGAAATTGTTGTTTGGTGCTCTGGACAAGGTTTGCACCCATGATATCCATAAGAGCTAATCACCAGTGAGCTTAATCCTTTTGTTTGTTTTATGGACACTTTTATTAGGCATAGATTGTTCTCCTTTCGATGGCAAGGAGTATGAAACCCTTCAGGTCGTCAGGTCGAAATCATATCAAATGAATAATACAATAATGAAATATATTTCAGTTTTATACTCTACCAACTCGAGTTGTTATGACTTTAGGAGCCTAGAAACAATAAACATTACCTTCCATCATATTTCTATCTGATATGATTCATTTTTACATATATGTATAAGGGGAAAAAAACCTTTCAATCTAACCCTCAATGATGAACTAGCAGTTTAACCAATTATAGAAGAATAAAATTGAACTTTCCCCTGATTGACTGACATATTTAACCTAACTGTTAAAATTTGTTGAATTTTGCTTTGACAGAAGAAAATTCCAACTTGGAACGGGTCTGAAGGGTAAAGTTATAAGTAATTTAAAAGCTCATGTTATTATTGTATCAATTTATTTGCAACTGGATTATTGATTAATATATAGGTACAGCAAATACGTGGATACATCGAACTCAATAATTTGAATGCAAATATAACATCATTACCACATTACCTCTTCTCTTATGAAACAAAGTGATAATCGGATGGACAAATTAATAATTATTCCATGAAAATTACACACTCAATAAAAAATCATAAATTTAAAACGATTCTAAAAAAGTATTTGAACGGATATAAACATATAAAAATTCCAAAATGAAAATAAGAGCCAAGTAATAAATTACAAATTTTTAGAATCAATATAGCTACCGTGAAGCTTTAACAGACATATTGCCTCTCGACAAATAATATTGGAACAATCTTAGGTAGGTACGTTTCACTTCATACAGCATGCCTGGTTTTTTCTGCTTACAAGTAAGTACCTTAATTGTTCACTTCAAATACTATTGTTGTAAATGAAGCAATATCAGCATCCTCGACCTCTTCGTCTTTCTCTAGGCCCTGACCTTGATCTCAACATGATGAATCTTATGATGAGCAAGTCCACTTGAAGCTGTAAAAATATTTCAATTCAATATTTGGCAATGTATCTAACTTTGTTCGCAACAAAAATAATTTCGAATTAGACCAGACTACGAACATTGATGCCATAACCTCATACAGGTAATGGAGACGAATCTGAAGAATCGACTGGAAAATGTAGAAAAAAACAGAAATTTTTTTATGAAAGATGCGTATACTATAATGTTTTACGGTAGAAATTAGTCTATAGCAAATCGAAAGAGGTATATATTGAGAAAATAATTATGTTATAATGTCGATTAATAATTCATCAATAAATACGAAGCCGACTAATAATTGATAAAACAATCATTTATGTGTTGTTAAACTAATCGCCGTCGGCAAAAGCTAAAATTGCAAAGTAATTCACTTGTTTTTTATATGTATTATAAATAAATAACTCAAACCTACAAATGGTAGGAACACATAAATAAACCCTTCTATCCATTGATTCAAAGTCAACCAGCACATTTCGCCAAGAGGTAGGAACAAATAAGCCCTTAGCCTTTATCTATTTCTACAATTGCCAGGAATTGTATCCTTTCAACCATAAATCATCTAAAATCGTTTGTATATAATGGCATTCTTTGTGGTTCTAAATATCTTTCATCTTTTCCTACATTACTTCTAGGAAACGCGGGTGCTAGGAATCTTGGAATTATCATTTAGAGAGAAAATTATGAAAAACTTTAGAATGAACACCTTTTGATGAGATATAAGTAAATAATTGAAACTCTTACTCTTTAGGAAGAATAAAGTTGTGACATGAATGATAAGCTCAGAAACATTCTTCCAGTTTTCCGATTCAATTTACTGTGAAAAGTTGTGTGAACCATTAATGTGGTTCCCGGAAAAATACCTACATAAAAATCAATTTCAATATGATGATTAAAACCCTGTTTCTATTGAGATCCATATCCAAGAAAACTTTTCAATAAAAACTTGTATTTGGAAACATAAAAAAATCCAGGAAAATGCGTGCGATAGTTTTAACGTTTTACTGGAACAAACAGACTACAAGAATTAGTTATCATATTTTTATACATCCGATATTCATACATTTTATAGAAAATGACTGCTTTCAAAATGATATAGAGGGTGTAAAGAATAAGCGCGACAAACTTAAAGGGAGTTATAGTGGATGAAAAAATAAAAATAGTTTTCTATTTAATTTTGTCAGTTCTCCGAGATACGGGGTGTTAAAATTTTCATTGAAAACAGGCTATTTATTTATTGCTGTAAAACCGGTCGTGATTGCCAATTAAATTTGTTGGGTTTTAAGAGGTGTTCATCGAGCAATTTGCTATTTATTCATAAATAAATAGTCAGTTTTATGGAATTGTTTTGATCACTTCGTATATTCAAATGGGAAGAAAATAATCCTCCGAAATTTATCGCACTTATTCACTAACACCTCGTACATACCTATGTACATAATATACAAGTTGAAAATAAATGGTTTACTAGGATATACAAAAAGAATATAAAAAATATAAATAAAAATATTCACCTGTCTGGATCTCAATTCCGCATTGTCATAATATTTCATAAAATTATGTATTGGAACATGGTCAGAATAAAAATTGAATTCTATCAAAATTCTCAAGTATGCCAATGCATAGGATTGGAAATCAGAGATATCTTCATCTGTGAACATTTTGTGAACTTCACTAGTGAAACTTCTATTTCAAACGTTTAACACACCAGTTCAAGTGACGCTTCAAGAACTAAATGAGAACAATCTCATAGAATTTTGACTTTTATAGTGTACCTAAAGCTTCAAAGTACCTGACGTTCCTCGTTGATGGAAAAGTAATGTCAAATTCTTGGAAATAATCCTTCAGCAATTTTCAAAGAATTGTGTCAAAATTCTCAGGTAAACCATCAAGAATTGTTCATCGGTATTTAGGTTGTTTCTACCAAAATCCGAAGATAAACACTTAAATTGATCATTACAAGAGATACATAGGTAGGTACCTCTATAGGTATTGGTACCTAAGTACCAACCTACTATAATACTTATTGTATTAGGGAAGGATACCTGGAAACTTTCTCAAATTGACTTCTAACTCCTGCTTGAATTTTTTATCGAAGAATGAGAGTCCCCAATTGCAAGCCTTTCTAAAGAACATAATTCCGAGAACATAATGTTTTTTGGGGGTGAGTTCAATTTAGTGGGTTTCCCAGTATTTGCTATTTTCTTAATTTTTGCAAAGTTTGGTTAAGTGTTCTATACAAATGTATATTGTCTTAAAGGGTGAATGAAATATTATTATAATTGATGTTCAACGTCCATAAAAGGCAGAAACAGAACGAATGGGCTATATATTGAATTGATGATTAATCATCTTACCTGACATGATTGAAAAATATTGTTGTGTCTTGTGTCTAGAATTTGTATCTCAATGAGGTAATTTCGAACCGAATTTGTATCGTTATTTTTCACTAGAACTTTGGTTACAAATAGGTTAGTTGGTACGTGTTACAAACCTCGTTCAACTTTAATTAGTAACGCTGCAATAAAACGTATTTCCTAACGAAATTATGCCGTTTTTTCAAGAATGAGTAGTATGAAAAGTGTGCCCATGTTGGCAAACTCAACAAATTATCAAAATATCTTAGTGACAAAAATTTTTCTTTGAATAATCGACTATACATATTTGGAGGAACTCACAAGTAGTATACATTTTTTCGCATAATTTCAGCATTAATCTGAAGAGAAATGAGTGAAAACATGTTCAAAAATTTGGTCTTGGGTGTCATCATAAGCGCATATGTGTCCTATGATGGAATATAACTGAAAATGAAATGAAATTGATTATTAAATTGGTCTTCAACCAGTTTGGTTTCCACCTGATTCGTGAAGATAGGCCTTAGTCCACCTAGATCATCTTTTGCAGGTCCTTTATTTAGCGCAATCCTTCTTCCCAAAGTTGTCTCTTATACTTCTTGTTGCCATAGCAGTTAATTCAAAAACAAAGAATATGATAGCAGCCTATGCTATTGACTTTGCCATCATAGGCATAAATCTCATATATCTTTCAACAAACCGAATAAGGTACTTGCAGTATGACATGACCTCAAAGTTTTATAAGTACAGTATAGTTACAGGGTTTTTGAAGGGAAGTATAAACATTTTTGACACAGTTTGGAAGTATCTGAATAATTCGAAAATAAATAAAACAACTTTCATACATCCACACTTACCTGTGAGAATAAACTGCCATAAAAAATACTAAAAGGCACGTATTCATGTGTAACTACGTATACCTTCCAATAATGCCATCTGGCGAAAAACCTTAGCGAACATAAGCTTATTCACTTGATAATAACAGACTTTTCCATAGTGTGCCATCATAGGCAGAATGCCATATAGGCACACTTTTCCTAATAGCGTCACTTGAAAAATGCAACGTTGTTTCCACGTCTCTGTGTTTAAAAAACATTAAAAGGCACGTATTCATGTGTAACTACGTATACCTTCCAATAATGCCATCTGGCGAATAGCCTGAGCGAACATAAGCTCATTCACTTGATAATAACAGTGTTTTCCATAGTGTGCCATCATGGACAGAATGCCATCATAGGCACACTTTCCCCAATAGCGTCAATTAAAAAAAGCAACGTTGCTTCCACGTCTCTGTGTTTAAAAAACACTAAAAGGCACGTATTCATGTGTAACTACGTATACCTTCCAATAATGCCATATGGCGAACAACCTTAGCGAACATAAGCTAATTCACTTGATAATAACAGACTTTTGCATAGTGTGCCATCATAGGCACACTTTCCCTAATAGCGTCACTTGAAAAATGCAACGTTTTTTCCACGTCTCTGTGTTAAAAAAACACTTAAAGGTAGGTACGTATTCATGTGTAACAACGTATACCTTCCAATAATGCCATCTGGCGAACAACATCAGCGAACATAAGCTTAGTCACTTAATAATAACAGACTTTTCTATAGTGTGCCATCATAGGCAGGATGCCATCATAGGCACACTTCCCCTAATAGCGTCACTTGAAAAATGCAACGTTTTTTCCACGTCTCTGTGTTTATTGGAATATCTGGCCTACATTCAAATCTTTCAATCAACCTACCACGTTCCAGTGAATTTCAAACTTCGTTATGTTCGACAAAAACGAGTGTTTTTCAAATCAATCACTGACGATTCAAATGCGAGTTGGAATCGAATCCAATCCATCTCTGTCTCTAACTTGGAGCACATTCAACAAGTCCCGGCCTTCCTGCTCGTCATTAGGATCGAATAGAATAGGACCATCTGGATCTGGACGTCATTCCGATTCCTCTGTAACATCACAAAAGACCCTCTGTCTGAAATTCAATAGTTTTTCAATATAACAACATTGCAGATGGTTCACGCTGAGAGGAAAGTTATCTGAAAGGACGAGTATGAAGTTGTAATTTTATTGGACTGTACTTGGAATCAGGAAATCCCTCTCGGAAATTCGAATCCATGTACCGGTTCCGAAAGGGGATGCGAATTGAGAAATTACAAGGCGAGCATTTTTTATTGTTTGAGTGTTTACAGTTAAATTACGTATTACGTTGATTTAAAAGTGGAGAAAATGCAGAATTTTGTGCACTGACTTCCTTTTGGCCCTCGGCAATTTTCACTTTTGCTTGATAAAAGGTATTTTTCAACATGCGGTTGTTTTCACATCCATGCACGGAAAAACTGCTTGGAGTAAGTTTTAGGGAATTCAAAAACATATCGAACATATTTTTCTTGTAGTATACACGGTGAGTCTTTGACTCGTACAAATATTTCAACAGTAGATTTTTTATGTCAAAAGAAACACTTTTTTCTTTATCATTTTTTCCGATTCGGGCCTGATAAAAAGATATAACCATTTTGAGTTTTCATAATGAGGTGTACCAACCATGGAAAAACAAAATATCCTTCAGAATAACTAGCTAAATCTGTGACACTATACATCTGTGGATCTTTTAAACAGAGTTGTATTCAGTTTTGATAATGGATGTACGTTTTCGTGAACCCTGTATTTAATATGGTTATTTACAAAGAAAATTTTTAGTGTATCATTTATTGACTAGACACAGTCCAAATTTGAATCAGTTACATAGAATAGGGACGGAGCTATAGTCCTTTATGTGAGTACTTCAAGCTGTCAAAATATTGATGAAAATTCAAATTTCTCGAAAACAGTTGAGAATTCAGACATGAGTAGTTGTGTTATCAAACTTATATTCAAATTTAACAAGGAATTCAAAAATGCGAAAATATATAGGGTGTTCTACTTGAAATAACGAAGTTGGTAGCTGTGCAGAAGAAACTAAACACTTTGTATAGTTCTAAATAATTTTAGAAGAAGCTCTACTTAAAAATAGGAAAGTTTTATTTCAAACTCTTTTTTGTGAAGTTAATAGAATTAGAGTAATCGACCGCTGCCCTATGGCGCGAACAGCCTGTATATGTTGGAGGTGGAATCCACATATGGTTTGATTTACTTTCTGGAATGCACGTTACGAAATTCAACAGATCACCTGTAATCTACGACCCCTAAAACCAAATAAAAGTATAATATAAATGGGAAAAAACCACTGCTTTCAAGATTTCTCTTGTGTGCGCTTATGATTCGACTTCTGGTATATCAACGATGTAATTAATTTTACTTCTAGATTCGCGCAATCCTTAGTGCCAATCTTGCAGTGTTTTTCACCTGATCTCCCTCTAGAGGATGCGTTCACCCCAACTAGCATAGGAATTCGTGAGAAACTGTCGCGGCTTATCAACAAGTCAGAGTTCAAGCTACTGCCTGCAGAATGGAATAACCCTTCAGGGTTGCGTTTAATTAAGTTTTTAAATTCAATCTATTATGAAATTAAATTACAGTGAAATGGAGTTTGCCCTAGAAGTCTTGTTGAGGTTTTGTTTCATAATAGGGGAGCAAAACACTAAGCTGTTGGTAACGTATAAACAATTATTATATTCTCCTTCGAGAGAAATTGGATGCTTTGAGTGCACCATGGTTCATTTGTGGATACTTCAGATGAGGAAAATCGTTATGATAGACTTGGACCAGGTCTGGTTAAAATGAACCAACAAAAATTGTTCGTTTTCAATGCAGATTTGGACTTTCATGTAGGATCAACGATTACTTGAAAAATTAACACCTTTGAATTTCACATTATACAGGGTGTGGGTGAGGCTTTTTTCCGACAGATAATAGAACTCATTAAAATAAGTCGTTTAACCAAAAATTGTCTATATGAAATATCCAAGATGGCGAAGATACAACCCCAAGAAGTTCGACAAAATTTCATTGAATTTCAAGTACGGGATTGTGGAAGGTGACTCCGGCATCGCAAGAACGGAACAAAACATAAACATATGGCTGGACAATGAAAGGATCAGTACCAAGTTCATCAGATTAGATGCATCAGGTCACTTTTGAGATAATCATAATTGTTGTGTAGTGCAATTGGGGGTGAAAAAAAAATTAATAAATCGAGGAAATTTTTTGAAAGTGCTTATGTTAATTATTTTGAAAAGGTGCTATGATGTTTCCCCACATCGTTTCCCGAACATCGAGGTAGTTTCTTGAAAGCGCTTTTGTTTGTTATGTTGAATAGTGCTATGATGTTTCCCCATTCCATCCCAATTTACGACGATTACAGTTATTAGCTGGGCAAAATTTGGTTTCGATACATTCATTAGAAAACTAGTATCAGTTATTTTAGTGAGTACCCAGAGCTGTCAAAGTTTTAGGAAAAAGTCGAATATCTCAGAATCGGTGCTATATAGGACCATGGTTGTCAAAACAAAGTTATCTTAAAATTTGACAAGGAATTCAAAACTGCAATAATATATACAGGGCTGTTCCATTTGAAATAAGAAAGTTGATACCAATAGGAAAAAAACGGAATACCCTGTATTGAGATGGATTATAAAGAATAAAATTTCAATCGATTACAGACAAGTTTTGTATTCAAGTTTTTCTTCCAGCTCCTTTAGTTTCCATAAAAAGGTATAGGGACACTTCAACTTCAACAAAATGAACAAGAAATCACACATAACGAAGTGAAATGATGCAGATACAACTATAAATCCAATGTTTAATTCTTCGTTTTGTTCAAGTGAAACTTTTTTATCCTTATGCCCCCTCCACTCTGTGCTACCTCCATACCTACTACTATTCATGTAGAATGCTAAATTCAGTACTTCAATTCAGTACTGAAATTTGGAATAGTCACAAATGCGCGCGCTGTAGCGCAGTAAATATTAATTCAGTTCTTTAACCTATATACTTACGGCTGGTTTCATAGTCAAACCTGAAGTCCTTTAATTTTAAAGCTTCCTTTAACCCTACTAAAAATGAGAGTAGAGGAAGCTTTAAGCTTAAAGTGACTTCAAATTTGATTATGAAACGGGACGTTAGTTCTATTCTGATGAATATTTTCATATATGAGATATTATCATATCTTTATTGTACATATTCATAAACGACCATTGAAAATGTGACACTGACTTAACTGATGATAAATAGTAATCTGCTTCCAACACCGAAACAGCTTCGATGAATACAGGGTCTTTCACGGGGAACCTCACCCATATTTATACGGGTAACTACTGAACGTATATTCATGAAATTCAGCACTTATAAGTATTTCACGATCCTGATGAAATCTGAAATATTTTCAAGGCATGAGCACCTCCGGTTTTTCCGGAAATGACGTCAACTTCCGTTTTTCAAATTAGAACACCATTTTTTTATTGCAGAAATAGATTCCTTAGAAAATTTCAAGTTATTTTGATGTAACATTTTTCAGTTTTGGTTGGAAAATTCTCTCTGAGCGGGAAAATCGAAAAAAAAATCGAAAATAGAGCTTTGCTGAAACAAGAATAACTTCGAGGTTTTTGGATGGAAAATTTCCATTTTTGGGATTTTTCAAGATGTAAGATTGATGTATCCACTTTAAAAATCGAACTCGCGATTCATGATACAGGGGGTGAAAAAATCGCTTTCAAAGTTAGGGATGACAAAATCGTGAAAAATCAATTTTTTCAAATTAGAACCCCATTTTTTTATGGCAGATATTGAATCTACGTTAAAAAATAATGTGAATGTATGCATCACACCCTTGCCCTAAAATGGATATTTTCTGAGTTATTCACAAAAAACTGTTTTTCGTCTTGAATTTTCAGCTATTTCTTTTCCCTTCACGCCAAAAAGATGAAATATTCAGGAACTGTTACTCGAACCATGTTTTAGATTTTACTACCCTAATATGCAAGAGAAAAAAGTTACAGGTTGTTCCTAAATAAATAGCGAATTTCGATTCGAATTTGTATCGGAAACCTCTTTATTTCAACTAATCGGCCATCGGTTTTCTCTCCAGTGATAAATAAATAATTCCTTATGAACCATATGCAAAAACTCACCATGTTTCACATTCTTTTTTTTTAATGATAGATATCATTAATTACATCTGCCAAATTCCTCTTTATTCAGTAGCATTTTGTGTTTACTATTAATTTGGTGATAATTCGTATTAAGTTTTTGGTGTGAAGGGAAAAGAAATAGCTGAAAATTCAAGAAGAAAAACAGTTTTTTGTGAATAACTCAGAAAATATCCATTTTAGGGCAAGGGTGTGATGATATGGAAGATTGTACAGTAACTCAATCCTTTGATGAATCTGATGACCGCCCAAGCATTTTTTGTGTCCTTGCTATGCGAATAGTACAATGAAAGCTGCTCAAAAAGATACAATGCAATAACATATGGAAACTCCTAGTCATAATAATCCTTTCTCAGCTCAGGAGAGAATGTCACTGAACCCGAAGTTAATGCTTGGAAGTGTAACCATACCAAATCCAACAGAAAACCCGATACCTTTCCAATTTGAAAGAATACAAATTTTTGACTTGGTCCTTCACATTCCCCCCTTCATCATCCGAAACTTCGCTCTCCACTCACAGAAAACATTCCGGGGATTGACAAATGGCATCAAGATGCACCCTACGATTCTCGTTCCATCCCTTTCCACGACGAGGAAATGGAAAAGCGGAAAATATGCGCGCCACCCCGATTTCCCCAGGAAAGTCGGGTTTTGTTCGAATGCAGGCAGCGTTTGGCGTTTAGTATTTTCACGACTGTTGTCGGGTGAACTGTTGCAGTATTTTCGGGCGTTATTATTTCATCAAATTTCTTTGGCATGAGTGAAACCTTATCCGATTTGAGGCTTTAGGCGAAGACAGGTGAGCTTTTTATCCTTTGAGCTTGTTGGGATCGAGAAATTGTGACGGGATGGAGAGAAATGAGGAAGTTCTCGAAGAGCATTGGTCTAATATACGATGACTAATGATATTATTGAATATTTTCGTGTTATTATGGCAGCAGAAAGGTTTCGTTCTAGCGTGCATCAATGTGTAATTCTATTAAGTGGAAACGAACGGCACAAATTATTTTCAAAGCGAGGTGCTATTCAACCAACATACATACGTTCAACTGGAATCCCCAAGAGGATTCTTAAAAAGATTCAGTAGGTAATCTATTGACTGAGCAATTTATTTCAAAGAAATGAACTAGTTGGAAAGAGTAATTTTAAAATTAAAAAAAAAATGCAATATGTTGAGAGATAATGGGCCATATACATAAAGAAGTAGTTTTTGTCCACTTTAGTTTATTGAAAGGAAATTATACATTTTACAAGCAACTGATAAGGATAGTATTATAGTAAAAGCAAATACTCTTCTTTATGCATAAGACTCAATGATTGATAAACTCTCTTCATTTCAAGTATTCTGTTCTGACGATCATATTTCTGATACCTTCAATTTTTTGTGTAACATCCAAAAACCATATTCATAATCGGGAAGTTCTGGTATCATAAAGGAAAACTCGAGCCCTGGAATAGCATATCGCCAATTTCACATATTGATTCATTACTTCCGGTCTTTGTTCTTCAAATTATTGCCAGCCATCATTTTAACTTGTTCAAACCCACAACCAAAGATCGACATACTGTCTGAAAACACTGAAAGATACTCAAACCAAATAATATTGGAACCTCTCGTCAGAAGTTAAGGGTATTGAATTAATTTTTGTTTTCCCCTCAATTTCAAAGAAATGATTTTATATTCACTGCAACAAAAAGAAAATATTTGAAAAAGTATAAACTTTTTTGAAATACCCGAATTCTAAAAATTTCAGAAATTCATGGTTCTATTAATTCTCAATGCAAAAAAAGACTTTCCATCAATAATTGCTTGGCATCTTCCCTGCATGTTTTCCCACGCAAGAAGTTGAGGAAATTTTGATCAAGTTGCGTTTCAAAGATGTCGCGGCTGTTGAAGTGTTTCAGACTATGAGCTGTGGACAATAAAGCCTCTGCGAATTTAGTGCCAATAGTGCTCGATTGGATTAAATTCGGGAGATTCAGGAGGTAATCCTAGATGTGGAACACCCATTTTTTCTCAACAGTAATCACCAGGTGGCATATACGTGCCAGTGCATTATCAACCACAAAAATCGAATTTCCCCAGTAGCTGCGTGAAATTGTGTTAATAACTTCATACCTAAACATATTTCCTGAGAGTTATAGTACTACGAAGTATCTACATACTAATAAATCAGTTGTCATCGGAATAAACTCTACCCTTAATAACAATAATTGTTGTTGAAACAGATTATACAATTTTCACAAAATGAGTTTTTAAACCAAAACACGTGTTTCGCTATCACAATAGCATCTTCAGGTGGGTGAAGGTAAACGTTTACCTATCATTTTGTGAAAATCGTATAATCTGTCTCAACTTCAATTAGGGATTTTCATCAAGTATCGGCCACATCAATTCAATATTTTTCTTAATAATATGGATTGCATAGTTCTCTTAGAAAAATCGTATTTTCTTTCAGGATTTAGCTATTTACGTGCATTGAACAGGAAAATGTTAAGAGATCAGGCTTCAAAAACTCATTCAAAGACCTATCATTGCGTCACTAATTACCTTCTCAGGGTTTTCAAAAATTTAGACGAAATTTCAACTTTCAGTTCTACCCTGTATACCATGCATTAAATTTAAATAAAGTTCCGGCGGACTAGACATCAGGTGATAAACTAGATGAAATCGGCTGCAAATGAACAACAAAATGATCAAAATCGATGCACACTTCAAAAAGTTATTTTAAAATGAATTTGGTGAATAATTCGACTGTCTGGTTTTTTTGTCTAGGCGTGTCTATGGGTTTAAATTTACTTACTGCACCCCTAAAAGGTGAATCTACCATAAAGGTAGATTTTTTATTTTCAAATATCGAAGTAGGTACTCGAAAACGTCTCATATGGTGAAGTATTCATAAGTGAGCGTTGAACTTCTCTTCTGTTCTCTCAGATCTCATTGTAAATCCCTAGCTGGAGAATGTAACAGTTATTTATATTATTATTAGGAATGTGAAGAGTCTCTGCTTGGAAATATGAAGAAAATTGTTAACTTTATTAATTCATCGGATATAAGCCTTCCCTCTGTAATGTATTCCAAAGATTCTGAGATCCACACTGACGAGGATATAGCTAATAATTTCGCACAATATCTCCTGTGACGCCACTAAGTATTTATGTTGCATCGATGAAATGATAAATGTTCCGATGATTCATGTCCAACAGGTGTTGGACGGTATCGATGCTTTTGATGTGAACAAGGCACCTGGACCAGATAATGTTCCAGTTATTTTTCTTAAAAAGTGTAAAGACTTCATCGCATTATCACTACAAATAATTTTCAGGTTGTTTACCCAGATTTTTCGAAGGTGTTCGACACTGTTTTCCATTCCATTCTTGCTACAAAGCTCAGCGACATTGGTTTTCATGGTCAGCTTCATCGGTGGTTGGTGTCTTATCACTCTTATCTCACTAACAGGGTTCAGTTCGCGACAATAAATGGAACATTCTCCTCTCCTATAATTGCCACATCAGGAGTGCCTCAGGGCAGTCATCTAGGACCGATGTTATTCCTTATGTTTATCAATGATATTGGTTTTGTATTTCGATTCGTTAAATTTCCTTTATTCGCTGAAACTTTTTATGTCGATTAAGTCCATTTCAGACATGATTTGTTTGCAGTCCGTTTGGAGGCATTGGGGAGATGGTATGCTGAGAACTGCTTTTCTTTGAATATAAGTAAGTGTAAGTCGATGGCGATTTCGAAACTTCAGAGTCCATTGTTTTCAACTTTTTTTATTGAGAGTTGTCCCTTAGAGCGTATAGGTGTTGTGAGGGATCTTGGCGTTTCCTGTGATAGTGAATCATCGTTCAAGCCACATTTTCAGGAAATTTCATCCATAGCACTTAAGACTAGGTTTCATTATCAGAAACACGAGAGCTTTTAGGAGCGTGGAGACGTTTTGATACCTGTTTGTAGCACTTGTCAGACCAACTCTTGACTTTTGGTCTCCGTATACTTTGGTTAACGGATTCTTTCTTGAGAGGGTCCAAAACAAATTTCTTAGGCATGTTTCGTTCAGGTTTGATATTGCTTCGCGACTCTTTTCAGCGAGTCATATGCGTGACCGGCTGGGGCTGTCTTCTTTAAGATCGAGAAGGCTGACGTGCTTTTTGTGGCAAAAATCTATATAGGACTTCTCTACTCTCCGGAGTTGCTGTCTCACCTCAACCCGAGTGTTCCTCCAAGACCGATGAGGCGAGCTGATCTGTTTAGTCCCGGTTTAACAAAAACTAATTATAGTTTTTATTATCCACTGTCTAAGATGATGAGTTGATATATTGAGTGGCTCGTTGTCAGGGTTGAGAAGGGATGTATCTACTTTGATTAGTTTGTAGTCTATTTTGTTTCTTTTTGATAATGTATTTTCGAATTTGTGCGCCTCACAATTGTGAATGTTGAAATTTTTGTTTTTATTGTAGCTATTTAATTTTTTCTCTTTGTGAAATGGTAGTACCGTTAATAAATAAATGAAACTTAGTTTTCAGAGCTGGGTCTTTGAATTTCTGGTATTTTCATGCTTTGCAATAGTCATAATGAAGAATCGGGAAGATGTGGGTGGAATTATATGTTCGAAGAAGATTCATCATATCAAAGAAAAACCATATTTTGAAAACCACCATTATATCGTTCTTAAGATATTCTTACAAGAAAAAATAAGTTCTTATGGATTTTCAACATCGTCTATCTTTTCAACGGAGCCGAATTGAAAAAAATAGTAAAGGGAAAAAGTTTTTCTACCCCAGGAGCCTTCTGTTGAAATATAGGTACAAGTCAAAGACTCACCATATATATGTTTTCCTGGAATTCATTACTTCAAATGCAAATAGTTCAGAAATGATTGAAGTTTATTAATAATTTCTAACTGGTCATAGGATAGGATACGATGCTCAAACTCACAAACTTCGGTTAAATCTGTTTCGCCGCAATCAGCATAAATTAAGGCAGAGATTACCAATTCCACGAATCATAAACCGAACAATTTAGTCGTCGACAAGTGTACTTTCGAAATCATCGAAACGGACCAGGAATAACCTAGGAACCCTCTTCATCTCCAGCCTTCAAAACTCCAAGGGAAGTCCACATTTAATGATATTATTTTCCAATTTTCCCCAAACCGAATTTCGAGTGGAAGTTAATTGGCAAAAGATGGAAATCGTCTTGGATGGAAAATAAGACCGTGACAATATTCCTACGGCTAACGAAAAGTATTTCGCCAACCTTTGAAGTAATTTCGGTTCATGGATTATGGGGTTTGCAGCTCTCTGCATATCTCATTAGACATTCCTAATAACTCTCCAAAATAAGGTGCACTTCTTTCGCTAATGAAGTCTCACAGGGTCATCCAGGTATCTAGAAGTTGTTTACATCAGGCTGAAGGTAAAGATGGGGGTTGATGCTACAGCCATTTGAGTGCTTCTGACCGTTTTACCAATTTTCAGGGTTATTTCTTGTACATTGAAGGTTCTTTCTCATTAGAGTTATATATGATTGTCTTCATTGATATACTAACCGTTATACATAGGGCGTTTCATTCCAATATTTATGCTATTGAAGATTTCAAAAGTTGGATCTATAGCAAAAGCTACTTGGTTTAACAACCATAGGTAGGTATACCTTTAAAGTATAACAGATTTTGAAATTTAGAGGAAATATTGTTTCATTTCATCATTTACAACTAATGAAGTCCATCAAAGTCTCATTTTCGAGGTGAAACTTGATATTAGATCGTTGACAAGACGAGATGAAACTTTGTTCAGTCTTTCAGTTTTGATTTGGAATATTGAGACTTGAAATATTTCTTGTCACGAGAAAAATGTGTTAAAATTGAAGCATTTCCATTTTTGTATAATATATTACAGTTACAGGATGTCGAAAGAATGAATTGTTAAATTTGAGAACGTTTGAAAGCAGAAATTCTTAATTTTACTTCAATACAATTCCCATTTGATGATTAGGTACCTAACAAAACGAAGATGGTTATAATATAATATAACTCTAACTAACTTGGGATCTTAATTTTTCAAAGGATTGTTAAATGATAAAGGCTACCGAAAGCCACAAAGAGAATCTAAAAAATACGTTTTCAGTATTTTGTCGAATATTTAAAAGGATGGCAAGCTTTTCTGAACTCGTTCATCAGATCTGAATCATAAAACATTTCTTGTTGAAATAGTTGAAAGTCAGCTTTGCTTAGAGCTTAGAATTATTGTAAATACCTACTACCTAGAATGAGGTAGACGATAAACATATCACAACGAAACATATCTCATCCTTTCGACTTGTATGAGTGGAAAGTAGATAAAAGTTCCTATTTTTTGCACCGCATATCTGAGAAGGTTGCATATTTGATCCTATATTGTCCTTTAAAACAAACACAAAAATTTCAAGTTATGAGGGTTACCTACTGAAGATACGAAAAAAGCAATAGATCATATTATTTGAAAATCCAAAACCCCTTATCCAATCTGCATTAACAAGTCTATTTATGTGCACGAAATGATATTTGGAGTAGCTTGAAAAGCGTATTGTGGCTTCGCTACATCACAAAGTTGGACAAAAACCAAATCGAACCTGTCAAAAATGAATAATGATAGCACATCAGTTTTCATTCGGAAAATCGATCGACGTCTGAATTTCCCGGTAGTTTCAGAATTAAACTCATTTTCCATGACACTTCATGGAAAATACAGTATGAATAGAATGATTACATTTTGAGTTCGGTGTATGGCACAGGTAAAAAATCCAAATCAGTTGGAGTTGCAATGAAAACACGTAGGTATATTTTTCATCGAATATCTATTCTGAATACCGTTTTAGTTCAAAGGGTAACAACGATCCTTTGAAATCGTGATTGTGGAAAGGCAGGCATGATTCTTCGAAGATTAGAACAGTCAAGCATTCCTTTCATACTATACTCTTCCTACACCCTTTGAAGGACTAGTGGGTGTCATTCTCAGAAACTATAAAGTTGGGGCTAATTGAATAGTTTCTCTATTGTAAAAGATATTGGTCGTTGCTTCCAACCTAAGATAGAAAGTTTTCGGCATTCGAAATGAATGTCTAGTCTGATGATGAGTCAAATGATCCAATGCAGTTAACACAAAAGTTCTGAATACTCTGATTTTTCCAAAGCTCACTCCTCTTCTTGGAGCTCAAATTGACGGACCTAAAATGAAAAAATGAAAAAAAAAACAAACAGGCAATTGTTGTGCTATTAGGACAAGAAAATAAACAATGACTTTTATATCATACAATTGGCAAAATAATTCCTAAAGTAAGAGAGCAAGGATCAGACATCCCACAACAACTGTGTTTTTTCTATTAACTTCTTTTGGATGATACTAAAATAAGGTTATACATATACAGCGTGTCCGCGCCATAGTGCAGCGGTCGATTACTCTAATTCTGTTAACTTTACGAAAAAGAGTTTGAAACATAACTTTCTTCATCTCCTAAAATTATTAAGAACTATACTAAGTGTTTCGTATTTTCTGTACAGCTATCAATTTCGTTATTTTAAATGGAACACCCTATATATTTTAACATTTTGAATTTCCTGTTAAATTTGAATATAAGTTTGATTACACAACTATGTCGGAATTCTCAACGGTTTTCGAGAAATTTGACTTTTTATTGATATTTTGAGGTACTTACATGAAGGACTACAGCTCCGTCCCTATTCTATGTAATTAAATCAAATTAGGACTGTGTCTAGTCAATAAATGAAACACTAAATTTTTTTCTGTAAATAAGCATATTAAATACAGGGTCCACGAAAACGTGCATCCATTATCAAGACAGAAATTCCTCTAAATCTTAATTTTTTTCAAAAGAAACCCATATTTTTTTCTGTTCATTATTTAAAACAACTAAAAGCGAACAAAAAAATCCGTCAGGACGAACCCCCTTGGGAACACGAAAAAATAGCGGGAGATGACCTTTTTTTGGTGTTACTCAACGTTGATGTATCTTATCGATCTTATCGAATGAACTTTGAGGGGACATAACATATATTTACAAGTTTGATAATGGTTGCTCGAGTTACGAGTTGTTTCTTAGACTGGAAACGCACCGGATGCAACATTTTGTTGCGAGACGTTGCGCATCATTTTGTCTCGCAAAAAAATGTTGCAAGCTTAAATCTAACTATCTTTCGCTAGCAACATTTCGTTTGCAACAAATTTTTCCTAGTGTATTTCTGAAGTTTGACAGGATCACACGTATTTCGACTTTCGTGTTTTCGAAGTGAATTAATTTGTATACGTATAGAAAATGGACCCGAATATCCTTATATGGCAATTTCTTCAATTACTGGAACCTGAAAAGTAGATTTGGATACATCCTTTATTTATCGTTGATGTAACGTTCATCTCTTCTTATAGAATATACGTTGGGAAGGTACGATAATGACAAATTTCTCATTGGTGGCTGCAATAGAGATGTATATTTGTAATAACGAAGTTGATAGCTGTCCAGAAGAAACGAAAAACTTTATATAGTTCTAAATAACTTCAGGAGATGCCCTACTTGAAGAGAGGAAAGTTTTATTTGAAACTCTTTTTTGTAAAGTTAATCGAATTACGGTAATCAACCGCTGCCCCATGGCGCGGACATCCTGTATAACTTGAAGAATAAATAATGATTCATATATGGAAGAATGGAATTGAGTAAAAATATTTGAATTTCAATAAAATGTAAAAAACTGTATTGTATGCCATTGGGGTGAATAAAATTATGACTTCATCTTTGCGGCTTTCACACACCCCTCGAAAGGAGCATTGACTTATCCCAGATATCAAAAGGATTAAGCTCTGTTGGAGCTTTTTGCCGGTTTTCTGGCTCATGGTGGTGGTCGGGTCTGGACTTCTCCTCAGCTTCCTGATGTCGATCGGCTGATGTTTTCCTCCTCAGTCAAGTTTCTCCTCATCTGGTTCTGATTGATCCGATTAGACTGTTTGATTTCTAGATACTTCAGTTTGAATGAACCGTCCCCTATTTGGCTCTAATTACACAGGGTGATTCATAACTATTGGGACATATGCTAAGGGCAGATTGTTTGGACCAAAATATGGCGATAGGACCAAATATACCTCAATAAAATATTGCTGTGGAAAAAGATACAGGGCGTTAAAGTTGAATTAAGAAATAAGTTTTCTGGAAAACGATCTAGGCGGCTTTGGAGGTAGCGAATTTTTATACTCATGTTACAGCCGAGAATATTAAAATTTGAAAGCATAGTTTCCACTAATTCTACGTAATTCTCTGCTTTATGATTGCCAAGAAAATTTTGTACTACTTGAACAAATGAACTCCAAGCGTTAGATTCAGTCTCGTTCAGTGATGTGGTGAATTGTGGATCTTTAACAAGTTGCCTTATTTGAGGACCATCAAATATACCAGCTTTTAGTTTTTCCGTGCTAATGCCAGGAAATTTACGTGACAAATATCCAAAACAATTTCCATCTCGATTTAAAGCCTTTACAAATTGCTTCATTAGGCTTAGCTTGATATGCAAGGGCGGAAGTAAGATTTTTTCTCTTGAAACCAAAGGTTCGTTGATCACGTTTCGTATTCCTTGAATCATAACATCTCTTGAAGGCCAATTTTTGTTAACCCAGTGCTCATTTTTAGCTCTGCTGTCCCAAAGGCACAAAAAACAAGGATATGTTGTATAACCACTCTGCTGTCCAAGGAGGAAGTTAATCATTTTTAAATCAACACAAATTGACCACTGATGTTCTTCGTTTTTAATTTTTCTCAAAACTAATGCTATTGTTTCATATTCTTCCTTCATGGTAGTAGAATGACCAATAGAAATTGAGCCATATTTGTTACCGTTATGTAAAAGAACACATTTTAAACTACGTTTTGAACTGTCAATAAAAAGGCGCCAATCATCTGGAGTGTATTCAGGCAAACCCTGTATCTCAGAAACTAGAGCTGATAGAAAAAATCTGGTGGTATTTTTGGAATCAGCACATTAAAAACATCTGAAATCAGATGTTAGATTTCCGGCACCAAATTTTTTTTTTCATTTTGGTGGCCTGTGTTTTCATTGTTATTATTATTACGAAATTAGTATTACCCGATTATATTGAAACGAACATTATCGTTTCAGACTTACAATAACTGACTGCATTTGAAAAAAACCTACATCATCAACAAGACTAAAAAGCATGGATCTCCGAATGAATTCTGTGGAGAATGAAGACATATGTCAACCGCATCCTGTCACCTGCGGCGTTCCTTTTCCTAAGTGGTTTAACATGTCATCACAAATCGACTTCATACATCGAGCTCTCAGCAGTTCCTTTTTGGCTAGCGAAAATTGTCTGCGAGATCCAGAGGAAGTATCGACAGATGAAAGATGCCATTATTGAAATACAGGGAAAATATTCGGAAATAACGGAGTTGTGAAATGGATTGTATTTTTCCTTTTATTCGAATCCTTCCGTGGATGGGAGAATTCATTCGAGTGGATGATTCTTATTTCTCGCATCTGGATGGAGGGAAAAGGGGATAATCTTCCGGATCTTACCTGCAGTTGTTCCTAGTTCGTTATCGATTCTGGGGGAAAACGCAAAATGAAATTGCATTGATATCTATTAGGAAAATTTCATGAAATGTCGCATCCAATTCAATCGGGTTCTTTCGATAGGGATCTCGTTTCTGATAAATCCGAAATTATGAATCCAACCTGATTTTTGAGGCATGGGAGACTGGGATTACTGGTTATGTTCTAAGATATTCACTGAGTATTTTTTCATTTGAAGCAAAACATTATTTCTGCTATAATATTGAATTTAGAAATAAACTGCTCCACATTAGTTAGGGATATTGACTTAAATTGCAAAAAAATATAGTTAAAATAAGATTTTTGTGATGAAAATTCATATTAATATGATTTCAAGTTGCAAATTATAGCCTCTAGGTCTGCAGCGAATACAGGGTGGTTTAGAAAAATCGAGTAAAATAACGACATTTCATTCCCAGATAATTTCAAGCATTTTAACACTATCAATACAATGTATGGCCTCCGCCGGCATCAATAACAGCTTGACATCTTCTTTGCATTCTACACACGAGGTTGTTGAACATTTCTTGAGGAATTTGGTTCCATAAACGGGGAAGAAGCTCTCTCATCAGATCATTTAAGGATTCTGGGCTGGGGTAGGTTGATGATTATCTAATCTTCTTTGGAGCATATCCCATGCATGTTCTATGCAATTCAAATCTGGTGAGTGCGGAGTAATTGCTAAATGTGGAATACCAAGCTCCTCGCGCGCATTCTCAACTATGGCTGCACGGTGCGGTCTAGCGTTATCGTCTAGAAATTGAAAAGTTTCACCAATAGCAGCGTGAAAATTTAGCACAACATTGTCAATGACATGCTCCCTATAGTGTAGGGCGGTCATATTCCCACGACAAAGGTATCCATATCAACATATCCCGGCCCATACCCCATACCATAACATTACCCCCTCGGAATAGATGGACTTCTTGGACATAGCGACGATTGCGGGGTATGCGTGGGATTGTCCATACCCTTATTCTTCGAGAATGTGAAAATCGTCCTATCTGGATTCATCAGTGAAAAGGACACTACGCCATTGATCGTTTTAATTGTTATGTTGCCTTGCCCATTCCAGTCTTTGACGCTTATGGTCACATGTTAATGGAACTTCTCTTAATGGAAGTCTAGAACCTAGATTCACCTCTCTCAAACGTCGCCTGATGGTATCTATGGAAACTTGGACCCCATCTTCATTTTGAAGAGTATTCCGCAGCATTCTACACGTAGATGTAGGGTTTCCTCTGGCCGAAACGGTGATGAAACGATCCTGAGCAGGTGTTGTTTTTCGTCGCCCACCAAACCTTGTTCTTTCCAACTCGGAAACTGTCATCCTGAACCTATTCCAAAGTCTAAATATCACACTTTGGTTGACTTGGAGCCTTTCCGTTACAACAAACTGAGTTAGGCCACCCTGTAGCATTCCGATAGCCCTATTAGCCTCAGCGTTTGTTAATTTACGTCTTGGCATTTTCAGGAAACTCGGTTCAAATCGAAGCCGTTGATAAACTGACTTCATTTCAAAATAGGAACATTCATGAAGCATATGCAAAGAACCAAACTTCAGAAAAAAAGGGACCAGATTGACGAAATGTCTCATACTGATTTTTATTGGATCGATTCAAGTTGTAATTGAGTTTCAAATGATTTTACAGCGATTTTCTCGAAGATTACATACTTTTAAAAACGATTCTATACGATATCCCTAACTCTTGTGTAGCAGTATAGTTTAAGTATATCCATGATGAGCTGGAAAAGCTTCATTAAGTGATTGATGGAAATACTATCAAAATATCGTAGAATTGACATGAATTTATTGAATATTCAATTGAAACTGGAAAAATTTCAGGTAACCTAACGACTATTCATTGTTACCTCGCAGATCTCTCTGTTGCATTGCTTCAACATTATCTGCATATCGTGCTCAGTCAAATTTATGTGTACCTATGTCCAGTTGTTTCCTAAAGTTGGGGAGCCAAAGAGAGAAATTCGGGATTTACACGAGCGTGTCAGACTAATATAAGAAGAGATACCTTTGACCCTGTAGAGTACCTCTACCAAAAATTAGACCTGTATATAAGGGGAATGGTCTGGGACAGCCTGTCAAAATAGTTAAAAATAAACGATTATTGTACATATTCGAGGGTGTCAGATTGAGATATGTGGTTAATTACATGTTGAAGAGTATACATGCTCGTAATCTGACAATTTAAGCGTTACGAAAATGAGTGGAAGGACGCTAAACTTGAAAAAAAAATCGTCACGTGTACATTCTCGAGCGCGGTGGCTTTTTTCTTATTTTGAAGCTAATGATTCGAAAATAAAGGGAAAAATATAATCTGACAGTTTCAGCAGACCAAAACAATGAAAATTGGTCATTAAGGTCACAAAAATTAGGTTTTTCGAATTATCTTTTCTCGTGGGCTTCAAATTGCTTTCGTATTCATTACAAAAGATGTAGAGCATAACATTGTCCACAAATTTTGTCCGAAGCAAATTTTTCTACGTTTGAACGTTTTCGAGATATATGGCGATGAATGTACATTAGACTAGGTTTCTAAATTGACCTTGGCCTTTCGCATGTGTGGCTAAGCTCCTCGATATTATCGCCCACTAACTCGAAATCCGTAAAGAATATGTAAAATTGCTTCAGACAAAAGTTGTATAGAATTTTATTACCTCCAACTTTCATAATGAATACAAAAACCATTAGAGGTATCTACAGGAAGGGAGATATTTCAAAAAAATACCTTGTTATCAACTTCGAACTGTCAGATTGAAAAAACACTGATTAGTGTCAGAGTAATCTGTATGAAAATCAGACACGCTCGAGTATGTAAAAGTAACGATTTTTTTTGCATTTTCAAAGGACCACTGTGACCTCGCGTCACGTCCGAATTTTCAGTCTCTTGAAAAGTAGCTTCTTTGGGCCCAATTAACATGCCCTGTAAAAATCTGACACGCTGGTATTTTTTTTTTACCATTTTCAAGTTTTCCGTACGGCTAGCCCCACCATGAAAACTGTGTTAGATCAACCTGAATTTATTATCAGAGACACGTAGGGCATATATACAGTATCTTAATCTGACAGGCTCGACTATGTACACCTGACGATGACGAGTAACCCGAATATGGCTGTAACCATAGAAATCGGACACTAAGGAGCACCTAGATTCGAATCATACACAATTAATTAAATTCACTAAGCAACTTTCAGTAAGTTAGTAGTAGGTATTCAAATCAAACATCAAAATACGCATCCGAACTCAACCATTAAAAAAAAACGATAAGCTTTTAATTTTATGGAAACAAAACAACAACAGCCATAGTATAATTCCAAAAGTGCTCACCTTGGCGCTGCATTACTATTTTGCAACGCCATGTTTATTCTATCTTTAATCTATAGCTTATGATAAATTTCATATCATTCATTTAGAAAGCAGTGATTGGTATTTTGGTATATCTGAGAAAATCAATAATCTAAATATTGACGATATCATCAAATATCCAGATAAAAGCTCTCATAGTGACTGTAGGTTATATCCATCTCAGTGACGACGTTAGGGAGGGTCAGTGGTGGCCCGTGCCAATTCTGAAGTTTTGCTGCCCCTTTTCCCTAAAATATGACATAAGCATAAAAGTTGTTGTACCGCTCTGAGGTATTTGATTTTCGAAACTCATTGACATATCAAGGGCTATATGAATAGGATAATTTCCAACATGAAAACACAATATTCCGACAGATAATTTGTGAATTACTGCAGGCCATAAATCATAAACCTAGATCAGTTATGAATATTCATATCTTCAACAAATGAATTTGTCCTATAACCTATATAGGTACCATCGCCATCATTATTTCCCATCAATCCTGCAGTAGATATCCAATTTCAATATGCATTCGGTGAATTTAAGCGATGAAATATGACGAATTATAAACCAAGTTCCACGAACCGCCGGTTTTGAATGGCGGCAATTGTTGTTTTCCCATCACTCTATTTTTTCCACCACTCTGAATATTCGATGTTTTCGCAAATTCGAGTTATTCAATGAATGATTTTATACATTATACTGCAAGTATTATATGCAGTGTAATGACATTATAAGCATATATACTACACCTCGTTATTCATATGCCATCAGCCGAAGCTGCAAATGGAAAAATATAGAAGGATTCATATGTGTTTTTTTCTTGTGGGTAGAGAACCTGCTTTTTTTATTTCAAAGATGGTTTGAAAGATGACTACGGGGGAACGATGAGAGTTTTATACAGGGTGTCTGTAAACGAATGCGAAGGACTTAGGGAGATGATTCCTCGATGAAAATAAGCAGGGGTAGTCCCTATAAATTTTCTTCGAAATCGGAAGGCGATGACGAGTTGACAGTTTTTGATATTCTTCACGGGTTCTAAAAAACACTAAGTTATAAAACTATACATAACATATGAAATCTAAAACATTTTATTTGTACCATCTACTTAGTGCTTTATATTATGTATAGTTTTATGACTCAGTGTTTTTTATAAGCCGTAAAAAAAATTGAAAACGGTCAACTCGTCATCGCCTTCCAAAGGCTGTATCTTGGAAGGCTGATCGATTTAGAAAAAAATTTATAGCCCTGCTTATTTTCATAGAGGAATCATCTCCCCAAGTCTTTTTTATATCCCTCAAACTTTTCTACCAATTTTATTTCGATTGCAGTGAACACACTGGATGAACTTATGGATCGCATGGAGAATTTTCTTGCAATGGGCTTATCGAAATTTAATCCATTCATCTCAAATGAGTTGCTTCTGAGAATTCACAGTTTCGAAAAATATTATATCCAGAAAAGCAAATGTACTTCATTATATTGATTTTTCAATCATTGAAACAGTTGCTTCCTGAAGTCCTCTTCATTGGGAATAATCAAAATTGAATAAAAGCTTTATTCGATAAAAGTAATTTTATGTTATTTTCCAGCAAGTTGTTGTCGCGAAACATATTAATTTCTGGAGAGAGAAAGACAGAGGAAGGTATAGGTCACCAGCACGTATAAATCAACAGATAATGTTATCTTCCACTTTGTCGATCGATTCCTAGATTAACACAGCATGAGGCAGATGAAAAATGAGGGTTGAAGATAAACATCAGGGAGTAGATGCCATTGACCGCATCAGAGAAAAGGACAAAATGATACGCATTTCAGTAACTTGAGATCACTGCAATGAAAAAGGAATGGCGCCGATCAAAATATTCTTATACGTCAGAAAGGCAATTTTGAATGAAAAGATGCTTGATTCTTTATTCCCCCATTCTCGTTGAAGCTTCATGATAGATGGAATTTTTCTGTTCCAGCATTCAGTAGAATATGTTGGCAATTTATAGCCAGCATGATAAAAGTTACAGTGAAGTAGTGAAGATAAACTCTGAAATTGGGGAGCGAAATCGTCCAAAAGTGAAAATAGATTTAGGTGACACTAATGACGTCGTCCAGAGAGTGGTGAATCTTGGAATCCGATTTGAGGTCGAATATCGTATATACCTACCAAAGATTATAGAGTAGAAAGATAGGAAACGCCCTCATATCGCTAGTACTAAAGACCGACTACATTTTGGCCAGTGAAAACACGCGTGACAATGAGATGGCGCTAAAAACGCACTGTCAATACAGGAAAACTTTTTGATAACAGTTTTCTGTTTTTTAATTGAGGGGCGCAAAATTCGAATTCTATTTCTCGTATTGCATTCCAATATTGACTTTGTTTCTATCAGAAAACAAACATCCTGAGAGACAAAACAAAAGTATGGTTAGGTTAGGTTAAGATAACCATACTTTTGTTTTGTCTCCCAGGATGTTAGTTTTCATCTAAACATTGTTTGGAATCAATTGATATCAAGGAAAAACGCTGTTGGATGTGCTATATGTTTATTTGCCATTCATAAAAAATTTACAAAAATTCAAATAGTGGGCAATAAATGAAGCTTTAACTAGGACACTAAAGTATATGGTGATCTGCTATACGTCGAAGGTGTTGTTTCTGTATAATAGGTTGTTCTGAATTAATGAACTTAGTTAAATTTGTAAAATATACATATATCAGAAATTAATATGAACCAATATTCAATATACCATCATAGCATACATATTCCAGTTACATATGTAGGTATTATTTAAAGAATTTTCAGAACCACACTTAAAAAAAAACCTTAAAGGCATATGCAAGACCTGTATGTCAGTATAGTTTCTTGGTGCTTTTTTTTATGATTTCCTTATGATATGGTCTCTTCATGACACAATATACAAATTGATTAATAAATGAACAAAACACTCACAGCAGGTTTCATAAAACTTTGACTTTCCAAACATCAATTTCACAAGCACTCGGTTCCCAAATGGAAATCAATAAAACCTCTGCATTTCTGAATATATTGAAAGAGTAGCAATTGAGAATCATTGAATGGACCTATAAAGATCATAATTTCTCCTTAATAGGCCTTTCATGCAAGGGATGCTTTCTGCATACAACAATTTACGTCGATGAACAGTTCTCAATTGACCTGCAGTAAAATGTTCATTGCACATGGTATAGTTAGTAGTGTTTGCTGAAGTAATTGTCTTCAAGTCCTGAGAATTGTATCCACTTCGGAGCACTGAAAATTAGAATCAATGAATGACCGATTCACATATTACGACTTTTGATACTTACGCTTCCATTTTCCTTAGTTGAGTGAAAAACCTAATCACATAAAATACATTATATTATTTGATCCACCGTTCTTCACCATTCAATAATTTTCACCAAGAAATAAGACAAAAAAATTCAAAAATCAGCAACTAGAACGAGCCAGATAAACAAAAATCGGAATATTCAAAACCTCTTTGATCAAAATCGACGTCTGAAATCTTAAAAAATTTCATATATTTCTGCAAATGGCACTCAAATTAATATTTTAACCAGACCTAGCGTCTTAAAAACACGCGTGACACACAGATGGCGCTCAAATCGCTTTAGTCGCCTCGTTTCCCATCTTTCTACTCTATAATCTTTGATACCTACTGCTTCCCTTGAGAGATAACAGATTGAAGGGTTGAAAATAATTCGAGTAATATCTTCTGTGAATTTTGTTTTTTTAAGAGGGGTCTGCACCGTTTTATTGGTCAGTTCAGAAAAAGGAACAGAATTTCTTATGTCAGAAACTACTAATTTATATGGGGTTTTCATTATAATTCAATTCAATCAGTTCCTCACCTCAGAAAGTCAGAATTTTTTTTTCATTGAGGAACAAATATTCGTTCATGCTATTGACTTTCCGAGGTGAAATAATTTCTTGTATGAATTTCCACATGAAAAAATTTCTGGAAAAGTCCCGCCATTGGCTATAATTCGTATCCTGGTAAAATTGAAAAAAATAGTTCGTTAAGTGCTGCCGTCTTTTGGACGAAAGTGGAAACTATTGTGATATTCGTAACTTATCGACGTTCAAGTGTTCTGTCAACACCCCACATTCTGGTAGTCTTTCCCCCTCTACGCCTTATACGGATGGCGAGAAAGTCCCGTGTATAAACTCCTCTTAAATCTATGATTACAGCAAAAAAGAAGGACCTATGAAAACGATTGCGGGCGTTAATACGGTCTAATTCAGAATTGAAAATGAATTTATTTTTTGATTATATAAATCGACTTCTCGAAGATGAAACATCGGATTACAAAATGCTGACGTCATTCGATAGCAGGATAGAGCGGTACAATCAACAAAGTGATTATGTCCTTTAGTTCGAACTTCGTTTTCAAATGAAGCTAGAAAAGTCAAAACTATTTAGAAAACTTTCAGATATCACTGATATTAATTGTGAAAATAGAAATCTCCTTGATCCTAATGTTTTCTCATTCTTATAATGGACACACTATACAGCTTCTAAAACGACCTAATATCCATTCTGTGAAAATTTATGATCTTCGTAATTATTATTATATTCTCAATCGTTTTGTTCCTAACGACTAACATTACTGGATGAACAATGGGCTAACGAGTTTCATCAAAATTCACCGTCGAGTAAGCTCTGGAAATTTCATGTCATGTTGGTATTCTGTGCTTGAACCTTGTGCACAGTCTGAGAATCGTAAACTCCTTTACTCCTATTGTAATTGCAGATGTGGCGATGTAAATGAATATGCTTTGAAAGTTTATGTACCTATAAACCATAAGAGAATCGGTTTATTGCAACGAGAGACAAAATATTTCAGAAATTCAGTTTCAATTTCGGGATGAAAATTCGAGAGCCATAACAAAATTAAAGGAGATTTTCACAAATACATGGTGTTTTCAAAGATTGTTCTTGTCGAATATTTCACCAAAAATCGCCTCTATGAAACATTCAAGATGGCGGAGCTTTCATTTCCCAAGTCAATAGTGACTCCATGAAATTTCGATCAGTGAAATAGGACGGACGAATTGTACAGAATCGAGAAATATGAAAGGCATTGTGATTGTTGATATATTTTCATTTTCGGGAAATTGTTGAAAGATGCTGAAGATGCAATTATTGAGCTGGGAGTGATTCTGTTTCATGCGACCGTTTCTCTGAAAGAATGTAGAAAATTATAATTAAAAAAGGCCATAACTACTGGCAGAATTCTAGCAACAAATTCTGGAAATAGTCTAGAAGGAGACAAGATTGCTATTCCATGGCAAGATTGATATGTTCATTACTTGAACACTGCATATATTTGAATCATTGCGATTTCTTTCTTTGCTGTCATTTGAAAAACTGTTTATTGTGAAAGGAAAGAAATTTCTTGTTGAATTGTTTGTAACCTAAGTGATATTATTCCTACTTACTATATTTTTACCGCATTAAACACTAACATTGAATTAATGGTGAACGTGGAATATTGAATTTAGGTGGATACTTGATGAAAATCCATAATTGAACTAAAAACACGAAGCACAATAGTACGATAGAGATAGTTTCGTGGTTTACCAACTCATGTCAGTGAAATTTATATAAATCTTGTGTGTTTTTAGTTTAATGGCGAAATATAGTGACAGCTTCAAACCTTTTTTTTTACATTACTATTTTCAAAAGGTAATTTGCACTTCTTCACATACGACCATATTTGTTACTTAATCGATCTCAAGTGTTTATCTGACAGTAAAACAAAACATTCTCGGTCGCTAAAGCAACTGAAAGACAACCATAATTTTTGACATTGTGTATACGTAAAAATGACACGCTTTTTTATTAGCATCGTCGAAATTGGCTGTTGCCATTAAAAAAAAATCGATGGCGTCATAGCTCGTCGTCACAAATATGGAACCTATGTCAAGAAGTGCCTTTGTTTCAAAGAAAATCGGCGTGTCAGAGGATTGTTTCGACAATCTCTGTGTTATCAATAATGAATTTATTCGTTACTTTTCTAAAGCACTGTACAGGGTGGGCAAAATACGTTGTCTTCTGAGAGGACCTCGAGAACTACAGCAGCTAGAAGAAACGGATGACACATTTCCGAGCTCATTTTCGCGGAGAAACAAAGAATGGTGAAAACCACAGCCTCTTACGATAGTTCGTTTTTGAGTTTGACAATTTCGAAAAGTTGTCATAACTTTTTTGTCTTTGAAGTTACAAACCTGAAACTCGAACCTTCTACAGGCACTTTTTTACGTATAACACTGATGAGAAGGAAATATTTGTTTATTTCGAATCATTAGGTGAACTTTCATTTTTTTAAATGCAAACTTTTATGGAATCTTCAAGTTTCGGATCTGTAACTTCAAAAACAAAAAAGTTATGAGAACTTTTTAGAATCGTCAAAATCTCAATTTGTGTTTATAACTCGAAATCTAATAACGATAGGCCGACTCTGTTATTAGATTTGGATTAGCCATAAAAAAGAGCTAAAGAATGCGTCATCCCTTTTGTTCTAGCTGCTATAGTTCTCGAGATCCCCTCAGTAGACATTTTGCCCATCCTGTATATTTACTCAGATACATGCGAAAATTTCAACTTTCTGCTACTCAAAACATCAGCCTGCTATTTTTCGCAATCGATAAACCTATTATGTAAACAAAAGATGAGAAAACTCAGGATTAGAAAAACATCTACCCACGGACATGTCATCGACCTTGATTCGGGAAAATCCTTTTCAGTATAATCGTTCTTGGTCGTGGAACATCGAACTGTAGCCGGAAAATGTCGGCTATTTCTCGATTCTTTACACTGATTACAATGCTCTTCGCATCGTTTTCGAGGAAATGGATTCTAGATGGATATATTTATAGTGAAACAAAATCCGTTGCGGAGAGAAAAATTCTCGATTTTCATGTCCTAATTGGATCAATTCTTTGAAAGAGGACACTAATGAGACCTTGAGAACATAGAATCCGCAGATTTTATTTCGATGATTGTTACTCCGATTCTGTTTTTATCTCAGAGTTACATGTTGCTTACGGGATAATTACCTAAGATGGTTCTTAAGGCGTCGCTGTTATTTCAAACTGAATAGTACACATGAGCATAACATGAAAAATAGTTGTAAAGATGAAAAAAAATTGACTTGTGAATTTAAAAAAATTATTTGTGAGGATGTTTGAGGTAGGCTGCTGAAAGAAACCCTTCTCTTTTATGGCTGCGTCTGTGTGAAGAGTAGCAATGCTTTATATTATGTGATTCAGAGCTATTTGCGAGCCGAATTTATAGGATCCTTACAAAAGGTTGTTTCATCGGAGTGTCTATGAATTTTGAAATTATATCATATTTAGTTCTGAACCCACCAGCAATGAGCAGTACATAATTCGAATCCCACCGCAACAAATGAGGATCGCAAAGACAAAGTCAATGCTCGATTTGAATGAAAAAATTTACCCACATACACTGTGATCCATCTAAAACGAAAATCGAGGAGTTAAACTCGATTTTCCGTCTTCAAAGTAAAAATGTGGAGGAAAACTCTTCCGCTCTTTGCATCCCCATAACTACAACTTCCTAAGAGGGGTGAACACAACAGGGATGAACAGGGATGAGGGGTGTTGCGATACCTCATGTTGAAGATCTGATCGAGTACAATCTGATCCTGAAATTTCGATAAAAATTTTTATCGATAACGAAATGACAGGTAAAGTAGTGGAAGAGTACCTTCTTACCTTTGTGATTAGTTTATTAAATGTTAGAAATGGGCACCATTCACTTACATGAAGTGATTAAGTTTTGCTGAACAAGTTAACGTAGATTACTCAAGATTTCTGGTGTACCTTAGAAATAAATTCTTCCATAGCATGTTCTATAATCGATCAAGTAGAAATAAAAGAAAACATACTATATTTTTCTATATTTTTATTCTTAGGCGATCGATTTCGGATTATTATTATTCCATCGTAAGGCCAGCTGAAAATACAAAATGATAAATACGAGATTTATTTACATTATATTCAATTTTTTCTCTTCAAGGATGTTTATTTTTTATTTTTCAGATTAAGAGTATGCAACTTATGAGACTTACTGTCGTATGGAAGTTAAAATGGACCAAATTGTTCTTCATTATTTATTGTTTCTACTATTATATATCTATTTTAATTAAGAAAACTAAAGAACGAAACAGGAAAGTAGACAAATAATAGTAGAAACAATAAATAATTAAGAACGATTTGGTCCATTGGTCCTTCGTTGAATAAAGCCACTGTTGTTCGCACGGTGAGTCGTTATTTCTGAAAAATAATTTTATCATTTCCACCCTTTCTTTTACGGAATACACCATTGTAATGTTCTTGAAAATTCACGGTAGAGTAAGGTAAATCAAAAACATGGTCCATCTACTCCTTTGGACAAAAAATTAGGAACATAACTCCTAAATATACTCCATTCACTTTTATTTTAGCACTCGTTTGGCCATGGAAATTTGACACATTTCACTCTGTATAGTACGAAAATGCGGGGTTAGGACGCTTGTCAAAACATTTTTGGGTTTTAAACAAACGCTATGTTGCCCGTTCTCCGTAAAAGTTTCGTATTATTACTTATTTTAACAGAATGTCGAATCTCTTCGGAAAATATGTGACGAACATAATTGCAGTTTATACAAACTGATTGAAAGCATACCAAATCCAGTTATTTGCATGGAAAATACAAGAGATCAGCTTGAGGAAAGTTAATGTTCGTTATCTTCTTTGGCTAAAGTTTGAATACGTTACATCAGTAGTAGATTTCAAAAATATTAACCCGAAGATCAAATGCATATGATGCAGTGGTTGGGAATGGGTATATCCCGAAGGAATCAACAGATAATTACAAGAATGTTAAATTCTTCGATGAAAACCATCTTGCATCAATGTAAGTAACAGGAGAACTGACGCGTATTTGTGGCTGTTCATCTTGATAAACTGATATGATAATAATAATTAGGTATTTATTGTTACCTTAAGACATTAAGAATGTATAGGACTAGTCAAATGAAAAATAGAAAAATCAATTTTCGGGAACTTATTCTACGATGACATTCATCGAAAATCCTGTAGTAAACTTTTCGCATTAATTCACTCAAACATAATATTCTCAAATGCCACCACTTTTTTGGGTCTCCCAATAGAAGGAAATTCTTTGTCATCCTCTTCATTCACAATCTTTCTGATTGTGGAAATATTCAGCTAAAATATAAGTTGCTTAGATTCAGATGAAACATTATATAAATTCTCTTACATTGAATATGTTCGCTACCGTCTGACGTATTGTGGATTTTAGAATAACAGGGTATAACTATTTGATTGAGCGGACCTAAATTCTAAATAGCACTACCAAAAACCCTGTCTTGTATCTTCTCAAATCACTTTTGGCATTTTCGTAAAAATTGATATAAGTTGTGACAACGGCGTTATGACATTAACGACATTTTATGAGTGCCAATTCTACTTTATTCTAGTTAAAAAACTAGAGAAAACTATTTCATGGCCCATCGACTACTAAAATAAATGTGAACGAATATGAATAATACTCTCGAGATAAATTCCACATTGCCTCTTTCACTATTTTCGCCTTTATTTCATTATCGATATATATTTTCGAACTCATCCCTGTTCAAAATGAAGGGTTTGAGCTCATCCTCCTCAGGGGTTGAATTTATGGGGGATGAAAAAAGCGGAAGAGTTGTTGCTCCTGGCGATTTTCCACATTTTTATTTCAAAGTCGCAAAATCGAGGTGTTTTCTCTAGACCACTTAGTATATTATGTTTGTGAATATGTACCTAATCAATTTTTTCAATAAAAAGATTAAAATGGAAAATGTTTTCGGTTTTCATACTATTCTAACTTAAATTTCCATATCTTCCATTATTCTCCTCAATATTACAGGACGTCTGCCGGGCTAGCTAGTAATAAATAATAATATTATAGGGTAGAAAAATCACACTTGAAACTGGATGAAAATAACTGTAGGACTACATCTCTTGATTTCAACTTCAGCTTAAAAGTTGGGATCATTCTGCAACCTCCTACCAGACCAATACTGTCACAATTTTTCTTCGTCGAGAAATAATTAAGAAAGGAGCCCTAACGAACGAAATAGACGTGGTTCATTTGGAGCAATACAACTCAACCCTGAGACCGGCTATAAATACACTTAGAAGCGAGCAGGTAGTCGAAGGTGGTTCCTGCGAAAAGCACCACTCGAGTTTCCTTGAAATTTTATGGCGAAATTATGGAAACAGGAATAGAAGCTGTAGCTTATTATTTTTCGGGCGACGTAATTTTGTTTTTTTGTCGCAGAGGCATAGAATAATCTAGATATGAATATGTTTGAGGTTTGGCTTAATATAATGTCGATAGATATGCACTAAACTGTGTGGATTATGGCCAGAGGCGGCGGAAGGCGTAGGCGACGTGGGCGACGGCCTACGGCCTCGCGGCTTGGGGGGCCTCGCGGGCCGAGGAGCTCCTCGCATCAGGTGTATGCAATAAAAACATTGAACTAAATCTGAGGGTTTTGGGTATATCCAGAAAATTGTTCTGCCATTTTCAAGTTCCACCAACATGTTTGGTATGAGACATATTCCTGTAGCAATCTAAACAAGTTCATTTAAAAGTTCCTTTACTTTACAACATTTGCGTACATTTTCTAACAGGATCAAAGAATATCGACTAGAGTCGAAGAGTTGATTAAGGAGAACCGTTTTGATCTTCAAAATTACTTCAGAAAGGAAGGAGTAGCCAAAAGGAAAAGAATGTTCTATCATGAAAACAGCGATTAACATATACATTCACTCAAGAAACTCTATGAAATAGACCGACTTTTTAAAAAGCGCCTAGTGTAGAGGTACCGAGCAAAGATTATAATTTTTGGTACCGAGTAATGGCCGGGATAGGGCCCTCACTGCGAGTCGATGGTCTGTTGGTTTTCATCAGCGCACCTCTACACGCGACAATCTCGCTCTGCATGAATTGCGCTTTGTTTTAGGTAGTGCGAAATTTCGCTCGAAGCGAATAACTTTCGCCCGAGTGACTTAACTGTGGACGCTTACCTTGAGGATCCACTACACCGCTTGAGCTTGACGTCCAACAGCGGGTTTCACAAGACTTTAATTGGGTTATCAACGTTTTGACACTAACTCAATTTTCAGAATGAGTCCATTAAATAGGGATGTTAAAAAAGAAGCCATTGAGACTCACTAAATTGGCGTATATAGTATATAAGGACTTATACTGACTGAATGCACATAACTGAATAAGGCTTAGTTCAGATGAAAGCGCGTAAACGCGCGATCCACAAACCGCGCGACTAAAGATACAAAGGAGTCAAATATAAATGTTCATATGCGCGTAGACTCTTCTGTATCTTTAGTAGTCCGGTTTCTGGTTCAAATCATCTGAACTAAGCCTCAAGATACAGAGGAGTCTACGCGCGATGTCGCGCGACCATATGAACATTTGTATATGACTCCTCTGTATCTTTAGTCGCGCGGTTTGTGAATCGCGCGTTTACGCGCTATCGTCTGAACTAAGCCTTAGTCGCGCGGTTTGTGGATCGCGCGTTTACGCGCTATCATTTGAACTAAGCCTATCAATCTTGCATTGTGCATGGATCCAATCACAGTTTGTTGCGCGTTCATTTGAACGAGTCCTCAGTAGTTATTTTGAAATTTTTCAACTAAGCATGATCTAGCATCTCAGGTGGGCCATGACTTGATAATTAAATAGTTCAGTTAAGTGAGTTAGGCTGAAAGTGGAAAATTCTATATTTCTTAAATTTCATTTTTTATAATCAGTCGCTTTTTCATGAAAACGTCCTCTGGCATCACCAGAGGGCCTCGCAAAATGTATCTTGCCCACATCAAATTAAGGTCTTGCGCCGCCACTGATTATGGCAACTGAGATACAGAGACTGAAAGAACTCGATAATGCTCGTATCGACTATTGCTACAAATTAATCAAAAACACAGGTAAACAAAAATGCAACAGCGACAGTAAAACTACATGAAGATATGGAGCGAATTTCAGTCAAGAGGGGACGATATCTCGCAATATGTTCACGCTTGCATTGCAGGGCATATTCAAAGAATTGAATTGGACAAAAAGGGGCATAATATTATTATTAACAGTTTAATCGCTTGATGTTTGCCGATGATATAATTCTCATAGCGTAAATGAAGAAAACTGTTGGAAGAACTAAATGAGGCATCAGAAAAAGTTGGACTGAAAATGTATCTGCTGAAGATCCAAATAATAAGTCCTGTCAATACAGTTATAACAGTCAACAACACAAAACTGGAAAATGTCAAATAATATATCTATATATGAGGATGATTTGAAAAATTGTTAGCCTACTATAGAACCAAACAAAATTTCTATGTCAAAATATTTTATTACTCAACATATTTTCCTCCTAATTGGAAACATTTATCATAGCGAACCTGCAACGTCTCTAGACCTTTCAAAAAAGAATGTTTCTTCTTGCTCTGCAAACCAGACCTCCACAGCTTTTATAACCTCCTCGTTGGAAGAAACTTTACGACCTTTAAAACTTTTTTTCGGTTGAGGAAAGAGATGATAATCGGATGAAGAGGGTGTTCTAGTGATTGGAACCCTAAATCAAGAAGTTTTTGCATGGCAACATCAGATTTGTGCGCAGAGACGTTGTTCTGCAAAAATAAAACACCTTTGGATAGCTTTCCGCGTCTTTTCCCTTTAATTTTTTCACGAAGAGTGGTCAGTAATGTTGAATGGTAATCTCCGGTTATTATCCTACCCTTACCTTATCCAAAAAATCAACCATGATTGTTCCATGGCAATCCCAAAATACTGAAGCAAGAACTTTTCCAGCAGATTTTTGGACACACTTTTTAGGTCTTGGAGAACCAGAATGTCGCCATTCCATCGATTGTTGCTATGTTTCTGTATCGTAGAAATGTACCCAAGTCTCATCCAAAGTAACATTAATACGGTTCAAGAAGTCTACATCGTCTTCAAATTGAGCACAGATCGAACGCGATGCTTCTACCCTTGCACGCTTTTGGTCAACATTTAAACATTTGGGAATCCATTTTGCAACAATTTTTCTCATATCAATTGACTTGAACTATATGATGAACGCGTTCGTATGAAATATTCAGTGCTTCAGATATACGTTTTAGCCCGATTCGATGGTCTGATAAAATCATGTCATGAACCGCATCGGTATTTTCGGGGACTGACACAGAAACTGGCCTTCTCTATCGGTCATCATCTTCAATGGCAAATTTACCTCTTTTGAAGCTTGCAGTCCAAATTTTCACGGTCGCATACAAAGGACATTGATCACCAAGGCTATTAAGCATATCTTCCTAAATCTGCTTACCTCTTAACCCTTTTAAATACAGGTACTTGATGATGGCTCGATACTCCAATTTTTCGATTTTCACAATTTCGGTGGACATCTTTTTTTCAAATTTATTGCGTGACTCTGGTTTACGTTTTTGACCTCAAACTTTACACTGACACTTCTAATCAGTTATTGTTCGTTGCTTTGGTAACGCCATATTTTTTTTATACATGGAACTGGTCTAGGCTAACTAGATATCAATACAATCTCGTATTTGTAGCAACAGTTACAACTAGGAAGGGAGAATAGAGATACAGAAATTGATCGTAGAAGACGGATGGGCGGCATTAATAATTAATCTTTGATCAATTTGGGCCTGTAACAACTAATGGAGCTCAAATATGGAGCCTTACAAAACAATCAGTTCACAAACTGAATAACACAGAAAGCAATGGGAAGAGCTATGCTCGGTATTTCTTTGAGGGACAGAAAAACGAATGAATATATTAGAAAAAGAACAAAAGTGACAAATGTAACACTTCGAATGGCACAACTGAAATGGGATTCTGCTAGACATGTGGCTAGGAGAAAGATAATATAATAGAGACTATGGACAGGTAGAATATCAAGAGGAAGGTCCAATACTCGATGGTATGACTACATAAAACGGGTTGTAGGATTGAATTGGATAAGATCAACATACCACATAAAGAACTGGAAAGAGTTAAGGGAGGCCTAGGTCCAGAAATGGATTCAAGAAGACTAGTAGGAATAATAAATAATGTTTGTTCAATCATAAATAAACATGGTGAGTTACAGAGGTTCTCAATTCTAGAATTGACTACCTCTGCGTAACCTTCACTATAACTATAACTATATAACCTTAATGGAAGATATACATATATTGAATTTATATCATGCATTTGGAAAATAACGGCTTTCATCTTCAGTACAAGCATGCTGTAGGTCGAAAGAAAATGAAGCTGGATAATTCTGTCATTCTCAGGTGATGATCATGATGTTATAATCATATTCAACAGTTTTCAAACCGATAGAATTTAAGCAGACCTAGAAATTTGAGGACCAGACATTCAGAAATCTCAGTTAAAAGTCTTTGTTTCTTTGTTTGTCATTTAATATTACAGAGGAAAAGAGATCATTCGCGGAATAAGCTTTCAATTTTGCCGAGAATTCAATATAGGTATGCCAAAATGGAGCTTTCTCTTTCCAAGAAACAGTGCTTCCATTCGCCCACGCATTAGGAATCGATGAGTTGTACAAATCCCTTTTTGTTTAAAGGTAAATCAGTTTCGCAAAACCCCCGTCCTGTCGTCGAGCGAGTTTTTTGTACTTGATCTTGACATTCAAATGTCAAGTCGAGGGGAGGATGGCAACTTTACTAAAAATAAATAGGAGGGTTTATCACCCACGTGTTTTTTTGAAATTCAGAGTATTTCGCAACCAAGATTGGATGGGAAATGAAGCTTGGGTTCTCCTTGCATTCGGATATAAATTTTTCTGCTCGAATTTGCATAAATGAGATATGAAATCTGATCTAAATTCACTATTTGAAAATTCTTCTCCCTCAGCCGCAACGGAGAACCTAATTCACAAATAACTCTTTACGGAGAACTCTACTGCATTATTTCAGTCGGAATGTAAGAGATTTAGTTTTGCTTTGAATTTCATCTTCAAAGAGTTATAATTCATCAGATGAAGTAAAGTATATTTCATTCAAATTTATTTTAGCAGTCGGTTGGCCATGAAATAATTTTATCAAGTTTCTGTAACTAGAACGAAGTTAGGTTGGCACTCATGAAATGTCGTTAATGTCATAACGCCGTTGCCACAACTAATATCAATTTTTATTACGAAAATTCGAAAATGTCGAAAGTGATTGAAAAAAAAGACAGGGTTTCAGGGAGTGCTATTTAGAATTCAGGTCCGCTCATTCAAATAGTTATACCCTGATATTCTAAAATCCACAATAAGTCAGACGGTAGCCAACGTATTCAATGTAAGAGAATAAATTCTCTTACATTATATATAAATTATATAAATATAATGTTTCATCTGAATCTGAACGACTTATATTTCAGCTGAATATTTCCACAATCAGAAAGATTGTGATTGAAGAGGATGACAAAGAATTTCCTCCTAATTGGAAACCCAAAAAAGTGGTGGCATTTGAGAATTTTTTATTTGAGTGAAGTAATGCGAAAAATTTACTATAGGATTTTCGATAAATATCATCGGAGAATAAGTTCCCTAAAATGGATTTTTCTATTTTTCATTTGACTTGTCCTATACAATGTAAATGTCTTAAGGTACTAATAAATACCTAATAATTATTATTACATCAATGTATTAAGATGAATAGCCACGAATACGCGCAAGTTGCCCTGTTACTTGTTTATTCATGTGAAATTTTTGTTCAACGGTGAAGTTTTGCATCTTAACTAGAAACTGCCTTTAATTCCTTTTACTTACATATTGATGCAAGATGATTTTTGTTGAAGAATTTAACATTTTGTAATTATCTGTTAATTCCTTCGGGAGATACCCATTCCCAACAACTGCATCATATGCTTTTCATCTTCGGGTTAATATTCTTGAAATCTACAAATGATGTAAGCCAAAGAAGATAACGAACATTAACTCGCCTCAAGCTAGTGCATATTATGATATTATACTGATCTCTTGTATTTTTCATGCAAATAACTGGATTTATTATGCCTTCAATCAGTTTGTATAAACTTCAATTATGTTCGTCACATATTTTCCGAAGAGATTCGACATTGTGACAAAATACGTAATAACAAAAACTTTTACGTAGAACGGGCAATATAGCGTTGATTTAAAACCCAAAAATGTTTTGACAAGCTTCGTAAACCCACATTTTCGTACTATACAGAGTGAAATGTGTCAAATTTCCATGGCCAACCGACTGCTAAAATAAAAGTGAATGAAGTATATGTCTACTGAATTTTTACACTGTTCGAACAGTACCTTTACTCTCAGAGGTGAAGCGATGACGCCGGAATAAGTTATTGAGCTTTTCCGAGAGTTCGGTGTAACGATGTCCGTTGTCGGGGAAATCTTCAACACATGACCCAAAATTCCATTTGAACGGAACGGGGAGTGGAGTCGCGTGGAGTCTGGGATCTCCTAAGCGATGTCAATTAAGTCGCTTCCGAAATGTTGGAATGGGAAATGGAGTGTAACAGCTTGATTCGATTACGATAATTTGGCGTATAAATGTGTTTCGGGGATGTATTCAATTCCGGTGAATTATAGAGCATACTGCTCCACTTAGCACTATCTCCTGATTAAAAAAAATTTCATATGTTTGTAAATGTAAATAGGGTGTTCTTAAAGGTGAGGCTTTTTTTTTTGACAGAAGGTAGAACTCATCAAAATAAGTTGTTCAACCAAAAATTGTCTATATAAAATATTCCAGATGGCCCCTAAAATTTCTACAAAATTTCATTAAATCTCAATTAGGGGACTGTAGAAGGCGACTTCGGCATCGCATAAACATAAACATATGGCTGGCCGGCAATTAATTTAATACCGAAAATAAGACATTTATGAAAACAAGCTTTCATCTGAATTTTCTCATAACATAAGAAGAAAATGAACTTTTGAAGTGACTCGCACTAATCATTTCATTCTTACTACTATTATAAATGTAAAAGTCCTTGTCTTTGTTAGTTTGTTTATATGTTTGTCTTTCAAACACTCCAGAACCAGATATCCGATTTTGATGAGATTTCCACTATAGTTTAGAGTTCAAACCATGTAGAGAATTGACCACATTAGGTTTTCCTGTTATACTCATTTTTACATATTGAGGAAATGACAAAAAAAATCGATTTTTTCATCATTGTATAGGAGTATTATTTCTAGTCAACTTTTCAATCGAATTGCTTTGATGATAATTTTAAAGACCTTTCTGAGGTATATTTCATATTTTGGTTTGTGGTTATTCAGATCTTTTTCATTTGTTTGTTATCATCATTTTTGTTCTTTCTTTTAAGCCTGCAGAAGGTGAAAAATATCACCGAAACGTCACAATGCGATTGACTGGTTTATATTTGTTCCTTCTGACCAACATTACCTTTTCACATAATTACACAGGCCAACACACATTTTGGTGCCTGCGATTTTTTTAACTGCTCCTGAGTAATTTTTGGATGCAGAATGTAATTAAGTTCTCAGATTTTGTCTATCAGATCTAATTTTTGAGATTTTTAAAAAAAATTGTGTATATAATTTACGTTATTACTGTTATAATATATAATATTACTATTGACAGTTAAAAAAAATAAAGACACATGGATTTAAGTATTTATTGCGAAAACTTAATTTACATAATTTTACATTAGTCAATAATCACATAAAAATTTTCTTTTATACGATTTTCTAGAATGGAGTTTACTAGGGCAGTCTCGCTGAAGGCTCCAGCAGAAGTCCGCCATCATGTGGCTATCCCATCGTCCTTGATAACGATCTTCCATAGTTTTAATATCCTGATGGAATCTTTCCCCCTCTTCTTCACTACAATCACCTAAGTTTTCTGGAAAACGATCTAGGTGGCTGTGGAGGTAGTGAACTTTTATACTCATGTTACAGCCGAGAATATTAAAATTTGAAAGCATAGTTTCCACTAATTCTACGTAATTCTCTGCTTTATGATTGCCAAGAAAATTTTGTACTACTGGAACAAATGAACTTCAAGCGTTAGATTCAGTCTCGTTCATTGATGTGGTGAATTGTGGATCTTTAACAAGTTGCCTTATTTGAGGACCATCAAATATACCAGCTTTTAGTTTTTCCGTCTAATGCCAGGAAATTTACGTGACAAATACCCAAAACAATTTCCATCTCGATTTAAAGCCTTCACAAATTGCTTCATTAGGTCTAGCTTGTTGTGCATGGGCGGAAGTAAGATTTTTTCTCTTGAAACCAAAGGTTCGTTGATCACGTTTTGTATTCCTTGAATCATGACATGTCTTGAAGGCCAATTTTTGTTAACCCAGTGCTCATTTTTAGCTCTGCTGTCCCAAAGGCACAAAAAACAAGGATATTTTGTATAACCACTCTCCTTGCTGTCCAAGGAGGAAGTTAATCATTTTTAAATCAACACAAATTGACCACTAATGTTCTTCGTATTTAATTTGTCTCAAAACTAATGCTATTGTTTCATATTCTTCCTTCATGGTAGTAGAATGACCAATAGGAATTGAGCCATATTTGTTACCGTTATGTAAAAGAACACATTTTAAACTACGTTTTGAACTGTCAATATACCATTTAACCTGTAACGTGTATCTCAGAAACTAGAGCTGATAGAAAAAATCTGGTGGCATTTTTGGAATCAGCACATTAAAAACATCTAAAATCAGATGTTAGATTTCTGGCACCAAATTTTTTTTTCATTTTGTTGGCCTGTGTACTCTACATCTTTACGATACTGATATGGACTTTTTTATTTCAGCGCACTGCAGTCCAATGGAGAAATTTTAACATATCATCATGAAGCATATCTTACAGTTACCTAACAAATCGTCATTGCAATGTCAACCATGAAGGTTAACAGCAGCAACGACCCCTTCTCGAGGAGCAACTCGACTCGCTCCCGGAAATCCAACGTGATCCTCCCAAAATCTTCCTACTCTACCCCTGCCCCAAGCTCAGCCCCTAGAAGTCCGTCCCTGAACTACCAATGTCTCGTCGATCCTTCGCCGACACCTCCTTCCTACCACCCATCAATCGTGCCAAAATCTCCCATACCTTCCGAACAGAAATCTCCCACGTATCCCAGATCCCCGAGCGAAAGGATCTCCAACAAATCGCCAAAAGTGCAACTGAGCAGTCCGGGAAGGGTAGATGGACGCAACGATAGGGTCTTCGATTTTTCTAACTCCGCCAGTGGTACGCCCAAGTCCCCTAGGTCGCCCAGGTCCTTCAACTACGACGGGGAAGTGATAAATGCCGATTCTTCATCTAACGACTCCTTCAATTTCGACCTTCAAAGTCCCCCGAAACAGAGAACGAGCAAGATTTACTCGAGGAAGCAGTACCGGTTGTCCAAGAGCGACTCGAGTAATTCCAGGTCCAGTTTGGAGTATCATTCCACTAAGAAACATCCTACTGGTGCTTATGAAGATATAGAGTATAAGGTGTGCCATTCGCTGGACTCTGATTCCCAAAGTGATTTCCAAACCTCTTCTGGATACAGGTACTCGTTGACCAGCTCGATACACTCTTCGCTGAAAGAGAAGAAGGGTAGTAAGCCAAGGTGCAACATCAGGACAAACCCGGTTTATGATGAAAAGTAAGTACCTCACTCCCAAAAAAAAAACTAAAACCACTACTAGTGGCATGCAGCTCCATTTTAACCGCCATCATAACAGTTCGGGAGTGAGAGGGTTGAACGTGATTTTGTTGTTAGGAAGTAAGAAATTAAATAATTTTTGTTTGTTGCACTGTCTGAAAACTTTAATAGGTGCGTGGTGTTATTTAGTTTGATTGATTGCTTTCGCTGATTAATATTGTTTTACAAACGATAAGCCTTTTTAATAATAGTTGTAAAAGTTTCAAGAAAATATCTGTTGACTAGCATTTCCCGCACTGAGCTTAGGTAATAGATTGCTTAAAAAAAAAGAAAATTGAATGATTAAAATATATAAAAAAATAGGTTCAAAAAATTAAGGAACATTTCGGAAATAAGTGGGAGTTATTCTGATATAGAAAATATGTATTTTATTCTCTGATACATCTGATGATGAAAACCTTGACAAAAACACTCGTTGGTCGTTGGGAATTGTTTTCTTTCAATGTTTTTCCTGATGAACAAACTTATGGTCAAGTCTCTCTGGTTCCCTGTTCAACTTTCCCATGGGTTAGGGGGACAGCCAATTTTCGGTTCCTAAAAAAAAAATTGCTGTACTCAAAATGTTCATTTCACCATGACTCTACTATCATCTATCGTTACCTATTTGGGTATGATATCTTCACGCAAAAAAATGAGTTGCTGCTATTTACAAATACAACTTAAATGGCTTCGAAGTGAAAAGGGGTTCAACTCTCCCGGACTCCCTATATATTTTTCATGAGATTTCAAAGTTGATAGTAATAACAATTCATTATTCATTAACAGCAATGTTTACATCCATATTCGCATCTCGTTTTTGATTTCACCTTCAATACGATTCAGTTCCATAAGGGAGTGATTATTTCATGTTTTTCTCGCAACCGAATGAAATACACTGAGCAAAAAAATTAACGCTCATCATGGAAATCTCAAATTTATTCTACAACTGAAGGTGTACTCAATGATAAGTATTTTTATCAGAATTATGCATGCATTTGTTATCCACTTTCAACGGTTTTCTTCAATACAGATGTTTTTTCCCAGCAGGAATAAAAAAAGATGATATTATCAGATTTTGAATGTATTGGCTCCATTCTAAAATCAGTTGTTCTCGATCAATTCTAGTGATTAATTTTTTCTTTCGTTTGATTTTCTACACTCGATCGCTATGCAACGCGAAACACGCAATTTGACCCAAGATGAATGTGCCCAAGCGGTAGTTTTGCGAGAAGAAGGTTGGACATACACAAGAATTGCAGAAAGGTTTTGAGTTTGTCAGGGAGACAGGTATGAATGTCCGAAGACCAGGACAGGGTAGACCACGGGTAACAACTGCCATTCAAGAACGTTACTTGAGAGTTTCTTCGTTGAGACAACGGTTTGCAACCGCTCGCCTCCTTCAAATTCAGCTTGAGCAAACTCATGAGGTGCAAATTAGCACTCAGACAATAAGAAGTCGCCTCAGAGAATATGCTTTAAGATTTAAGGCCTCGTGTCGCGGCAAGAGACCCAGCTCTTACCCCAGCCCATCGAAGGGCGCGTTTGGATTTTTCGAGAGAGCATATCCATTGGGAAGAGGCCGATTGGGAAAGAGTTCTCTTCACAGATGAGTCTAGATTCTGCCTCTACCATTGTGATCGACGTTCCCTTGTATACAGACGTCCACATGAAAGATATGCTCAGTGCAATTTCCTGAATACTACTGGTTTCGGGGGAGGATCGATTGGGGTATGGGGTGGAATATCTTTGACTGCTCGCACAGACCTAGTGGTCGTTGATAATGGAGCTATGAATGCTGATAAGTATTATATATAAGGAACACTCTTGAAGAGCATGTAGTGCCATTTGCCCCATACATTGGTGAACATTTCATTTTTATGGACGATAATAATGCCAGACCCCATCGTGCGCGCATCGCTCAGGAGTACCTTGAAGAGGTTGAAGTCTCCCGAATGGAATGGCCAGCAAGAAGTCCAGATCTCAATCCGATTGAGCAGGTTTGGGACAACCTCAATAGAAGGCTGAGAAGTTCAGAACATCATCCAGCTACTCTTAATGACTTAAAAATCCAACTCGAAGAAATCTGGGAAGGATTAGATCAGAACATTTTAAGATCACTCATTTTGAGTATGAACCATCATTGACGAGCTGTAATTAACGCAAGGGGTGGAAATACCAAGTATTAAATCACCTATCTGCATTTCAGTATTTTGAAAATTGTTCTTTTCTCTTTTTTCACATAAGATTCGGTGAAATCCAGAATTTTTCTTTCATTTAATGTGTCGTGTTTCGTTCAAAACCTTACCGAGAGACCATAAAAAATAAGTTATAAAGTCAATGTAGAGTTAACTTTCATTAAAATTGAGATTTTCAGAATGTGCGTTAATTTTTTTGCGCAGTGTAATTCTGGAAACCAAACTCCATAACTACGAAATTCTTCTGTTCTTCAAGCAGTGGGTAACGATAGTTTCTCATAAAACTCAGTGAAACCAAATACAGCATGAATTTTCTACCGACTGTCGAAAATACATCTATAAAAACCCTTTTATATTAAATGACCTCCGCCTCCGTCCAGTTGCAGGAAAGTTCATTAAAAATTTATTTTAATACTCCATCAAAATGTTAATCCTCCATTTTCCCTTCAAAAATGCATTTTTGAATTTTGATCCGATAGTAATAGACTTCCCTACAACTGGGCCATAGAAAACAGTAAACACACAGTGAGTTTATAGCAAAGATTGTTTTGTATGCCATGTGCCTTGGGGCTAGGCAAGTAATCGATCATTTGAGAAAAATTCAACCGTAGAAAAAAACATCAATAACGATATCAACACGTCGTGACATATTTTACATTTTCATACCCTCAAATTCTAACTAATTCTGGATCTAACATTTTCATACTATAAAAATAAATGCAGAACTTCACACCTACTTTCGGAGGCATAATCAAATGAGCACAGTTATCTTGGGGCTTATTTGGTTAATAAAAAAATCTTTGATGAATAGTACTGAACTGAATCGCAGCAATTTTGTAATATCATCGATGAAGCTAAAGAAACCATCATTTAGTTTTAAGTTCGATATCTTTAACCAATGGATAAACTGTCATCAATTTTGTGTGAGTTTCTGAAGTCACTTTCAATGCTTCGACCAAAAAGATAAAACAAATGAGGCACAATGGAAAACGGAAGAAGAAATAATCAGATGTTGCCTACATCTACATCACAGGAGGGCACACAATGACATTGAGCGTGCATTGGAGTAGCTCAAATAAAATTAGATTGGGAACTTGTAAAACTATCTGCAGCACTTATTCCTGGGACTTATCATCATCATCAGATGATGATGCAACGTTTTCGGAAAAAATTTGAAGTAATTTTAAATTATCTTATCTCTAACTTTACCAATGGTCTATGCTACGCTACTGCTAACGTAACCATCTCATGCTGCCATCTACGTCATCACTTTTTCGACGTATTGCTGAATTGCACCTCCTTTGCTATATCTTCTTGGCTTCGGCAACCGCCAATCGAAAGACTGGTGAATTTCCCTTGAACTAGACAATTCTCCAAAAAAATTTCATCCCTACTAAAAACCCAAACACTAATATTGCATCGAATAAAGTGAGGTTAATGCCTGTAAACAATAACGTCCAATAATACGGATAAACGGTCATCGTCACCGGGTTAACTTAATCCAAGGTTATTGGGAGCTATACCGTGCATGAATCCCTTATGGCAGTAGATGTAATCAATCATGACAAAAGGCTTACAATCTAACCATAAACGTAATAATATGCAGGTATGGATCGAGCAAGTCAATAAACGAATGCAACCAGCCCACGACACAGCGACCCATACAAAGATGCCGGAAATCGACTTCCGACCTGACCGATTTGACGGACGACGCTGTGAATACCACGACTACAAGTCTCAGCAGGCCGAGCTCGCCGCGTAGGAAAGGGTCGGTCAAGGGTGGCTTAGCATATCTTGCCTCGAGGCGGGGATCTAGGGACTCTTTGGCTTCGAACATGTCCAACGTGTCGAACGAGGACATAGGACCACTCAATTTCCAGAACACGGCCAGGGGAAGGCAGAGGCGGACGTCCAATTTTCTCGAGTTGCCAGGTAATATTTAAAATAAACTTTTTTCTTGCTATTCTGCAGATCGTCCTTTGCCAGTACATACTTAGTATTCAGTATTTCCGGCGTTTTTACCTATATAATATGTAGAGGTATCCCAATTTGACTTGATTTGAATTACGCTTTGGAAGTTTGTAGCTTTATATACTGGGTGGCCCACTCCAGACGCGGCGCTCATTTTGAGGGAGAAAATGAAGTTATTTTGAAAATCTTTTCTCGTGGTCTGTGTAGGGTATTCAAAAGCACAATTTAAAATTATTTATGTGGAAACCAATCCAATAGAGGTGGCTCAATTAATTGTTCCAATAATTAAGTATATCTTCGTTACTTTTTTAGACCTATTACCTTTTTTAGACTTACTAATTATAAGACGATAAACTAATCACTGACATATATTCGAAGCAAATAGCTTCAGGTGAAATTATACACTATGATTCAATACATAGCTTTTCACATAAAATATCTGTTGTGAAGGCAACATTGTCCAGAATTTTCAGACTCAGTGACAAAAGTTTCAGGGCATCAAATTATTGTTGGTTCATTGATTTGTTCCGTAAGAGTGGCTACCCGACTAGATTGCTCAACACACTCTGGCATAGCAGACATAATAGTTTAAACAAAAGACCTTTGCCTTCTGTCGAGTACACACCGGAGTGTAACAGTGATAAAAATGTGATCAGATATAAGATACTATACATACCGCGGTTAACTTAACAGCTTTTCCTAATTCTGAATACTGAAACTGAGGTGTGGTTGTCCCATATTATCTTAAGACAGGTAGAAAATTGTTTTCGAAATTGAAAGATAAGACACCTATTTTGCTGACACCTAATTGTATCTATTGCATATCCTGTAGTAATTGTGCGGGCAAATACGTAGGTCAGACGAAGCAAACTTTGAATAATAGAGTTAGGGGACATAGGTCAGACTGTAACTTAGCCAGGAAGGATCATAATAAAAAGGATAACACAGCTCTGACGGCGCATTCGATTCAAGAAGACCATCGTTTTGATTTTCTCAACCCTTCCATCTTAGATGTTGAGAGTAATCTTTCGAAGAGACTTTTTAAAGAGATGGTCTTCATTAGTATCACTGACGATACGGTAAACAATAGGACAGGTACGAAAGGCCTATCCTATATATATAGCCATTTAATTGATAAAGTGAAGTTGAGATATGATTTCAGAAGGTCTATCTAGTATAATACCAATAACACCTACATAATGATGAATATTTAACATTTTGAATTTTTTATGTTTGCGTCTCATATGTTTGCCTGCTTGTCTGGAATCATTCTGATTGTTTAACTCGTCGCTGACACAGTAATGATGTTTTTTAATGAAGAACCTAATTATTTCAATTTTCATTCACGGAACAATGTCTTAATTTAGATATTTTTGATCAAATTGAGGTATTGTATGTTTGTTTCAATAGTTTTTCTGTCCATCATTTCAAATTATTTACTGTGATTTCTCACTTTCATTCCACTTGTGTTTTTTATTACTGTTTCAATTGTCAATCATTGTAGTTTTTAATCGGACCGTTTTTGTTGTTTGTTCGGTTGTTGATTCCTTCTTCTCACTATGTCTCTTGTTTTTTGATTTTTAGCCTGTGAAGATGTCAATAAATTTGACGAAACGTCGGCAAATGAATTGAGTTTGTTTTTGCTCTTTGTTCCACGTAGCCAACAAAATACACGAAGATATATTTAAAATTATTGTCATATATACAGGGTGTTCGAAAACAAAGATATAGACCAAAGTTACACTTTTTTAAAAGTAACACCCTGTATTTGACCTCAAAAATGGAATGACAAGCTCAAATTATGATGCGTTTCTTTCATTTTATACCTTAAAAGCACCCTTTACGAGATAATGGCGAAAAATTTAAAATATGGTGATTTTTTAAATAGCAATTAATGAAGGAACTAGTAACGCCAGCAATACAGTTAGTATTTTCTCGAGTAGATAAGTTGGCTACTCCTAAAAATAAACAAAAATTCAACTCCAGAATGTACAGAGTTATTATAAGTAATTCTCTGAGAAACTATCAGGCTCAGGTGTAGGAAAGCTTTATGAAGATAGTTTCGAAATAATTTTTACTTTCAACGAGATATAGAAATACCGGGTGTGCCATTTGAAATAAGAAAATTTTTTTCGATTATTTGTAGTTGATGTTGGAGAATTAATTATGATCATTCTGTACTAAGTTGGTATCTATCGAAATATATGGCAAATTCATAAAGTCATAAATTGTGCAGCAACACATAAATATCCTTCAAATTTTTCAACAAGGTATCACACAAGATTACAAAAAACTTTGATCACTTGTTGGACGACATAATATGCAAAATGAGCGTGTAATTCTATCTACTGAAACTTTTATAGGCACTAATCGACAGATTTGAACCAAAGATCTGCTTATAATGCTGAATAAAATTCAATTGACAACCTGCTATATACTATTCGAGACTTGAAAGAGAAAAAGAGACGTATAATGGCTGAAATAAAACGGAATTCATAAATTCATGAAAAATCACGGAAGTAAAAACTATTTTTACATATTTTAATATAAATCCTCCGAGACGGATTTCATGATAGTTCTGTTGCCTACAATTTCTGCGTACGAGCTGAAGCTCTCAGTGAACTAGTGTGCTTCCTTCCAAGCTTTATGAATATTCATTGAAAAATATTCGAGGATCCGAAATTGAAATGAAAATAAAAATTCCATGGATTGAAGACTGGATGATAAAACTCTGGCGTCTGGGCATTATACAAAGTTCCAATATTTTTCCATGACTCATTAAAAAAGCGTAAAGCCGAAAACCAGTTTTACACCGTAGCTGGATTAACAGCATAAAGTCTGCATCTGAACACGGGTATCCATTTTCTGCCTGTTTTGAAGAAGTGCTCAAGCGAATGAAGTCTCAAACAGGCATAAAGTGAAGTTGCTCCCAGTTGTTTGTACAAGTTATGTTATGATAATACCAAAGAGTAAGTAAGGTTACTCTTTGATAATACGACGCAAACTTACGTTAGCAGAGGCGAATAGCAAATAAAAATTTTATTTTTTTCCAGCTAACCCAATATTTTTATTCTTCATGAAACGAAAAAATATTCAACTGTTATTATTTCCTCTGTGCCTGTACATTAAATTATTTTCCGTCCTGGTATAATGTAAAGTTCACTTTAAGTGCATCTGAAAATTCACGTGATAAAATTCCCTCTAATATCAATATTTGGGCCGCAAGGAACATAAAAAATTGATTTTCCCCACCACTTCACAATGGGTAATTGGAAAAATGACTCAAACAAAAGTAAGAAAAGAATCTGTGGTTCCTTTCGAAGATATTTTCAACCAAACCTCATTTGGGATACATTTCATAACAAACGTAATTAGGTATACAGGGTGTTTCATGAGCATTGCGAACGAGTTTAGGATATTGTTCTCTGAGTAATTTGGAGTCAGAAAGGTACTTCTGACCTTTGTCCGAAACGCTTCGTTTCCAAGATACAGGGCGTATTATTTCACGTTAAATACTTCGTCTTCAGCGAGTCAGTGGTGTGTATATTGTAATTGATTAATAGCGCCACATAGTGGAAAATTCGGAACATAAGTATAACTTTCAATATTTCATTGAGCTGAGTTTTTTTAAGAAATATTTTCCAAGGCTAAAGGACATACAGTTGCCAAGATACAGAGGGTCGGTACCCTTACTGAATAACCTTTGTTTATTATTATTCAATCAGAATAAAGAACAAATGATTTGGTAGAGCTCCTTATGTATGAATTTTCATACCCATCAAGATAAAACAAGATTAATGAAACGACGAATTCAATAGGGAAATTCTAAAAAAATTGATGAATTCAATAAAATTCAATTACTTCAATAAAAACTGGCTTCTAAACCTAATTAAAAATTTCCTAAATACATCAGGACCATCAACAAACATTGCCATTACAGACGTTAACCTCATGATATCCATTATCCACATTCAATATTCATGGCAGTCATTTAATCCCAAGTTCTAAACTGGCGGTAGAATGATAAACTACGATTTTTTCTCTCATAAAGTAGGATTTAACGAATATTGCTTCCTGGAAATAACTGCAGTAAATCACAGGGAACGCTTGCGGCTAACGAATTAGGTAAATTCGTGCGCAAATGACTGAAAAGAAAAATAATGGTACATCCAGGACATGGGATTTCAAAATTACGTAACCTAGTTTTCAGACATGAATTTTTTCATTCCAGCTGATCCAGGGATGAAGGATTTTGGGAAGAAGTTGAGGTCGATTAGTGAATTTCCTGCTTTTGAAGTCCCAATGTTCTCAATTAGGAAATTCAACATGAAAATTGAAATTTGATAAGGGTTTGGTAGCCTCTCTATTTCTTGTATATGTGCTGAGTTACTATAATACCATCCACACCGCTTTAATATCTTGATTTTGTCAATTATAATCAACAGGGTTTTCAGAATCACATTCACACACACAGTTTTTCTGACTCTTTGACTGCCTCTAAACTTTGTTTCACCCTTAATTATTATCATATAATCGTAAAATCTGAAAGTATCTGAACAATTTACTTTAAATTCTTACATATTATAAAATTAAGTCCATTCCCGCGTCTGTCTGTTCGAGATAAGCTCAAAGTAAGTTGATTGAGGTTTAAATATAAATAAGTGTCCGAATCAACTCGGTAAAATATATGTTGGAAAAACAAAACAATATTTATAAAATAGAATAACACAAATAAAAAAGAAATACAGAACTGTGCTCTCATTTCTTCAGAAAATTAAAATCACAGGTTCGATTTTGCAAAAGTTAAGATTTTGGATAAGGAGAAACAATCCAATAAAAAAAACATTCTGCAGATGAACCACATTAATATTTGAGAATGACTTTCATTTGTGACATTTTTGGCGATTCTGGTTTCTGCCATTATGAATTTGAGATCTTGTTACTTGTAGTATATAATTTTCGTTGTTTTGTGTATTTTTGTTATTATGTTGTTGTATTCCAATTTTGTAGGCCTGAGGAAACAGATGAGGAATGTCACTGAGTATATACAGTGGAACTTAATTTAGTTGTTTAATGGTACTATTCCCATACAGTTTTCTTATCTATACGAATCTTGGAGGACAATAAGTGAAGTTTAAATATACACATTAGTGATACTATTTAATGACAAAATTTTTCTACGAATGAAATTAACTATTGAAGCATTTCTCTTCAATCACTTTGATACGAATCTATTTAATCATCTGAATAGTAATTCAATTCCATCTATTTCCAATTTCTTTTAAAATTCAAATGTGAACCAGAAAATGTTCCCCAAACTCTGACTTTTCAGACAAATATCCGTTTTCATATCGAAGTATCAGACCACTACGACTGGAAAGAAATTCCTCAGTAAATATTCTTGTCGAAAAGTTAGGAACCTGGATACGTTTGAGTTTTCAAGTTTGTTGCTTGAACTTTCCCAATTATACCGTTGGTGTTGTGAAAAAAATGTTCCCTCCTAGTTTTCAACTGATAACCAAGAAGTCATCGTTGCGGTTGTAAACAAATTAGAAAATCAACTTTGCTTCGGGCTTACTTGGGGATGATGAAAGCGGAAAAGTTCTGTTTGATAATTTTGCATTTCTAATTTGATAATTTTTTATATTGCGCGCTTGTACGGCTTGTTATTCTGTTTGTAATTTTCGAATTCAATGAAAATCTTTTTTTTTTGCAATTCAATTCAATTTATTCAATCAAACCTTAAAATTTTTCATTTCCATTACACCTATCTAGCCCTTCTTTCTAAAGCAGAATAACACAAATTTAAAGAAAAAACTTTGTTGTTCAACAATCAAAAAGTTAGTTGAAATTTGAAAAATTGGGTACTTTGGCTTAATGCAACTCAGTTTGAAAGATCCACAGGTGTGTAGTGTCACAGATTTAGCCAGTTATTTTGAAGGTAATTTTGTTTTTCCAGGGGTGGCACAGTTCATTATGAAAATTTAAAAGGGCTATATCTTCTTATCAGGACAGAATAGGAATACTTAAATGATATAGGAAAGAAGTGTTTCCTTTGACCTCAAGAAACAGGGGCGTAGCTACTGCGGTATCAGCGGTATCAGTGATACGGGGCCCCCAGGCTTTATGGGCCCCCGAATGTCTGTAAGCAAAAAATTCCTAAAAATGTTATCCAAAACCTCTTACAGGTTTTACAATAGCTTTTTTGAGAATAACTGCTAAGACAACCATTCATTTCAAAATCCCGTTCATTACACCGAATCGATCATTCAGATAGAGACGAATACTTAAAATCTGGAATTCAGAAAATTCGTGCCATCAAAGAACTTTTAGAATTAGTCCTGATAAAATTCAATAGCCTTGCATCCAGTTTTCCGGACGATAATACTGCATGCCTTTTAGGCTCTTCCGGTTACAACTGCAATCGCTGAAAGGAGTTTTTCAAAATTAAAACTCATAAAAAATTATCTGAGGACTTATATGGGACAGGAACGGCTGTCAGACATGTCGTTATTGTCAATAGAGGGGGAAAAACTTAAAAAACTGAAATCGTCATCAGCTATGGCTGATTTGATAAATAGATTTGCTGAAATAAATGCTAGAAAAGCGTATCTTCAATTTTTGTTATTTTTTGTTTATTATTTGTTTGTTTATCATTTTATGTTGTTTGTATATTATTTGTTTGTATATTATTTTATATTGTTTGTATGTTATTTGTTTATGTATTATTTCGCTCCCAGCACCAAGTATGAGTTAGAACTTTCAATTATAAGTACATATAATCATTTCGATACTAATCGAACATTTTTTGCTACTTTTATTTTTACTTCCCCTTCCTTAGGGCCCGTCAACACATTTTGATACGGGGCCCCTCTAAGGCAAGCTACACCACTGTCAAGAAACAACTGTTAAAATATTTGTACGAGTCAAAGACACACCCTGTGTATCTTGGGATTCAATAATTTTGTGAACATAAAGGATCTGATATCCAAAGCAGTGAGCGTTGCTGATGGAGAAGAATCTTTTTGTATCATTTGCACTGTATTCTTTTCGTATTCACTAAAAATTTTCAAATTGCGATAACAATCAATGATGGTTCTGCCATCAGGAAGTAGAGGATTTTTGCCGGGTTCTATACACAGGATGTACACTGAATTGGAGGTACAAACTAAGAGGGGTGATACCTTAAGTAATTTCAAGAAAAAAAGTCCCATATACAATTAATGGATTCACCACACTTACTGAATGGTTATGACAATTTGAATTTTGATGAGGATTGTGAGAGAATCGTCTACAATTTGTTTCTCGAAATCTGTAGTAGATACGACAAAACTGCAAGACGCCATAAGGTTCAGTATGACTACAAAGCTTCTTGTAAAATTTCATTTTTTACAGCAACAGTGGCTCACAAAAAAAAATTTCTGGATTAAAACAGGGAACAGTGTTTTAGAAAAAATATAAAAAATTTCAATTTTTTTCAAAAATAAAACATATTTTGACAATAGCGCACAAAAGCAAATATCGTACAGTTGTAAATCTCACTATTACTTTTGAATCCTTGGCTTCGGTATTCAATGTGAATAAATCTATCTATTTTTATGCCATTGTGTATACCCGAGTGTACCTACCAGCCGTACTGCAATGCATATACTTTGGAATTTGAAACTATAGAACCAAACAAAATTTCAATGCCAAATATTTTACTACTCAACATATTCTCCTCTTAATTGGATACATTTATTGCACCGGAACTACAACGTCTCTAGACCTTTAAAAAAAATGTTTCTTCTTGCTCTGCAAACCACACCTCCACAGCTTTTATTACCTCCCCGTTGGAAGAAAATTTACGACCTTTAAAACTTTAAATCACGAATTTTTTGCTTGGCAACATGAGATTTGTGTGCAGGGCCGTTGTCCTCCAAAAAAAACCACCTTTGTATGGCTTTCAGCATCTTTCCTCTTTAATTTTTTCCCGTAGAGTGGTCAATAATGTCGAATAGTAGTCTCCGGTTATTGTTCTACCCTTATCCAAAAAATCAATCATGATTACTCCATGGCAATCCCAAAAAACTGAAGCAAGAAGTTTTCCAGCAGATTTTTGGACACGAAACTTTTTAGGTCTTTGAGAACCAGAGTGTCGCCATTCCATCGATTGTTGGTTTGTTTCTGAATCGTAGAAATGTACCCAAGTCTCATCCATAGTAATAATTCGGTTTAAGAAGTCTACATCGTATTCAAATCGAGTACAGATCGAACGCGATGCTTCTACCCTCGCACGCTTTTGTCAACATTCAAACATTTGGGGATCCATTTTGCAGTGTACGCGATGAACGCGTTCGTATAAAATATTCAGTGCTTCAGATATCCGTTTTAGCCCAATTCGACGATCTGATATAATCTATGTCTTGAACCGCATAGACATTTTCGGGGACTGACACAGAAACTGGCCTTCCCGATCGGTCATCATCTTCAATCTTCAGTCTAATTATTCACGGTCGCATAGGAAGGACATTGATCAACAAGGATTTTAAGCATATCTTCGTAAGTCTGCTTACCTCTAAACCCTTTTAAATACAGGTACCTGATGATGGCTCGATACTCACAATTTCTTTTCATTTATTGCGTAAGTCCGGTTTACTTTGTTGACCTCAAACTTCACACTGACACTTCTAATGAGTTATTGTTGGTTGCTATGGTAACGCAATATTTTTTTTATGCATGGAACTGGTCTAGGCTAACTAGATATCCATACATCATCGTAAATGCCGAAAATCCTTCAAATCATTAAAATCGTTTGCGATATAAAATCACATTTTTTTTCAACCACACCGAATTGGAAGTATGTAATTGCAATAGGAAAAGGTTTCTGTTAGAATATAACTCACAGTTGATCACGCAATACTCCAAGAATAGGATAGTTATTTGAAATCCAATCATTTCATATGATGAAAAATCCAGAAAAAATTTTTTTAGCTGGTATTATCGGTACATCCTAGGATTCCTTCATTTTCCCCTCACTGTGTATATGTCTGTTGGGTCTCGAAGTTTTCGTTTCAGCGCTCTATTCATAATTCTTTTCGAGAGTACGAGATTGTCCGACGAAAAAATAGTAAATCGAGTGTGGGATATGAGCGGAGGAGATTCTTTCAGAAATGCGGAAATTGAAAATGATGTTGTAGTATTGCTCTCTTTGAAGAGCGCGTGATAAGGGATTTTCTGCAGCTACGCCACCGGATAGATCCGAGAGGGTAGAAAGATCTGAGTCGTTTATATATCGCGTGGTACATGGAAAATTTTGCTTTTATTTTCACGGAAATACAGTTATGTAAAATCTGAGACGCAGTAAAGATGATGGAGATATAGAACTTGGCAACTTTCCCAGGTTGTTCAGTTTTCCTTAGGATTGCTCCACATTCTCTGAAATAAATCTTAAACTGTATAACTGTAGTCGAATTACTGAGGGTTTGTCAAGACTTACATTTCCCTATTAACAGTTTACCGAATATAATGGAGAATTGGTGTTTTGCTTGAAAACTTTTAAGAACGGAGTTATTGATTTTCTTTCCTACTTTATCTATCCCAAATTGCTTGATTTTGGCTGTTTCTGGTACTTCTAGACTAGATAGGTTAAAACTTTGGGAGGAATCCTGGTCTTGATTTTCGTGAAGAGTCCATTACTAAAATTATCTTCATTTGTCTTGAAGATATGACCAAATTTTGATATTTTGTTGATTTCGAAAATGTGCCGTTACTTCTTTATTATTTATTGCGTTGTAATAAACACAAATGCATTATTTTTTTGGCCTCATATCGTCCAAAAAAAATTATGATTTCGAAAATATTTATATATGTCGATATATTACTTCCTTGCTCAAGGAAAAATCATCATTTTAGTAAAATTCGCATTTTTGATAGAATTCTATGAAACCATCGACCACAAAATTGTCCACTACCAATAAATCTCCATCTCAGGAATATGAATTGAAACTTTCCGTTCATATAAGTTTAAATAGATGAAGTGGGGATCAATAGTGATGGGCTATTCAATAGACAATAGACACATAATGTACACTATTGGTCAAACCAAAATGAAAATATTTGTAGACAAATAAACAGGCATAGACGGTTTAGATTCAATGTATGGCTTGCAATTGTGAACGGAAGATTTCTGAGACATAAAATATATGAAGAAAAGTTGGCCTCTTTGAATATTTCAGAAAATTTTGTTGAGGAGTATATTGACAATATTCCTCTCAGTAAATCGAAGTTGATTTTTTATCAGCAGGATGGCGCACCTGCCCATAATTCGCAACGAACTAAAATAAAATTGAATAGTTTATTCGAGAATCAGTGGATGGGAGAGCATGGTCCTATTGCCTGGCCTGAAAGATCACCAGACCTCAATCCTTTAGATTTCTTCGTGTGGGGATATGTTAAAAATAAAATTTTCAAGACTCCAGTCATTAATTTATAGGGCTGATTTAGGGCGAGAGTCAGGAACGCCATCAGAGACATTTCGTCAGTTATGCTGTTGAATTCAGTGAATTCTGTTAGAAGAAGCAGTAGAATTTGTTTACAGAATAATGAAACTCAATTTGAGAACTTTTCATAAGTTATACTAAAATTTATCATAGGTATTCTGTTCGACATTTATTCCAATTGAGTGTAACATGAATTAGGTACATGATTTTATTGATGTTATAGATGTTTCAGCTAACAAATGAAATTATATGAAGGGAAAGTTTCAATTCGTATCGCAAAGATGGAGATTTATTGGGAGTGGACAATTTTGAGGTCAATGGTTTCATAGAATTCTATCAAATATAAAAATTTTAATAAAATGGTGATTTTTCCTTGAGTAAGAAATATTACTTTTATCAACATATATGTATATATACATATTTTTGAAAAGCCAAAAAAGAATGCATTCGTATTTAAAATAACGAAGTTGTTTTTTTTTTCACCCTTATTACAAGAGATGAAAAAAAATTGAATATAGTATCGTATTTCCAATGAAAAACTGCCTGTTGAAAGTTATTACCGTTTTCAGATATTTTCGTAAATAAAGAAGATACTGCACATTTTCGAAATCGACAAAACATCAGAATTTGATCATATCTTCAAGACAAAAGACGATATCGTGAAACGGTTTTCAGTTCTGGACATTTCACGAAAATCGAGCACAGGACTCCTCTCAACATTTTTACCTAGTCTATCTAGTCTAGAAGTACCAGAAACAGCCAGAATCAACCAATTTGGGATACCCTCTACACTGTATACTGTATATAAATATGGACAGGGTGGGCAAAATTGATACCTGAACTACAACTTTTTAACCCAACGAAAAAGAGGAAAATGAATGTACCACTCATGTCGTCTTTTTTCGAGAAACTAATGATATCATCAATTGCGTTCCTCTATCTTCTTTTGTTTTTGAGTTATAGGCCAAAATTAAAATTTGGGCGATTTCAAGTTTGGTCATTATCTCTGTTTCGGTTTGTGCTAGGATGTTGAAATGAAAACACAATACAGACACTTTTTTGATAGCAATCCATTGGCGTACTATGATTTTTTCCTACAGGTTCATTTGCTGAGCTATAACATAAAGTTGTGTTTTCTTGTGAAAACAGTAGTTTGAAATGATTTAGAAAGAATCGACATTTTTTGCTGTTTCAGAAATATATTATACATCACACTAATTCTTTCTTAGTCATTTAAAACTACTGTTTTCATGAGAAAAATCTTCATGTTATAGCTCAGCAAATATACCTGTTGGAAAAATCATAGTACGCCACTGGATTGCTATCAAAAAAGTGGCTGTATAATGTTTTCATTTCAACATCCTAGCTGAAACAGAAACGGAGATAATGACCAAAGTTGAAATTTTAATTTTGACCTATAACTCGAAAACAAAAGAAGATAGAGTAATGCAGTTGATGGCATTATAAGATTCTCGAATGTGCCATGCATTTTCCTCTATTTCGTTGGGTTGAAAAAGTTGTAATTCAGGTATCACCAATTTTGCCCACCCTGTACATAATTAATTTTTCAAAAAAGTTTTCTTATTTGTACCATTTTAACTATTTTCTATCTCTCATTTTACTTCACAATATTCACCTTGGCAGGAGAATAATAATATTCATTCTTCTTTAGAATGCGTTACTCTGACTCACTCAGCATACCTAGTACCAGATTCCCTGAAAGTCCACCCCATCGACTACAATTCAGACGAGAAAATAATGAGAAGAGCTGTTATAACCACTGAATGCTGTCTGTTTCAAACCTGAAATTTACGCGATATTGCATTGCTACGTTACAATAATCGCTCCTGACAATCCCGCATTATTTAGATTACAAACTATTCCCTGAATTCCTTCGCGTCACGTATTAAATTCCTGTTGAATCTTCTTCTTGCTCGACAGGGATACATTAGAGAGTTGGAATACGGCAGATATACACGGTGTTTTTTCACTCGAACCTATTATTCGAGGGTTGAGTTATTACAAAATTTCTCTGAATTCGGATACATTCCAGACTGAACTAATTTTATTCCTTGTACCTCAGATTGTATTGGTCCATTTTCATCGTTTTGGATTATTCCACTCAACGATTTGGCAAGAATTTTTCAGCACTTTTAAAGGCATATCTCGTTTTCCTCATGAGAAGATGAACTCTATACAGGGTGGCCATTTGAAAACGAAACAGACGAGATTACGGACGAAATGAATTTTTTCGATAGAAATGCTCGGACAGGTCGATTTCTGTTTCGAGGGGGACAACTTAAGATGTAGGTTACGGACGCATAGCGATTCAACCCTTGCTACTACAACCCTCACCCCCAATTTTTGATTAGGGAAGATGGGTTGAGTGATACCTCATTTGAAAGATATTTTTATACTGATTTCAGCACAGTAATTGTTTTTTCATTATATGGATTAGTTCTCGAAATATACGTACATATATACGTATTTGGACTTTTTGGAGATTTCTATCGATCAAGTGTTACCGCATGTTATTGGAAATACTGCAAATTATATCGAAGATAATTTAGATTGAGTTTCAGCAAGATTGAGCTCCTTCGCAATACGCTTTGTTTGTTCGACATCTTGATTAAAGATTTCTATGTCAGTGGATTGGAGGAAGGAAGCCACAGTCATGGTTGTTTTGAAGCTCAAAATGTCGTTTTTTCACAAAAAACACTACAAGTGCCATGAAAACACCACTTCATTTTCAAATACTTAGTTGAGAATATTTCGAGAACTAATGCATAAAATGAAAAAACATTAACTGTGCTGAAATCAGTATAAAAATATCTTTCAAATGAGGTATCACTCAACCCATCTTCCCTAATCAAAAATTGGGGGTGCGGGTTGTAGTAGCAAGGGTTGAAGCGCTATGCGTCCGTAACCTTAAGTTGTCCCCCTCGAAACAGAAATCGACCTGTCCGAGCATTTCTATCGAAAAAATTTATTTCGTCTGTAATCTCGTCTGTTTCGTTTTGAAATGGCCATCCTGTATACTATGGCTAATACATTTTCCCATTTTTATTCCCCATTTAATTACAATGTGACGTTGATCCTATGTCTTCATACTGATATTCCGTAGCATCATTCGAGATGATGATGAATATTTTTCACTCTGATTTCGACGAAAAAATTGTATCATATTGTATTCACAAAAAAGAAAATTTCGGTATGAGTTTTCGTCAAAAGTTTTCTCATTTCAAGTAGGTCCCAATATAACATAGTTTATGCGATATTGTTTATTGGTACCTTCATAGATACTCTTATCATAAGTCGATAAAAAAATATGAGATAGCTTGAAGATTTATTCCACCTCTGATGGAAATTTGAAATCTTCACGCTTTTCTCGTATTCCTTCTTTAATTTCAACTTTATGCCCTCTGTTGGAGTCTAAGGAAGGCGTATTCCAGTTTACGATTCATAGTCTCCTTAGTGATCTTGATTCTCCCAACTGAAGTTCATCAGAAACGATTTATTTAATGCAGCGATATTGAATCGATCTCAAAAGGGGTAAAATATGAAAGGAAGCTAGATTCGCAGAGTGTAAGCGGTAGGCAGAACCGAGACAATCGTATTATTAATGAGTTTAATACGTCTTTATGCCTCCTTTGTTGTTCTGAGTGCTTTCCAATTACAAATGACCCCATTGTATGGCGGAACGTTTAGGTGTTCAGTATTGCCGCGTCAAATTCATGACAATAGAATCTGCACTTGATCTCAGAGCGAAAACCGATCTATGGTTGAGAGAAAAAAGAAGCGGTATATAAAACACCGCTATTCACAGAGCTTCACATAACTTTCATACTATATACGAGACAATATCTAAACTATATGTGAGATTTTTGAAAGATCAAACTTTAATAGTACCTACATTATTCAACGAGCATAATAATGGCTATTATTCACGCGCATGACGTTAACCATGTCGGAGACGGAGTCAAGTTTAACAAATGATCCCAGTGAATAATTAATAGCCATCATATGCAAGCAGAGTATGCTACCTTATCCACCATTGCGAAACGATTATTTCTAAAATATCTCTCCTATCAATAATTAAAGAAATTGAAACAATATTGATGCATCTGTCATCCCAAGAAGAAGTTTGGATCCTGTGCAACTTGATCGCAGATCGGAAACGCATTGTATAAATCACTTTCGAGATCTAATGCGGTGAAATATGCATTGAGATCATAGGTACATACCCAATAAGTATACTTCGTTTCTGATAGATTTTTGGGAATATACGTCCCACGTCACGTCAAAACAATTTGAACGCTTCCGCGCCAAATCCTAAGTTAGAATTTTGAATCATGCGCATTATGACGTAATCCAACGTCAGGGTAATCTGTGGGCACCCTGGTCTATATAGTTACTAATTTTTCGATATTTATAAACCTTAGACATAGAGACATGGACTGAGCAATTCCAGCATGAAGTTTGCTATTTTATACAAAGAGAAAAATGATCGTCATGCCAATACCTGTCTCTTAGATTCTGTTGACATAGACGTGAGTGTGGACCAAAATTCTAGAAAGAGACAACTAGTGATGTTCAATTTCTCACTGTCACTTTTTTTGACCGTATTTCATACACAGATGAGGAAGGAATGCTCAGTCCATATCTCTAGGAATATATTATTATATTTTTGTTACTCATATTACGTACCAAGTTAATTCAAAATTCGCTCAAATTATAAACTGTTTGTATGAATTGGAAAATTGAAGTAAAATATTCGAAGAGGATACACCGGATATAATATGTCAATACATGAAAGATACAGTGTCCTTTAAAATAGCAGTATGAGGGGTGTTTCATAACTATTGGGGTTTTGCCTAAGGAAGAATAATTTCAATCGAAATATGACTATGGGATCAAGTAGGAATCAATGAAATCTTGCTTTGGAAAAAGATCAAAGTTGTTTTTTTTTTTTTTTCGTTTTTCGCTTCGATTGTATTTATCAGGAAATTATATTATATAATATATATATATTATATTTATTATTGAATCCTACTTCAGAATTGGGGAGAAAATAGAAGGAGAGTGGAATTATTCTTTTGTTTCAGCGACATTTCCAATGTATATCCCGTTGCTGAAAAAATCAATTTTTCGAAAGTACTGTTTTGCGATGCGTTGATAGAACAGGTCTGTTCAAGCAAAAAATTGAAGCTCCATGAATCTTTGTGTTGTGAGTGGCTGAAGTATCTGCTGGCATATTTTATGCCACATGATTTTGAATGAAAAACATCAGTTTGTTTTCATAAAGATTGACATGTTATCAGAAAATTTAAAAAATTGATTACCTAACCTACCCTTGTAACATCAAAAAAAAAATTGTAGTTCGGTATGCATCAGTCAATGGCAAAATGTGGGACCTATTTTTTTCATGGAACTTTAACATTAGAACGTAAAGAATAAGGAGAAACCATCATGCCTTTTTATAGCTAAATTGAATTGTGATAAATTGTCCAATATTTATTTTCGTGTAATTTAGTTCTTTAGTTTAGTCATGGATTTTTAGTAACGACCAAATCAATTAAATATCAATTTATAGAGAAGTAATAAACATAATGTGATTTTTTACTGTACTTTAATCAAATTACTGAAATAGGTAGAATCTTTTTGCAAAGAAAAACATAATATTATGATCCGTCCAAGATTCATGTCTATTACGTATGAAAATAGTGGACAACGGTTAAAATTTTCACCAAGAATTTTTCTAACCGCCTTAGATAGTTTGGATTCTTGTGATCGGACTCAATGGAAGAAATGATTTTCTCACAAAATTACGATGTATAGGTTAATGTCATCATTGTTTACATTTTGGGAACATGAAGTAATTCAAGAAAAGACCTACGTTCAGACATCAAGGTTTAAAATTCCATAACCTTCTTGATGACGATGAATGCACGTTATTTGTTCAGGCGTTAGCTGTATCACTTTACGATGTTCTCAGTTTCTGAGAGTGAAAGCACAAATGAGTGCAATATTTATGAAATATATCAAAAACCACCGTCTCATAAACATAATTTGAAAGCTTTTATCAAGGGCGTTCGTCTTGGTATGTTAATTACAGTAGAATGAAGAATTTCTGCTCCCGATCATTGTGAAGAAATTTTCGATGAAAACAATTTATTTTCTCGTGCTTTTGAAATCTTGTATACAAAAAATTCTCAAAAAGATGGGGTCAGTTAAAAATTCGTCAAGACCGAACGCTTGCTTCGAGATCACTGTGGTTCTCAGATTTATTACTAGAAGAGTTGCTTCTTCGGAATGTGCTTCATTTTTCGATCTGTGAAAATTTTTCGGAATGATAATCGACTCGAAAGGTGAGCTTCGAAAAATTCCCAAAAAGAAGGGAGTCTGTTAATCTTGTATGGAAAAAAATTAGAAAAAGTGATTTGAATACGAAGGAATCATTCGAAAGTTTTCAAATTTGGAAGCACAACTCCTTTATTGTCCAAAATATTCACTACGAGAACTCCCCTTATTAGATATCATGAAGTAGATCATCCTTCATATGTGTATGAATACCAGCAGCATCAAACTCTATATCTTGTCATCAATCCTACTGCCGCAACGTGCTGCTTCGAGGAAAAAACGAATGCCATACGTTTGCGGTTGTCCTCTGGCTTTTTACTAACCCATTTTCTTGTTTACGAGAATATCAAATGGCGGAAAACAACGTTATCTCGCGTAAACTGTCGTCTATTCGTTTCGATATGGGGGAAAACTGATGATAGCGAATGATGCAACGATTTATAAGGATTTTCAGACTTGATGGAAAACCTGTCATACAGCTAGAGGACCGCAGTAATTTTATTCCTCACATAAAAAACACTCCTTTAACCGATATGGAAAAGTTCATTCGAGGGGAAAGCCAATGAAAAACCTTATGGTCGTGGAATTTGCTCGGTTTATTGAAGGTGTTTCAGCCATCAAAAGATATTGGACATTTCTGTCAGATTATATCGCCAATGTTTCAATAAATTTTCAGTGCTCAACAATGGATAGGGGTCACTTATAAGTTTATCTTCATTCCCATTTCCATTTCACGTTTCCTTTTGAATACAACAAATCTATATAAGGGGAAGTATTGATATCTAGTTAGCCTAGAAAAGTTCCATGCATACAGAAAAATATTGCGTTACCATAGCAACGAACAATAACTCATCAGAAGTGTCAGTGTGAAGTTTGAGGTCAAAAAAGTGAACCAGAGTTACGCAATGAATTAAAATAAAGAAGATGTCCAGCGAAATTGTGAAAATCGAAAAATTGGAGTATCGAGCCATCATCAAGTACCTACCTGTATTTAAAAGGGTTGAGAGGTAAGCAGATTAACGAAGGTATGCTTAATACTCTCGGTGATCAATATCCTTCGTATGCGACCGTGAAAAATTGGACTGCAAGCTTCAAGAGAGGTCAATTTTTCATTGAAGATGATGACCGATCGGGAAAGCCAGTTTCTGTGTCAATCCCTGTTGGAAATTAGGTTGGTTTAGGATAAAGTCTTCTTCAATACAACGCACTTTGTGGAACAATCTGTATATACAGATTGTATATACAATCGATATAATCGATATAAATCAATATTGATTCAATCGATTTAACGGAGGTCGATCTATACTCTCAATGAATATCAAACCAGAACTAACTAAAACGGAGAGAAATATCTTATTCCTAAAAGATGCTTATGTACAGTATACAGGTTCCAATAGCAAAGTACATAATATGGTTCTCACAGTTGAAAACTGCTGGGGTAAGTCATTCAACACTTTGACCGCCAGCACTAATATTGTCGACTAATAAACCAATCGCATTTGACATATTTATTGTTGTCGAGAATTCTGAATGAGTAAGGGATGTGGTTTTGCTTTACTCTGGTGAATTTATCTAGACAATCCCCGAATATATCGATGCAGTTCCTGACATGATTTTATCAGACCGTCGAATTGGGCTAAAACGGATATCTGAAGCACTGAATATTTCATACGAACGCGTTCATCATATAGTTCACTTCAATTTGGACATGAAAAAAATTGCTGCAAAATGGATTCCCAAATGTTTGAATGTTGACCAGAAGTGTCCGATCTGTGCTCGATTTGAAAACGATGTAAACTTCTGAAACCGAATTATTACTATGGATGAGACTTGGGTACATTTCTACGATCCAGCAACAAAGCAACAATCGATGGAAAAAATTAAAGAGAAAAGACGCGGAAAGCTATCCAAGGGTGTTTTGTTTTTGCAGGACAAAGCCCCTGCACACAAATCTCATGTTGCCATTCAAAAACTTCGTGATTCTCGGTTTGAATTACACCCCCCTTATTCGCCAGATTTGGCTCCATCTGACTATCATTCCGTTCCTGAACTGAAAAAAGGTTTAGAAGGTCAAATTTTTTTTCCAACGAGGAGCTAATAAAAGCTGTGAAGGTCTAGTTTGCAGAGCAAGAAGAAACTTTTTTTTTTTGAAAGGTCTAGAGTCGTTGCAGGTTCGCTGTAATAAATGTATCCAATTACGAGGAGAATATGTTTAGTAATATAATACTCTGACATTGAAATTTCGTTTGGTTCTAAGGTAGACTGGTAGGGTAAGAATTTTTCAATATTATATCCTCGTACGGATCAACTTCGAGAGGCGAATATTTGGGTCAGTTCGTCAGTACAAACCTATATGTATCCCAAATGGAAACATTCCACGTACGAAAAACCACTGCGTAGTATGCGAAATTGAATTTAATGAATTTGTATCCTCTCCACTCTCGTTGATGCTATATCGAAGCTCATATTCCATGTGTGAGTAAATCTTAAGTTAGTTGTTATTGCCGGACCTCTCCAGCATCACGCTCATAATCACGAGAGGCTGGTTTCCATGTGGATCGAGCTATCACACTAATTGGAGTGTTATTGAGTTTCATACGTCTAATACCTGAAAATGCACGTAAAAGCAACAATGGAACATGACGGAATGAAGCACGCCGTATGGAACGCGATAAAACTGATTTCCCCTTGTCTGGGGGTCCATGAAGATGAGGACTCCATTTTACAAATGGAACAACACGATATAGGGTGTTTACAGAGAGGATGGCTTTGATCTTTTTTCTTCTAAAATCCGACCATGAAAAATGCTTGACTAACCCTGTTTGAAGTTTGAATAGTTTATCGAATTGATATGCACATCTAGGAAGATATAATGATCAGAATATCATGATTATCTTCATCAAAGTGACAATACCAAATGGGGAAGTTTCAGTAGGGATTTCCTACTTTCTTTATTTAATTCGATATGATCCTATGATCAGTGCCCTCCATCCGTATTTTAACACTTTTTGCCAGGGCTTGAAAATATCAAATATCATTTTATTTATTTCAAAACCTGACCCAAAATTATGCTAGTACTATGAACTTTAACTTTGTCAAATTCATTTTCAATGTGTTATTCAGTTATCTGAAATATTTTCAATTTTCTCTCACATCCAGTTGTAACGTGAAACATAAATATGGCAATTTTGTGAAGTCATAGAGTCTTGCCCTTCAACGTTAGGAGGATGAAATTTTGAGGAACTATTATTGAAACCTAATTGTACGTTTTTCTCTATAATTTTTAGGAAGAAATCTCACAGGGCATTCACAAAAAATTCCTAATTTTGACCGGAATTTTCTTCAAAAATTCACTCATTTCAGAAGCCAATACATAAAAAAAATTTTATATATGATTTTATTCCTAAAAACCAACCAAAAATTTCCGAAAACATTTTGGAAATATTTAAGAATATTTAACACTTCAGTAAGCCTATCTCTCTTCGTATAGATTTTCATTTTCGAAATGGCATTTTTCAAAAATTGCAAATTTCAAACTGCGATAGCTCCTGCCAATTGAGATTTCTGGTTTCGTAATCAGCACTAGTCAGGCTTCAATACTAGATCAAAAACTCGAAAATCCCAAATTTTTGGTTAAAAAATGAGCAAGATGGGGTGAGATAAAAATTCGTCAAGAACGGTTGCTTCGAAGTCGCTGTAGTTCTCAATTTATTACAAGAAGAATTGCTTCTTCGGGTTACAGAACACGAAGAATAGATTGAAAATAAAATCGTAAGCCTTTCTCTCTTCGTTTAGATTTTCATCTTCGAAATGGCATTTTTAAAACATTGCAAATTTCAATCTGAGATATCTCCTTTTATACTTGTGCGATCCAATTGATATTTCCGGTATTGTAAACAACACTAATCAGGCTTCAACACTAGATCAGAAACACGAATTCGAAAATCCCGAATTTTCGGGTCAAAAATGAGCAAGCGGTTAGACCTCCCTAAAATCACATATTCCCAAACAACACACTTCCGTCTAAATGACATCTCATTTATGTCAAAAGGGATCTAAAATGATCTTGCTCTGAATTATGATCAAAATTAGATTATCTAAGTAAGACGTTTTCTATGAATGATGTTTTTGAAATATCTTTTAGATGTCTAGTCTTATGCCTGGCAAAATTCTTATGTCCGTAAGATATCAGAAAATAGATTAGTTTCCAAATATAGATCTGAAAAACGTTTATCTTATATCTAATTGTATTAATCGCGAAAGAATCACTGGGCAGACAACTAATAGATATGATATACCATACCAATATTAGACATCAATATCTGACTTTATTAAGACATCTAGATTACATATGGAGAACATCTAACTAAAATGGTCGAAAACCAGTGACCAGATGAATATCTTTCAGATATATCATTTTGTATCGTCTATGAACATTAGAATTCAAATTGTACCAAATATGTCGATTAATATCTTCAAAGAAGATCATATATTGAAAAAACGTTTATTGGATATCTTAATTTTATAATCATGATGAAATTAATTTTCAGACGGGAAATAGATATCATATACTATATCGATATGACACATCAATATCTGACTTTGTTTAAAAGCCTAGATTACATATATAAAACATCTAAGTAAAATGGTCGAAAAACAGTGAACAAATAAATTTCTTCTAGATTTGTCATTGCTAGATCGTCTTTAAACTTCACGATTCCAAGTGTTCCAAATAATAATAAGAAGTCAATGTCATCTATTGAAGTGACTTCCGAAATTAATTATTCATAAACCATATTTCTACGATAGTCAAAAAATTTTGGACTAATCAACATCTTCCTAGTGTATTTTTCAAATTCATATTGTGTTTTATCATCTAAGTATCAATGTTAAAAAGCACATGTAAGTATTCGTATTCTTACTGATGGGGATGTTTTTCTAGGATACTTAGTATCAGGATATTGAAATTCGTGAAAATTTTCATATGATAAAACTGATTGGACAATTTTTATAATATAAATCGAAAATCGAGTATGAATATTGGTACCTATTTCAAAAACAATAATGGTGAAGAATGATTGACTCCTAAATTCAATATGTTAAATATGAATTTCGAACGAAATTATTGATTAACCCAAGATACTCTTGACAGTCTTGAGGAAAAAGGATATTTTTCCGAGTTTGCAGAAAATAGGTGTTAGGTTGGATCGAGAGATATGCGATGAGAAGGACTAGACACGAACTACGATCGGGTTGGATCGCTTGGTGGCGAACTCTTATCGCAATTCGCAAGAAGCCGCGAACCGGCCATGGGCCAATAGAGTTAAAGTTCATAGTGCATAGCCATTTGAAATTGAACATTCAACATTTCCGTTAGTATACAACCCTTCTTTGTAGAAAGGTCAAGTCGGCTAGTGATTGTGTTCGTTTTTTGATTAGTGATTTGTGCTGTAATAATTGAACAAGGTGAGTGCAATTTCTACTTAGGGTAGTTACAGCAGGTAATCCCTTCACACATTAATCAAATTGCTTGAATATAGGAAAATACTATTTACTTCGATATGGTATTATTGGTATTAGTTTGGATTTGTGCTCTCTGTTGCAAATGATATCCAGTTATCGTTTTCAAATACTTACCTGAATTTTTGGCTACAATGAATTGAAATATAGGTAGATTTAAAATAGAAATATCTTTCATAGATCAATCGTCTAATAAAGTCTATCAAATGATATTCTTTAGATAACCATTGACAAGTCAATACTATTTTGTTAGATAGGTACTATTAATGGTATATATTATATCTAAAATGCGGTCCTCTGAGGAATATCAATCGGAAATTTGACGAATAATCGAATATACAGAGTTTGAAATCTTCGAGGAAATGTTTAGATGTTTTTTAGATCATTTAGCAATTCGAATATTTTTTCGTATTTCGATGTTCGAATTGAAAATTTTGTATCAATTAATCCATAGGAGTTCATTATACTGCAGCGTTTTCTATTTCTATGTAAAATTTACTTGGTGAAGACGGTTATCTGAAAAAGTCTATTGATAGACATCTTCTAGACATCGATTCTGAAGTGAATTTTGAATCACTTCACTCGGGAAACTCTTGCTGAATAATGTAACCCTTATTATGAGTACTAACAAAACAGGATTCAATCTGAAATTTGACGAATAATTGAATATACGGAGTTTGAAATCTTCGAAGAAATGTTTAGATGTTTTTTGGATCATTTAAGAATTCGAATGTTTTTTCGTATTTCGATATTCGAATTGAAAATTCTGTATCATTTAATCCATAGGAGTTCATTAGAGCAGCGTTTTTTATTTCAAAAAAATACTCAGGGTATCTAAAGAGTACGGAAATTGAATCCTATTGATTTATAATTTGTATCTCCAGGTTTTGGTTCGTCGCTTTCATTTCTTCAAAAGAATATTTTTTTGCATATTTTCTCAACTTGTAATTGATATTCAATCAAAAAACATTTAGCCATTTGTAATTTATGTTGCTTCCAGAGGCTGTATATGTTATCTTCGAAAGTGAAACGCCAGCAGACTTAAATGATGCTGTCATAAAACAGGCCATTCAAGACTGGTTACGACTAGCCAATCAACGGTACGAATATGAGAGGAATAAAAACAAATAGACAATAATCTCATTTATTTATATTATGTTTTTTCCAATTTTATGAATTTGTGTTATGTTTTGAATTATATTTATTTTTGTTTTTTTTTATTATAAATATATTTATTCATCAGAACCTGTTTTTTCTCTTCCAACTCCCATACGAACTGTCAACCATTCCGTATGAATATGAACTCGCCCATCACTAATCTGTAGATTTTCAAGTGGTCAGATTTTATGGATATGATTCGAAGATGTGGATCTTGAATCTACGGAACGTCCATTTTCTTTCACATGGACCCTTCTTCGAAACATATCTCGTGAAATAAATATGTCTAGTTAAGAGGTCATTAATATCACGTTTTTTAAATTATCCTAATATAATTCCAAAGTTGACAACAATTAGAGGACAAAAACTGTATATACAATACAAGGTCATTCTAGAAATATCTAACAGACGTTCATCTTTGATCATCTAAAATAGGTGAATACTAACACCATCTTTTTCAATAAATAATCTTTCCTCTAATAGACATCAGATTTCATCAACGATAAAGACAATGCTCCAAAGTCTAAAGAAGATCTTTGGTGCTACATGATTTAGATGTCCTGATGGCCATGTTTTTCAGATCATCTATATATTATCAGATTGTTGATCGAAGAGAAATGTCAAAAATCTAATGATATATAAACGATATCGAATGATTTTAATAAAGTACATCCTCAAACGTCTATTATATATCAAACAAAATACCAAATCAGGATAATCTCGAGAATATCAGAAATCGTACTTGGTTATAGAGATAATTAGAATTACGTCGAATAGACGTCTAAAGAAGTGATACTTTTCAACGTAAATCTCGCGGACATTTTTCCGTCGAATCTAGGTTAAAGGTTCGGGTTCGATACTTTCTGATGTTTTATAGATCATCTAAAAGTCTATGAGCTATGGTCTATAAAATGTTTTAAAGATGTGTGTGTGTTGTTTGGGTTTGCTCCTCTCTGTGTGAAGAACGGTGTTTTATCATTCCCCCAGAAAAAGAAATACATATTTATCGTTTTGAAGATTTCAAAAAACCAATGAGATGACGAGCCAATGGAAAATTGCACTGTAGACAACTTCTCAAAGTGAACTCAAAAGTGAAAGATGGAAAAGAAATAAATTCATTTTTCTCAGAATCAGCGTCGAAGATCCATAAATTTAGTATGAAATCATAGGTTTTCGAACACGTAGAATCGATTTAAGATAAAATCGTAAGCCTATCTCTCTCCGTTTAGATTTTTATCTTTGAAATGGCGTTTTTCAAAAATTGCAAATTTCAATTTGCGATATCTCCTGTTATACTTATTCGATCCAATTGATATTTCTGGTTTCTTAATCAGCACTAATCAGGCTTCAGTACTAGATCAAAAACTCAAATTCGAAAATCCCGAATTTTTGGGTCAAAAATAAGCAAGAGGTTAGACCCCCCCTAAAATTACATATTTGCTCCTCTCTTTGAGGAGTACAGTGTTTAATCATTCCCCCAAAGAAAGAAATTCATACTAGTCGTTTTGAAGATTCCAAAAAACCAATGAATTATGAGCCAATGGAAAATTGCACTGTAGACAGCCTTTCAAAGTGAACTCTAAAGTGAAAGATGGAAAAATACAAAATTAATTTTTCTTCAAATTAGCGTTTTTTTTACTCAACATTTAATCAACAAAAGTCAACGCTGAATTTTGCGTTTACTCCCTCTAACGTTATTCTTGAATTCCCAATAAATAAAGTAAGATCATACGAACTACCCGAATTATGTTTGTGAAGTGCACGCACAGAACAGTGTTGGCTAAATTCGTTGTCCACTGAGGGGAGAACTATAAGAGCTAGAAGAAAACAGTTGGCACATTTCCGAGCTGTTTTTCAGAGAAACAAAGAATGGTGAAATCCATCTTTAGGTTCATATATTACCTACCACGTTCACTAAGTTTCTCACAAAAAAATTTCAGCCTCATATTCTACCACGAGATATTTCAGTCCTGCTCATTGTACAAGGGATTCCTTGAATGCGATTCATTCAGAAATTCATGTATAAATTCATTTCAATTATCGAATGCCTGATTTGATATTCGACGATGAGTGGTAAAATATTTCCCCTTTCAGGCATTCGTATCATACCTCATACCGCTACATTTCGAAACTGAACCCTGCTCATCTGTTTTACTAGAGGAATCCCAAACCTTGATTAAGTGGACTTCGATGTTGGCTCTAGACAAACAACCTCAATAATAATTTTCCCACACACCTATCAGACCATATTCAATTTCAGCTTGTTTGGAGAATTAAGTTGGTTGTGCAAATTTAATCGCAATTTATTATTTTCTAATCACGACAGTATCGTGGAACTGAATGAGGACGAAATTTTCATGCAGTATGTGAACGGAGAGAATGAAAACTGTCAATTAACGATCCTTCTCGAATTTGCTCTCCAAATCCCTACATATAATAAGAAGGCTTCTGACTGTGATGATTGAGCACTGTATTCGGAAACTTGTTGACGTGTAATAATTGAGGATGAAAAAGTGTAGTAGGATTTATTGTGCTAGGGCTAGTGTCATATGTGTTTATTATATCCTACGTTTCGGCTAGCATTGACCTGTTTTCAGGAAATAATTTGTTATTTAACGAAAGAGGTTTTCTTTTTTAGTGAGAACTTCATTCGGACAAAATCTCCAGACTGGACGCTTCTAGTCATCAAATCCTCAATGATCTTACTACATTTCTATAGTTTTGATATTCCCGCATTCTATTTTTAATCGGCTTTGGTTTGGTTTAGTGGAAACTGTAAGTTGAAACAGGGAGTGTTTTCAAAGGTGAGGCTTTTTCGACAGAAAGTAGAACCCATCAAAATAAGTCGTGTCACCAAAAATTCTCTATTTAAAGTATCCAAGTTTCATTGAATTTCAAGTACGGGACTGTGAAAGGTGACTCCGGCATCGAAAAAACGAAACAAAACATAAACATATGACTGAAATATGAATGGTTCAGTACCAAGTTCATCGGAATAAAGGCATCAGGTCACTTGAGAGAATAACAATTGTTCGATCGTGCAATTTAGGGTGAAAAAAAATGTAGAAACTCGAAGCAGTTTCTAGAAAGTGCTTAGATTTATGTTGCAAAAATGCTGTGATGTTTCCCCATTTCATTCCATTTTTATGACGATTGTTGGAATGTTCAAACAAGAAGATTATGATGCCCATTGTGAAAAAATTCGTGAATAATTCAGACAAATTTTATTGGTGAGATTATGAAGTAATATTTTTTTTTCCACACTTGTGTCCTAAGTCTCTTTTATCAGTTGGTATCGAAATGAGCCTTTTAATAAAATCGTGTAAATCACTAAAAAAAATGAGAAAAATTCGGCAATCCTAAGTTTCCATTTTCATTACAACGTTACAAGTTACAACGTAAAAATCGAACGTGCCAATATCCTAAACGAAACCACATGGTCGAATCGATAAGTTTTTTCCATTAGGTACTTTGGAATAATTCAGCTAACAAACGGTCTACGGTCATATTAGGATCTCTTTCAGTAGTAATTTTCTATTTTTTTTTTCAACTTTGTCATTTTGAAAGTTTTGTATAGGTGGTTTTTGGTGAAACGCTTCATTTTGACCAGTTCTACCTTCTGTTAAAAAATACCTTACCTTTAAATACACCCTGTATATGTAAGATTAACAAGCTATTTACGTAGTATACATTCATTCATTCATTCATTGCTGTATCCCGTTACCGGGAATAAATCTACAAAAAGAAGAAGACAAAAAAAAAAAAATTCGAACAGACTTGTAACTTCTTAGTGCTAGTTGCGACTGTGTGCCCTCCTATGACTAAAGAGACCCAACCGTGACCTGCAGATCCTTCCACACTCAGGGCATGGATAGTCTCCAACCAGATCTGGCCGCCGCTGTATCCTTCTCGATTCTCCATTATAACTGTGGACCAAAGATCTCCACTGTGACCTGTCTAACGCTAGTTGTTCCCAGTTATGATTAGCATTAACTGATTTTAGGGATTGATGTAGTGTATCCTTAAACCGCTTATACTGGCCTCCTGGTTTCCGAGCTCCCTCAGTGAGTTCGCCGTATAGAGCTATTTTGGGGAGTCTTGTGTCTTGCATCCTCAGAATGTGGCCGCTCCATCTGAGTCGGGCCCTCGTTACTTGAGTCTCAATTGTAGTACAACTCGCGCGCTGCAAGACTTCTGCATTCGAAACTTTGTGGAACCATCTGATGTGCATTATCTGTCTTAGATGACGTTGCTGCGTCTGTTCAAGCTGTTTAATATGTCGCCTGTAGGGAATCCAGCTTTCGCTTCCGTAAAGAAGCGTTGGGAGGACCACTGCTCTGTAAACAGCTGTCTTGGTCTTCAGATTAAGGTCGTGATTTTGGAACACTCTGTCCTTCAGCTTCCAGAATGCCCGTGATGCCGAATTGATACGGTTGTGTATTTCCGTGTCAAGGTTAGCCCTAGTATTTATGAAGCTTCCCAAGTATTTGAACTGCTCGACCTGTTCTAGAGTTTCATTGTCCAGGCTGATATCTGTTTGAAGGCTTTCTGGCGGACTTACCAGGATTTTGGTCTTGTCAATATTGAGTCTAAGGCCTAAAGCTTCGTATATATGTTTATAGGTGTCCATCATTATCTGTAGATCCTCTGAGCTGCTAGCGATGAGTGAACAGTCGTCTGCATATTGAAGTTCCGTGATAAACTTGGTACGGGTTTTTGCTCTGAGGCGCTTCAGGTTGAACAGGCCTCCATCAAATCTGAATCTTATCCCAACACCTCTTACGGACATGCTCATGTCAGCAATTATCGATACAGCTATGGCGAAAATATTGAACAGTAAAGGCGCTAATACTCAGCCTTGTTTTATTCCAGAGTTGGTTGAGAAATGGTCGGTTGTAAAGCCATTATGCTGTATTCTAGCGGTGTTGTTGGTATGAAGGCTTTTACACACTGCTAGGAATTTTTCGGGTACTCCTAGACGTGCCATGATTTTCCAGAGCGCTCTCCGATTCACCGAGTCGAATGCCTTGCTTAAATCGATGAAGGCTGTATAAATCCTTGATTGTTGTTCACGGGCCTTTTCTTGTAGCTGTCGCAGTGTAAAAATTAGGTCCACCGTACCTCGATTTGGTCGAAAGATTATGGCTAATCGTCTGGTTCCACTTTTAGAGAAGCTTTTACCTGAATCCCAGTATACATATAAACTATGAATACATGCATTTCAATATTTAGTATGTATCTACAGGTTGATTCAGATCTATTCGGACATAGGCTAAGGGCAGATTGTTTGGACCAAAATATGGCGATAGGACCAAATATACCTCAATAAAATATTACTGTGGAAAAAGATAGAGAGCGTTAAAGTTGTATTTTTATAAGGGGACAAAATAATATTTTCTTCGAAGTCCTTTATTAAAAAAATCAGAAAAGGCATAGAAGTCGGAGGAGGCCACGTAGAACAATTGATTTAAGTTTATTCTTTTTATGTTTCATTGTTTTTAATTATGCTTTATCGTCGAAATAAATGAATAAAATTAATAAATCGTTACTTCTAATCCCCTTCCGATGCTCTGAACTGTTCAATTGAGTTTTCCTTGAAAACGGATGAAAAAATATACAGTGAAATCATTAGCAAAAAACGACAAAAAATTCAACTTTAACGCCCTTTATCTTTTTTCACAGCAATATTTTATTGAGGTATATTTGGTCCTATCGCCATATTTTGGTCCAAACAATCTGCCCTTAGCATATGTCCCAATAGTAATGAATCACCCTGTATAGTTACTCCAGTATGTTTGTGAGGTATTCGCATCTGAGTAAGAATGAATTGACCCTCCTCACTTACTCCCTCAAAGGTCTGTGTCGCCTTAGAAAGCATATGATGAAGATAGGCTTATCAGAAACTGATGAGTGTAGATTATGCGGGGGAGAAGAAAACTTCTGTTCACCCAGTTAGAGAATGCCTCGCCATTGCAAGCCTGCGCAAAGAATGTCTTGGACGAGCAAGGAATGAGTACTTAGCTTCCCTGAAGCCAACCCCTGTAGAAGATGCAATTGGGAGCACAGCTCTGATGAGAGGCCTTACAGTCACAGTAAAATGTAACCTTCGTACCAAACTATAAACTATCTCCAGTATCTCCAGTCTTTGGTTTTGTCTTTCGTTACGAATCACCCTGTATTTCCTTTCTCTGATCTCCTGGCTGGAATTATAAAATTATCATTTAAACGAGGATACAGAAGCATCAAAGCGCTCTAGAATTTGCACATCAGCCGCAGACGACTATTCTATTGAAATTCTGTTTGAATGGAAGAGTTCATTAGGGTATGCCGCAGGGATAAATAAGGATGTATAGAGGGGAGCGTTTAAGAAATTCGAGGCCTGCCAATAGATTGTTTGCATAAAGTGGATCCATCTTTGTTTGTGGACAAAAAACTAAACGATCGGAATGAGTAAATGAGAGTGTGGTGTAATGAGAGGATGTTGAATGGGGAAAATTCTGAATACGATTATGGTATTGATTTTCGCGAGTATTCAGTTCGCGGTGATGCGGCTTCATGCTAGATGGATAGAAAACTTAACGTCACTACATATAATTCATTTTAAACCGAGTATCAGCAAGTTACATTAAGCCGGGTCCAGACTATGTAACAAAACATGTTATATAGCAAAGTTATAAAACTTGTTAGAGAAATTCAAGTGAATAAGTTATATAGATAACAAAATGTTATACAACATTTTTCTTGCTATATAGCAAATTTTATGTTATCCGTTGGGTGTCGGTAAAGATCAAAGAAAGTAATATAACTTTGTTATATAACACGCCGCAACTTGTCCACACTTGTGTTATTAAACATTTACCGCAACCGCCAATCTTTCTTTTACTGGTATTGCATCTCGAAATGTCGTGTCTTTTATGCCTATTTTATGGCCGATTTGATTTATCAGGTATTCGAGATCAGAACTTGTCATCCTTAGGAAATTTTCAAAACTACCATCACATTTAATGTCCCCTGTCAATGGGTCTATGTCATCCATTGCTGATCCTTCAAAATAGTTGTTCCACTATATGTTCCTCTAGCTCTCAACCATGGCCGTAGGTACCCAAAATCTCCGTTTAGATTTCACTCGTCCTCTACACAAAATCACGCAAGCTGCTGCTGCCAAAATGACATCCTCTACGTTTGAGGACATTTTCAATACTACAGATGCTACTTCTAGATGAGCCCTTTTGTTTAGTTTTATTTGGTTACATAGTCTGGATGTCTCTGCTATTTTATAACAAGTTATATAACAAAGTTGTGTAACACATTTGTTGTATAACTTTGTTAATAAAATGTTTTGTTACATAGTCTGGACCGTCATTGGATCCACTTGAACGAATCTATAGGAGGATTTTCAAGTAGATATGTGTCGTTTCGCCAAACCTGCAATTCCAAAAGGTGGATATGACCTTTTCTCAATTAGGAAACAGATGTGGATATCATGGTTGGCTGAAAGACGCGAACACCAGAAGCGGATCGCGTCCTCTACTACTTGTTGTCCAAATTGGATATAACCGTTCCAAAAACGACCACTAGATATCTAGATCTGCACCGATCTTTGGTCTATCAAAATATCGTCAGGATGAACGTGTTTTCTAGGTCAGAGAATCAAGTATGTATTGGTAATTGTGTGTTACTTCTTCAGTCCAGTAAATATGCACATTGTACTAGAAAAATATTTTTAATTAAACTAAACATTTACATGTTATTCGAGGATGATGTATGAATCTGTTAAGTTTTCCAACTGGAAAAACTTTGGCTAACTTGAGGAGGGTCGAAACGTCTGAAAATTTCCAGCCTTTTTTATGTTTTTCGCTCATAACAGAACTAAGCGGTTTTGGACCAGAACGTTCATGTTCATAATTGTAGAGCATTACTTTTGGTTAAATTTTTATATGCATGAAGTTTTTTCGTAAACCTTATACCAATCGACCTACTGCCGATAAACCGACCAAAGTAAGAAGAATTTTCTCAAAATGAAAATAATTCACAAGAACCACAGGAATAGCCCCGTGAATATCAATTATCAATTCCGCTGACCAAGTGCCTGTTTCTATAAATTGTACCTAGCTAGATCAGATGGTGGAATAATAACCAAAAATAATTGATATGGAAAAATTATAATGTATTCAATAAAACAACTACATATTTACATTTATGCATAAAAACTTCATGAAGTATCTTAGGTCATCGAGGATGATACGTCCGATGTTCACCCTATAAACAGTTTCATCCTGAACTTATTTCCAACGTCAGCAATTTGACCTGATGTTGCCTAGGGGTCCTTGAGATTACAATAGAAATTGGATTAGCAACGATCAAAATTCAATCCAAATTCAAAGTTAACCATGGACATTAGTGAGCATGCCATATGTCGCCATCGAAGAGGAGTTGGACTATTCTTCTTCGAGAGCCATGTCGACGTTCACATCAGATTTTCAAGAACAATAAATTGTTCTTGAAAATCTCGAACATATCGGAGAGATCTCCCCAATTTCACAGGGAGATGGATCTACTTATCACGTGCAGAACGATGTTCTATGATTCGTTTTGAAGAAGTCATAAGAATAAAGGATGGTTGGGGTGTAGCCCTTCCCACTCCTCTAGAAATAGAAGTTTTCCTTTGAAAACCCTGTCGTACTCCTGGGCAACTAAAACAGCAGTCTGTAGATCAGAAAATCAGGATCTTCTAACGTTTACTTGACTTGGATCATCTTGGCTTCCTCAGCCTTCAGCATCGCTATGAAATTCATCTTGTTTGTATCTTTCAAGGGAAATTTTGCCTGTGTGGTGGTACTGACTGAGATTGTCTTGGAGTACACTTAGTAGAGGAGTTCAGCAAGAAACGCCAGTATCGTTGTACTGCCTTGTTGATTTGGTATCTGTTCCTACTAGGAGAACCATCAAAAGCCATTATGACGTTGCTCTCAAAGTGAACGTAGTTTTGAAAGACTACATTGAATATAGCTTCGATTAACTTACTCCAAACCACAAATAATGCATTATACAGCATCGATCTACTATGTATTCCTTTTTCAGTGAAGAGAGACATAGGAAATAGGACAAGTTCCAACTTGTACAAATTCCTCAGGTCAGCCTCGGATTGTTTCGTGATGCAAACTCGTTGGAACAAAGTCAGCAGGTCTACTGTGTAAACTAGTCCTTGATATTCATAGAAAAAGAAAGAAGAAAGTTTCAATTTCAGTAGTTGGTATTTTATTGCCAGCTACTGATGTACAATCTTAGTAACAACACTTGAATATTCTTGTAGTCAACGAATTTTTGACATCCAATGATTTGTTGAGTGGTGAACAGCTATAACTATTACAACCGTCCGCTACTGTGGCATCCTTTGCAATACTCGTATATTTGATGTATTTGTTCGTTGGAATAACTTGATCCTAGATGGCAAAGATGGAATCCAACGTCTCAGGAAACAATTTTCTGGAATTCAACCAATATTAATTCGACTGAAATTTGTCGACATAATCCTTGTTTTCCATTCGGAGGTTTGGAAATTAATTCCTTCATTTTGCTCCTACGGTATGTTTTAGAATCTCTAAGGCCCGGTACTTTCACCTTCGAATAAATTTTATTTAACGAATAATGACGTACCGACATTCGATCTATGACAAATAAACTCTTCTAATTAAGTTTCAATGACAGATTTATTCGATGAATAACACTATCTGAAAGTGAAAAGACTGCATTTTTACTAATCTTACGAATAAGACTTAATAAATGCGAATGAATTTATTTATTCGCACGTGAAAGTACCGGGCCTAAATCAGTGTATTCTTTAAATGGATGTTTATTACTTGTGAGTCTTGGTTATTATTTTTCTTAATTTTCGTTGTAGTGTTGCTTCGCCAGTGGTGGTCCAGGAAATGATGTCAAACGAGAAGTTCAGTAATGAGCAAGCGGATTCAATAAAATTTCTGCTGTTTTCGATGTTTGTTTCAATATTAGAATGGAGTCTCCTGTTAATTCTTTATTCGACAGTGGCTGAATTCAGAATTATCCAATAAAGGTTTTTCGGGTCATAGCTTGGTGCAAGAGTATTACTCTGAATAATAAGAATTACATTCAGATGCTTACCACCCACCGATATAAATATCGACAAGTATTACGGTCCGAATTGAACTAGCCAATTTGCCATCGTCAGGAAAACTAAATGGAGAAAGTACCACCGAAGAAGAGCTGATGCTGACCATGGTGTCGGTCTCAATTGACCTCGTCAGAGTAACACACCCCAATCTGCGGTGGATAAACGTTTGGAATTGACGGACAATTATTAAATACTGGCAGACACTTCTTAGTATTATCGGGTAGTACTCGAGTGCCACCCAGATTCAATCCCCTCCAGATCTAAACCCAGACGGAGACAATGGCATAAGCATGGACCTATAATAGTCCGGGAGGCAGGGCCTTTTTTTTCAAGGAATTTCATCCCGGCTGAAATTAATACTGTATGTTGTAGTTACATTGCAAATGACGAAACTGACCGTCAGCTGGTCAAGTAGCGGTGGGTGCGCGCGTGGGAGGCGGCGGAACTTGGGAAAAAATGCAAATTTTCAAGTGATTTTATCCCGGCTGAAATTTTTTATATGTGATATTAATGTTAAATAGAAACAAAATAGTGAAGTCAGCCGATAGGCGGACGGTGGAAAATGCGTCAGTCGAGCGCATGAACTGGGGAAAAAAATTTGAAAATCAAGTGATTTCATCCCGAATGAAAACACCTCCATATGATTTCTTACATATACGGAAATATAAAAATGACCGTCAGCTGCGTGTCTAGCGGGGGAAAGACCGTCAGTCAGATCATTGAAAATTCCGCGCGCCGTATAAATGCATGAGCGCGCTCATACATTTTTGCTCTGACTGACGGTCTTTCCCCCGCTAGACACGCAGCTGACGGTCATTTTTATATTCCCATGTATGTAAGAAATCATATGGAGGTGTTTTCATTCGGGATGAAATCACTTGACTTTCAAATTTTTTTTCCAAGTTCACGTGCTCGACTGATGTATTTTACACCCTCCGCCGATCGGCTGACTTCACTATTATGTTTCTGATTAATATCAATATTACATATATAAAATTTCAGCCCTGATAGAATCACTTGAAATTTTGCATTTTTTCCCAAGTTGCGCCGTCTCCCACACCCGCACCCACCTCACTTATTTTCAAAAAAGCGCTCGTTGAATTTTCAATAGACGATTGGTTGAATGATCACATGGCATCGTGGATTGGGAATAAAACAGTTTTCGTAAACTATATGGAATGCCACAAATATGAAGTTGAACAACGTAACATTCAACGATAATCGGATCCATTGTTAACGTGTCCAGGTCACGAAGACACATATATATGGTTTTCCATGTCTGTCACTTGAAATCTGATGTTCATGTAACTCCATATGGTTTCTTACATATATGGAAATATAAAAATGACCGTCAGCTGCACGTCAAGCGGGGGAAAGACCGTCAGTCAGAGCAAAAATGTATGAGCGCGTTCATTCATTTATACGGCGCGCGGTGTTTTCAATGGTCTGATGTCTTTTTTCTCATTAGTTAATCAGCCTACGGATATTTAAACATTTATATTAATTGAAACTATGATTTCGATCAATATCAAACGGGTTTGTTACGATTCACCCATGATACATGTAGATAAAGCAGCAACATCATATAACATACTTAATTATAGTATAGTATAGTATATTTATTTAATTTCTACAATTAATTTACATATCACAGATATGTCAAAATACAATAGAAACATGTCAAAGCAACAACAGAAAAATATATCTCAGGAGCAATTTTTCTTTTTAAAAAATTCTCTAAATTCTTCCAAGTTATACGGTTCACACTGAAGTATGTAGCTGTAGCTGTGAATCCTTCTCCGAAAAAGGTCAAACTGATCGATGCCTTGCAAATTCCTTGGTAAGCCATTAAATAATTTCATCGCTGCATAATGGACATTTTTCTCCCTTAAAGTTGAGGAGTGTATGGGATAAAAGTAGGGTTCAGTTCTTCTTGTGTTATTACCATTCCTACAGTCCTCAAAGTAATACTGGTCTCTACATATAAATGTAGAGACCATAAACTGTCAGAATGTTGTTTTTTCTAAAGTGACCCCGAGACGATTCTCTATGTCCCAATGATAGTATAGATCTTATTGCACATATGCAAAAGGTCATTCATATTTTTATTAATTCGTTATTAACATAATCAACATTCAAATAATCGGGAGGTACAGGTAAATGTGCTTGGCTCCAAGGGTGGACGATGTATGCGTTCGAAAGAAATGTTGGTTCAGTTCAGCCTTAGAGGGCGGGAATAACAATCCTTCAATTTTTTTTCCAAGTTAAGTGGATTACAATCATCTTAATTGCCGTATTCTCTATTGAATGTTAACACATGAGCAGTGTTAATATCATCAAATTCTGTAAATCCATATATTCCACAAACATAGCATTCTAAGTATGTGAACAATTGATCGAGGTTACAATTGGGAATTTGTGAAATGTCACTCACTGCTTGGATGTACGTTGGAGACTTCCGGAGAATGTAAAACGTTTTTTTTTTCCTTCGCTGTAAAATGCTGAGTTGAAATTGCATCCAATGAAGGCATGAAATCCTGGCAATACAGAGCACAAATTTGGACCCAATGATGCAAACAATTTGGTGACATCAATAAATGTCTGAATATTGCCGGTCCAACATGCATCGAGATTTGGACGTTCTTCTCGATGAAATTCATATTTCCCAACATAATGATCAATATATCTGTATCAGAACATCGAATTGTTACATGAACATCAGATTTCAAGTGACAGACATGGAAAACCATATATATGTGTCTTCGTGACCTGGACACGTTAACAATGGATCCGATGATCGTTGAATTTTACCTTGTTCAACTTCATATTTGTGGCATTCCATATAGTTTACGAAAACTGTTTTATTCCCAATCCACGATGCCATGTGATCATTTAACCAATCGTCTATTAAAAATTCAACGAGCGCTTCTTTGAAAATAAGTGTGGTGGGTGCGGGCGTGGGAGACGGCGGAACTTGGGAAAAAATGCAAAATTTCAAGTGATTTTATCAGGGCTGAAATTTTCTATATGTAATATTGATATTATTCAGAAACATAATAGTGAAGTGAGCCGATCGGCGGAGGGTGTAAAATACGTCAGTCGAGCACGTGAACTTGGGAAAAAAATTTGGAAGTCGAGTGATTTCATCCCGAATGAAAACACCTCCATATGATTTCTTACATATATTGGAATATAAAAATGACCGTCAGCTGCGTGTCTAGCGGGGGAAAGACCGTCAGTCAGAGCAAAAATGTATGAGCGCGCTCATGCATTTATACGGCGCGCGGAATTTTCAATGATCTGACTGACGGTCTTTCCCCCGCTAGACACGCAGCTGACGGTTATTTTTATATTTCCGTATATGTAAGAAATCATATGGAGGTGTTTTCATTCGGGATGAAATCACTTGATTTTCAAATTTTTTTCCCCAGTTCACGCGCTCGACTGACGTATTTTCCACCCTCCGCCTATCGGCTGACTTCACTATTTTGTTTCTATTTAACATTAATATTACATATAAAAAATTTCAGCCGGGATAAAATCACTTGAAATTTTGGATTTTTTCCCAAGTTCCGCCGCCTCCCACGCCCGCACCCACCGATGGTATTGCAGCTGACGGTCGGTTTCGTCACTTGCAATGTGACTACAACCTACAGTATTAAATTCAGCCGGGATGAAATTCCTTGAAAAAAAAGCCCCTGCCTCCCGGACTATAATATCATTATTAGTTAGTTAGTATTATACATCTATGGGCATAAGTCCGTCAATTCCAAACGTTTTTCCATCGGAGAAGGAGCTGTGTTGCTCTGACGAGGTCGAATGAGACTGAAACCATGGTCAGCATCTGCTATTCTTCGGTGGAACGTTCTCCATTTAGTTGTCCTGACGATGGCAATTTGGCTAGATCAATTCGGATCGTAACCCTTTTTATCAAAGATTATAGAGTTAGGAAGATAGGAAACAGCCTCATATCGCTAGTACTAAAAAGCGTATACGTTTTGGCCTGTGTTGCACACAATTGACAATCAGATGGCGCTGAAATCGTGCTCTCAAACTGTTGAATAACAGTTTTCTATTTCATAATTGAAGGGCGCGAAATTCGAATTCTGTTCCTCAATAAAAGGGCGCGAAATTCGAATTCTATTCCTTTTATTGAATTCGAGTAGACTTGGTCGAAACCAGAAAAAACATCCTGAGCGACAAAACAAAAATAGGCCTTTGTTTTGTGATCAAGATGTTCTTTTCATCTAAACATTGTTGTGAATCAATTAATATCAATGAAATACTGTGTTAGATTTGCTATACTTTTTATTTGAAATATATAGAAAAATTCGACAAAATTGAAGATTGTACATGGTGTATTCAAAGGTCAGGTTTTTTTTTAACGGAAGGTACAATTGGTGAAAATAATTCACCTTTGAAAACATCCTGTACACAAATAATTGAGCTCTGAATATAGGACACAACAGAACATGATGAAATGTTATATAACAAAGGTGTAATTTCTACACGTTACATTTTTTCCAATTAATAGAATCAGTTGAATTTGTAAAATTTTTATCAGAAATTAATATGAACAAATATTCGATACAACATATCTCAAGAATTCTTTTACATATTAGTTACAGAATTTTCAGAACCACAATTAAAAACAAATTTACATAGGTGTAACCTGTATGTCGGTAAAGATATGTAAGAATAACAAGTCAACTCCAAAATGCAAATAACTTCATTAATAACATGAATTGCATATCAACATAATAATACATATATCCAGCTATAAATGATAAAATTCAGTGATAAATTGAAATACGTGTATCTATTCTAATGTATAAAATTGTAGAGCCTTGGAGTACAAGTGCATTTTATTTGGTTTTGAGAAAATCAGATTTGAAGTTAAAAATTATTTCTAAATTCGACCAGTTGGTTTCTCTAGTACTTTGTATTGCTCTGTCTTTTTCACTTTAAGTTTTGGACTTACTCTTTTATACCATCCTCAGCTTGTCTCACCACTTACTCATAGACAATGTGGTGATCGCCAAAGTGCAACTCTTCACATAGACTAATTTCATCGTACATCAGAGAACAAATTTCTTTTTTCTGCTCAGTATTTAGGAGATGCAACCTCAAAGAATCTATAATGACTCTATGTATTCCAGGAGAAACTTTTTTACTGCAGTTCACCAAGTCAATGTCTGGGCATACTGAAAATCCTATTCACTTCAGAGTACTGAAAATAAAAATCAATCAATATCAGAGTCACATTGTACGAGTTTCAATACTTACGTTCAGATATTTATGGTAAATTCAAAAAACTTATTTTCGGAGAATCTTTTGTACTACAGTTTCCACAGTCCCTCACCATACAATAGTTTCCATAAGACATTTTGAGCAAAGATATTTTTCTTTGATTTTGAAGTTTTCACTAAGGAAATACACAAAAAACTCTAATAATAAACGACTAAAATGAACTAAATAAACGACGAGCGGAAAGAGAATCAAAACAAAACGGCCATGTTTCTTCAAATCTTACAAAAGTCAAATAATGTTTCTCCAAATGGCCGTCGAATAAATATTTTAACCATTCTTGGCATCTTAGTACAACAATTGAACCACCAGGTGGCGCTACCGCAAGTGTATACGCTTGGTTTCCTATCTTCCTAACTCTATAATCTTTGCTTTTTATATTAATCTCGGCGGGTGGTATGCATCTGAAATTTTGAGAGTTAGCTAATTCGAAATGGTCATTCATTCCTGAAGGGAGGAAACAAATTGTCAGAGTTTTGTTCGGAATGAAGCACAAACTTTAGGAATGTATCGATGTTTCTCTTTTGGCCATGTTTCAACCAGTAGTGTAAGTTACCAGCTACTTCCTAGAATTTGATCTTTTAAGAAAATTTCTCCCAACTGTTGGGTCAACAAAGTCCGCTTCTGAGCTTCGTGCACTACCAATCATACAAAATTCACCTCTAGATAATGTACCCTTCATGAATTATTGAGGAAGGTATTCTCACAGCTGGTATCCCCGAGCATGCAACAAGTAGCTCATTTACCGTTTATTTCGGCGAAAATTCCAGGTAAGCTGAAAATTGGGGTCATTTATCTTTTGAGAAGCAATTATCGTTTTCTGGTGGTTTATATAATGCCAGGGAAACGTCCGTTGTACGGCGTCGCCTGGACTGACATTGCTCGTGAATTTACTCTCATGAAGAAGTCATGTGAGGTGAAGGGACGGTGTAAGTTACAAACGTTAAACGTATTTTCGTTGGTAAATGGAGGGACAATTAATCTTCAACCCTCAGATGCCAAGAAGGCTCATAGAAAAAACGCATTCATTTTATGTATTTTGTCCACTCAAATAGTTAAGTTTATTATAGAATAAATATATCAATGATATAATCAATATATCAATAGGCAAATTTCGATGTTTTAGCACTACAGCTTTTAAACCAGAGGAGATAGATAGAGTCCAATACCCCATTCTCGTTCTCTTTTTCTGAGAAACTAACAAGAGTAGTAGTCATTTTTGGCCACCTTCTTTTGTTTTCGAGTTATAAGCGAAAATTGGAAAAATAGCGATTTCGAAATAAATTTATATCTCCGCTAATACTGATGATAGAGCTCTGAAATTGAAACAATATACAGGCACTTCTTAAAGTAGAATCCAGTGGCGTGCTTGCCTTTTTAGCAGAATTTTTAATTACGATTCTATATATACTTTTGATGAGAATAGAAAAATGTAGCATCTTATGATTACCACAGTCTTCTTCTATTAGTCTTTTCATTTCTATGCTTTTTACTCAATATCTCCAAGATTCAAATTTTGTGAAAATTGGTAAAAAGCATAGAAAGAATGACATTGCCGGAAGAAGACTGCTCTTGTTATAGGAAGCTCTATTTTGTGTGCTCGTCAAAAGTTGAAACCATAAAAATATTGGGAAAAAAGGTTTTTGACCATTTTCTATTATTTATATTGATACAAATCATATGATGTTGTATATTTTTTAAATTGAGCTTTTAAAAAATTGCACAGAAATCGGATGTTCCCATTTAAAAAAGCATAACTTTGGGCCATAGCTTCGTGATTAAAAATTTCTACTTAAAAAAGTGCCTGTACAATGTTTAAATTTCAGAGCTATCATCAGTATTAGCGGAGATATATTTATTTCGAAATCGCCATTTTTCCAATTTTCGATTATAACTCGAAAACAAAAGAACGTGGCCAAAAATGACTACTCCTATTGTTAGTTTCTCAAAAAAAGAGAACGAGAATGGGGTACCAGATTTTGTCTATCTCGACTGGTTTAAAAGCTGTAGTGCTAAAACATCGAAGGCTGCCCACCCTGTACAGTTCAGTGATTTTGTCACTAGTGTTCAATATTTTAATGCTTCGATATGAATTACTTTCAAGGTGATGCAGAAGTGAACATTTGATTATAAAGATAAGTGATTCAAGATCTTGTCTTGATTTCAAGATAAGAAGTAAATTTCAGATTTCCAGAAATTTTAAATCAATCAAATTTCTGGTCAAGAAATCTTGTTATATCTTGTCCAACCATGAATACGCTAAAACGTGTTTATTTGTGAGAAAGATAACATATTTCAATATGAAATATCTAGATATCGATTGAAATTTATTTTGGGAGGATTTTGCATCTCTTCATAAACTTGTTAGGGTTTTCACTCCCAATCTCTGAAACAAACTCAATTAAAAATGAAATCAACGATTTGCTCCTGCGTAAATTCTTGCACTAATTTGTCAGGAGCAAATTAACTAAAAAAAATTGTTGCCTGACAATAACTCAAAATAAAAAACGTTGAAATTATAATTCTTTGTGACGTTTCGGAGTCTATATCAGACTCCTTCATCAGACGAAAAAATCTACTTTTTAAAAATCTTCTGAATTGTCTATTCTAATTATTGCACACTTTTTCTGCTAGAAATATATAAATTGAAAATAATTAATGATAATCAGGTTGAAACTCCAAATGGAATTCAGATTTACAAGTTTTACTTTCAGGCATACACTGTTTTATTTTTATGAAAATATGGTATAATTTTAGTTTATTTATTATTTTCATCGTAGGTACTTTTGTTCACCTGAATTTCTAAAGAACAACAGAATTTCTTTCTGTCAGTATTGCCACTAGTACCTATCACTATTTTGCATTGGTAAATGCTGCTGCTTTTTCCTTTTACTGCCGCTTTTGCAGCTACAATTTCAGATTCAGATTTATCATTTTCATTCGCATTAGTCGAAGTCGCTTTTGTTTCACTGATTATTTTATATTGTTACTTAAACCCAAGTTTCTCTTTATTGCTTGTCAGTGAATATTCAGAGGTAGAATCGGGGCCATATGGCTTAGCAGACGTTTTGTTTACTGAAGAGTCAAAGGTAAAATAAGACGACCACTTTGTGATAATCAAGCGTAGGTATAGAAAAAAGTTGAAATTTAGTACAAAGCCGATTGGAAGGTATAGAGTACCTAACTCTATAATCTTTGTTCTATATTATCTTGGTTATAATAACCTCACTTGACTAACAGGGTTAAAAAGTGCAACTGAACGACGTCATTTTGAGTCCGCCAGAGAACAAATAAATATCGGTGAACCACCAGATTGTCGTGTTGGCACGAAACGCAATGAAAAGTTCGTCTAGGAATCACATGGACGGTGTCACTGGTTAATCAAGAAATTTCAAGATCTTCAAATTTCTCGAGTCAGGACAAGATTTAAGATGTCAAAAAAAAGTCAAGACAATTTTTAAATTTCTCGCTTTTGCCTTTTTTTCAAGACAAGACAAGACAATTCTTGTTTTGTCGACCAATATGCATCTATGCTGCTTCTCACACATTTTTCGTGGTTTTGAAATAAACTAAGCAGCAAATGAAATGGGGCATCTGAAAAGTTTGACTAGTTTAACTTCTACATTACATTGATGATGTTGGATTTTCAACCAGAGATTATAGGCATTATCCTTCGCCTCTATGCATTTGGCATAAGGTAATATTTTTCTGTCTTCTTGAAGACATCGGTGTAAATTTAAGGCAGCCAAAATTTCGGGAATGGTAGAGGGCTATATTGCTATATAGAATGTTTTCTGCTGAGTAGATTGCCGATGTCAATACATCGTAACGTCTTCGCCACTTTTCGGTTACAATCCGTTGCTATGGAAATATCGCCATTTTATGAAATCACCTCTCCTTCTTGAAATTCTAGCTATAACTTCAACACTTCTTCGCCGAAGTTAGATATTTCGACAGATGCAAGGAACAATTCGCAACAGTCTAATAAATTTTTTCTTTACAGTACCGGACCACATAAGGCCTAGGGTTTGTTCCCTGCCTGAGAAAGCGTACAACCCTCGCCTCAGTGATGATTTGTACAGGCTTCGCACGTTCAGTATAACCAATAAGGGTGGCGTAGTTAATTGTGGAGATTCAATCATCAACAGGAGGTCGAGATCAAATACAAGTGTCAACTCTACAGCAAGCAGGTGAGAGCATGATTTTATTATTTTGCTGATGATACTACAAAATTCTTGGCCGAATTATTGGAAGTATACGTTGGCAAAAAGGAGCCATACAGGATTGATCTTCAAACCAGTGTAAGCTAAAAAACAATATTGGAACATTAATAACATTATGAAGAAAATGTTATGTTGTTTTATATAAACCCATTTCCTTTCTGAGGCAATGAATTTAAATATACAGAGTTATTCGCTTGCAAGCTTTTTATTCGAATTTGTTTTCCAATCGCATCGGAAATCATTGAAAAATATCCTCTCTATAAAAAATCAACCCAAATAGCTATGGTTGGAAAAATTATTTTCTTTGTTCAATGAAAAACATACGTTGAATCTTAAATTTTTTCAAAGCATCAGGTTTCTCCATCAATAACTGTATTTCCTTTTTTATTGAGTTGTCAAACTTGCCTGAATATTCAGAAAGTAATACTTATACTTAAATATTCTGAATATAAGTTGATGATTTTTTAGATATTCTACCATGAGGATAGTGTAGCTTTCTGATGTCCATTGGAATTGGGACCGACTTATTTAAGTCATTTTCAATGTTAAGTCGTCATACTTATTGCAGTGATTGCTATGGTAACTGCTATATAAGCGTCAGTTTCATGTTCCGTAGGACTAAGGAGGCTTTAAAATTTAAGGGACTCCAAAATTATTAATGAAACTGGTCGTTAGCACTTCATTTCCCAAGTTCTGACATTAGGTGACGCTGATGTATAAAACTCAAATTCAAAAACTATTTGTTTTGTGTATTATTCCATTATTCAAGACTAGAAATAGTATGATAAAAAGCAAGTCGCTGGCTGGGAGGTTCCTATTCTAAAAAATACCACTGATCATTTAATCTCCCGCATACAAAAATCACTTTTCCCGAGACTTTTCCTTAATTAAACCTAGGAGCTATTGAGTTCGAACTTCAGGTAAATTATGTACAGTTCGTTATTTCACAGTTCCATTAATGATGTATTTTCAATAGGAATGTGGAAATCATTTATGATATTCGCATGGAATCCCTCTATATTATTACCCTGATTTCTGTTTCCGCATGCAACCATTCACATGGAGTTCCTATTAGAGTTTCCAATTCCCCTAATAGGATAAAATGATGTTGGTGCATCCATGAGCTGGAGAACGCGAACTAGTATGAGCAGATTCGATCATTCAAATATAGAATATTGCGTATCCCATCATCCTAATAGGAATGCTCAAAACTCCTTGAAAAATGTGGACAAATATAAATCATCATTCTAGGTCATTTTTTCCTCGACGTATTACTGGCAATATGTGTCTACTTTTCTGAGACTTCAAGGTGAGAAAATTAAAAAGTGGTTTAGGTGACGTGAAAGAGGAAATTATAACTAATGTAATTCCACACGTGTGGACTAGAAATATAAAATGAATAATCCACCCATTCATCAAGCTGGTGTAGATTAGTTGACGCTTCTCCTTTATTGGGATCTTGGAGGAAATATCTTCAATCTCTTAACGAAATTAATCTGGATAATTCCAACTGAAACAAGGATGAACGGGAAACCGAGAGTCCATTAAATTATTATGAGATCACTAACTCAATCGAAGATTTCAATGTGTTTTCCCCAAGTTGATTAACAGCTTTTGGAAACTTTATCGCTTTCAAAGGATTTTCACAGCTGAAGGGTTCAAGGAAAACCTTCCTTCAGTTTAATCAATACAGCTTTAACTTAAGGGATAAATATTCATTTCATAATGATCCATTGAAAAATTGGATATACTATTTTAATCATTGTTAATAAGGAAGACATTCGTCCACTTGAGCATGTAATATACATAATTCAACTTCGAGTTCTCCAAGTGATTTTAAATTCCATAGCTGCTCAACATTTTTCTTATCCTCACTGGTTAAAAAGTAGACAAAATTCGAAATTTTACGGAGCCAGGCAAGGACTTCATGTTTTTCCTTTGAGGGTCTGGGTGTGCTCTACAGTTGAGCTATATGTACCGGACGCTTGTTTATATTTTACTCAATAGCTACCTCAGTTAATATTGGTCTTAAATGGGCAAATTTGAAGTATTTTTTATGGGCATTCGGAATTCAGTAATAGGAAATGCAAAAAAGCATCCTAAACGTAAACATTTTATGTAAACTGCTATTTATTGAATGGACATCCTGTATTTTATTTTTTTAATCGGGCTCCTTCCTCTGATTTCACATATATACAGGGCAAGTCTTTCACTCGTAGGAATATTCAAACAGTAGCTTCTTGAGATCAAAATAAACGCTTTTTTCTTTTACCAATTTCTCCGAATTGGCACGATTTAAAAGATCTCACAAAGGGTTTTTATCGAATAAAATGAATTTCGGAATACAGTTTTTCATTTATTTGATTAATCTTTTTCGAACACAAGATATGACCTACGTTTTTCAGTTTTCTCATTACAACCATTACGTACCATAAAAATACCAAAAATTCAAAGAACCCAACTCTTGAAACTAAGTTTGATGCTATCTAATCAATATTTGAATGTTTCGTAAAATAAAAATATTCGTCGTATTTTCTCGTATAATGCGCCGTTTTCGAGTAATTTGAAAAATAGAAAAGTATCTGTCAAATTTGTAAAATTAGGTAGGTTCTTTGTTTGAATACAACACTGTTTAAAAAATCCAAAGATGTGCAGTGTCACAGATATAGCTAGTTATTCTGAATAAAGGATATTTTGTTTTTCCAAGGGTGGCACAGCTTATTATGAAAACTTAAAATGACTATATCTTTTTATCAGGGCCGAATCGAAAAAAATGGTACAAGAAAAAAGTGTTTCTTATGAGCTCAAGAATCTACTGTTAGAATATCTGTACGAGTCAAAGACTCACCCCGTATATTGTATTGAGGATCTCTATTGAGATTGATTATTAAATTCTGTGTATTGTAATCATTGCATCCATTTTAATTTGGTATTCTGAATATACAAACAAGGCAGCAGTCGCTCTTCTTTTTCCGATGATGATGATGATTCATGTTACGTGTTAGTTTTTCCTGTTAGCATTTCTTTAAGCCTTTCCTTCATCTTATTCGTCTTAGCTTTGGTAAATTTCAATACTTTTTAGCTAAGCCGAAAGATATATATGCACAACTAATTAAATATCTACATAACTCTTCCTTCTGGTTAAACACTCGATATTTACATAAAAAAAATTACCCATAGTACATTTTACTGTGAAATACCCTGTATTTTGCATTTAAAAGTAATGCCTTATTGATCTACATATCTATTTTTGCTCATTCAATGAATATAAAAGGTTCAGATAGTTGTGAAAAACATTAAAGGAATGGTGGCTCAGTTCATTCGCACCATTAATTCCGAAAATCACAGGAATAGTTCACTGTTTTCATCTCATAACGAATGTCTGAACTCAGCTTCGGGGAATCCATTCGCGTATTGCCTAAATTGGTTCGGGTTCCATTTCACTTTGAAATTGTTTAATTGTAACTGCTTGTTTGAATGGGACAAAGCCTCAAATGCTTGCCGGTTGCATCCCTGTTCAATGTTCCACGAAACATAATTATATCCTGGGGTTATGCTGCGGTTCATAATTGGTTGTGGATCTTCAAGGGAGGGTTCAGTTTACCACCACGGAAATTTACCAAATGACGTATCGAATTATTTCGTTTCAGTTTGTTCGCATTCGAATCCTTTGATCGAAGATATGGTTCGTCAAATTAGTGGACAATCGAACTAATTTGAGACTTTGTTGTCCTGGATGAGCATTTTATTTTTGATTATCAGGTGGCATATAATTCGAAGGCGTGGTCCTAGATCATTCAATAATGTTTCGCAGTAGTGTTTTTTAATCAATAAGTGACGTCGCGGTATAAGCCACCACAAAACAATCTATTGGAAGAAGAGATAAACAACATGTTGGAAGGATCAAACCCGAAAATCTCCATCGGAGATTTCAACTGTAAATCCCCATTATGGAACAGCATAACAGAGAAAAGAAATGGCAAAAAACTCAAGGATTTCGCCGAAAAACAAAATGCCATAGTGATTGGACCAGAGCTACCGACATATCTTGCTTTTGGAAGAGGAATACCAGATGTAATAGATATCGCGATATTGAAAAATATAACTCAAGAATTCTCGATTGAAACTTTGGAAGATGGAACCTCAAACCACAATCCCGAGAAAAACTGCTGGAAATAAGAGAATATACCAATTGGGCTAAATACAGCCATTTAATACAATCGGAAATAACAGAAATTCCAACAATAAGCACTCCAGACGATCTGGAATGTGCGGTTGATAAACTGGAAGAGATTATATTGAAAGCTTACGAAAAAAGCACGAGAAGAGTGAAGAGACCAGCACCAAGTCATCCGCACGGCGATACGCCCAAAGAAGTAAAAGATCTTACACAAGAAAATCGAAGACTCAGAAGAATATATAGGATGAACAAAAATGATCTAAATAGAAGGAACCTCAACCGATATAGCCAAGTTCTTAAAAATGCCCTGAAAGATCTAAGAACAAGCAGATGGAACAAAAGGGTTCAAGAACTGAATACAACCGATCATTCTGCATGGAGAATGCAAAAAAGCCTACGAGGAGAAAAGACTAAAATTCCACCCCTACACGGAGAAAGGGGAATGGCTTATAACAATACTGATAAGGCAGATGCATTGGCGGACTCGATCGAACGAGAATCGAGAATAAATTACAGGATAGACGACGATAATGAAGATTTGGAAGAGCTGGTTGAAGAAAATGATGAAGAAATGAATGAATTACCAGCGACTGCTGAAATAGACAAGCCAATATCGCCAAACGAAATCAGGGAAATAATTAGAAGTTTGAAGAAGAGGAAAGCTCCCGGAAGCGATAAAATAACGAATGTTATGTTAAAGAAATTACCTAGAAAAGGTATAGCCGCTCTAACAAATATCGCGAATGGAATTATGAGGACAGAACACTACCCATAAAAATGGAAAACAGCAGAAGTCATAGTATTCAATAAACCATTCAAAGAGAAGAAGTTTCCACAAAACTACAGACCGATAAGTCTACTGTCGGCGTTAGGAAAAGTAGTAGAAAGAATTATCGCCACGAGGCTAAATGAGGAAACCGAAAATCTGAAACTAATACCACCAGAACAGTTCGGATTCAGAAGAGAGCATTCAACAGAACAACAATTATTAAGGCTCACAGAGTACATAACAGAGGGATTCCAAAATAAACAAGCTACAGGTCTTGTTTTACTAGACGTCGCCAGAGCATTTGACAGAGTATGGCATGAAGGATTAATATATAAGATGAGATGTGCTGGGTATTCGATCAAAATATGCAAGTTGATCAGGAATTATCTCAAAAATAGAAGATTTTACGTGAAAGTGGGAGGAGAATGCTCCTCAACAAGAGATTTAGAGGCTGAAGTACCCCAAGGATCAGTACTTGGGCCACTTCTGTACAACATATACATCCACGATATTCCGAAAAATCCAAGAACCATGCTAACGTTATATGCTGACGACACAGGCATAGCAACTCGACACCGCAACCCAGAAGTAATAGAACGAGTTCTACAAGAGACGATTGACAAAACAAATGACTGGTGCATAGAGTGGAAAATCAAGCTCAATGGACAAAAGAGCCAAGCAATATTACTACAGAAGAGAAGACTGCGACCCACAACGAAACTGGATGTTGACGGCGAAGAAATCGACTGGAAAAATGAAGCCAAATATTTAGGAATAACGCTTGACAAAGGACTTACTTGGAAAAGTCATATCAAACAAGCAATCGACAAAACGAAAGCAGCGATGAATAGACTCTATCCTCTGATAGGAAGAAGAAGCCACATGTCGAAAGAGACAAAATTGAAGATAATCAAAGCCGTTGCTAGGCCTCAACTGACTTATGCATCAGTTGCCTGGGGTTTCGCGGCAAAGAGCCATATCAAAAGAATTCAGGCCACTGAAAACAAGCTGCTACGATGTGCAATAGATGCACCTTGGTTTGTCAGGAATAGACAGATTTATAAGGACCTGAAATGGGAAACCATAACGGAATTCATGAACAGAAAAGCAGAGAAACTATTCGAAACAGCGAAAAACCATCCGAATCAAGAACTCAGGAGACTAGTGGACTACGACCCAGAGGAAGACAAAAGGAGAATGCGAATTTATCGAAGGAGACCAAGAGATCAATTAAAAAGAGATTAAAATAACAACAGAAACTTATTGAAAAATTCAATAAAGTGTTAATCCAATAGAGGATAAACACATAAATCCCAGCACGATAGTGTGCGAGATGAAAACCGACCAAGAGATGAACGGTTTATAGGCAAATGCCCGGAACCAAAATTCAAGAAGCAGTTGAGGGTTTTTAGTAGGTCTCGAGCTCAGGAGAGTGAGAAACCCCACACTGTTCCCCCTCAGGAGATGAGGGTGGTTCGTCTGTCTTGCAGATTTTCCCCTGCTACACCAAAAAAAAAAAGTGACGTCGCGGAAGAGCTCCTAGGCAGAGTTATACTAACTGACAAAGAAACTGCAACACCGTGTTACCTCGAATAAAGACTAAAGGTGACTTACTTCCATGTACAATAACACCCCATACCATAACGCCTACTGTCCGGTGTACATGACACTCAATATCAAAATGTTCTTTCTCCTTGACATCGTCTAAGCCTTCTTCGGCCATCATGTGCACCCATGAAGAATCGAGATTCATCAGACAAGACGACCTGATGCCATTTCAATGTTGTCGTTCTCTGCACCACGGTTTATCATTTGGGGCACTGTCGCCATAAACTTCCACAAGCATTCGATATGTTTCAGCTCTACAGGTTGGGCAAAATTGGTGATACCTGAACTACAACTTTTTAACTCAACGAGATAGAGGAAAATGATTGTGCCATTCATGTCGTCTTAAACATATTAAACACAGCAAAAACAAGATTTTTTTATTGAATTGAAAGCGATATGATCTGAATATTATGGACTGGCAGTAACCTCTCTAAAACCAAAATAAGCTGCCAATAATAATAGTCAAAGATAGTTTTCATTGAACAGACCGAACTAATTTGTAGCTTTTGAATCATTTTCATTATGTTGCTCTGACAGAATAGCGAATGTATAGAATCTTTGCGGAGGAGGAGTAAACTACTGTTCATCTGATAACAAAAAGCCTCGCCATTGCAAGCCAAAAAAAAAGAATGCTTTGGACCAGACACTTGTAGGAATGAGAAACCTCCATGAAGCCTTCCTAGATGGGGATATAAACTCTGATGAGCGCACAATAGACCTTGAGGTCGCTGTGCACTGTGACCCTTTAATAACTACTGAATCTTAACTGAAGGCTATTTTCTAAAAGAAGAAACTTCCCTAATGGCTGAAAATGAAATCTCTGTGGCAGGTTATTAATAAGACGAATTTATTCAAAACGTTTATCTTCTCTGAATGTTCGAATATACTAAACGACGAATGTACCTGAAAGACAAATCTTCTTCACAGGCGGATCCTACCTACAAAGCAAAAGATCTACGTAAGAAAAGAATCTACCTAAACAGCGAATCTCCGTCTTTCAATCGAAATTGATTGGATCAGCAAGGCAAAAATTCAAGAACTAATATGATGTTTTAAGGATATTGAAATTAGGACGATGAGGTTGTCTATGGATACTTTGGGCTTTTGTAATACGAAAAAAAAATTCTGCCGATAAATTTTCCTTGATTTGAACGTGAAATGTTGAATTTACAAAAAACCAATTGTGGTCGTTGATTCCAAATAACCGATTAGTAAATTTGTTCGTAATTGGATTAAATCGTTCACCAAAAGTCAATAACGCCTTCATTCAAATTGGAGGGGCCTTGACAGCAGTCTCTGGACGAAATCGGGATGGGAGTGTCGAACAATTACAAACAACCATTAAAATCACACCCCATCACGTTCATTTCGCATTAAATCATTCCAAAGCCTGCGAGTTGGTGTATTCAATTTAGAACACGAAGTTCGTGAGACCATCGTTCATATCAACAGTCACAGTTCTACTCGATATAGACACGAAAGTGGAGTTCCAACGATCTGGATTACTCGGAGAACTCTGAATTCTGTAAATGATATTTGTTTTGTGGCATCCCTGAGTGGGGCGGGTTCTCGAAAATATGATAATCTAATATAAATCTTGAAGACAGTTACTTGAGAATTTGATTATTGTTCGCTCGGGAATAGGCTAACCTATACTCTATAATCCATTCACTTTTATTTTAGCACTCGGTTGGCCATGAAAATTTGACACATTTTACTCTGTATAGTACGAAAATGTGGGGTTATGAAGCTTGTCAAAACATTTTTGGGTTTTAAATCAACGCTATGTTGCCCGTTCAGCGTTCTACGTAAAAATTTCTGTTATTACGTATTTTATCACAATGTCGAATCTCTTCGGAAAATATGTGACGAACATAATTGAAGTTTATACAAACTAATTGAAGGCATACCAAATCCAGTTATTTGCATGGAAAATATACAAGAGAACAGTATAACATCATAATATGCACTAGCTTGAGGACAGTTAATGTTCGTTATATTCTTTGGCTAAAGTTTGAATAAGTTACATCAGCTGTAGATTTCAAAAGTAGTAACCCGAAGATGAAATGCATATGATGCAATGGTTGGGAATGGGTATCTGCCGAAGGAATAAATAGATATAGATATTTACAAGAATATTAAATTCTTCAACAAAAATCATCTTGCATCAATATAAGTAAAAGGAATTAAAGTAAGATTCAGGTGAAGATGAACTTCACCTTTGAACAAAAATTTCACATGAATAAACAATTAACAGGACAACTAGCGCGTATTTGTGGCTGTTCATCTTAATACATTGATATAATAATAATAATTAGGTATCTATTGGTACCTTAAGACTTTTACAATGTATAGGACAAATCAAATGAAAAATCACTTTTCGGGAACCTATTCTACGATGACATTCATTGAAAATCCTGAGTTAAACTTTTCGCATTAATTCAGTCAAACATAGAATTCTCAAATGCCATCACTTTTTTGGGTCACCCAATAGAAGGAAATTCTTTGTCATTCTCTTCATTCACAATCTTTCTGATTGTGGAAATATTCAGCTGAAATATAAATCGTTTAGATTCAGGTGAAACATTTTATAAATTCTCTTACATTGAATATGTTCGCTATCGTCTGACGTATTGTGGATTTTAGAATATCAGGGTATAACTATTTGAATGAACGGACCTGAATTCTAAACAGCACTTCCTGAAACCCTGTTTCTTTTTTCAATCACTCTCGGCATTTTCGAAACAAAAATTGATCTGTTGTGTCAACGGCGTAATGATATTAACCACATTTCATGAGTGCCAACCTTACTCCGTTCTAGTAACAAAAACTTGAGAAAATTATTTCATGGCCAACCGACTGCTAAAATGAATGTGAATGGAGTATAATATCAATTAATATTACAAAAACGCAGAAAGTGATTGAAAAAGAGATAAGACAGGGTTACAGAAAGTGCTATTTAGAATTCAGGTCCACTCATTTCAACATATTAGTGAGGCAGGAGCACTTCATATATTTGATAATGGTTCCAGAAAAAATTTCCTGTGTGAGTCTTTTTCAATTCATTTCCGTAAAAGGAGATGATTGTTAAAAAAAAACAATTTTGGCGAATTCGAGTTGCCTTTCTATCGTGAATATACAGGGTGTCCCGGAAATGGGAAATCTATCGGATTCAGATAGAACATAAAAAATGAAGATGACAAGTTCCCATAATTTTTTTTCTTAGCGGCCCTCACTACGAAGATACGACCTCCTAAATGACGTCACTGGAAATCCATTTTAGTGGAATAAGTTTCAAACTACTCGATATAATTTGATGAAAATTTGATATGATCAATAGTAGTACGGACCTCTTATATCACCGCACTCAAATTTCAATTAGCTTGTTCAGTTTACCAGGGGCGGACTGGGTTGTACATTTTAATGCTTACATTTTTAACACCCTGTATGATAGGGTGGTAAAAAAAACAAATTTGGATACCTTGAACAGGTACTCTTGTTCAGTGTCGATAAAATGAACCGTTTTTGAAAAAAAAAATAATGAAAGAAGTAGGTAATTTTTTAATTTCTATTAAAAATAACATAAAGTCTAGTTTTTTGTCTGCAAGAAAGTGTGATACGTAAGTTATTGAAGGAACAAAAAAGTTTCATTTTGTGTTATACAACAATAACAAAAAAAAAATGAATTTCCAGTGGCGTCATTAAGGAGGTCGTATCTTCGTAGGGAGGGCCGCTAAGAAAAAAAATTATGGGAACTTGTCATCTTATTTTTTTATGTATACCTATACCTACCATAATCGAAATTTGACAGATTAACTCTGCAAAAAGTTTTCATAACGACACGAAAACTTCACCTGTACCTATATTATAATATACGAAAACTAATACGAAACTTTTATTTTATGAAATATAAATTCAGTACTCATCTAGCCACCAACAACAAAAATCCAGGACAGAACTTCTGGTGATCCATCAACCTGCTGACGTCTCAATTACCAACTCGAAACGAAATTTGCATTGAAGTTATGTGACTTCAGCGAAAAACGGCCGACACAATGTGTAACGTTGAATTTGAATCTCTTAACGCGAGAGGAAGTTGAAGTGGTACGAAGGAGATTCGCAAATATTGGCTAACGCATTCAACATCCCCGCACTAAGTAAGAAGAATCTGGGGGGTTTTGAATAAAATCTGAATTCAAAATGATGTCGCGAAATACCTTGCATATTGGATTTGGGCACGCAGTTTCTTGGGTTTGCGTAGGGATGAATGAGAAAAAGTGTAGTGAAATGGATTCACTCTACATACATTTGAAGCAACAAAAAATATCAACATTGAGGACATCATATACAGGGTAAACACCCTGTGATACTTTTTTTGATAGAAGGTAGAACTCATCGAAATAAGTCGTTTAGCCAAAAATTGTCTGTATGAAATATCCAAGATGGCTGAGATACAACCCCTAGAAGTTCGACAAAATTTAATTGAATTTCAACTACGGGACTGTGGAAGGTGACTCCGGCATCGCAAAAACGAAACAAAACATAAACATATGGCTGGATTATGAATAGTTCAGTACCAAGTTCATCGGATTAGATGCATCAGGTCACTTTTGAGAGAATCATAATTGTTGTATCGTGCAATTTAGGGTGAAAAAAAATGTAGAAAATCGAGGCAGTTTCTTGTGTTCTTGTGCTTATGTTAGTTATGCTGAAAAAGTGCTATGATGTTTCCCCATTTCATCCCATTTTTACGACGATTGTTAGAATGTTCGAACAAGAAGATTGCCCATTGTGAAAAAATTCGTGGATACTTAGGACGAATTTTCTTGGTGAGATTTTGAAGTATTATTCTATTTTTTGCACTTGTGTCCTAAGTCTCTTCTGTCATGAACCATTTCATTAAATCGTGTAAATTACTAAAAAATAATGAGAACAATTTGGCAATCCTAAGATTCCACTTTTATTGCCATGTAAAATATCCTAAACGGAACCACATGCGATAATTCAGCTAACAAACGGTCTAGGGTCGTATTCGAATCTATTTCAGTAATCATTTTCAATTTTTTTTTCAACTTTGTCATTTTGAAAGTTTTGTATAGGTGATTTTTGTGAAACGCTTCATTTTGACCAGTTCTACCTGCCTTTGAAAAAATCCTCAACTCCAAATATCGGTTTTTTGTATTGAAAAAACTAGCAGATTCAATAATGATTTGTTCCAACCTGCGAAAACTATTTCTATCGTTGATTTTTACTGAAAGAATCCAAACAATTTGAGGCACTCGAAAAAATGCTTGGTGAAATTTTAATCCAAATTTCCATACGACATGAATATAAACTTCACTCACTTTTATAAAAGCAGTTCGCTGGCCATGGAAATTTGAAACGTTTCACACTGTATAGTAAAAAATGTGAGGTTATGATGCTTGTCAAAACAATTTTGGGTTTTGAATCAGCGCTATGTGCGCTAATGTGAATTTACTTCGAAAAATATGAATTCGAAAATATGTGATATGGAATTATTTCATGGCTAACCTACTGCTTTTATACAGGTGAATGGAGTAGAAAATGTATGATGTTCTTTATACTTTGAATTATGTAAGAGGGCTGTACTTATTTCAGTAATTGGAGGAAGTATTGATATCTAGTTAGCCTAGAGCAGTTCCATGCATAAAAAAAATATTGCGTTACCAGAGCAACGAACAATAACTCATTAGAAGTAAAATAAGTAAAAAATAATAAGTAATAAGTAAATGAATTCAGGCTTTTGGGATTGCCATGGAGTAATCATGATTGATTTTTTGAATAAGGGTAGAACAATAACCGGAGATTACTATTCGACATTACTGACCACTCTACGGAAAAAAAATTGAAAAGAAAAGACGCGGAAAGCTATCCAAAGGTGTTTTGTTTTTACAGGACAACTCCCCTGCACACAAATCTCATGTTGCCATGCAAAAAATTCGTGATTTAGGGATTGAATTACTAGAACACCCCCCTTATTCACCAGATTTGGCTCCATCCGACTATCATCTCTTTCCTCAACTGAAAAAAAGTTTAAATGTTCGTAAATTTTCTTCCAACGAGGTGGTAATAAAAGCTGTCTTTTATTTTATTTATTTTAAAGGTCTAGAGACGTTGCAGGTTAGCTGCAATAAATCTATCCAATTAAGAGGAAAATATTTCGAGTAATAAAATATTTTGACATCGAAATTTTGTTTGGTTCTATAGTAGGCTAAGAGTTTTTCAATATATTCTCGTTTCTCGTATAACTCAGTCATAGCAAGGATCTTAGAAATATGTAATTCTCTACAAATACTGCCGTGATGTGGCCAATAACACGATGGAGATCCATAAATGAACTTAATAAACTGACAGAGTGAAAACTTTATTCAAAATGAAGAGGATCATCGTTGATCCAATGAAGTTTTTCAACGATTCCAGTTTTCAGTTGATCGAAATCAGAAATAGATAGGTACTCTCCTAATTGAAATGCGATGATCTGGAAAAACGTTGAGTTGAAATCATGGGAAAAAGTATGGAAAATGCTATTTTAACATTTGTGCTTTCGCCCATGAAAAATGTTGTATAAACCTTTTTTATGCGGAAAAAAATGTTTCGTTTAAGTGACATCGGCTATATTTTATTCAAAGTACTCAAACATTGAAATTTCCTGCAACGTCAATCCATATCCCTTCTTTTCAATTACTAAACATGTACCCCTGATGCTGCATGCTTCACCTGGAATCCCATCATATTTACACTCGAGGATGCCTCAGCTCTATGAGATAAGCAAACATTGCAGGAACGTCATATCCAACGATAAATTCATCTCATACACTCAAATTCGTGAGAGTAGATAGGAGAGAAAAAACAAGTTAGCGACGTAAAGTGGCTCAAATTCAATTTCGGAGATGCCGGTACATCTATTCCTTCGCCGAAATTGATAGGATAATCCGCTAATACCATCTGATTCTGACGGGAGATGAAGGCTCTTGACAAGGATGAGAAAAATTCATCTTGTGAGCCGATTCTTTAGTAATATTGAATGTGGCACCTGTGACATGATTTCCTTCGTTAACGTTCACCAAGAATGGCCAGAATCATTGAAGAGATTACCATAATATTTCCTTCGCTTAATTTAAACACATGTCAGGAAGCAGAGATCTTATAAAAAATTGAATTCTACAAGGTGATTCTTTGACTCTTACAAATATTTCAACAGTAGATTCTTGAGGTCAAAAGAAACACTTTTTCCCTTACCATTTTTTCCGAATCGGCTCGGTTTGAAAGATACAGGCTGTTGAAAAACCATAAAAAAAATATTTTTAGTTCTATCTCACAAACAGTTTCATCGAATTGAATGAATTTCGGAATATAGTTTTTCATTAATTTGATGAATCTTTTTCGAACACAAGATATCACCCACGTCTACAGTTTACCATTACGTACCATAAAAATAACAAGAATTTAGAGAACCCCACTCTTGAAACTGAGTTGGACGTTATCTAATGAATATTTGAACGTTTTGTACAATAAAAGTATTCCTCATATTTTCTCTTATAATGCGTCGTTTTTTAGTAATTGGATGTTCAGAATTTGAAAAGTATCTTTGAAATTTAAAAAATTGGGTACTTTGGCTCAAAACAGTGTCACAGATTTAGCTAGTTATTCTGAAGGTAATTTTGTTTTTCCAGGGGTGGCACAGCTCATTATAAAAACTTAAAATTGCTTTTTTTTTATCAGGGCCAAATCGAAAAAAATGGTAAGGAAAAAACATGTTTTTTTTGAACTAAAGAATCTAGTGTTGAGATATTTGTACGAGTCAAAGACTAACACTGTATATAAATTTAGTATATTTGATCCCCGAAACGTCAATAGTGTAATAGTGATATTTATTCAATTGCAAACAGTTAAAACTATTGTTAAAATGGAGTGAACCAAAAGAAATAAATCAGATTATACATCTTTCTTATATTATTCTTTGAATCCATCAAAAATATTAACAACATAATGTTGCTGTCATTTTTATGCAAAATCATTAGGTAGGTACTTTAAGTGTGAACAATGAGTATTTACCCATTAAGGGTGAACTTACGTTCATATCGCTTCAAATTTTACACAAAAACCTTTTTCTTACTTTGTGAAATATGTTAGATTATTTGTTGCTGTTCAGTTAGCATTTGCGCAGTAACCCAACGAACTAAATCAGGTTTTTTATTTCATTTTTCCTGAAAAATCGTTTTGATACAGATACTAATCATACCATGTACCATACCATTTACTTTAAAAATCAGACAATTGTTGAAAGAATTCATGTATATTCAATAATTGTAAATTTTAGTGAATACTCTATGTAGGAACTAATACTCGATAATATTAAGTGAACAAATGTGCTCCCTGCAGCCATACTAATGTTGTACAAAATATGAAATAATTTTTTTTTTTGATTTGATTGATTGAGTCAGCGATGGCGACTCGTACAACAGAGATAGCGGGTTCAAATCCGGCTACCCTCTAAATATGAATTTAGTGGTTTCATAAAAATAAGATGATAATGATGGCCCATGAGCTCGTCCATAAATTCAAGAGGGTGGAAGAAAAAAAAAGCATTAGCAAAAGGTTTTACTTTCCTGCATAGATACATTCGGGAAACTGCTGAAATGCTTCGAATGCTTGTGGAAGTTTATGGTGGCAATGCTCAAACTAATAAATCAAGAATTGTGATTTCAGCGTTGAAGACAATTCTCTCTGCGAAGAGCCAAAAACACTCAAAGATATAATCAAGTGAGTAGTTTAAAGGTTAGTTCACATTGAAGGAGTGCAAAATTTTGATGAAGAGCCTTGAATATCGATCAAAAACGAGCAAAAAACCCAATCAATACAGGCGACCTCTCCCAAAAAAACACCCTGTATAATCTCTAGTATAGTAGGGGTTATATCAGAAATATTTAACCCTTTATTTCGGCAATCAATCTCGTACATAAAACAGTTTACCCATAGTGGCAGCATACCCACCCTTTTAGACACTAACATAAATTTTAACCTTGTGTTATTATCTTCCGTTTACAGATTTTGGGCACGTTTTGGATAAATACAGATTATACGGCTCTATGATTGCTTCGATGCATTCGTAAGCATTTCTATCGACCGTTGTTCTGGGGAAATGCAACCATAGTCTGACGTTGGTCCATTGAAATTGTAGAGAGTTGCGTGTTAACAGCTGTAATTGGAAAAATGCTAGGGTCAGGTGTTGAATAACACAGAGGGAGTAATTAATAAGAGCTTGCACGGTGTTTGATGAAATTCATCGACGTTTTTGAGTGCTTTGCGTTGACACATTAGCACCTGACATGTGATCTCAGAGTTCTAAAAAAGAGAAAGGCTCATCCCAATTGAAACCAACCAACCTTCATGAATTGTCAGATAAGTTCTTTTTTCTCTAAAGGTTGGTGTATTTTGATTATAATTTTTCATTTCTCCAATTTGATTGCTGCAGCATCCCAGTAGCTACACATAAAATCAGCTAAATTCTTAAATACAGTCAAACATATCTATAATGTTAGAAGCAAATGTTTGAATGGCGCAGAATTTGATAGACCTTTCGTTGCGCATTAATGGGTTTATTGATAAACCCCAATTGTATTGTAGGAATGAAATTTTTGGACTTATTAAATTCGAGTTCCAAATCTTTTTATGTATTTTAACATTCCCATTTAATAGCTTCTCATTTACCACTCATACCTCATTTTTGACTACACTGCGCAAAAAAATTAACGCACATTCTGAAAATCTCAAATTTAATGAAAGTTAACTCTACATTGACTTTATAACTTATTTTTTATGTTCTCTCGGGAAGGTTTTGAACAAAACAAGACACATTAAATGGAAGAAAAATTCAGGATTTCACCGAATCTTATGTGGAAGAAGAGAAATGAGCAATTTTCAAAATACTGAAATGCTGATAAGTGATTGAATACTTGGTATTTCCACCCCTTGCGTTAATTACAGCTCGGCAACGACGGTTCATACTCAAAATGAGTGATCTTAAAATGTTCTGATCTAATCCTTCCCAGATTTCTCCGAGTTGGATTCCTAAGTCATTAAGAGTAGCTGGATGATTTTCTGAACTTCTCAGCCTTCGATTGAGGTTGTCCCAAACCTGCTCAATCGGATTGAGATCTGGACTTCTTGCTGGCCATTCCATTCGAGAGACTTCAACCTCTTCAAGGTACTCCTGAACGATGCGCGCACGATGGGGTCTGGCATTATCGTCCATAAAAATGAAATTTTCATCTCATGAGTTTGCTCAAGCTGAATTTGAAGGAGGCGAGCGGTTGCAAACCGTTGTCTCAATGAAGAAACTCTCAAGTAACGCTCTTGAATGGCAGTTGTTACCTGTGGTCTACCCTGTCCTGGTCTTCGGACATTCATACCTGTCTCCCTGAATCGCTGCAACATTCTGGACACACTTGTATGGGAAACTCCAAACCTTTCTGCAATTCTTGTGTATGTCCACCCTTCTTCTCGCAAAACTACCGCTTGGGCACATTCCTCTTCTGTCAAATTGCGTGTTTCGCGTTGCATAGCGATCGAGTGTAGAAAATCAAACGAAAGAAAAACTATTGATCACTAGAATTGATCGAGAACAACTGATTTTAGAATGGAGCCAATACATTCAAAATCTGATAATATCATCTGTTTTTATTCCTGCTGGGAAAAAACATCTGTATTGAAGAAAACCGTTGAAAGTGGATAACATATGCATGCATTATTCTGATTAAAATAATTATCATTGAGAACACCTTCAGTTGTAGAATAAATTTGAGATTTCCATAATGTGCGAAATTTTTTTGCGCAGTGTATTTCGAATGTTCTTGCGAAGTGAAATAATTAATTTGTGGATGTCGAATAAGGTGGCTTTGGTTATGAATTTTTCATCGAGCTCATTTTTGACGTCCATCTTTGGGAACTCTCGAATATTTCCACGTCTTTAATGACCGATTTTACATTTTGTTGATTTTTAATCTCACTGATATTTCCATTCCAACTTGCACCAACGGAATTCAATCTTGGACATAATGACCATTTTTTTCACGTTCATATAAAACGATATCAATCAGAATTTTCTACATCCGCATTTTCCAAACGAACAGGGTATGGTAAAGTCCATTTCTACATTTCAATCTGCAAGTTAGAAATCTATACCCACCGTTTTCATTATGACTGTCATCTTATCATAACGTACGACTTCGAGGGAAGTTTTGTAATTTATCGCGATAGTTGTATGTGTGGAAGTTGTATTGTGTTTGGATCTGGGGAGGTTTGAAGTAGCACCCGGAAGGTTCAGAACATTATTCCCATGCATATGTGGAGTTTGAAGTTTGAGAACTCATTATGGAGTGTTTCGATTTGTATGAAAGGCTTCTTATCTCATTCTCGAATGTATTCAGCGGAAGTTCACCTCGATTTTGTATCGTTTAATCCCCGAAGGATGGTGAGGAAATATAGGAACCTGAATTTGATGTTTTCACCTAGAATAGATTTGTTTTTAATAACTTTTGTTAAAATAAGCAATCAGGGGACCAAATGAGTATTTTCAAAATGGTATTATATTTTAATGACATTCAAGTCTTCGGTCGGTGTGTCCATTTGAAAGTTGGTGCACGAGTAAGGTAAGGACAAATTGAATTGCATTTCATCTTCAGATGGATGACGGCTGCGTAAAATATAACGGTCTAAATTTGTAATAGAAACACTTGTTTTCGTTCCTCAAAATAATTGAAGGTGGGATTTTCGGTAACAGGGACAAATTAAACCAGTTAATAACGTTATAGAAACCCATGTTTTCTAAGACTACAGATGGAACACCTATTTGCATTTTTCAAAATCTCACTTTCTATCTATCTCACTGACTATTGAAAGTATGAAAACATATTATGTATTCTCCATTTTTTCTCTGCTTTTTTTTGTATATCTCTCCAATATTTCCTCTTTTTCCCTAATTTTTTGGATGGTATTATTCTTCAACATTCCTCTTTGCTATTTTATTTGTTTTAACATCCAGTTGTTTACGTTCTTCATTTCGAATATTATGTTCTATAAACTCCGAGGTAAAATCTAATTCTTCCTGATTTCGTCTCACTTCTCTTCATTCCATTGCTCTTGTAGTTCTTTCTGTTATCCTTTCCATTCTCTTTGCATATTCCTTTATTTCTCTTTTATTTCCAAAGCATGTCCTGTCAATTTCATGGACTGTTCATCAAATTTTCTGTCAATATCTTCTTTCATTTTCAATAGAATATCCGATATCTTTGAATCATTGTTTTTTTTACTTGTTTCTTCTCCTTTTGCTCCAGCTAACGTCTTGCTTCTAGATTCCATATCATGATTGTTAATACCTACATCTTGAATTGCCACACATTTAGTAGGCCAATTTGTTACGATCCTTTATTTTATTTCATACATAAACTTGTGGTTTTAACAAAATCGCAACTCATAACTGAATATTCAATTCATTTTCACTGCATACAGCAAGTATTGATAGACTTATGGATAGACTTCTACGAGGATGTATTGATATCTAGTTAGCCTAGACCAGTTCCATGCATAAAAAATATATTGCGTTACCATAGCAACGAACAATAACTCATTGTTGTGTGAAGTTTGAGGTAAAAAAAAGTAAACCAGAGTTACGCAATAAATTGAAAGAAAGAAGCTGTCCACCGAAATTGTGAAAATCGAAAAATTGGAGTATCGAGGCATCATCAAGTACCTGTATTTAATAAGGTTTAAGAGGTAAGCAGATTTACGAAGATATGCTTAATACACTTGGTGATCAGTGTCCTTCGTATGCGACCGTGAAAAATTGGACTAAATTTTCCATTGAAGATCATGACCGATCGGGAAGGCCAGTTTCTGTGTCAGTCCCCGAAAATATCGATGCAATTCATGACATGATTTTATCAGACCGTCGAATTGGGCTAAAACGGATATCTGAACCACTGAATATTTCATACGAACGCGTTCATCATATAGTTCACGTCAATTTGGACATGAGAAACATTGCTGTAAAATGGATCCCCAAATGTTTGAATGTTGACCAAAAGCGTGCAAGGGAAGAAGCATCGCGTTCGATCTGTGCTCGATTTGAAAACGATGTAGACTCCTTAAATCGAATTGTTACTATGGATGAGACATGGGTACATTTTTACGATCCAGAAATAAAGCAACAATCGATGGAATGGCGGCACTCTGGTTCTCCAAGACCTAAGAAGTTTCGTGTCCAAAAATCTGCTGGAAAAGTTCTTGCTTCAGATTTTTGGGATGGCCATGGAGTAATCATGATTGATTTTTTGAATAAGGGTAAAACAGTAACCGGAGATTACTTTTCGATTACTGACCACTCTACAGGAAAAAATTGAAGTGAAAACACGCAGAAAGCTATCCAAAGGTGTTTTGTTTGTTTTTGCAGGACAACACCCCTGAACACAAATATTATGTTGCCATGCAAAAAATTCGCGATTTAGGGTTTGAATTACTAGAACACCCCCCCTTATTCATCAGATTTGGCTTCATTCGACTATCATCTCTTTCCTCAACTGAAAAAATGTTTAAAAGGCCGTAAATCTTCTTCCAACGAGGAGCTAATAAAAGCTGTAGGGGTCTGGTTTGCAGAGCAAGAAGGAAGAAACATTTTTTTTAAAGGTTTAGTGACGTTACAGGTTCGCTGTAATAAATGTATACAATTTAAAGGAGAATATGGTAATAAAATATTTCGACATTGAAATTTCGTTTAGTTATGTAGTAGGCTAAGAATTTTTCAATATATCCTCGTAAAAACTGCAAGATGGCGAAGGGGATGGTCTTTGTAATAAACTTAGAGTGTACTCTACAAATTTCCCGAACTGTTTCACAGGGTGTTAAGAAATGAGGCTACAAATACATGTTTTTTTTTTCACCGTGTGTAAATGCAAATTAAATTGAATGTTAATTTCCAAAAATTAACATTTTTGGCAAACGTTTCTGAGGTTTGTTTCAATACCAAAGAAGTTGTTGGACTGGGAACTTCCGCGAAATTTTAGGTGGCCCTTTTTTTTTGCTGGTGAGTATATTTTAACTGCATATAGCTCATTGATAGACTTCTGTAAAGAAACTCTCATAAAACTTGTCTTTGCGGTTTCCATTAAACACAACAACCAACACGTCTGTCAGAATATGTACACTTAATTTTCTACGAAAAGAAAGTTCCCTACACATCTCTATCGAATTTCGCCACCTCCTTCAGGCGTCATCAGATACAGAGAGAACTCGGAAAACTGACTCCGATTTAACGCTCGCTTTCCAGTCCGGAAGACTCCCCCAGGCATATTTAATTTCATGCCGTGACTAAAACCAACAGGAACAACGTCATCATGAAAGTGCTCCACGTTAATGATTAATTCACGACACTTTCGGAAAGCGGGAGCCAGGCGCCCCACTTGGAATTTGCATCGTGGGCTCGGCAAAGTAACGCGGGGGGTCTTCCAGCCATGCAAACGACCCGCCGCAGCTGGAAAACAGTGAGGTGGATGGTCCGGAAAGTTAGTTGTCAGAACTAATGGGAACGAACCAGAAGGTCATCTGCAGCTTGTCGAACGACTAGGAACATTTTTACTCTTCGTTTTCGCCACTGCTGAATCACCTCTCAAATGCCTGCGAGTTTATCTGGCTAAAATTGTTTCAGAACTCATGACAGCACCCTTGACAAATTTTGAGGAGTTATGGAAGATGTAGAGCTTCAGAGTTGATATCAGTGAATCTATGAATAAATCCAAATAAAACAGTTGAATGAATAATAAAAATATTAGGTACCTATGTACCTATATCAAAAGTCCGACACTCACACAGTGTAGGAAGCCATACTTCAGGGTCAAAGATTATAGATTAGAAAGATAGGAAGAGCCCTCACATCTCTAGTAATAAAAACCATGCACTATGCTAAAAACCGACTACATTTTGGTTTGTGTTTGCCACATTCGACAAAGAGATGGTGCTGAAAACGTACTGTCAATACAGAAAAACTGATTGATAACAGTTTTCTGCTCCATAATTGAAGGGTACTAAATTCGAATTCCTTTTTTTGAATTAAATCGGCTTTGCTGAGACCAGAAAACAAACATCCTGAACGACAAAACAAAAGTTTTGGACAACAAATAGAGCTTTGAATAGGACACTTTCGTGTCCTTTGACGTATAACAGACTATGTAACAAAACATTTTATAAAATAGCAGAGACATCCAGACTATGTAACGAAATAAAACTAAACAAAAGTGCTCATCTGGAAGCAGTGGCATCTGTAGTATTGAAAATGTCCTCAAACGTAGAGGATGTCATTTTGGCAGCAGCAGCTTGCGTGATTTTATGTAGACGACGGGTGAAATCTAAACGGAGATTTTGGGTACGGCTATCGTTGAGAGCTAGAGGAACATATAGTGGAACAACTCTTTTGAAGGATCTAGCAATGGATGACATAGACCGATTGACAGGGGACATTAAATGTGATGGTAGTTTTGAAAATTTCCTAAAGCCGGGTCCAGACTATGTAACAAAACAGGTTATAAAGCAAAGTTATAAAACTTATTAGAGAAATTCAATTCAAAAAGTTATATAACACAATGTTATACAACATTTTTCTTACTATATAGCAAATTTTATGTTATCCGTTGGGTGTCGGTAAAGATCAAAGAAAGTAATATAACTTTGTTATAAAACACGCCGCAACTTGTCCACACTTGTGTTATTAAACATTTACTGCAGCGCCAATCTTTCTTTTACTGGTATTGCATCTCGAAATGTCGTGTCTTTTTTGTCTATTTTATGGCCGATTTGATTTATTAGGTATTCGAAATCAGAACTTGTCATCCTTAGGAAATTTTTAAAACTACCATCACATTTGATGTCCCCTGTCAATGGGTCTATGTCATCCATTGCTAGATCCTTCAAAAGAGTTGTTCCACTATAATGTTCCCCTAGCTCTCAACGATGAGTTTTCACTCGTCTACATAAAATCACACAAGCTGCTGCTGCCAAAATGACATCCTCTACGTTTGAGGACATTTTCAATGTCCTACAGATGCCACTGCTTCCAGTTGAGCACTTTTGTTTAGTTTTATTTTGTTACATAGTCTGGATGTCTCTGCTATTTTATAACAAGTTATATAACAAAGTTGTATAACACATTTGTTGTATAACTTTGTTAATAAAATGTTTTGTGATATAGTCTGGATCCGGCTTAAGGATGACAAGTTCTGATTTCGAATACCTGATGGCTGGCTGGCTCTGCAGTAAATGTTTAATAACACAAGTGTGGACAAGTTGCGGCGTGTTATATAACAAAGTTATATTACTTTCTTTGATCTTTACCGACACCCAATGGATAACATAAAATTTGCTATATAGCAAGAAAAATGTTGTATAACATTGTGTTATATAACTTTTTCACCTGAATTTCTCTAACAAGTTATATAACTATGCTATATAACATGTTTTGTTACACAGTCTGGAACCGGCTTAAAATGCATTGTTTGGAATTGATAAACTTAGTTGTTTGCACAATTTATATCAGAAATTCATATCAACCAATATTCAATATAACATCATAGCATACATATCTCAGTTCTATACATATTACTAACCCCGGGATTCATAAAGCTTGATCGGGGAAACAACGCTTGATTGACGAATATACGTCAATTTGTATTAAATCAATAATTCAGTCATGATCATTCAGAATATCATTCTGGCATCAAATTATAATGTTCATACGCTCATTCAATATTTCTCAATTGATTCTTCTTCAACTTATTCAGAAATTTTTATTTCTGAGGTTTCAGTGATTTCGTATTAGAAATCGTTGATCGGATAATCAAAGTTTTCAACTCGCTGTGAGTCTGTTTAGTTCGCTTTTTCGATGGTTCAAAATGGTCGTACATTTATTTATTCAGAGTGAGCTCGCACGTAGCTTCTTATACCATTGCTGTCCATCTACTTTGAACCGATTCGGAACTATCCTACGTACGAACGAAAATAAGACTATTATTTACAGAATTTTCAGAACCGCAATTAAACAAATCTTACAGAGGCATACAAAACCTCGTCAGTATAGTTTCCTTATGCTTTTTTTATGATTCATTCAAGATATAGTGTCTTTATGACACTCACAGCAGGTTTCACAAAACTTTGACTGTCCAATCAACATTTTGACAGTCACTTGATTCCCAAAAGGAAATCAATTAAACTTTTGCATTTCTGAATATATTGAAGGAGTAGCAATTGACAATCATTGAATGGACATGGAAGGTAATAATTTTCCCTAAATGGGCCCATCTGATCTACAGGGTGAGTCTTTGACTCGTATACAAAAATATTTTAACAGTCAAAGGTCAAAAGAAGCACTATTATTTCCGAATCGGCTCGGTTTGAAAGATATATTCTGTTGAAAAACCATAAAAATCTATCTCTACATCTACGTCACAGACGGTTTTATCGAATTAAATGAATTTCGGAACATAGTTTTTTTCACTCATTTGATGAATCTTTTTCGAACACAAGATATCACCCACATCTTCCAGTTTTTTCATTATGACCATCACGTACCATGAAAATACAAAAAATTCAAAGAATCCAACTCTTAAAACTAAGTTGAACGCTATCTTATGAATATTTGAACGTTTTGTAAAATAAAGGTATTCCTCATATTTTCTCGTATAATGCGCCGTTTTCGAGTTATTTGATGTTAAGAAATTTAAAAGTATCTGTGAAATTTGCAAATTGGGTACTTCAGCTGAATACAACTCCGTTTGAAAAATCTACAGATGTGTAGTGTCACAGATTCAACTAGTTATCTAGTAATCTAGGTAATTTTGTTTTTTCAGTGGTGGCACAGCTCATTATGAAAATTTACTACTACTAAATCTTTGCACGAGTCTGTATAAATAACTTCTTATATTACATATACTTGCAGTTTCTCACAGTCGATCAATCAGAGTCTAATAATATGGAAGTAGATCTCAGGCGATTTAAGTCGGAGCATCCCTGATCCAAGGGATGCTTAAAACAATTTATGTTGAAGAACAGTTCTCAATTGACCTGCAGTAAAATGTTCACTGCACATATTGTAGTGTGTAGTCAATAGTGTTTGCTCAAGTCATTGTCTTCACGCCCTGAAAATTTCATCCACTTCTCTGGAGCACTGAAAATAAAAATCAATGCATGAGTCACATGTTAAGAGGTTTACGAGTTACATTCCCATTTTCCTTAGTAGAATGAAAACTCAATTTTGAAAAATTCATTTGATTTGATCCAGCAACGATATTTTGAGGTTTTCACCAAATAAGACAAAAAATTCAAAAATCAGCACCTAGAAAGAGTTAGATGAACAAAAGGTGGTACGAAAATCAAAAGATTCAAAACCTTTTCGATTGAAATGGCCATCTGAATCATATAGTTATGATCAATCTTCGACAATTTATGTCTAAAAATGCAAATGAAATTATGAACATTGGGGGATAAAGAATCAATGTTTTTTTTATATTTACAACAGAACAAATGCCCCACATCTAAAGCTGCGTTTACATTAGCGAAATTCCCTCGCGAAAAACACTTCTGAATTGACTAAGGAATTATCAACAATGAAAGGAAACCTAATAATTACCTACTAGGTATAGGCTCTGAACAATCCAGCATGAATTGAATCTCAATCGATTCAGGATGTGATTGGCAAACAAAGCTATACTTCCTGACTCAGTTCTTCTGGCAGAGATTGGGGTATACCAATTATGTTCCGCTTAGACAGGCTTATATGGGACATTGCTTTGTTGTATATCCATAAAGCATCAGATTTGCCAGATTCTTTGACAAAACCTACAAATTAATATCAGATATCTCATCGTTAAAGTTTTTCAGAATGGAGAGTCTAATAATGCTCATGAAAACTTTTAACGAGTGTCCCAGTTGCCTTCTTTCTGTAACCAGAAAATAATTGTGTTGTGCTCGGTCGAAAAGTTTCGTGAGTCAGACTCTGAAACAAAAAATATTAATCTAATATTTCCTTGATATAAGTCTGAATGTCTAACAGTTGGAGCGAATTAACGATGATGCAGAATTCTGAAAACATCTAAGGAGTCTATGAAGATGGCCAACATAATTGAGAACAATGAAATAAATGTATTTTCTGGATACCCAAAGTTAATATTGAATCAATGAGAAAAAAAATTATTTTGAATAATTTCATTTTCATTCCGTTAGTATTGAGAACATAAAAAGGTTTAGTGCAAAATATTGGAACGATTGAGAATTGAATTGTCCGAATGACTACATACCAATTTATTTACCACTAATTTGTCTTTGATTCACTACTATCCCCTACCCACATTAACTTTTATTTTTCCACACTTTTATCATTATTTATTATGTCTATGCACCTAGAGTATTTTCAATTTTGTACTGTTCTTTATGTTCCTGGTTCAATCGAACAAATTTTGATAATAATTGTATCAATCTTGAATGATTAACACTGAACTCAAGTTCAAGAATTTCTTCAAATCAAATCCTGAACCCATCGTATCTTATGAGGATGAGGATAGAATTTATGATGTTTAAGGATTCTCATGTTTGTTGTGCGTATAACACCAGATACATCGGACATCCTATTGCGGACGGATCCATTACTACATGACATAAGACAGCCACGTCCCTCGCTTCGTCTCTTTTATTCACCCTCTATTTGTTTCGGATTGAACCAGTCAGATACGAATAATATTCTCGAGATAAAATCCACATTGCCTCTTTCACTATTTTCGTTGTTTCTTCATGATCGATGGATATTTTAAAACAAAATTTTAGGGTCAGACAGTTCTCTATAAGATCTTCAAAATTAGTTATCTTAACACCCGTCATCCCCATTCAAAATCAAGGGGTTGTGCTCACTCCTGTTAGGGGGTCGAAGTTGAATCGAAAAAGCGATGAAAATCGAGGTGTTAAATTTTCGTTGAATCACCCTCTACGTAATTTATTGGGTAAGAATAAGTGTTCATTTCTAAAACCCATCTGAATTTTTCGAATCAAAATATTACTGAATGGTCCATTAAAAATTCTATAGATTATACGGCCGGCAAACCATTGAGTACTAAACCCTTGGGGGTTAAATACTCAAATGTCAGATACAACGTCTCATTCCAGAATTCAATTATTGGTAAATTTTCATCAGTGGAGTTCATTAACTAGATCATTTCGAAGTCTGCGTAAAACATGATAGGTTCATTTTGCCAATTCAGTGGCGTACTTTCCTTTGTGGATATGCCGACAGAAACCGAAAAAAAAATTATAATGAGTGTCACTAATATGAGTTGTAACTACGACACGTGTTTCGCTATTAGTGCTATCACAGTACCATCTCGAGGTGGGAGACAGTAACGGAGAGTTTAACTTCACGTGCATGGTTGAAGAATTCCTGTAAGTGGCAATCATGAATAATAATTTTTCGATTTTCACAATTTCGGCGGACATCTTCTTTCTTTTAATTTATTACGTAACTCTGGTTTACTTTTTTGACCTCAAAATTCACACTGACACTTCTAATGAGTTATTGTTCGTTGCTATAGTAACGCAATATTTTTTTTATGCTTTGAACTGGTTTAGGCTAACTAGATATTATTTTTTCTCTTTTCTCTTTTATATTCCTCTACATATTTTGCATGATATCATCACTTTTAGGCTGGTGCGAAATTCAAATATTGCGAAATCCTAGATTAAGGTATACCCTAATTAGAGCATTTTTTCACAAAATCATTGAAAAATTTCTATACCAATTCATTTTGATGTAAAACAAAATTTAAAAGCATCAACAGTGAATTTATCGAATTCACGTGTGAAAAGCGAAGCATCTTATTACTCCTCCACTGGATCGTTTATAAGTGTGCCTCGAACCTCTAAATAATCGAATTGCTTCATCTAGCTAGGGTAACCGAAGTCATCAAACTTAATTGATCTGTCAAACACGTATCAAGCGAATTAGGAAGTGAATTCTCAACGGTATAGTATACACGTTTGACGGTCATAACTCGATGTGAGATAAGAAACTAAATTACACCAATTCGTCCCGAAATGTAGTGAACACGACAGGGGTCAACCGAAATGCCATAACATGAGAATGATCCACTGAAATGCCCTATTGATTCTAGAATTTATTTGTGTCAGCATGAATTTGATGATGATAGAAACGGAAAAAGATTATGTCATTGTATGTCGATAGTGGAGATTCTTCTCATCTCTTGTATAAACGAATGTTATATTCAAAGGGATAATATTGCTACAATCGTTTTTCAAGGGTATACATATATATTCTTTTGAATGTAAGCAATACATTTTTCGTTATCAAACAATATAGCATATGTATGAGTTTTAGCAAAGGTTTGTGTAACGGGGTACCATACAATTTGGAGTTTGATACAAGAGCTTAGGGAAAAACCTCAGTAAAAAAACCCTTTCTCCCCGTAAGTAGTGTAGTGGTAGTGATGACAAATTTGTTTACAGAATAAGCTTTTAATACCGAAATGCTTCTTTTCCATTTATATAAAAATTTCTTCAACCTCTTTCCATTTCGAAAAAATATCTGAAACAAAGAAACAGAACAGAAAACGAGAAAAAAAGTGAATAATAAAGCTTTCATCAAAACGTTTTCGAAGACTTGATGATGAATGAAGAAAAAAAATAATCATAGGTTCATAACTTGTCCTCCAATTGCACTAGCTCTGGGAGGAATATCATCTCTGCGTCAAAAATCTTCTGCTGATCTTGGTGGAGGATCACCCTCGTCGTTAGAAATGCCTTCAGTACTCAAACTAATAATAGCCAAATCTTGCTTTTGACTGGGAGGATCTATCGACCAGGTCCAGTCTTCCAAGTGATGATTCTTCTGTTCTTCAGTTGTTCGAGGAATGCTACAGAGCCCTTATGTTGAGAAATCATCTCCCATAGATATACCAGTGGTTATTCAGTAAAAATTTGAAAAAACGAGGTTGTGATGATGACAAAAGCTGATACTTTTACACTAAGGTATTGGGACTTACATAGATATTCTAGAAAACTGAGCATGAATTGCTAATTCTGCTTCTGCTATGAAGGATACTGTGATGAATAAATACCTTCAGAAATTAAAACTGAGAATGTTCAATGATATTAATGAAAGGGACACACAAAAAATGATAAAAAGAAAATTGTTTTGAAATATCGCTCTACCTGGTGCTTATCCTCTTTGAGAAAACATTCAAAAAAATTAATTGATAGGGACAACAATTTTTGTGTCGTATAACCTGAATAACCCTGTATATCTATAAATCAACTAATTTAGATTATTTCATTTCATATTTTCATAATATAACATATCTATTCATTTCAAAATAAGAGCAAACTTGTATTAAGCCAGAGCAATGAGTTCTTTTTGCGTAAATATAATATCCCTGTTGACTCAAAAATATTATTTACGAAGTATGGATGGGAAAATCTATTCTTGCAGAAAAATATTTTAATAATTCTCATATCAGTTACAACGAAATGCACCAAGAATTCAGAATATTCTTAGTGAGTTAGTAATTCTTGTTGTTTTGAAGTCTTTGCAATTTTCTGTCATATTTTTGAAAATTTCTACCTTCTTCGATAAACTTTGTGATGTTGTGAAGTCTATGAATTAAGAATTTTTTAACTGAAAAAACCAATTCTTGGATTATTTTTCATCGTAGTTAACCGGCTAAGTAAATGTTCATGCTTCGTTTCGAGATTTATTAAGTCACATAAAACTTGAATGAAGTAATGAAGCTAGGTATTTTGTTTTTTGATTGGCACAAAATCGTTAAGTAAATAAACCAGAAACTATCATGTTTGTGTGCTTTGAATTATATTGAAAGGTTGTGCTCATTTCAGTAATATGAATATTGAATTGATGTGACCAATACTGGATGAAAATCCATAAATAAAATTTACGTAGCAACTGAATCACATGATTTTCATAAAAATTAGTTTCTCTTTCTCTATAATTAAAGTAGTAGCTGGAAATTTTCTCCTCTTTGCTAAAAAACGCTTCTCACATCTTCTTCTTATTTGAAATTAAAAAATCATCGTTGATTTGATGTAAGTATTTTATCAATGATCCTAGTTCCCAATTGGTTCCAATCAGAAATAGGTAGGTATTTGAAAAAGGGAATTCTTCAAATGAGGCAATAAGATAAGAACTGTATTGAGAATAATGTATACCTACAGCTGTGTGTGCTCTATCTCGATGTTGAAAATTACCTTCTATTGCGATATTCATTAAAATTCTGTTCAGTTATAAAAGGCATGATAATTTCTTCTTTATAATGTTCTGCTGTTAGATCTCTGGCTAATAGCACACCAAACTCCAGTATTCTGGATTTTGGCTGCTCCACATCCTCCTATTTTGAGGATCGACATATCCAAAAAGATGACACTAGCCTTTATCAAGAAAAAAATTGATTCAGGTTATCAATGAATTGGTTGAGAAACCTTGACTGAAGGCCATACTATGAGGGAAATCAACATCTTAAATTTCCTGATAATAGGTCAAACTGTATGGAAACAAATGGATGTCTTCGTAAAACAGTACCTACTTTGGAAAGATTGATATAATCTGAACCAACATTGGAGTACTCGTTTATCGTTACTAGCGATAGTATATTTCCATTAGCCTTCTTTTCCATCCCCATTTCTAAAATAGGATTCAATAAAATGCTTTTTGCATGTCGATAAAGACCATCTTTGAAATTTGCGGATAGTTTTGATAGAAAAACAATGCAGAAAGCTTACTTGACAGTTTATCTTTACCTGGAAAATGGTACAGCAGGAACAAAGAATTACGTTAAGACACAGAAAATCGTCTTTCCAAATTCCGTAGCTCATATGTATATGAATTGTTTTGAACGCATTAAATAACAATAAAAGGATAATTTATTCAACAGCTATTGCAATAATGTTTCTAATGGCCATATGTACCGTTTCATTAAATGAGATTAATTCCTTAAACATCCTTCTTTTCCATAGAGATTCTATGCTTAAATGTTTAACGACGTTTAAGCATAGAAGAGCTTAAGCTTCGTTCAATCCATAGACATAGAAACTATATGTCTATGGTTCAATCAAACGGTGCATACGGCTATGAACTAAACATTTATGATGTCATTGTCTTTTCAAAATAAAAAGTGCCATCGCAAGCAGAAAAACCAATGAATTCAATATAGACTAATACAAAGAAAAATATAATACCAACGCCGAAAGGATCAAGAAATTTGGTAACCTCATTTTGGTTGTTGAATAAGATGTCAACATTCTCTAGGAATGCTTCCCTAGAGAAAAATGAGATTTTCACCTTCCAGAAAAAAATTCTCCGCTTGTGGCTGACTTTATTATACGTATGTATGTGCTTAGATGAAAAATTTCTCCCAAATGGAACATTCTATGGGATGACCTAATGGATTATGACCGAAGAATGTCGGATTTCTGCTTCTTCCAGCTTCACAAAATGAAATAAATGAGGAGTTACAGATCTGAAGTGGGTTGAATAAACCTGAATCATTTTTATCACCGAGAGATCTGTATTACGATCCTCATATACCTTCATCCCTCTTTTCGAAATCCCTGGTAATGCCTCTCTCAATTCTCATCAAATCTTGACGTAGGTAGCCGTTTCTCCTACCCGCTCATGTACCCGAATTATATCCGGAAAAATATCCTGGAAGTGGATTTTGATTCAACTGGATTTCACACAAATGAAGCCCCCAAATATTGAGGGAAACTCATTTTTGATGGGCAATTTCTTCGATCAGGAACTTTGTTTTATTGCCGGAGTTGATTGATATACTCGTTAGTGTGGCAGAATTTGTCTTAAGATATCAAGGTTGTCGCAGAATAAAATTAAATTTTTTGAGTGAGATATTCCAAATAATACCTGAAAAATTCAATTCCGAAATATAATCCTATACAATCATGTCATTGCGCTAACTTCTAGTTCATTAATAGGTACACTGAAGTTAATTATTATTCTCAATAGCTTTCGTTCAGATAACCTACGCCACTGTTAACGACCCTAGTTCTGTCACTTTAGCTTGACATAAGCCTCAAATGACGTCATCAGCTACCCGACGAATTGATGAACTGCGCCTCCTTTGCTATATCTTCTTGGGTTAACAGTTTACACAGAGCGAGCACAGAGGGAGAAAAATGGAGGATACTCAAAGAAATAGTGCCTATTACCACAACTTCTTATCTCATTAAAATACTACACTATCTGTTGAATACGTTGCCCCAAATGAAATCATACATGTTTTAAATTATGCGTATAACCTCATTATAGTTGGGGAGCCGACGATGCTAAATCGGAATTTACTCGAGCATCGTGGAGACCTAGTGGATTTTGAAGATTAGATGGTAGAAAGAAAAAAGGTTCTATGATGCACTTTCAGCGGTGGGGAAAGCGTCTGCAGGTTTTCAAAGATGTAAAAAAAAATTGTCAGGTGTACATACTCGAGCGTGCCACATTAAGATACTGTATATGCCTTACGTGTCACTGATAATAAATTAGTGTCAATCTGACAGTTTGCGTGGTGGGGCTGGCCGTACGGAAGAGCTGAAAATGGGAATTTTTTTTTTTATGAGAGTGTCAGATTTTTAGAGGATATGTTAATTGGACCCAAAGGAATCTACTTTTCAAGGTACTGACAATACGGACGAGACGCAAGGTAACAGCGGTCCTTTGAAAATGCAAAAAAAAATCGTTACTTGTACATACTGAACTTGTCAGATTTTCATACATATGGTTAATCTCGGTGTCGCAGACGTGTTGGCCCATTATGCCCATTATTCTGACACTAATCAGGCGGGGTTTTCGTAATCTGACTGTTTGTAGATGATAACGAGGAATATTCTTAGAATATCTCCCTTCCTGTACCTACCTCTAATAGTTTCTGTATTCAGTATGAAATTTGTGGATGATAAAATTCTATACAACTTTTGTCTGAAGCAATTTTACATACTCTTGACCGTTTTCGAGTTAGATGGCGATAAGGGCGAGGAGCTTAGCCACACATGGGAAAGGCCAAGGTCAATGTAGAAGCCTAATGTACAGGGTGGGCAAAATTCGTTGTTTATAGAGAGGATCTCGAGAACTAAAGCATCTAGAAGAAAACGGATGACGGAGCTCATTTTCGAAGAAACTAAGAATGGTGAAAACCGCAGCCTCCTAGGATACTTCGTTTTTGAGTTTGTCAATTTCGTGAAGTTCTCATAACTTTTTTATCCTTGAAAATACAAATCTGAAACTTGAACCTTCTATAGGCACTTTTTAACGTAGAATCCTTTGATGGGCTCAAAATAATAGGTGTTTCATTTTTTTAAATGCAAACATTTATTGAATTTGATATTTTTGAATTGGAAAAAAATCTCTTGTCAGTAGATTCTACGTATGAAAGTGCCTAAGAAGGTTCAAGTTTCAGACCTGTAACTTCAAAGAAAAAATGTTTTGAGAACTTTTCGGAGTCGTCAAAATCTCAATTTTTGTTTATAACTCAAGATCTGAAAATGATAGGCCGATTCTGTTTTTAGATTTGGATTAGTCATGAAAAAAGAGCTCGAGAATGTGTCATCTGTTTTCTTCTAGCTGCTATAGTTCTCGAGATCCCCTCAGTAGACAACGAATTTTGCCCACCCTGTACATTCATCGCCACATATCTCAAAAACGTTGAATCGTAGAAAAAAATGCTTCGGACAAAATTTGTAGAAAATGTAATGCTCTGCAAATTTCATGATGAATGCAAAAACAATTGGAATCCCAGGAGAGCAGATATTTAAAAAAATACTGATTTCTGTGACCTTAATGACCAATTTTTATTGTTTCGGCTTGCTGAAACTTTCAGATTATATTTATTCTTGAATCATTAGCTGCAAAATAAGAAAAAAGCTACTGCGCTCGAGAATGTACACGTGAAATTTTTTTTTACAATTTTCAACATGTAAATAACCGCATATATCTCAATCTGACACGCGCGATTATGTACAATGAACGTTTTTTTTTTACTATTCTGACAGGCTGTCCTAGACAATTCCCCTTATATCCAGATCCAATTCTTGATAGTGGTACTCTACAGGGTCCAAGGTATCTCCCCTTATATTAATCTGACACGCTCTAGAAAATCTCGAATTTCTCTCTTGAGCTCCTGAACTATTGAACCTGCATTGAATTTTACACCTGCATCTCAAGTCGAAGATCGCAAATTTTCGTCGATAAGTGGGCTCGATTATAATACAATAGCAAATTAGAAATTTTTCCTTCCTGCAGAACTAATCTTCTCATATAGTTGGAACTTCATAGCTCAGTATCCTCATCTGAAGCAGAACTAATCTTCTAATATAGTTGGAACTTCATAGCTCAGTATCCTCATCTGAAGCTGTATGAAAATAATTAACCAGAAACGTGAACTTGCAATCGTCACCTATTAGTCGTAAAAATCCAATCTGATTCTCGAACTACTGCTCTAATTACCATACTAGGCTTTCCAACGGTGGCCCCTAAAGCACCTCATCAACCCTCCATAAATGAAAAACTGTAAAAGGCCATTTATGAGAGTTTCCAATGTCCTCGTTCCACTCATAACCAACGTCCGGGTCGCACTCGACCCCCATCAACTGCTATTTTTTCCATTTTCCACTTTTAATTCTCCGTCAAAACGCACGAATGCGAAAAGCTTGTATGTAGAATCTTCCCAATCTCTTTGTTGGCACCAAACCATTGTTTTTGCGGCGTCCGGGATAGGGTTGCTCAGTTGCTGATGTTTCGAAATGGGTTTTGTCCTCCGGAAAATTAAGCACGGACGGGAATGGACTGAGAGGGTTGTGATTACCCCCGGTGAAGATTCGGCTGACACTTTTCTGATACCCCTGGAATTGGATAGCAACAGCCGTTTCTTGTTTTATTGAATGCGGGAAATGAAGAGGATGTAATCTGCAAGATACTAAACAACGTAGGAGAAAGAATTCGTGCAGATAAATTTGTTGCAATTGGCTTCCTATAAATGGTGACTTTGGATTTTCTTATAATGTCGCTTTTAATTAGGGGTAATCTGATTTGGAAGAATTTGGAAAGCATATTTGGACACTTCAGTTGTTTAAAAGTGAACTCAGCAGCAAATGAAGTGGGACAGCGGAAAAGTTGCACAAGATTTACCAGTTATAACATTCTTCTTCTTCTGGTACCATGACCGTTTAACGGTCATCGTTGGTCATCATGTTGGCTATACTGTTGACAACTATTGCTTTATTGACAGTTCCTAGGAAAAGTTGGACTGTAGATTTGCCGTCCCATTGCCTCAAATTCTTCAACCACGATGTTCTCCTTCTTCCTGGACCACGCCTGCCCAGGATTTTTCCCTCCATAATGAGATGTAAGATCTCGTATTTCTCTGGGTGTCTTATGTTATGACCAAAGTATTCCAATTTGCGTCGTTTGATGGTTTCAACTACTTCTAACTCTTTGGCCATGCGATTGAAAGCTATGTTGTTACTTATCCTATATATCTACCCAGTTGATCTTTAGTAATCGCATATACACCCACATCTCGAATGATTCCAGACGTTTGAGCATTTTCTCGGTCAGTGTCCATGCTGTCATGCCGTACAGGAGAACTGGAAAAACATAACAGCGCACCATCTTCATTCGCAACCTCAAGGTCAAGTCGTGACTTGTTAGTACTTTTTTTCATCTTCACGAAGGCGCTCGACCATGATACCATTATCCACAATATCAGGTTATAACGTTAACAATATACTTATTATGTTGAATTTTTACCCCGAGATGTAAATCAATATCTTTTTTTGTCGACCTGAACAAAAAATGACATTTTCCGTACTAATTTCCAAACGAAAAGTCGACTATTTTTGAAGGCGAGCACTTTTCGTACTGATTCACTTTTCGTACTGATTTATTTTTGGGGCTTTCATCACTAAGCAATATATTAGATCCTGGGGTGATTGAATCAATTCTGTGAATAAAGAATTTGATGAAAACTGTGACAATAACTGTCATTTGAAGTTGTCAAATTAATGTTTAACGGATACGGCTAGATTTAACTAATGAATTAGGAACGTGGTGTGAATGTTAGTGTTCAGTATAATCAAGAATGGATAGTGATAGCAATATGGATAACAGTAACGCTTCACCAAAGCTCAGGGAATTGGCAATTACTGACACCTAGAAGAGGCCATAACACTTGTAACTTCTTACTTTCATAAAGGTATCTGAGGTCGACGAAAAAATGTAATATGCTCCTCGGCAGAAAACTGTATATATTGTCTCGCCTGCTTGATATACTCGGCTGCAATACTTTTCGTGCTCATTAACTTTTCGTACTCATTTAATTTTCGTCCGACTGTTCGTCACTAAGCTATAGGTATATTAGATCTCGGGGCGATTGAATCAATTTTGTGAATACAGAACTTGATGAAAACATGAGTGCCTGTGATATTTAATGTTGTCAAATTAATGCTTTACGAAATCGGCTAGATTTCACCAGTTAATTAGGTACATGGTCTGAATGTTAGTGTTCGGTATAATCAAGAATGGATAGTGATAGCGATATGGATAACATTACGACTTCACCAGAGCTCAGAGAATCGGCAATTACAGAGACCTAGATGAGGCCATAAAACGGATAACTTCTTACTTTCATAAAGTTATGTGAAGTCGACGAAAAAATGAAATATGTACCTCGACAAAAAACTGTCTATATTGTCTCGCCTGCTTGCTATCCTCGGCTGCGCCTCGGCTATCAATTTGCAGGCTCGACTGTAATAGACAATAACTATTGTCTAAATGTGACTGGCGTAGTGTTTATTTTTTCAATCACTTCTTGTTGTACAAGGTGTTTTTTGGGGAAAAATTTGGTAAGAATAGAGCGCATTTTTTTATACTGGGTGGATTGTCAACTCGAGACATCTTGGCCACATTTCAGATACAATGCTATATTCCATTCACTTTTATTTTAGCACTCGGTTATCTTGGAAATTTGGCACACTGTGTAAAGTACGTGAATGTGAGGTTATGACGCTTGTAAAACATTTTTGGGTTTTAAATCAGCGCTATGTTGTATGTTCTATGTAAAACTCTCAGTAATTACGTATTTTATCACAATGTCGAATCACTTCGGAAAATATGAAGTCGAAAATATGTGACGAACATAATTGACGTTTATACGAACTGATTGAAGGCATACCAAATATAGTTATTTGTATGGAAAATATAAGAGACTATTGGCTCATCATATGCAGTAGCTTGAAGAGAGTTAATGTTGGTTATCTTCTTTGGCTAAAGGTTGAAGACGTTACCTCAGTTGTAGTTTTCAAAAAAAAACAATTTTTCGCATTCGTTCACCTTAAAGTAAAATCTCCACCACTTATTTGGGTCTTCCAATAGAAGGAAATTCTTGGTAATTGTCTTAATTCCCAATCTTTCTGATTGTGGGAACATTAAGCTAAAATATAAGTCGTTTAAATCAAGATGAAACATTATAATATAAATTAACTTACATTGAATATGTTCGCTATCGTCTGATATATTGTATATATAGAATATCAGGGTTACCTACAATTTGAATGAGCAGTCCTGAATTCTAAATAGCACTTCCTGAAACCCTGTCTTCTCTCTTTCTCAATGACTTTCGGAATTTTTGTAATATCAATTGATATTAATTGTGGCAACGCTGTTATGACATCAACGACATTTTATGAGGGCCAACCTTACTCCGTTCTAGTTACAAAAACTTGAAAAAATTATTTCATGGCCAACCGAGTGCTACAATAATAAAAGTGAATTGAGTATACGAGCCTGTAACTAAGTTAAAATATTATGTATTGATTGGATAGAATTTGGAATATGCAGAATACACCTTTGTTTTGTGCCTGCAAATTGGCACAAGGGGTTTATAAGTGGGTGCGACACTTTTCCTGATTGGATAAAATATAAAATCGAAACTTCTATTCAACTATAATCTCTGTTTTTCCCCAGTCTACGTCGCAATTGGATAAGAATTGTCTACCGCCTCTTTTTCCCTTGAAATCCCACTAATCCAGACTAACACTGTGCAGTATTTTAATTCGAGTTTCTCGTGCAGATCAGTTCCTTGCGTTTTATGGAAATTGAAGGGCGTTGGAAATTGAATTTCCATTTATTCCATTTAAAAGCCATTAGAGGGAAACTTCGAATTTTGCCGCGAGATTTTTAGTTGGACAATTGTCTTGCTAGAAGAAGACTCGTGAGACCTTCTGAGCTCTAGTTATTTTCATTCATTACCCATTATATATAGGAAAAATGGAAACTAAACATCCTGTTCTATTGGGCTGAAAAATATCGTTCTATCATTGGTGATTCCTCTCCGTACTATACTGTATATTATGGTGATTAAAGGTCAAATAGGTGCATTTGCTAGACGAGTGCCTCAACTCCATGTAGATCTGTGATTGTGGAAGATTAAAATGAGAAATCGGTTTTGTACCACCAATTGCTGCTTCTGGATAGGACGCGTAGTAAAAGATGGGTGAACACCTAGGACGCCGACATAATTGTCGGCTCCGATACTCCCAAGAAGCGAAAACGTTCCTTCTGTTACAAAGACCTTAAAATCAAGGCTTAATATCGGGTGAGGGCGTTGAGAACCCCTATAGCTCTTCGTAGCAGTTAAAATACTTGGGAAGCTTCACGAATACTAGGGTTAACCTGGACACGGAAATACACAACTGTATCAATTCAGCATCACGGGCATTCTGTAAGGTAAAGGACAGAGTGTTTCAAAATCACGAACTCAATCTGAAGACCAAGACAGCAGTGGTCCTCCCAACGCTTCTTTACGGAGTCCCTACAGGCGACACATTAAACAGCTCGAACAAACGCAACAACGTCGTCTAAGACAAATAATGCACATCAGAAGGTTCCACAAAGTTTCAAAAGCAGAAGTCTTGCAGCGCGCGAGTTGTATAACAATAGAGACTCAAGTAACGAGGGCCCGACTGAGATGGAGCGGCCACATTCTGAGGATACAAGACACAAGACTCCCCAAAATAGCTCTGTACGGCGAATTCACAGAGGGATCTCGGAAACCAGGAGGCCAGTATAAGCTGATTAAGGATATAGTGCATCAATCCCTAAAAGCAGTTAATGCCAATCATAACTGGGAACAACTAGCGTTAGATAGATCACAGTGGAGGTCTTTGGTCCACAGCTATAATGGAGACTCGAGAAGAATAAGGCGGTGGCCAGATCTGGTTGGTGACTATCCATGCCCAGAGTGTGGAAGGATCTGTAGGTCACGGTTGGATCTCTTCAGTCACAGGAGGGCACACAGTTGCAAGTAGCCCTAAGAAATCATAAGTTAGATCGCAACGATAGTCTGGTCTTTTTTGTCTTTTTTTAGATTTATTCTCGGTAACGAGACGATATGCAGCAATGAAAAATGAATGAACGAATGAGCACTTCGTAGTGCCCTTCGTCTATAGGGCATTGTGTCAATGATGTTAGCAAGCAATTTTTGAGGAATGTTTTGCCAAATGTTCGTCAATGTTGGCGAGCGGTAGGTCAGGGTAGTGTTGCAATTTATGTGATTGTGCAGACCAGACACGTTCAATACAATTTTTGGTATGGAGAGGCAGCGGGTCAATACATTCATTGTATTATCGATTAATGGTATGATGTTCATTATACCGTTGACCCCGTTCTCGCCACAACAATGTTCGCTCATCAGACTCATCAGTCATATACAGAGTAAGTCTTTGACTCGTACAAATACCAGTTTTTCCGGTTCGGCCCTGATAAGAAGATATAGCCATTGTAAGTTTTCATAATGAGCTTTCAAAATTACCTACAGAATATCTAGCCAAATTTGTGACACTACACATATGTGGATCTTTTAAACAGAGTTGTATTAAGCCAAAGTTCCCAATTTTTCGAATATCACAGATACTTTTCTATTTTTGTACATCAAATAACTCGAAAACGGCGCTTTATACGAGAAAATTTGAAGAATACTTTTATTTTACAAATCGTCCATATATTCATTAAACAGCGTGGAACTCAGTTTCAGGAGTTTTTCTTTGAATTTTTGGTAGTTATATGGTATGTAATGCCTGTAATGGACATAATCAGAAAACTGGAAGCCGTGGGTGATATCTTGTGTTCGAAAAAGATTCATCAAATGAATAAAAATAAAAAACTGTATTCCGAAATTCATTCCATTCGACGAAACCGTTTGTGAAATAGAACAAAAATAACTTTTTTGAATGGTTTTTCAACAGCCTGTATCTTCTGAACCGAGACGATTCGGAAAAAATGAAAAAGAAAAAGTTTCTCTTTCGACCTCAAGAATCTACTGTTGAAATATTTGTACGAGTCAACGACCCACCCTGTATACATCTTTATTTTTTTCGATTCATTTCAACATGTAAGTTTTTGTAAAAGTCTTTGTGTTTACTACATTACTTAACTTTTGTACATGTTATAACAATGGATATATTTTCAGAGAATTTTTCTGTGTTTGTCTTCTGTTTTCTTACGACCTTTCACCTCAATTCTGAAGCGGTCGAAACATATGTAGCAACATTTTATTTCTTAAAATTGAAGTAGACACGAAAATGCCATCTTTTATTTGGGATACTAGTATTAAACATTGTCAAATTGAATAGAGTGGTCTTCAAGAGGAGTTTATACCACGAGATTTTTCCGCCATCCGTATAAGGGAGGAAAAACTTCCAGAATATGGGGTGTTGTCAGAACGCTCAGTAGTAGTTACGAATATTGCAATAGATTCTACTTTCATCGAAAAGATGGCTGCACTTTACGAACGTCTTTTTTCACTTTCAGTAGGTTTCGAATTGTAGACAATGGCGAGACTTTTCTAGAAATTTTGTTATGTAGTTGTTCATTGAAGAAATCATTACACCTCGGAAAGTTAATGACATGAATGAACATTTATTCTTCAATGAAGAAATTTTTTATTTTTTTTTCGTTTCACGAATAAATAAATTTTTGGCTTTTCGAGACTGATTGAATCGAATTATAAAGATAACCTCATAGAAATTAGTCGTTCCTGACTTAAGATATAACTTTTCGCGTCTTGAACTGGCTAAAACGGTTCTGACCCCTCTTAAAATCATAAGTTTTTGAAGACTGGGTTAATCGTTTATGAATAAAAGAACGCTCAGTGAATTTAACATCGGATAATTTCCCAATCCGAGCTCCAATGTCACCGTTTACGCTTTTCATCACGAAAATTGATAACTTCCAAGATGAGAAGGCAAATATACTCTCGCATATTTTCTGCCCCTACATCCACCTCCCGTTTCGCTCACGAAGACATTTCTGCTCATTCTATATTCAATGTAATCTTTTTCAAGAATATTTCCTTAGGATTCAACTGCGACGTAATGAATTTTTCTTTCAGAGCCGTCTTCCATATTCGATAAGGTAGTTTTCAATATCTGATGCGGTTCCTCACTTATTTCCCTTCTATTTTCGGAGGAAACAATTTTGGAACCATTCAATATAGAATTAAATTGGTGGAACACCCCTCCCCGATGTGTCCTCCGGGGGGTCATCAGAGAATTGAATGGCGAAAACAGAAAATTCAAGTGGAATTGCTTTTTGCAAACATGGTGAATTGCGTTTGGCAATTTATGTAGTAGAATTTTTTTTTATTGGATCTGCTCTGAATAATGTCTACCTACTTCACGTACCAAATTCATATCTTCTGTATTAAAAGTCTTGAAGGAAAATTTTCCTTGAGTTCAATTCTTACTATTAACGTTGTCCAGTCATAGTTTTGTAATTGGAAGTTGAATGAGAGATAAAACAAATTAAGATTAGTATGGAAAGTGATAATAGTTTTTATTTTTCAAACAATTCATTAGAAAAAAATGATTGATTACGTAAACTAACATACTCTCTACCGCAAAATAAAAATTTTATTTAGTTTTCTTGATTTTCCCAGATTCCCTGGCAACTTTCCTGAAATTACAGGATACAAGTAAAGTTTTTTCCACACAGAATAACTTATTCCTAGAATACGTGGATATATTGAAAAATGTTTAGCCTACCGTAAAACCAAACAAAATTTCAATGTCAAAATATTTTATTACTCAACATATTCTCCTCTGAATTGGATTCATTTATTACACCGAACCTGCAACGCCTCTAGACCTTTCCAAAAAAATGTTTCTTCTTGCTCTGCAAACCAAACCTACACAGCTTATATTACCTCCTGGTTGGAAGAAAATTTACGACCTTTTGAACTTTTTTTCAGTTGAGAAAAGAGATGATAGTCAGATGGAGCCAAATCTGGTGAAAGGGGGGGTGTTCTAGTAATTCAAACCCTAAAACACGAATTTTTTGCATGGCAACATGAGATTTATGTGCAGGGGCGTTGTACTTCAAAAACAAAACACCTTTGGTTAGCTTTCCGCGTCTTTTCTCTTAATTTTTTTCTGTAGAGTGGTCAATATTGTCAATTAGTAATCTCCGGTTACTGTTCTACCCTTATCCAAAAAATCAGTCATGATTACTCCATGGCAATCCTAAAAAACTGAAGCAAGAACTCTTTCAGCAGATTTTTGGACACAAAACTTCTTAGGTTTTTGCGAGCCAGAGTGTCGCCATTCCATCGATTTTTGCTTTGTTTCTGGTTAGTAGAAATGTACCCAAGTCCCATCCATAGTAACAATTCGATTTAAGAAGTCTACATCGTTTTCAAATCGAGCACAGATCGAACGCGATGCTTCTACCTTGTTACCTTTGGTCAACATTCAAACATTTGGGGATCCATTTTGCAGCAATTTTTCTCATGTAAAATTGCTTCAGACCAAAGTTATAGAATTTCTTTATCTACAACCTTCATAATGAATACAAAAACGATTAGAGGTAGGTGCAGGAAGAAAGATATTTGAGAAAAAATGCATTTTTCAAATTTCAAACTGTCAGATTGAGAAACAGCTCCTGATTAGTGTCAGATTAACTGAAATATTGTATCAATCCATGATCAATTACAAATCTTCAATATTGCTCTATATCTAATGCATTCGAGTCCGATTAAGGATTTCAAATATTTACTAATAAATATTCAACACCGAGTAAGCTTTGAGTTGGAAGCCAAGCCCCAATTCAACATCAAAGCTCAATTACGAAAATTTGAAATATCTCCCAAGCGCCATTAGGAATACATCCGTTAATTTGCCGTGGTAAAGTTCGGGAATTTCTTCATCATTATATGGAAGTTCTCCTGAAGTATCAGTCAGATAACTGAAACTTCCAGGAAAGTTCTTTCTGGATGATGTTTGAAGTAGCTTATAGTGTGAAAAAGACAACGAAATTTTAACGATAAGAGCAAAAAGGGCAAAACTTTTCTCAAGCGATAAAGCTTTTCTGCTCATTGAATCAGTTCTAACACTCACACAGAATAGATTAAAGATAATTTGGACAATCACGTGATCTTCATTCCTTCGAAAAGAATAGCTTTTATTAAATATTCAGTTGACAATTGCCTGCCATTCTTTCAACTTCTTGTTTTGCGAGAATCTATAATATGATATGCTTCGATGTCATTGTGTTGATATTAATCGTTGTTGTTATTTTATTTGAAGAAAATTTTTGCTATTCTTCATGTTATGATGAACTCAAATATGGTTGCCAAGATCTCTCATGTTTGTTTTTTGAAATATATGGTCCAAAAACCAGAGAAGTCATCTCAATTCATACACTAAACAAAACAAAGAACTATAACGCTTCTTATACTGACAAATATTTAAACATTACTTAATTTTATTACAAATGTGGTTATTATTATAGTTGGCAGATGACAACTTATATCGATTTAAGTAAGGCCTTCGACTTGGTGAATCGAAAAGCGCTATGGAAAATCATGGGACGCCTTGGAGTACCCGAAAAATTCTTATAGCAGTGTGTAAATGCCACCATCCATACAACACGCTCTACAACCGATCATTTCTTAATCAACTCTGGAATAAAACAAGGCTGCCTGTTAGCGCCTTTACTATTCAATATTTTCGCCATAGCTGTCTCGATAACTGCTGACATGAGCAAGAGGTGTTGGATTGAGATAAAGATTTCATGGTGGCCTGTTTGACCTGAAGCGCCTCAGAGCAAAAACCCGTGAAAAGTTTATCACAGAACTTCAATATGCAGACGACTGCGCACTTATCGCTAGCAGCTCAGAGGATCTACAGATAATGTTGGACACTCATAAACATATATAAGAAGCTTCAGGCCTTAGACTCAATATTGACAAAACCAAAATCCTGGTTAGTCCGCCAGAAAACCTTCAAACAGATATAAATAAGTCTAGAGGACACAAATACTAGGGCTAACCTGGATATGGAAGTACACAACCGCATCAATTCGGCATAACGGGCATTCTGGAAGCTAAAGGAAAGAGTGTTTCAAAATTACGACCTCAATCTGAAGACCAATACAGCTGTTTACAAAGCAGTGGTCCTCCCAACGCTTCTTTACGTAAGCGAAAGCTGGACGCACTACATGCGACATATTAAACAGCTTGAACAAACGCAACAACGTCATCTAAGACAAATAATGCACATCAGACGGCTCCACAAAGTTTCAAATGCAGAAGTCTTGCAGCGCGCGAGTTGTATAACAATTTGCACTCAAATAACGAGGGCCAGACGCAGATGGAGCGGCCACATTCTGAGGATGTATTGCACAGGACTCCCAAAGATAGCTCTGTATGGCGAGTTCACAGAGGGAGCTCGGAAACCAGGAGGCCAGTATAAGCGGTTTAAGGATATAGTGCATCAATCCCTAAAATCAGTTAATGCCAATCATAACTGGGGACAACAAGCGTTAGACAGATCACAGTGGAGGTCTTTGGTCCACAGTGATAATGGAGACTCGAGAAGAATACAGCGGCGGCCAGATCTGGTTGGTTGTCATCCATGCCCTGAGTGTGGAAGGATCAGTATGTCACGGTTAGGTCTCTTCAGCCACAGGAGGGCACACAGTTACAAGTAGCCCAAAAAAATTATAAATTTGATCGCTAAGATAGTTCTGTCTTTTTGCAGATTTATTCTCGGTAACGGGATACAGCAATGAATGAATGAATGGATAGGTCAAGTAATAACCCCTTGAAATCAGAAATGTAAAATCACTTGAAACCAAACCAGTAATTTAAATACGTCCGTTCCATTTTGTTTACATTCTCTTCGGAACTTGCCTGAAAAAATGATCCCTTGGATAAAATGAGCCTGTGCTGTTACCCCAACAATTCAATTTTGTTTATCTTCCTTGCAGGGCGAGCAATGTATCAGGGGAACGATCGCCTTTCGAAGGGTCCTGCTGCGGGTCTGGCTATCACACTGTAGACTCGACGCCCTTAGGATCGCCGGAAGAAATTGAGGTGCCGAAATATAGAGTCGTTATGCTCGGTGACGCAGGGGTTGGAAAGACCGCTCTGGTCTCACAATTCATGACCTCTGAATATATGAACACCTACGATGCCAGTTTGGGTGAGTGGTGTATTCAGTTCTTTTTGTTCCCAAGCTTTTTTCGATCATTCCCATCTGGAGAGAGAAAAGTTTGAAGTATTACGAAGGGAAATGGTGGAGATTATATTTATGATTAAGGTTGGGGGTTGACAACCTTCAAATTATTCCATTAAGATATGGAGCTGATCGGTTTCAAGTCGAATTGAATAAAAACCAATTTAATAATTGCTTCTTGAGTGAATACAGACGAGGAACTATGACGTTCTAGCCTTCTATTTTATTCAGTCTCACAGAGTTAACGAAATCCATTATTATTGCGTAAATTCTCCGATATTCAAAATTATTTCAAACTAAAAACTACCTATACGTAATTTTCACCAGCATGATTTACTTAATCACGACAAGTGTTTCACTATCACAATAAAACTTCAGATGGGTGATTGTTAACAGTTAACTTTCGCCCATCTGAAGATGCTACTGTGAACTAAATCATGTTAGTGAAAATCTTATCCTTCAGTTTTCAGTTCAATTGTGGATTTTAATCTAGTATTTATTGGCCACATCGATTCAACAAATTTTTTTTTTATAACGCAGCGTCATTGTACCATATGCTGGCATTTTAATGAAGAAAATCTACATAGGGTGTTCCATTTGGAGAGGAACCACACTCAATATCTTGGCCCCCATGCAAAATGAGGTTTGCAGGGGGACATTTCATAATATGGTTGATTCCAATCAATTTTTATCAACCCCATGAGCGTGATAACATCAGCACACCCTAAAATCTTAAAAAGGAAAGACAGAAGGGTTGAGTGACACCTCGTTTTGGGGGTAGTTCGATTGATGGTACCTTTTTGAAACGACCAAAATGTACATCCATATAGCAACTAAAACCTACAAGGAGCTTAAATTTAATTATTTGAAAATTGATCCACAGGGTGAGTCTTTGACTCGTACAAATATTTTTACAGTAGATTCTTGCAGTCAAAAGAAATAATTATTTCCAATACCATTTTTCCGATTCGGCCCTGATAAAAGGGTAGAGCCATTTGACCCATTTGAAGTTTCCATAATAAACTGTGCCACCCCTGGAAAAACGAATTTACCTCCAGAATAACTAGCTTAATCTGTTACACTACACATCTGTGAATCTTTTAAACAGAGTTGTATTCAGACAAAGTACCCAATTTTTCAAATTTCACAGATACTTTTTAATTTTTGAGCATCAAATCACTCGAAAATTGCGCATTATACGAGGAAATATTAAGAATACTTTTATTTTACGAAATATTCAAATATTTATCAGATAGCGTCCAACTTAGTTTCAAGAGTTGGGTTCTTTGAATTTTTGGTATTTTTATGATACGTCATAATTAGAAAACTGGAAGACGTGGGTGATTAAGATGTCTAAAATACTGGTGTGTGCACTCGTCACTTTTTGCAAGCATCAACATTTCAGAGAATCGGGGATATGGGATCAGTTTCGTGGCGGCGCCACCGTCATTTGCTTCGTTCTATCCTTGTTCTACCAAAGGAAGTCCAATGATACTCTCTCGTTTTATTTTGTTTTGCGTTGATATCGAATATTGATCAACGAATTCAAAATATGAACTGGCGCATTTTGTCAGCTTTAAAGGAATATTTGTGATTTACAGTTTAATTTTCGTTGTAAAAACAAATCTGTCAATATTTCAACACTATCGAATAAGGATTTGAAGGAGTATTTACTATTCTTCTTCAAGATAATTTCTTGTGACAAATTGAATTCGCGAGGGGGGTAATTCAATATGGTTTTAATAAAACACAGTTGATTGATCAAATATCCAATATATTCAGTTGACGGAAAGGGAATTTTTACTATATCTACTCATGAAGAACAGACTCGAATAGATTTAGTATTTCTGTTTCTCAATACATGCCCATAAGTCACATTACGTATTTCAAATACATCAGTTTCTTTGTATTGCTGAAGTTGCCATAAAACTTAGCTATATCCGTCTCGAATGTTCTTTCATCTGATTTGGTTCTGCTTCAAATTCTAAAAACATCGAATTCTTAGCTGTAGTTTTTGATTGTCTATACAGAAAACTGAACGACATGTTGAATAAATGAATGTTCTGCACCCTTTCTCGAAACTAATACATTTTCACACACCAATAATCGCTTATAAATACAACATATTCGTAAGTCGTAGGAAAGTATTCAAATTATTTTCAAATATCAATTGACAATGCTCTGTCAAATTCTAAACAGCGCTACCTACAGTGTGGGAAAAACGAAACTGATCCCATATCCCCACGAAATTAAAAACAAAATCCAATCAGTGAATACACCAGAGTTTTAGACATCTTATGGTTGATATATTGTGCTCGAAAAAGATTAATCAAATAAATGAAAAACTATATTCCGAAATTTATTTTATTCGATAAAACCGTTTGTGAAATAGAATTAAAAATAACATTTTTTATGATTTTTCAACAGCCTGTATCTTTTCAACCGAGCCGATTCGGAAAAAATGTAAAGGAAAAAAGTGTTTCTTCTGACCTCAAGAATCTACTGCTCAAATCTACTGTTATTTGTACGAGTCAAAAACTCACCCTGTATATGTTGAAAATTATTGAAATAAAAATTGGTACCGAAATTTTGAAAAAATTGATTAAAACTTATAAAGTTAATGTTTAATTTGATAAATTTGGATAATTTTCTGTGGAACACAATTCTGATCAGGATTAGGGAGTACGAAATTATTTTCCATTTAATTGCAGATGATGAATTTGGAGAAAGAACAGTATCCATTCTACTGGATGGGGAGGAATCTGAAATGATTTTCATTGATCATCCTGCATCGGAAATGTCGGTGAGTATATCCATGATCATAAAATTCAAAGAAGACTATTTGTAATTAGGTTTTTCTTCAAACTTTTCAATTCCCATGATGCTGTTCTCTTTCATATAGTCCAGTTGGATTTCTCTCTTATTAAATCCGTTCAGAATCATTGCCGTGTGGTGCTAAATTTTATGAATTCCCGAACAAAGATAATGGCTTATTCGAGTGCTCGAAACTCAGACGAAGGATTGTATTTCGCAAAACTGGAACAGACGTTTGGGCTTAACGACTTTTTAACCAACCATAAACCCTTTATGGTGAGGAATTCAATGGGTCTGAGTAGCTACTCTGAATATGTATGATCCCATGGGTTGCTAGGTGACGGAGTATTTATTCATTATATTTTATGGCGTCTGCCAGCACTAAACGAGCTTCAACGATTTTTTTTATCAATTTATACGAGTCGGAATCGTCACACACAAAATTGAATTCGTAAAGGTGCGAGCAAGTAGTTTTTCATTTTCATTATATTGTTCAAAATTTGATATCTCCTATTATATTTCTTGCTGATCCGCTTGAAACATTCTTATTAGGTACTGATTCTGATTGCTTAGCTTTCCCCAAAATGGAAAATCAAATTCGAAAATATTGAATTTTGCGTTCACAATCAGTTGTACATCCTGAAACTGTCTGTATGACCCTCTCATAGCGAATTGAGGCATTCATTCTCCTGGGATGTGGAAGGAAATATTTTGATCGAAGTTATCCAAAAAACTTTCAATGAAAGATTTAAAACGAAAAGTTAAAAATTCGATCTTATGGAGAATGCTTTCTGAAATATCTTTGGCAAGTAAAGTCGAAAACTTTTTTTTCTTCGTTCAGCTTTACATCGTTTAGGTAAATGTTGAATGGCAAATGAATTTTGAAATGCAATATCTCCTGATATATTTTTACAATCTTATTCAAACCTCCTGATTAATTAGTAGCATTTCTCAAACTTGACCTCGATTTAAAAATTTAAATTCGAAAATTTTGAATTTTTGGGTGGACAATGAGCATGTGTTCGCTCCTCTGTAAGAATTCAGGCATTCTATCAGTGGTGGCTTGTGATTGTTAATCATGGGACAGCAGATTATTATCCATGCAACTTCGATCCCACTTGTGACCTTGTATTTGTACACAATGAATTTTTGCACTTGGTATTTCTCAATTTTGCAATAAAAATAATTCCCATTTTAAATTAAAAAAACCGAATTTACCGATGTTATAATAGAATGTTCACCAGATACACTCATAAATTTCAGGAAAAAACAAATGAATCAGTTAAGGATAGCCGTGGTCCCCCATAATATACTAACAAACAGAAAATATTGGTTGTTCAACAAGGATTAAGAACGCATAAATAAAAGATTGATTCAAAAGTTATCATAACCTGAAATAGAACCAGACAAAAATCGTCAAGATAAAAATTATTGGTATTCGTAACAACCCTCTCGTCTATCGGCTATATGAGCCAGTTCTGGCAGATTTGAAACTGCCGTATCTGCGTACCTCCAGTCAATTGTTCAATTCCTATTGCTTGGGTCGGCAGTGCTGACCTTCTGTCCATGACAAGCCGCCACTATAACTGTCCTAGGATATTGAGGGAATAGAAGTTGCTTTGAGGTTTTCCAGAAACGCAACAGTTGATGATTTCGTTATTAACTGCACTCCAAGAGAGCATTTCCAAGTGAAATCAGAAATGAATAATGGATAACTAAAACAATTCAATTTCATCGACAATGGTGTCAGAATATAAGTTTTGAGCTCTTTATCTGAAATGATGCATCAAGCGAAACCTTGATGGATTGACAAATGTTTTTTCATTCACATAATATGATATTGAAAATTTCTTCGCCTTCAACCCATAGGGGAAATCGATAGTGGAGATTATCAGATAAAAGGAAGTCGACCTGGCCGAACCAAATGCAGATTCCAACTGAACTCGCTCGCAAATTAAATCACCTTTCATTCCTCATTTCCCGTTCAACTCGTTCCTCTAAATCACGCTTCCATTCCTCTTTCGCAGTGGTATGCAATTATCAAAACGCTCTTTCAGTGCAAGATGAAACCTATGTTATCTAGCAAGGGTTCTTTTCGTTTACCTGTTATTACTTGCTCATCCACTCTAGCTGCCTTTATTTCCTACCCATAAAGTACTCAGTAGTGAATGCTTCTTCCTACTGAACTTGGAATGTCCAAAATACTAGAATTCGTTCTCTTTCTGGTCTACTTGCCGGAGTATTGTAGTAAATGCATCTGCATTTATCTTGAAATCATTCAACGGGGTTGGTAAATCATGGGGACTACACATATTATAATTGAATATTATATTATAATATTCATTTAAACATGGTGTCCCAGTAAGAATGCGACAAACTGAGACCAAGGTGGACACATATCAAGGGGTTTCATTTGCCTGAGAGCCTTCGTTAAGGATACACAGAGTGTTAATAAGATGTTGAGTGAAATTTCAAAGTTCAAAAAAACTTGTAATCATTGGACTGATTTCAAATTTTGCAGTTGTGTCACCCTTTCCGGCCACCTTCGTTCAACGTGTTTAAAATATGAAAATTCAGTACAACTTACCGGACTAGGAAGTTTTTTGACTTTTAATATACGTTAATGTTAGAGTATCCTCCGCAGTCCACATTGGCACTATAAAATTCGTGCAAGGGTGAACTGAAAGGCCAACTTCTAGGGGTTCTCCTTAGAAATGATCCGTTGTGGGAACTTCCCCTCCAGTAGAGTCAAAGTTGGACGGGATGTGTGGCATGTTGAGGCTTTCTGTGGAAACCACATTTTTTCGAATCCCATTTCTCCCAATGTCGGCCACAAGTATTTATAAATCATGGTTATGTAACGATCACAATTCACAGTGGCAGCAACTGCGTTGTAGTCCTCGGAGAATAAAGCTCAATCATCTCTCTTCCATAAAAACCACACCACAACAGGGATAGGTATCTATCTATGTTGCCAAGACACAATATTTCGAGGAAACAAAATTCACGTGGCAAATCGAAGAAATAACAGAAATGGATAATCATTAATTCAAGTTCATCAAGCTAAATTCTGGATAATGCTGCAAGATTTAAATACTTTCCTACTTCTTGAACACCTATAGGTCCTCTAGTGAAAATTCATTTTTTGACAAAAATTTGCCCTCATTTTAGAGTGATTTGATCATTTATTTTCTCGTTTTGGTTTTAATCAACATACTTTTAATTCAAATTCAGAATTCCAACATCGTTCGGAACATTCCGGACACTTTTTTTTTTCCTTTTTCAGTTCTGAAAAATGATGTAGCACCGTGAAAATCCTGAATTTGAAGGTAATCGAGTTTTTGTTCATGAGTATCGATAAGCCAGGATCAAGGCATTTTCATCCACAGGAATTTTACCGATTTTAGGCACATGAGGGACATACCGTTTCCACACGCCATCGGTAGGTATAAAAGAAGATGTACAGGGGGATTGTTTATATTTTCCCCAATAACTATCTCAGTATTGGTCGTACGGAAACATTTAAATGGGCAAATATTTTTAATGGGCGTTAAGAATTCAGTTCTAGGAAATGGATAAAAGCATCGTAAACCTAAAAATTTTATGTGAACTCTTATTTTTTAAATGGTACACCCTATAAGTATAGGGTGTACCATTTAAAAAATAAGAGTTCACATAAAATTTTTAGGTTTACGATGCTTTTATCCATTTCCTAGAACTGAATTCTTAACGCCCATAAAGTTTATTCCCTTAGTCGGTAAGGCTCTTTCTTCTGATTTCAAATACATATACTTCATTGAGGGTAGTTCAGTTTTCTGAAAATATTGATATTTTCGTCTACATCTAAGGCAGCTGTGGAACGCCACACGACAACGATGCGATTTCTTTATATCAAATTAACCGTGGAAAATAAAACAAGTGATATTTATTTGATTTATTTATTAACTAAAAGTTAAATTAAGTGTTCGGAATGTCCCCCACTTACTTCTACATACAATCGGTATCTTTTCATTGAGTTTTTGAGGGTTTTCCTCTATTTTTGTTGTAATGTATTCAATATTTTACGAACGGGCCATATACACTTTAGATTTCAGATATCCCCCAAAAAAGGTGTCCAATGGGGTTAAGTTGGGGCTGTTAGGAGGCCACAGAGGGCCCCGTTCCTGCCAATCCACATATCGCATCTTTTCATTTTCGACTGGCGTTCTACAGCTGCCTTATATTCAGACGAAAAAACCTATAATATATAAAACTGCCGAAAATAACTTCGATAAAGTATATATATTTGAAACCTGAAGAAAGAGCTTTACCGATTAGGAAAATAAAATACAGGGTGTACCATTTAAAAGATAAGAATTCACATAAAATTTTTTGGTTCACGATGCTTTTATGCATTTCCTAGCACTGAATTCTTATGGCCGTTTGCACCATTTCTCTAAACAACGATTATATTCTTAAACAACGTTTAATTCTTTAACCGGGTTGCACCGTTCCTAAACGTTGATTATAAGGCCCTTAAACGTTGTTTAAACTAAACGCAGACATTTGCTCGATTAAAGCTCGATTAAAACGTTGATTGAAGTAATACTTCAAATTCGATTGACAACTGTGTTTTCTATTTGTGTTGATATAAAATTCGAATTGATAATGGATGATTTGGAAGATGAGATATTACTTGATGATGATCTTGATGCACTTGGCAATATCGAATTTGGATTTCCCAGATATTTTCCCCGTAAAAGAAATTATTTCGAAAGAATGGACCTCACTTCTTTCAGAAGATTTCGTTTAATGAAAGAAACCGTGTTTTTTTTGCCATATATGGAGAATGATTTGGAATTTAATAATTAGTTATATTATACAACTATAAATATTTCAGGAATGATAGTGTTGACCCAATAAATCAATTTCTAGCTACATTGAGGTTTTATGCTAGTGTGGGCTTCTGTTGATAATTTCATGTATCGAAAGGATCAATTCAAATTCAACAGTCCTTTCACAAGAAGGCTTCTTTTCCTAGAGTAATAGGATGTGTTGATGCTACCCATGTTCGCACTTCAAATTCTATACACAACACCGAAACTCTAAAAAAATGTTCAAATTTCCCACCTTTACAACAGAAGTTTAGTCACAAAACCTTGACTTCTTTTTCTTTTTAATTTATCTTCTATGATGTGCTTGGCTGAAATTTTGAATTTTTTATGCTGTGAGTGGTGTTGCCAAACCTATCGATTATTAAAGTAAACAACGATTATGATTCCACGGTGCAAACCGTCAACCGCTAAGCAACGATTAAATATTAAACATCGATTAGTTTAACCATGGTTACCAGCGAAACGATGCATATTTTTTATGGGCATTAATGCCCATAAAAAATACTACAAATTTGCCCTTTTAAACGTTGTCGTACGACCAATATTGACTGAGATAGGGTAAAATATAAACAATCACTCGGTACCCCCACTGGTCAATCTGATATCTGTATCAGAGGTCGTTTTAAGTGATAGTTCAAGCTTTCCTTTTTCCTCTTTGAATTTGAGTGCTTGTTATAGCTTAGAAAAGTACGTGTAGAGATAGGCTTGTGGCCAAGATTTCTTAGGGTTTAATTTTATTTACTTCATCCCTAAATTTTCACCGTCCAAATAGCTTCCGCAGAGGAATCTAAGGGTACGTCGAGTGCCAGAACAACCAGAACACCGCGTCCAGAAGTGAGACACGCTCCGTACTTGGGCACCTCAGTTCAACCCTCAATCCTCCGTCCACCAGACACAATGCAGACGTGTTGAATGTTCTTGTCCAAAAGTACAAAAGACAACATCGATTAAATATTTGGGAGTATATTTTGACCAGCATATAAGATGGGAAGCCCATACTGAGTACTTGAAAAAGCGATGTAAAAAATTAATACCTGTTTTTTATGTACTCCGTGAAACTACGAATAGAATGTGTTTACTTAAGGTTTATGAGTCGTTGGTGGAATCAATATTACGCTATGGAATATCCATATGGGGTGGCTCTTATAACAATGCCCTGGAGGGCTTGCAAATAGTTCAAAAGTACATTTTGAAAATCATACTCAATGTGAGAAAAACTTTCAGTTCCGAACTACTGTTTTCCAAAAAACCTAATATAAGACAGCTATATGTGTTCAACTCTCTGATTCATCAAATAAAGAACAACAGAAATTATGTTGAACACAGTTATCTCACTAGATTTAGACAAAATGCATCAGTGGTGGTCCCGTTCCTGCAGAGAAGTCATTTACAGAGGAATATCTGCTTCATGGGTCCCAAGTTTCTCAATCTTCTTCCGGCTTCTTTTAGAAACATGAATACAAAGAAAAAAACCAATCGTAACGCAATAATGAACTATGTGATGGAAAATTTTGAAAGATTCAATGATGTTTTGAGGTAGTGATTGAAAAAAGTTGTTTTCAATTGTGTTGGCTACTTGGCGATCTCTCTCTCTCCTCGGGGGCGTCGCGTTGGTTTGTCTGCTCTTTTCTGGTTGTACCTATTTCATGAATAGAATGATGTGTATGTATTATGGTCGGATGTTTTTTTCTTTATTCAATACATAGGGGAAAATTGGAAACGCACGAGCCTGGCTCATGTTTCACGGTTTTCTTTTCATTCCAAAATTGTACTTTAGACCATGTATCATATTTGTGAATAAAGTTATGTTATGTTATGTTAATCCTACCTAGCTCTATCACTGCTGGGAGTACGATTTTCTGGCTGGCGTGCAAACCCGTTGGAAGCAGAAACCAAAGTGATAAACAATTGTGCTATTTTCCCTTGTTTGGTTTCTCTTCGTTGGAAGTACGATTTCTGGCTGGTGTGCGAAAAGATAACCTTAAGCTCCAATAATTAATATAAAGAGCAAAAGCGCCCGATGAATCCGTTCAATTCAACATTTGAAAACCCCCAAAAACGAATCTACACCATTTCAAACATCCCCATCTAATCTACCGAAACGTCAATTCAACCGCCTTGGGAACCCTTCCAGATGCTGGCGCATAACTCAGAATTCCATCACGTTATCAGTTCGGCGGTCATCCGAGCCGCTCTTCATGAATCAGTGCGATTAACGCCTAGTCATTACTCCTAAGAGGTCGTGAGAACAGAAGACGAACGGCCCTCTTGGATCGTCGCAAATCCGCCATCGAAACTAGACCTTTCTCTCCCCCGAAATTGATTGTCCGCCGACCGCCGGACAATGGAACTCTTCGTGCAGTCATTTTTAATCTTCACACTTTTCCGGTCTCCGTTATCTCTGTTGTGGTCGTGATTTCCCGGGAGCTCGTTTCTGGAGATGCGAGAGACTGATGAAATTCACTCTGAGGAACGGTACGAAATTAGAATATTCCGCCAGAGATCCCCGATGGAGACGAGGTGTTATGCACCTCTATTCGTTTTTGAAACGACTACGCGCTACTGTGTAATAGAGGAAAGAAGAGATATTATTTTGATGGGAAATATGCCCTTCACTCTTCAGTATGCTTAGCTTATTCTGTGAACAAATTCAAAACATCATGAGGTTTTTTTTGCTGAGCGTTTTTCCTTGAGCTCTTGTATCATACGCCAAATTATTTGGTATTTTTGTGGCGTTTTATTTCGAATATTTGAGAATGTCTACAATTTTGATGAGCAATAGATTCAAGTAGTCTCGGTCCATCGTTCGTCAGTTTCATTTTTCGAAGGATTAAAAAATTCTTGAAATATACACTGCGCAAAAAAATTAACGCACATTCTGAACATCTCAATTTTAATGAAAGTAAACTCTACATTGACTTTATAACTCATTTTTTATGTTCTCTCGGGAAGGTTTTGAACGAAGCAAGACACATTAAATGGAAGAAATATTCAGGATTTCACCGAATTTTATGTGAAAGAAGAGAAATGAACAATTTTCAAAATACTGAAATGCTGATAAGTGATTTAATACTTGGTATTTCCAGACCTTGCGTTAATTACAGCTCGGCAACGACGCCGACGGTTCATACTCAAAATGAGTGATCTTAAAATGTTCTGATCTAATCCTTCTCACATTTCTCCGAGTAGGATTCCTAAGTCATTAAGAGTAGCTGGATGATTTTCTGAACTTCTCAGCCTTCTATTGAGATTGTCCCAAACCTGCTCAATCGGATTGAGTTCTGGACTTCTTGCTGGCCATTCCATTCGAGAGACTTCAACCTCTTCAAGATACTCCTGAACGATGCGCGCACGATGGGGTCTGGCATTATCGTCCATAAAAATGATATATGGGGCAAATGCACTACATGCTCTTCAAGAATGTTTCTTATATACTTATCAGCATTCATAGCTCCATTATCAACGACCACAAGGTCTGTGCGAGCAGTCAAAGATATTCCACCCCATACCATAATCGATCCTTCCCCGAAACCAGTAGTATTCAGGAAATTGCACTGAGCATATCTTTCATGTGGACGTATACAAGGGAACATCGATCAAAATGGTAGAGGCAGAATCTAGACTCATCTGTGAAGAGAACTCTTTCCCAATCGGCCTCTTCCCAATGGATATGCTCTCTCGCAAAATCCCAACGCGCCATTCGATGGGCTGGGGTAAGAGCTGGGCCTCTTGCCGCGACACGAGGCCTTAAATCATATTCTCTGAGGCGATTTCTTATTGTCTGAGTGCTAATTTGCACCTCATGAGTTTGCTCAAGATGAATTTGAAGGAGGCTAGCAGTTGCAAACCGTTGTCTCAACGAAGAAACTCTCAAGTAACGTTCTTGAATGGCAGTTGTTACCCGTGGTCTACCCTGTCCTGGTCTTCGGACATTCATACCTGTCTCCCCGAATCGCTGCAACATTCTGGACACACTTGTATGGGAAACTCCAAACCTTTCTGCAATTCTTGTGTATGTCCACCCTTCTTCTCGCAAAACTACCGCTTGGGCACATTCCTCTTGGGTCAAATTGCGTGTTTCGCATTTCATAGCGATCGAGTGTAGAAAATCAAACGAAAGAAAAACTATTGATCACTAGAATTGATCGAGTACAACTGATTTTAGAATGGAGCCAATACATTCAAAATCTGATAATATCATCTTTTTTTATTCCTGCTGGGAAAAAACATCTGTATTGAAGAAAACCGTTGAAAGTGGATAACATATGCATGCATAATCCTGATAAAAATAATTATCATTGAGAACACCTTCAGTTGTAGAATAAATTTGAGATTTCCATAATGTGCGTTAATATTTTTGCGCAGTGTATTTCAACAATAATAAATAATTGCTTTCTGGATAAGGACATCAGAGCTTTAATGGGTGGTTGCAAGCTGTATTCGTTATCATTATATCGGAAATGAAATTAAAATTAAGGGAAGAAGGAAAATATACAATATTTATCGCCACGAAATTGGGGTACCTCATTCATTGTATTAGATATAAATACTACTTGGTGGATTGGAAAGGGTCTCTTCGATCAATTGTAGTAATAACAATACTGCGAAGGAAAAAGAGAAATGTACACAGAAATCTACCTTTGAGTAGCCATGTAGGGAAAGCTTAGGTCGTTGAACGCCAGGTGTCACATCGATTTATTTAATACTTTGATGCCGATGCTGGCTTTCAACAAAAGGTCCTCTGCTTCATTTAGTCGACATCGTTAGGTTGAGTTATGTGAAGCTGACGAGCTCAAACAAGAGCGAAACCGGACTATCGCTACTCAACACCGATTTCGGCAAGTTCTCCGTGGTATACTGAAACTGTTGATTTTTGCCAGTCCGAGATATGACAATAATAATATAGATTGAAATTCAATCTGGGAGGACTTTGAATATTCTGATATTCTTTGGGGTTTTCACTACCAGTCTCTGAAACAAAATCATTCAAAAATTTGAAATAATCGTAATTTGTCAGGAGCAAATCAGATAAAAAATTGTTGCGTGACAATGAACGAAAAATGAAACTTTCTGGTGAAACTTTGTAATATTTCGGAATCTATAGCAGACTCCTTCATCGACGAATTGTTAAAAATCTTCAGAACTGTGGTTTGTCTATTGACATTTGTCAACACACGGAGACGTTGATTCATTTGATTTTGAAATTTCTGTTCCTACTGAACAATTGGCCAAATTATTATTGTGATCCAACAAAATACACTTGGACTCTTTAATTTTTGGTTTATAATAATCCGTTTCTGTCATTAAGACTTTATTGTTGTTCCAATCTATCAAATGGTCTCCTGTATTAGAACACATGATCTGCAATCTGTGATCTATTAATTTATCTATTTTCAATGTTATTTTTATCATCACGTTTTCTTATTTCTAGAGGTCTAGACTTTTCACCTTTATGAGTTTTACCACAAATACAGGGAATGTTCTAAACACAATTTTTTGATTTTTTTTCATTCAATGGTTTACTTTTTGTTAGTATAGATCTTAAATCATTTTGTGTTTTGAAAACAGTTCTTGTGTTGAATTTGGAACCGATTCTTCTCACATTTTCTGAAAGGCCATTAACATAAGGAATGACGTTCAATAAATTTGGTTGTTCTTGACAGTTTCTTTGTTGTTCTTGACAGTTTCTTTGTTGTTATTGACAGTTTCTTGGTTGTTCCTGATCAACATTATGATTTTGGTTGGACATTATTCTTTCTGAATTCAATATTGTTTTCTCCATATAATCTGCCGGATATTGATCATCCCTAAGAAATTTTCGAATGAAGTGAATTTCATTATTTCTAATTTTGGGTGTAGACGAAATACAATGAGTTCTATCATAAAGTGTTTTAATATTACCCCTTTTAACACTCACTTGGTGTTTGGAATAAAAATCTAAATATCAATAAGTGTGTATTTTTTTTCGGAAAACTATTTCGAAATGATTTGAAACCTTTTTTATTGAAACAATAATAATCTCCCAGAAAATCACGGGATGGACAATAAAAAATAAAATTTCACTCTTTTTTACTGACTCATATATTCCTGATTCCTCAAAATGTAGTACAGTTCTTAACAGTCAAACAAAGCGTTTCGGATCCTTTTGATGGAACTTTTGTTAATAAAATCAAAGATTTTTCAATGCAACTTAACAAAATCCAGTATTTAGAAAAATTGAAAACTGTAGTAGATTGCAGGAAACTAGAATTTTTGTTGATTCTCAGACTTTTATTGATTCAATGAAAAATATTATTTGATATTTGGGCCACCGACGCCTTCATACTAGAAGAAGATATTAAGTTATAATACTCTGCTGAAAATTAGAGGAAATCGAACGAAATTTCAGATGATATACATAAGGAAAAAACAAAAAAGTTATGTAAGGGTAAGTGAATTTCGACCCATTTTTGTGCTTACAAATTCGCTTTCCATTCGCTCCTTTTTATTTAATCCCGCATTCAGTAGTCATAATGACGATATAGGCTGTAGGTATTCAAGGGAATATTCGCCTCTCAACAGGACTGACTCTTAATACCGTCTTGGCATAAAGACGATTCGGAACACATTTCATATCATTCAATTAGTAATTCATATATACGTAGATGCTGAAATGATGGGAGATACTCTCGAGGGAGTCAGGAAAATTCCATCTCGGTGGGAAACGAAGGGGGACTACTCGTAGTATTGAATTTCCCCGAAGCAGAAGCTACAGGTGTTACAGATGGCACAGGGGCGTATTGAGAATTCAGATACCGCATCGGGAAAAGTTTCAGGTGGACAAGAATACACCAAAAACTCATCCAGATTGTTCAGTGCCATACAAAGATCTCTTACGTCTATTACTGCAAAGCTTAGGTATATCAGATATATGCAATAAAATAAAGTCCGCTATAAATTCGTCGACTTCAAAATATCAGATAATGAGTATGAGGGAGAGCGCAACTTGAGAAATGAAAAGACGCTACGCTACATATACCCGGACTAAATCGAACTTCTTCTTCATCGTGTACAGGCAGAGCAAACTCAAAAATACTGCAAAACCACAACCGTCAAGAAAGTTATCCAATGCAATGTGCTTTGTCATGATTTAGCAATTTTCAAGGAATTCAAATAGGTGGTTAATGTTTAGTGGTTCCAGAGACATTGTGATATAGTAAAAATACCTCTACTCCTAAGTGGAGCCATCACCAAAATAGGTACCACTATTTTGCATATCACAAAACACCTGTGACCTGTTTAACCTGAGGTAAATAGAAAAGACTATTTTTAAGAGCGAAATTCAGGAGGTATCACTGACAGAGGGAGCCTTCTGGCAAAAATAAAAAAAAGGAGTCTCCTGATTTTGTCTCGAGACTCTGGGACCAAATTCAAATTCGGGACATCCTGTATAAAGATTTTCTCTAAGTACCTCTCAAAACAGTAAAAAAAAAAGGAGAATAATAAGTTGACTCTCCTGTTTCTGCCAGGGCCTCGTGGTATTGAGGGAAATGAAAAAGCTGTTGAGCTCGCACAAGAGGCATCCAGGTTTGCACCTGGAGGCTATGGGAGGCGAGAATAGAAAAACCCCATGGAGGAACGCATCTGGACTTACACAGGCAAAAAGATAACTTTACTAGAAAGCTCCAGAGGCTGCAACGAGCTGAGCTTCTGCTAAGGCTGCTGAAGGGGCATTGTTTTCACGATTTTTTTTTCAGCACATGAGAAAGTCAACAGATACATGCAGAGTCTGTTGATTGAAAAAAGAAACAACAAAATACATTACATTGCAAGTAAAGTGGCTCGCAAACCATAAATATGACGGAGCCAGTCCTGGATCCGTTTTTAAGAACCATTCTTAGGACGTCATCAGAAACGTCAACACCACTGAGGCCTCTTTAGGATTGTAGGTAGTAGGACTAAAGATTCAAGTGTTTCTATTATTAAAGGCAGAGCCAAACCGTAACAACCCTGATTAAAATAATAATAATAAATGAGTAGTAATAAAAACAAACTATAATAAGCAAAATGAAAGTGAGATGTCTCAAAAGGGAAAATATTCAAAAATTAGAAAATTAGAGGCTAGAGCCGATCTGTTTGTGGCAGTTCATCCAGAAGTAAGACTCTGTCTCTCAAACCACATCACTCACATACATACATAACCGAAATACTCTGAAAATCTACCAAAATGGGGCACTCCCTTCTTGATTTACTAACCTATTGCTTATAAGACACGTTCAGTTAGGTAAGGTATTATCCTCAATCAGAACAAATGGCACCATTAATTGTATAGCCTTGCTGCCATATCGCCTATATCTTATCGCAGTAATTGATTCATTAATCAAAACTACTAGGTCAGCCAGTGACGGCGGCGGGTCTTTGGGGGTGCACAACCTTAGAATTGATGAGGCTTTGGAATAAACACTAGTTTCATTAAATTTTCTTCGATTGTTCATTCAGAAGAAAAAAGAAACTTAAGTAATGATTTTTTTATTCATCTAATTCAAGAACGATTACATATAACGTTACAAACAGAATAAACCCATGAAAAATACACATTTTCAGTTTTCAATCGATGAGTATCCATTATTTCATTTTTCCGCGATATCTTGTTCACTTAATAAAGGTGGTGTTTTTTCATCGACTATTTTCTCACGATGGGGTGGCGCATTGATTTGGCTCAATAGCAGCATGAATCAAAGGAATAAATTACTGATGTCTTGTCTTATGTCAATCTGCGCATTCATGGTAGCATCAAGCAACAACAATTCTGTACGTCCATTTAAACAAATGTGCTCTCAAACAGTACCACCTTTCAAAGGATGAACCGATCTGCGATTTCTGGGCATCAGGGGATAGGTTAATACCCGAACATGCCGACTATCTAAAAACAGTGGATATCTTGACTCATCTGTGAATAATACAGACCTCTATTGATCCTTTCAATTCACGTGCTCATTTGCCCATTTCAATCGATATTATGATTTTGAGTGGAATCTTTCTCAGGAGCAAAAATATCACTCAGATATAAAAGAGAAAACATTTGATTTCTCATAAATTTGGTGGAGAAAAATCAGCAACTTTTGAAACAGGCACAAATTTCTGAATTTCTTTCCTTTGTGGAGCCATATAGATGGCAGTGACGTTGGCGGAGCAGTTAAGTGACAACCCTCACAAGACATTAATTGCTTGATTATACTAAGAGGGGGGAATTACATACAAGTTCTGTATAAATTATCGTAAAATATATCAGTTGGCTTTGAATTACGCTGTACTGCTTTTTACTAACAGGTTTCGGGCAATCTATTCATCATAAAATTTCATGTGGATGAAACTATCCACGAAGCTAAGCACTTAATCTGGGCCTGTCAAAAATTCTGTTTGAAAATTTTGGGCGGAAAGGTTCTGGCCGCCTTACGTCACACTAATTAGATCGATAATCACCAATGGTAGTACTTGGCGCTACAGAGCGTCAGTAAACCTAAAACAAAATCTCAAAACTCCAATGTCATATATTTTAACAGAGACATTCCACTCTTCTCCCTCTGAGGTGGATGAGATTCTGCTACATCCCTACATCTATATGTAGGGAAGTACATGTACAAGTTTACAAGTACAAAGAGAAGTCAAACTGGCAAATCTCAGACTTCGAAATTTAACCTCGACAGAAATATGTTTTCTTGCCTTTTCAGGTTCTGGCGTTGAAGGCCTTGAGCTACGTGAAAGTAACAAAGATCAGCGTGAACAAAACTTTTAACGTTCTACCTTGGAAAACACCCTGTATAGTCGACCTGTATCTCACGCACCAGGCCAGCAAAGTAATGAACAATGGAGTTGGTGTAATGTTTCAATGTAACCTATATTCAGTCTCCCAAGGGCAAATAGAGTCCTCCTCTAATATGTTCAATATTTTGGTTGATGACCTTTCGATTTTGATTATCCAATGCATCTAGATCAGCAACTATCATACGTTACATCGATGTCCCTTAGGTATTCTGCGGTCAAACCCAATCTAGTTCTGCCGATACATTCGAAATGATGGAAGCATACTACGGCTCTGTTATTTCCCTCCGTTTGATGTTGATCCAAGGTTTCCTTCTCGGTGCTTACTATAACCTAAACTTTGCCTCACTTAGTAACAGCATTTCGCCATTGTGATTCAGGTCTTTATTGATAATTCCCAGTAGTTCGATTCTACGAGGTAATTATTTCAGAACGATGTGTAGTCGAGCCCTAATTTTCAACTGATGGAGCTCTGATGTTTGCATCGAACTGATCGATTCTATGCAATATGGAGTTGATCAGATGGGACCAATTAAAATGAAATGTTCGGACAATCTGGAAGGATTTTCATCTGAGCATAGAGTTTTACCTTATCGCAGAAATGTAGTGTTATTGAACAGCCAGCATACAAGTTTAGCGACAAAACATCTTCAAATATCAATTAGTTGTTGCTTTAGTTAAACTACTGCAATTTTCAAGATTTTGGAACAGGACAGGGTAAATTTTATTATGGAAGAGGACTTTTCCTCTTTCCTCTTTCTCCTTTGAAAATGAAATATCACCAATGTGTATTTGAATATTAAAAGATATCACCAATTTATCTGAAACATGAGATAATTATTTATTTCAAAGAAATAATTCAGAAAGAGAAAATTTGTTCTGACAACAAGAACCAAACCAAAAAACGAATGTCCCGAATAGTTCAATCTAACAAATGCTCCAAGTGAGCCTTTTCACATTCCAATTACTGATTATCTAATCCGCAGATCTCGCAGATAAAAAAACTGCCATACAGCATTATTATCGATGAGCTTTCAGAAAGGTTTCGTGTGTGAATGTTGTGAAGATACCAACTATGATTGGTGAAGGAGAAAACAATTCTTTTATTTTGACATTCCTGCAGTCGCATCTGTCAAATTTAAAAAATGTCATCATAACACACTAAAAGTTGGGGAGCCCACGATGCTAAATCGGGATTTACTCGAGCATCATGAAGACCTAGTGGATTTAGAAGGTTAGAAAAAAGTTCTATGATGTATGCACTTTCAGCGGTGGAGAAAGCGTTTACAGGTTTTCAAAGATGTAAAAAAATCGTCTAGAGTATACATACTCGAGCGTGTCAGATTAAGATACTGTATATGTATGTAACGATTTGAAGCCCAGGAGAGGAGATAATAAAAAAACGATTTTTGTGACTTTTATGGTCAAATTTTATTATTTCGACTTTCTGAAACTGTCAGATTTATAGGTATATCTTAATCTGACACGCTCAAGTATGTGCAATGATCCTTTTTTTACTATTCTGACAGGCTGTTCTAGACAATGGGCAAGTTTCCTAAAACTCCAAAATCGAATTTAAAATTATTCATGGAAACCCTTTTCCATTAGATATCCAACACGTAAAAGATTCGCTTCAAAATTAAGATATTTCAGAAATATACCCTTCGAAACTTCGACTATGTAAAGGCTTGTGACGTAGAATGCCTTTACTAAAGTCTAGTAATTTTTGTTAATTAGACAACAGTGGAACTGATCAAGAAGATATAGAATTCTATATCCACACATTTCAAAAAATTGTTTCTGTAATCTGTGTCTATATATTCTCAAAAACGATGACATTCTGTGTCATTGTTTGATATTTCTATGCACTATTTGTTTTCCTTGTCAAATGTGATCACCAAACTTGATATTTATTAATTAATTAAGTCTATGATGATCATAAAACTTTCATGACCTTTATTGATTCGACGGGCGTTGCCGGATTGTGAAAATGACGTAGAATGTTCATAAGAGAGCACTTCTGAAATCAGAATTTTCGTAACTGAATACAGACAAAACGCAATATGTTGAAATTTAAAAAAAATATTTTTCGATATATTTGAGTTATAAGGATTTCAATGACATATATTTTGAAATTTAGGAAAATACCCCATTCCCTCCTATTTACAAGTCTAAAAAAAAAAACAGTCGCTTCTATAATCATAACCCTTACACCAACAATAAAGGATCTTTCATTACGGGATTTTTTATTTCGCTGCCTCTATTCTGAATTTCGTTAACTCTGGATAGAATCGCTCATTCATTTCGCATTAAATGAAATCGAATGGTGAAATAGAGATTGAAAAAAAATATATAACAATAATTTTCTCACGCTATAAAAATTTATTTCGTATTTTCCGTAAAATTTCAACGAATCCAATATGTATTATCTTGTGTATTTCACAGAAAATACCTAACATAAAAGCAAAGTGCAAAATGATAGAATAGTTTTGAGGTTCAACGTTGGACGCATACAGGGTGGGCAAAATTGGTGATACCTGAACTACTACTTTTTTACCCAACGAGATAGAGAAAAATGAATGTACCATTCATGTCGTCTTTTTTCGAGAAACTAATAATGCCATCAACTGCATTCCTTTATCTTCTTTTGTTTTTGAGTTATAGGTCAACATTTAAATTTGGGCGATTTCAACATTGGTCATTATCTCCGTTTCTGTTTGTGCTAGGATGTTGAAATGAAAACATTATACAGGCCCTTTTTTGAAGCTATCCAGTGGCGAACTAGGATCAACAGGTATATTTGGTGAGCTATAATATAAAGTTATGTTTTTTCTTATGAAAACAGTAGTTTGAAATGACTTAGACAGAATCGACATTTTTTGCTGTTTCAGAAATATATGATACATCGCCCCCAGTCATTTTAAACTACTGTTTTCATAAGAAAAAACACATCTGTATGTTGTAGCTCAGCGAATATACCTGTTGGAAAAAATCATAGTACACCACTGGATTGCTATCAAAAAAGTGTCTTTATAATGTTTTCATTTCAACATCCTAGCTCAAACAGAAACGGAGATAATGATCAAAGTTGAAATTTAAATTTTGACCTATAACTCGAAAACAAAAGAAGATAGAGTAATGCAGTTGATGGCCTTATTAGTTTCTCGAAAAAACACGACCGTAATGTGCCAAACATTTTCCTCTATCTCGTTTGGTTGAAAAAGTTCAGGTATCACCAATTTTGCCCACCTTGTACATGTCAGCATTACAATTCGAATTTAACAACCCGTCAATGTTATAGGTATTTTTTTGTTATTTCTCCATATGAAGGTTCATGTGCTGTGCGCATTTAAAATTTCAACTCCCTACTCTTTTAAGATACAGATGCATGCCATTTTGTTTTCAGGATGATCCTTCTCTCATACTCAATTTCATTCGAAAGATCAATGATGATTCTATTTGTTTTTTTGCATTCATGCATCTCCATCATAAATATACTCAAGATGTAGTGGCACACAGGGAATTGTCCATAAAACGATATATCATATTTAGGATCTTATTTTTCCAAGGAGAACAGTTCGAATGTAATCTCCAGAGGGAGAAAAAAGCTGATGATATATCGAGAATCGTATTTCGCAGCAATTTGGAATTTTATTGGAAGGGTGAGATTATAGTACATATAGCGGATATTAGGACTCTTTCGAATCGGATAAGAGCGCATTGTTTCCGGATCGTAAAGTTTGAGAAAGTGTATTTGGGTGATTCGTATCTTTCAGCGCAGCAGATACTCTCTAAATCTGATGATCCTCAAAAAAAAAGATGGACTTTTTGTTGATATTTGTTTGGTGTTTCGGTGATCATAAATAACATCTCTTCAAACAATCCACATATGGATTATAGAGATATATCTACATAATCCTGGTTTTATAAACCAAAAGGTATGTGTTTGAAGCTTCCAGATTAAAATATTACAAGGGTTATAAGTACTAGGTATCAAGAACAATTCCACTATTTCCATTTGTGTGTCATATTACTTCAAAAATAGAGAACAATTACTCATATCAGGTAAACGTTGAATGTACCTAACATTCTCTTTGTTTGATATTTTCATACTACTTGCCTCATGGGAATCTGCACTTTTACTGGCCATCTACACTATGTCGTTGATGCTGCATTTAGCCCGTCGACATGAACTGAAGCTGACCGTATTGACTTATTGACATCTCACACTTTACTCCTTCGTCAATATTTACAAGCAAAGAGCTTTGAAGTTTCCCTTTTATTCTCTAGAAATTCATATTTCGTGGATATTCCCATCATATATATACAATATCATGTATTGTGTCCGTAGAGTTAGCATCACTTTTTCGAAAATGAAGATTATTTTATTTATTCGTTTGTAACTCTTGAATAACTATTTATAACTCCAAAATTTTCAAATATCGTTTGTAGCTCAAGGATAGTGATAAAAGTACATAGCATTCTGCTGGGTGCTAGCTCAAAATCAAAAATCAATCGAATATATAATTCATCTCGGAAATACATACTGAGTTTCCCATATTGAACGAAGTGCTTTAATCAATATGATTTGATGTGGAATATGTATCGACACAAATACAAAGATACTCCGAGCACAAACATCGGGTCCCAGACGAAAATTTCCATGAAAAAAAACTAAAAACAAAACAGAAATTTAAGTCACAAATATACAGGGTGTTTTCACACCGCCGGGATCCCTCCCGGCCTGCCAGTTCAAGGAAGCCCCCAACACCATTGGCTGTCGGTAAGACATTTTATGTTCAGTCTCTTACTGATTTGAAATCTGTACTTGTGTCTGCTTTCGCAACATCTCCGAAAATACAGTCCACACTAGCTCTACGTATATTAAATACGGTAAAACGCCAACATTTATTGGTCCTTTCGGGCCTCCTTCAGAGGTCTTTTGAAGTACGTTTTGAATGCAGGTTTCATTACTGAGCATTCATATATCTTTTCTGCTGAGGTTTCTTTTTTTCTTTTTTTTCGCGGCCGGAGGGTTATTTGATTTGTCTCGTGATTTATCTGGCAGTGAACCACTTGAAAAACGCAAACTTAATCGTTAATGATCCTAGAACACCTACATCTTTTCATACGCATTTCATTTCATAGATCTCCATTTTGAAATCTTTTTGCGTCGCATTTTGTATTTCACTTGTTTCGTTGGAGTTCTCGAAAATTTTCAAGGCGCAAGTGTACGTTGTTCGCGCTCACGCAAATCCAATTTCTCTCAGGTGACTTTCTCGCAGCCTTCGATTGGTCCGCATTTCGCTTTGACAAACTAGTCTGCTTTCACCGGTCGTTGGGTGAATATAAACAAAGTCAACACATTTTGATTTTCCTTCTGAGGATAAATTGCTCGAATTTTGAAATTATTACGCTTTGAAATCGCACCGCTCTTCGTCAATCACTCGAATTACCTTTTGAAATATTCTTCGCACTATTCGCATTTGTTGAATTCGCTCCTTCATCCATTGTTGGACTTAACTTGTTTACGCTACTGTTCATATAATATATTTCATCATGACTGATACGCGTTTGAAAAAGGCCAAACTAACCAGAGCCATTGCTATTTCTGAAATGGAAACCTTGAAAGCTTTAGCCATTGAAGCGAAATCGGATAAAACTAAACACACGCTTTTCAAAATACGTTTCGGAGAAATCGATAATCTCAGGGAAGATTTCAATAAACAGCATACCAATGTGTTAACCGGATTATTAGCTGACGAGAGTTCAGATATGACAGCTGAGGAAACGATACGATCTCAATTTCAAAACGATTTCTTCCTTGTGAGAACTATTTTTTCTGAGATTTTTGATATGGAGGAGATGGGGTTGAATAGTAGTTATAGAAAGCAAAGCCTGTTACCTCAGACGCATTCACCCAATATTAGACTACCAGAAATAAAAATTGGAAAATTCAATGGGGATTTCACTAAATTTCCTACATTTTTGGATTTATTCGACGCTCTGGTTCACAATAATCAAAGTTTATCGGAAATTGAAAAATTCAATTATTTAATTTCATCCCTAGAAGGTCAACCGCTATCGTTAGTACGTACATTGCCCATGGTTCGTGATAACTACCACATAGCTTATGATTCACTGGTACAACGTTATTCTAACAAACGCTTAAGGGCTCAAGCTCATTGGGAGGCTTTAGAAAATTTAGTCAAAATTAATTCTAATAATGCTAGTACGTTGCGTCATTTACTCGATACCTTCACTGAACATTTGGCTGCATTAAAACACATGAAATTTCCAGTGGATCAATGGGATTTCATTTTGGTTCAAATGTTATTCAAACGCATGGATAATTCTTTGATAACGAGGTTTGAACTTGAATATGGGTCTTCAGATATACCTCAATTTTCGACTGTAATGGAGTTTCTGAATAAATATTGTTGCGCTATAGAATCCTTGAAATCTCCAACCTCCTCTGATACTAACAAGGGTTTAACTTCTCAAAAATTTACTCCGCAAAACAAAAGGGTGAATTCTCATTTTTCAAATGTTAGGAATGATACGGTGATAACTTGCCCTTTATGTAAAGATTCGCACCAGCTTTTTGCATGTCCAAATTTTTTGAAAAAATCCCCGAAAGAGCGCCACACTTTCTGTAAAAATACACGACTTTGTTTTAATTGTTTGAGCTCCGTTCATAGTTTACGCAATTGTAGGTCTCTTAATACTTGCCGCGAGTGTAAACTCAGGCATCATACGCTTTTACACTTTGGATCGAACAATCCATCGAGTGATATTGGTTCGGAGCCTTCTACTAGTTCTGAAAATAATACACCTAACACGGTAATTTCTGCCACAGGTGTTGTTAAAAGGACTACAATGGTCTTGTTAGCTACAGCATTGGTTGAAGTCTGTGATAGTCACGGGAATTTTCATGTGATGCGTGCGTTAATTGATAGCGGATCTATGATGTCATTTATTTCGAAAAGGGCTTCAAATATTTTAGGTCTACCTAAACAACGCATCGAAGTAAAGATACAAAGTTTGAATTCGTTAGAAACAAGTTCAAATTATGGTTGCATCACTCTTTCTATACGACCTGTCAATCAATGTGAGCCTGTTTTGATTACTGACGCCGTTATTTTAGATAAAATTAGTGACGAATTGCCGCGAAGTAGAGTTTGTCTGACCGCTTTTCGCCATTTACAACATTTGAAATTGGCTGATTCGCATTTTTATGAACCTGGAAACATTGATTTGTTGCTGGGCGCCGATGTTTTCTCTAAGATTGCTTTAGGGGAAGTAATTCACGGGGAAACAGATGGACTTGATGCTATGAATACGAAATTTGGTTATGTTGTTATGGGGAGAATCGCTCCCCAAATGAACGCTCCACCCTTTTCATTTTTTGTTTCTAGTCCTGAGCAGATATTGAATCAGCATCTTCAAAAACTTTGGGAACTTGAAGGGTTGCCCTCAGTCCCTGAAACATCGTGTAACGATGACGAAGTGTGTGAAAATATATACAGGGTGACTCAAAGACGAGACGATACCGGAAGATACATTGTATCTTTGCCCTTTCGGGACGTTTTGCCAACGTTTTCGGGAAGTCGTGATGTAGCTGTTTCTCGTTTTTTGAGTTTCGAAAAACGCTTATTGAGGCAACCTCAACTCTATACTCTCTATCGGGATTTTATGCGTGAATATTTAAACGCAGGTCATATGGAACCCATTGAAGAGGGTATAGTTCCTCCGCATTCCTATTATTTGCCACATCATGGCGTCGTTAAGGGCGAGGGATCTTCTGCAAAAATAAGGGTTGTTTTTAATGCCTCTAGCAAATGCCCTTCGCAGTTATCATTGAATGATCACTTGTTAACAGGACCAAAGCTTCAAAGTGACATTTTGTCCATACTTTTACGCTTCAGAGTACACGAATACGTCATAAGTGCGGATATCAAACAAATGTATCGGATGATCTGGATGAGTCCTGAGCACCAAGATTATCAGCGCATCATTTGGAGGTTTTGTCCTGGCGATAACATTCAGGATTTTAGACTGCGCACTGTGACTTATGGTATATCAAGTGCTCCTTTTTTGGCCCTTCGTACATTGAAACAATTAGTGAAAGATGAAGGAGCAAGTTTTCCTCTCGCCGTTCAAGCTCTTGACAGGGATACATATATTGACGACATTGTAAGCGGTTGTAAAACCATTGAAGAGTTACTCGAATTAAAAACGCAGTTAATTAAATTATTGTTGTTGGGTGGATTCGAGCTAAGAAAATTCTCATCAAATGATCTTTCTGTATTAGATGATCTTCCAGAATCGCATATTTCTTTAAATGAAAGGTTCTTTGAATCGACAGACGAGGATGCCTCCCTACGCATTTTAGGAATGCGTCCCTCTACGGACTCTTTCCATTTTTCGGTTCGTTTTATTGATCGACGATGCACAAAGCGTCATTTGTTGTCAGAGTTGGCTAGAATTTATGATCCCATCGGATTTTTGGGACCTGTTACATTCTTTCTAAAAATCTTGATTCAACGTATTTGGGCCGCCGGGATAGGTTGGGATGATGAGCCTTCGGTGGAAATATTTCGTTTATGGGAAAGATATAAAACAGAAGTATCGCAATTATCAAATCTTCAGATTGTCAGAAAACTCTTCGAGGGAAATTCTGATGCTAAATACGAGTTGCATGGCTTTTGTGATGCCTCGGAAAAGGGTTACTGTGCCCTCGCTTATATTCGGGTTGTACATGATGAGCAAATATATTGCAAATTCTTGTGCTCTAAAACAAAGGTCGCTCCTTTGAAAAAGATCACAATACCTCGATTAGAATTATGCGCTGCAGCTCTTTTAGCAAAGCTTTTATCTTATGTCAAAGAGACCTTACAATGTCAGCTTTCATTCAGTAATTTAGTTGCATGGTCAGATTCCAAAGTAGTTTTGGGTTGGATTCATGGTCAACACCATAAATGGCCAATTTTTGTGGCCAACCGAGTTTCCCTAATCAAGTCCAAGATCCCTTACGCGAAGTGGTGTTATATTCCCACAAAAAATAATCCTGCCGATGCAGGATCCAGAGGGCTGTTGCCATCTGAGTTCATGTGCAATGAATTATGGTTCCGTGGACCTTCAGTTCTATGGGAAGAATTGAAAATGCCTGTTTTTGGTGAATATCATGACGAGGAAGTGGTAATCGAACCTTTGTCTCTTCTTGTTACACAACCGCCTAAAGATGAATTTTATATTCTCACCGAAAATTACTCATCGCTTTCTAAATTGATCCGCATAGTTGGTTTCATTTTGCGTTTTAAGCATAATTTGAGCCATCCCAAGTCACAACGAAGACTTGGTTGGTTGTCCTCATCGGAACTGAATGACGCCCTTTTGACATTGGTGAAAAGCACACAAAGTGTAGAGTTTTTCAAGGAGTTTCGATCAAAGATTTTTTCGAAATCTCTTCGCCGCCTCAATGTTTTTATCGATGATTTTGGAGCTTTAAGGGTTGGAGGTAGGCTAGGGCATTCCTCACTAAACTATGAAGCGAAGCATCCATTACTCTTACCCTGTAAAAGTCCTCTGACTAATTTAATCATTCGTTACTATCATGAGAAATATCTTCACGCTGGTCGAAGAACGCTAAATTTTATATTGGTTCAACGCTTTTGGATAATGTCGTCGAAAAGAGCTATTTCCTCTTGTATATCGAAGTGTACACGTTGCTTTCGATCCAATCCTCGCACGTTTCAGCCACCGATGGCAGATCTTCCTTGGTTTAGAATTTCACAGTTGAAAGCATTCTCTCATGTAGGCGTTGACTACGCTGGCCCATTCTCCGTCTCCATGAGTAGACACCGTGGAATAAGAACTACTAAAGCATATATATGTTTGTTTATATGCTGTAGCACCAAGGCTTTGCATTTAGAACTCGCCTCAGATTTGTCGTCTGAAATATTTTTGGCCGCTCTACAGCGTTTTATCTCGAGACGTGGTCGTTGTAACCATATATACAGCGATTGTGGTACAAATTTTGTAGGTGCTTATCGCGAAATAAATTCTTTTATGCGTGACGCTGCCTCTCGCGAACAAATAGAGTGGCATTTCAATCCACCTTCTGCGCCCCATATGGGCGGACTATGGGAAGCCGGTGTGAAATCTGTTAAGACCCATCTGAAACGGGTATTGGGCGAACAACTCCTCTCCTACGAGGAATTTTCCACGCTCTTATGTTTGATAGAGTCCATTCTGAACTCTCGCCCTCTAAGTCCGCTCTCATCTGATCCTGAAGATGTGAATGCGTTAACGCCAGGACATTTTCTCACTCTGGAGCCTCTCTCCGGTTTGCCTGTACCCGATCTAACCGATTTATCAAGCAACCGTCTAAGTCGTTGGCAGTTGCTACAAAAGTTGCATCAAAGCTTTTGGACTCGGTGGTCCAAAGAATACCTTCATACGCTGCAACAGCGTTCAAAGTGGTTGACTTTTACTGCTCCCCCGAATTTGGGAACACTAGTATTGATAAAAGACGACAATAACCCTCCTTGCCGTTGGTCTATAGGTCAAATTATTGCATTTTATCCAGGTACCGATGATGTACCACGAGTCGCGTCTGTTAAGACGTCTAAAGGTGTATTCGACAGACCTTTAGTAAAATTATGTCCCTCACCATCTTAGAGGGATATATGAATGTAATTTATGATGCTTGCATTCATTTTTGTTTCTGTTTTGTCGCTAACCTATTATTGTTTTTCACTTGTTTCAAATTTTTTTGTCATTTTTTCTCGCGCGCGGAGGATGTTGTGTCCGCAACCCACAATGCAGTTTTTGGCAATGTGAGTTGCTGAACTATAAATGTCTCATTTTGGAAAAACACGCATCCATATGTAATGAAACCCCTTTTTGTGGTGTTAAACTGTAAAAAGAACAGTCGTCTTGAGAAACTGCACCAGTGCATTTCGATAGCTATTGCATTTTCCGCATTTTTGATAAATCAAACAGTGATTTCGCTTATTCGATATTTTTCGCTTAACTTGTGTGAAAACCGCATTCATCTGAACAAATTGTTAACTGATAGAGACAGTGCCTTAGAGTTAATTAGCTTCAATTGAAGCATTCAGAATTCGTCCAGTGTCCAGTGTATGGAAAGTTACTGGTCATATTTGAGGGATCCCTCCCGGCCTGCCAGTTCAAGGAAGCCCCCAACACCATTGGCTGTCGGTAAGACATTTTATGTTCAGTCTCTTACTGATTTGAAATCTGTACTTGTGTCTGCTTTCGCAACATCTCCGAAAATACAGTCCACACTAGCTCTACGTATATTAAATACGGTAAAACGCCAACACTCACGCTATAAAAATTTATTTCGTATTTTCCGTAAAATTTCAACGAATCCAATATGTATTATCTTGTGTATTTCACAGAAAATACCTAACATAAAAGCAAAGTGCAAAATGATAGAATAGTTTTGAGGTTCAACGTTGGACGCATACAGGGTGGGCAAAATTGGTGATACCTGAACTACTACTTTTTTACCCAACGAGATAGAGAAAAATGAATGTACCATTCATGTCGTCTTTTTTCGAGAAACTAATAATGCCATCAACTGCATTCCTTTATCTTCTTTTGTTTTTGAGTTATAGGTCAACATTTAAATTTGGGCGATTTCAACATTGGTCATTATCTCCGTTTCTGTTTGTGCTAGGATGTTGAAATGAAAACATTATACAGGCCCTTTTTTGAAGCTATCCAGTGGCGAACTAGGATCAACAGGTATATTTGGTGAGCTATAATATAAAGTTATGTTTTTTCTTATGAAAACAGTAGTTTGAAATGACTTAGACAGAATCGACATTTTTTGCTGTTTCAGAAATATATGATACATCGCCCCCAGTCATTTTAAACTACTGTTTTCATAAGAAAAAACACATCTGTATGTTGTAGCTCAGCGAATATACCTGTTGGAAAAAATCATAGTACACCACTGGATTGCTATCAAAAAAGTGTCTTTATAATGTTTTCATTTCAACATCCTAGCTCAAACAGAAACGGAGATAATGATCAAAGTTGAAATTTAAATTTTGACCTATAACTCGAAAACAAAAGAAGATAGAGTAATGCAGTTGATGGCCTTATTAGTTTCTCGAAAAAACACGACCGTAATGTGCCAAACATTTTCCTCTATCTCGTTTGGTTGAAAAAGTTCAGGTATCACCAATTTTGCCCACCTTGTACATGTCAGCATTACAATTCGAATTTAACAACCCGTCAATGTTATAGGTATTTTTTTGTTATTTCTCCATATGAAGGTTCATGTGCTGTGCGCATTTAAAATTTCAACTCCCTACTCTTTTAAGATACAGATGCATGCCATTTTGTTTTCAGGATGATCCTTCTCTCATACTCAATTTCATTCGAAAGATCAATGATGATTCTATTTGTTTTTTTGCATTCATGCATCTCCATCATAAATATACTCAAGATGTAGTGGCACACAGGGAATTGTCCATAAAACGATATATCATATTTAGGATCTTATTTTTCCAAGGAGAACAGTTCGAATGTAATCTCCAGAGGGAGAAAAAAGCTGATGATATATCGAGAATCGTATTTCGCAGCAATTTGGAATTTTATTGGAAGGGTGAGATTATAGTACATATAGCGGATATTAGGACTCTTTCGAATCGGATAAGAGCGCATTGTTTCCGGATCGTAAAGTTTGAGAAAGTGTATTTGGGTGATTCGTATCTTTCAGCGCAGCAGATACTCTCTAAATCTGATGATCCTCAAAAAAAAAGATGGACTTTTTGTTGATATTTGTTTGGTGTTTCGGTGATCATAAATAACATCTCTTCAAACAATCCACATATGGATTATAGAGATATATCTACATAATCCTGGTTTTATAAACCAAAAGGTATGTGTTTGAAGCTTCCAGATTAAAATATTACAAGGGTTATAAGTACTAGGTATCAAGAACAATTCCACTATTTCCATTTGTGTGTCATATTACTTCAAAAATAGAGAACAATTACTCATATCAGGTAAACGTTGAATGTACCTAACATTCTCTTTGTTTGATATTTTCATACTACTTGCCTCATGGGAATCTGCACTTTTACTGGCCATCTACACTATGTCGTTGATGCTGCATTTAGCCCGTCGACATGAACTGAAGCTGACCGTATTGACTTATTGACATCTCACACTTTACTCCTTCGTCAATATTTACAAGCAAAGAGCTTTGAAGTTTCCCTTTTATTCTCTAGAAATTCATATTTCGTGGATATTCCCATCATATATATACAATATCATGTATTGTGTCCGTAGAGTTAGCATCACTTTTTCGAAAATGAAGATTATTTTATTTATTCGTTTGTAACTCTTGAATAACTATTTATAACTCCAAAATTTTCAAATATCGTTTGTAGCTCAAGGATAGTGATAAAAGTACATAGCATTCTGCTGGGTGCTAGCTCAAAATCAAAAATCAATCGAATATATAATTCATCTCGGAAATACATACTGAGTTTCCCATATTGAACGAAGTGCTTTAATCAATATGATTTGATGTGGAAAATGTATCGACACAAATACAAAGATACTCCGAGCACAAACATCGGGTCCCAGACGAAAATTTCCATGAAAAAAAACTAAAAACAAAACAGAAATTTAAGTCACAAATATACAGGGTGTTTTCAAAAGTTTTCTTTGACAGAAGGTCATCAAAATAAATCGTTTAACCAAAAATTGTATGTATAAAATATCCAAGATGGCTGAGATACAGCCCCTAGAAGTTCGAAAAAATTTCATTGAATTGAAAGTACGGGACTGTGGAAGGTGACTCCGGCATCGCAAAAACGAAACAAACATGAACATATGGTTGGACAATATAGGTACCTTTACACTAACGCTCTTTCGCGCGCGATCGAATCGCGAGTGCCAGTCACTCGTGTTTTCGCGCGGTATGGAGTGGCGCGTGTTAACTTTTTTGTGTCTTGAGATCGCAAAGGCTTTTCGCGCAGTCTTGCGTGTGCTTTGGAGCGTCCAATTCAAAATCTCTCATTATAAGCGAGAGGTTGGCGTGACTCGTGGCATGTTGAAATTTTCAACAGTTTTAGCGGCACTCCATAGCTTGAAATGGACAAATTGAATAAAATACGCTAACTGAAAGTAGCTTTGTGCTTGGCAATGTACCTGAATATTCCAAAGAAGAGAAACAGAAGATGTTGAGCGAAAGAATGTATAGAAAATCGTACATATGGACATATGCCTCTCTTGAATGAGTTGAGTGAAAATTTTCCTATGGACTTCAGGAACTATTTGAGAATGGATGCCGATTCCATAAAGTCCCTGCTCCAGAAGCTTGAATCTCCCATGTTCCTTATAAATTAAAAACTTGTATGAATAATCATTAATTAATACATACCTACATGTACTACGAATTTTGAACGTATATACTTCTTCAATTAGAAACCCGCGCGAATACACAAACGCCCCGAATCCAAACAAACTCAGTCACTCGGGCTAGTCGCTCGCGAATTTTTACACGTCCAAAAACCGAGTGAATGATTTGCCTTTACACTAACGCTCTTTCCTGCGCGACTAGAACGCCCCGTGCCAATCGCTTGCGAAAGAATGCTAGTGTAAAGGCAAATCATTCACTCGGTTTTTGGACGTGTAAAAATTCGCGAGCGACTAGCCCGAGTGACTGAGTTTGTTTGGATTCGGGGCGTTTGTGTATTCGCGCGGGTTTCTAATTGAAGAAGTATATACGTTCAAAATTCGTAGTACATGTAGGTATGTATTAATTAATGATTATTCATACAAGTTTTTAATTTATAAGGAACATGGGAGATTCAAGCTTCTGGAGCAGGGACTTTATGGAATCGGCATCCATTCTCAAATAGTTCCTGAAGTCCATAGGAAAATTTTCACTCAACTCATTCAAGAGAGGCATATGTCCATATGTACGATTTTCTATACATTCTTTCGCTCAACATCTTCTGTTTCTCTTCTTTGGAATATTCAGGTACATTGCCAAGCACAAAGCTACTTTCAGTTAGCGTATTTTATTCAATTTGTCCATTTCAAGCTATGGAGTGCCGCTAAAACTGTTGAAAATTTCAACATGCCACGAGTCACGCCAACCTCTCGCTTATAATGAGAGATTTTGAATTGGACGCTCCAAAGCACACGCAAGACTGCGCGAAAAGCCTTTGCGATCTCAAGACACAAAAAAGTTAACACGCGCCACTCCATACCGCGCGAAAACACGAGTGACTGGCACTCGCGATTCGATCGCGCGCGAAAGAGCGTTAGTGTAAAGGTACCTATTGCTTTGCGATAATTCAGCTAACAAACGGTCTTGGGTCGTATTAGGATCTATTTCAGTAATCATTTTCAATTTTTTTTTTCAAACTTTGTCATTTTGAGAGTTTTGTATAGGTGATTTTTGGTAAATAGCTTCATTTTGACCAGTTCTACGTTCTGTTGAAAAAAAGCCTCACCTTCAAATACACACCCTGTGTAGTTACAGATAAAGTATGTTACGGAAGCAGTAAAGTACTTCAGAATTTTCCAAAATGTGTAGGTATGTGCTAATTTTGGCACTTTAGGGGTGCTATTTTGTCCATTACAGATTATATTACTAATGAAAAATTTTGTGTCGAATATCTATTAACAGAGTACCTACTATCGAAAGCAAAAGCAAAATCGAGAATTTTCCAACTTATTGGTTTTTACTCATACTCTTCCCTATTTCAAGGTGCAAATTAGGGTGTTAACTTCGGATTATGGGGTGCCACTATTCCATTAAAGTTCAGGGTACAAAGAAAATATTTTGTGTTACAAATAGTTACTGAGGAAGTACTATTCAAATCAAAAGAAAAATACAGAATATTAAAAAATGCAGGTGCTAACTTCACATTTTTTCAAAAGGATTGAAAAAGTTGAAAAAGACTGCAATTAATATAAATTAATCCAAACAAATGAATTGTATCGATTGAAATTTATTCTGGGAGGATTCTGCATTTCTTAATATACTTTTAAGGGTTTTCACTCCCAATCTCTGAAACAAAATCAATTATTAAATAAAATAAACGATTTGCTCCTGCCTAAATTCTTGCACTAATTTGTCAGGACTAGTCAGGAGCAAATCATCTAGAAAAAATTGTTGCCTGACAATGAACTGAAAATAAAGAACGTTGAAATTATAATTTTATGTTGTAGTGTACGATCAATACTTCGATTGCAATTAAACTATGAACGAAATCGCAATCAAATTTGCCACTTCCACTGATATAATATTAGGTACGCTTCTCCAGATTATTTTCATAAATTTATATCCTGTCCAACATGAAAATGACCTACTACAGAACTGCGGTAGTTCAAAATTTCATTATGAAGTGAGTTTTATACATACTAACTTAGTTTCAAGAATCCAGCACCAGTCTGGAAAATATATTTTCTTACGTTTAAGTCTTCCACTTTCACGAAGGTCGATTGAAGCCACGAGCTAAAAATATACACAATTTCTGAACCAAATTTCACCGACGACCCCTCAGTTGTTTCCTAGGAGATATCTGGATACCCTTCGGCCTGACGGACATAAAATATGTATCTATAATAAAATACGGAGGGAGGGCTCGAGGTTTATTTTTTCTACTTGTTTAGAAACCTTTATTATTGTAGTTATATATTTTCTAGGAAAGTCAATTTTTTGAAATCAAGATTTTTTACTCAAGGGAAATGGGATGAATCGTGGTTTGATAAATTCTGCCTTTTCTTTAACTAATATATGGATCCACTCCTCATTTAAAACCCCAAAATGTGTTAACAGGCCTCATAACCTCACATTTTCGTTCTATACAGAGTGGAATGTGTCAAATTTCCATGGCCAGCTGACTGCTTTTGTAAAAGTGAATGGAGAATAAATAATATGTAAACGTATCAATGACATCGAATAATAGCGATATTTTTTATATGAAAACTTTTTTCTGAGAGTCTGGATGTTCGATATTTCAATGACATTATGTTTTCTCTTTCACAGGTTGAGAACTCCTTGAGTACTTACGAACCCCATGCCTGTGTTGTGATATATTCGATTGTAGCAAGAGCAAGTTTCCAACATGCCGAGGAAACATTGAATTATTTATGGAGGGAAGGCTACACCCATGAGAAAAGCGTGATTGTCGTCGGTAATAAAGCTGATCTTGCAAGGTCTAGAGTTATCACAGCAAACGGTGAGTGTGAATAAACACATTTTATTCATAATAAGAAATAAAAGCTCTGGAAACTGTCGCAATGGAGAGGTTGCAGGGGCTGTTATGTTCAAGTGGTGCAGTGGCGGCCCGTGAACGTTTATCATTGGTGGGAAGATTCATGTTTTGATATTTTCTATACAGGGTGTCCCAACGAAAATTTGAATCCCCCCCCCCGAACAACTCAGAAACGCAGAATTTTCGAAGATCTAAAAGGAAGCAGGTAAACTTATGATTCTGTTCCGAAAAAATCATGAAGGTGGAATCAACCCTAAATTTCTTAATAGGAAAAAGATGTCGAATGTTTGATTTATCACTAGAAGAGTTCTTTCGTATGTAGAATGTGGGGAATGGAGAATCGAGAAAAATTGTGATGAAATTTCGCCAGTAGCGTAATATTTGAGAGAAATTATATCCAGTAACGTTCATGGAGGGTCTATAGTACCTACCCACAACTCCTGCCAAATGTGACAATAATAGGTCGAAAAGTTTTGAGTACCTATATGCCAAGAACTTATTCAAAAATGTTGAAATAATACACTCTGTAACTCAGGCAGGAGATACATTTCATTGAAATGTATTGGGTTAAATTTTTATATTGCAAGCTCATCAGGATTCTATGCCTGAAATATTTCCATTTAAATATGTAGTAATGATACATCCTGTAGATATTTTTACATATAATCTAGTTGCCTCCACATTTTTTGTATTCTGTGTTGCATGTTAGCGGATCACTGGATTCTGATTTTCGTGGTTTCTTTTTTGCAGATTTCACTTGTTCTCAAAATCAAATTGACAATTTCTAACCTTCTTTCTATTTTTATTTCCAAAAAGTGAATCTTTTTTCTTACACAACATACGTACATATCTACATAGAAAAATTTTTCGCATATTTTATGAATCTACAATGAATTCGCATTTGGAATTTATAAATAAAAAGGTTATTTTTCAGTCATTTCAGTCCATTTTGATCAAAATAAAAAAAGTTTTATCTTCAGTGAATAAATCGAAGATTCCAGAGTCACCCGTTTGAGTGAAATGCACAGTTCAGGGTGGGCAAAATTCGTTGTCTACTTAGGGGATTTCGAGAACTATAAGAGCTATAAGAAAACGGATGCCAAAATTGAGATTTGGACGATTTCGATAAGTTCTCATAACTTTTTCGTCTTTGAAGTTACAGATCTGAAACTTGTACAGGCACTTTTTTACGTAGAGTCCACTGACGAGCTCAAAATATTTTTTCATTTCGAATCATTAGACGAACTTTCGTTTTTAAATGCGAATTTTCATTGCATATGTTATTTTTGAATTGAAAAAAAATCTTTCGTCAGTTGATTCTACGTATAAATGTGCCTAAGAAGGTTCAACTTTCAGATCTGTAACTTCAAAGACAACTAGGTTATGAGAACTTTTCGAATTTTTTGCTAATAACTCAAAAACAAAGAATCGTAGGATGCTACTGTTTTCACCATGCTCTGTTTCTCTGAAAAAGATCTTGGAAATTTGTCATCCGTTTTCTCGCAGTTCTCGAGATCCCCCAGTATAGACAAGGAATTTTGCCCACCCTGTTCATACACTATTAATTGAAAATATTCCAAGCAAGAATAGACTCCTGAAATATGAGAATTTAACCCAAATCCCGTGGATGAAATGTGTCCTGTTTGAATAACAGGGTGTTTTTCACAACTTTTGCACCAGTGGCGGACGACAAGGGCCAGGCCGGTGATTGTTTTATCTTATATTTCTGCTCTGAATTGCGTTTTAATTGATTTTAGCATAATTTCACTAATAAATCACTAATACTGTGTCAAAAGTTGATCGAAGGACTTCCTAGGCTAGACTTCCTATGTGATAATTAATTTGTGGCCATACCCTATTAAGGAAAATTATCCGACATCAAAATTGTAACTCAATTCCTCCTTCCATTAACTATTGATTTTTCCAGAAGGAAAAGCACTTGCAGTGGCGAGAGATTGCAAATTCATCGAGACGTCTAGCGGGATCCAGCACAACGTTGATGAACTTCTTGTGGGCATTCTGAAGCAAATACGTCTCAGGGAATCCAGAGACAAGAAGAAGAAGCCGAAAAAAGAGGGTAACAAGCTACATGGTTCGAAAACGAGTCTTAGCCTGAATATTGCCAGAGAAATCCTACAAAAAATCTGCATGAACGACATAAGCAAGTCCAAGTCATGCGAAAACTTGCACGTGTTGTGAAAACTTGCAGAGATTTTCAAAAAACACTATTTTGTATAAAGATTGTGAACTGTTGAAACTGGAATACATGTTAGAAATTTTTCATTATTGTGAGTTTTATCGCGAGATGTGTATACCTATCATTATTTCTATAAGTCTTCTATTTAACGCCTCCTCCCTTAGATTTAATATTGTGGAAAAATGAATCGCAATAATCAACTGACCTGATCGAAACTATTCTTTTCAACTGCTTTTCGCAAAATTTTGTTGCCATGCTGTTCTACATACATAAAAGCGTCATAGCTCTCCCTACTAAAACTTATTGATCATAAATTTCATGCATCGAGCCATTAAAAAGTTCCCTTACCCACATTTCATTAAATGAGTTGAATAATTCTCTGATATAAATGAATATCTAGTTTCAACAGCCCCTGTTACCTTCAGAAAAATTGCCCTAGTAATTTTAATTATTCAGTACTTATTCAAATTTGGTCAGTTTTCATGTGGTGCGAAAACTATAAGTATGGGTAAAATCGTGATGAAAAATCGCACATAATGTGGAAAACCTGATGAATCACAACCAAATTCAAATTTATATAATGGTAGGAAATTACAACTGGTAATGATGAATGAATCTTTTTTATTTCTGCGTTAGTATTAGCGATAAAAAATAGTGACTACTGAAATGATATCCTCGCACGCGAGAAATCTTTCAAGAGTATCAAGGTTAGAAACTTCATCAAGAGTAATAATAATCGAAAAAAGTTCGTCGCTTCGAACTTTTTGGTATTATTGGCAATTTCAACTCGATTAGCGTGAATTCTCAACGAACAAAGTGTGCATATATTGATTTCAGTTGTTTTTTAATATGATTAGTTTTGCACAAGTTTCGGAAAATAATATCCCATCCTTTTATTTCCTTTCGTTGAAGAAAAAGCACAAAATTGGGTATTTTCTGTTTTTGTTGCTACTGATATTGAAGTGCATTGCAAAAATAGATAATATTCAAGTTGTTTCATCTGAAGAAATTTTATATTTTCTCAGATAACATTATATCTGAGTATCTATAGGTTATAGGTTAAGTACCTTTAATGGATTATCTTCCATTATAAAAACAAATAAAATTTCCGCAGATTTATCTGGATGAATAGTTAATTTAAAAGGACCAAGAGACGAAGGAATAGAAAAATATTTCGAACAAAATTCGCAAATCGAGCAAGGGAATAAAAATATTTTTATGGAAGAATAATTTCTCTTTCTCTTCAATGTTCCGATGGTGATCATTTTGGACTTTAAGACATCCAATACCCCTCTCAATTCTGTACAAATTCAGTATTGGATTCGTTGAAAATGAGACAATAACATTGTTTTCTTTATTGAATCAACCCGCCTGTATATTTCTGCCGAAAGAATCGTTTTTGACCTATAATCAGAAATATAATTTCATGCAGGATATCCGGATTCGAATTTAATATATTTGGGGTCGTGATTAGACGTGAAAATATGTTAATGTGATGTGTCCAGAGGAAACCCCTCCATCAAGACCTAAAAAACTGGTATTTTTGCGAATATTGTATCAAAATTTGGCCGAGAGACAGAATGAAATGAATTAGGGAAGTGAGTGTAAGAGTTTTTAATTTTTCTTAAGCAGAATCTCATTAATAGAGTATATTTCCATGACAACAGAGCGTCTTTCGAAGAATCTACATTAAAACAATTTGAGACACGTTGGTGTGTATGTGTGAAATTATACTTAAGTTGTTTCCAGGATTCGCGGAAAAAACTGTGATTTTGTGATTCATCTGGACAAGAACAACCAAAAAATATATATTCAACTCATCTTTTTCGTCCTACTGGGACTAATAAAACCTAATTTTGTGTCATTATCGAAGGATAAAAGCCACTAGCATTATTTTGAGATGAATTAAAAAACGGGGGCAATTTTCTGATTTTAAAGGTCTCTATTTTCCTGTACTTGCGTCAAGTAAAACTTTCAATGAATGCGTACTTTAATGTTTTGAGCATAAATCTAAGTTGTTCAATGAATAGAAAGAGTAGTTAAGGCCTAAACAATGTAAAATATCTGAAGATAATTATCTATTTTACTGAAGACTGTTTCTGAAAGTTCTTCGTGTTGTGGAAAGAGGAGAGGAATACATAAAGATGCATTGTGAATTTCAGACTAAATCCCTCGAAATACAATAGATGTTTTCAATCTGCATCTTCCACATTTGTAAAGAAAATATAGCCTTCCCTATGTATCATAAGTAACAAATCGCTTCTTATAAAAGCATATTTGTATTGAAATGAATGAGCCTGATATTTAATGGATCAGAAATAGTTTCCGCTTAACTTATTCAGTATCTACTCTTATGTACGTTCGTTCACAACAAGCAGCCCTTACCAATCAAAAGTAGGAACTATTTGTTCAAAAGATTGACTTCCACACAAAATCCAATTTTTAATCAAATGCATCATTCGTTGTTACCACATTTTAATGTTATAAAATGTTCTATATTTCTATTAGTATTTGTTTCATTCCTCTTCAGGACTCTATTTTTATATTAAGCAATATGGAATATTCAAATGGAGGTATGGTAAGGACTGAAATCTATTTCTGACTCATTTTCATTGAAACCAATTCAGATTTTCTCTATGGTGATACTTATTCAGCGATAAATAGAAAAAGAAATAGGTGAAGACTGAAATAGGCTTCGTCGATGAGTGGCTCAAGGCTCAAGGGATATTTGATCGAAAAGAAAAAGAATGATAGATATCCTTCATGTTGGAATCTTTATCATAAGAAATTTAATTTCTTCTATTCTATAAGCTATTATTTGTAATCATATTCATTGTAGAATTCTTTCTAATGATAAATGAACAGTATTTTTATCTACATTTCTACTTTGACAATCAACTGTGTATTTCTTAAATCCATATTTGTATATATAGATATGACTCATTTCGATAAATGTGGAAATAAAGAGCAATATCCTAGCAGGTTTACATTTATTCATGAACATATCCAAATAAATGTAGATACCAGCGAATCTTGAGAAGTAGATATTAATGTTGAAAAATTTCTACTCCTGTAATGAAATCCCTAAATCAATCAACTGCTGTTTCACTAATGTCGCAAACAGAAAATTCACAAATATTTCAAAAATTGTCTCGTTTCGGTTGAGGTCTTGAAAAACATTATAAATTATGAGTAGCTGATTAGAGCTCATCGTCAAACTAAACACCTTCAAATCAGAAATTGCCTTTTCAAGTATGAAACAGATAAATAATTGATTAGTTCGATTCGTCAATATCGTGGCGCTGCCGTCTTAATTTGAAAACCCTAAGAAAGACCAAAAACCAAAAGTTTCAATTATATAGTAATGAAAAAGAAGTAGTTCTATGAGCTCGGCATAGACCTAAAAATTATTAGGTCATTTGCTAAAAACAGGTGTCCAAAACATAGGTTAAGTTTGAAGTTAATCGCTAGAATTGTTTTTATTCGTAAAACGTAGAAATACGAATTATAGGTGGAATGTTACTTGCATAAAACTGACTTCACCATGGATGATATAGAATGGACTATTGTGAATGAAGGTCAACTCTTGGATGCAATGGTTGGACACAAACCAGTCGGTAAATGAAATGAGCTAACCTACAACATTTGTTTATTTATAAATCTTGTGTACCTTCCTAGGTCTAAATAAGCACTTTCAAATGGCATTGATATGCGAGAAATTTGGAAACAGTATCAATAAAGATGTAGATCCTGAAAAAATTTGGAAACATTTAGGTACCATGTATAATTTAGCTGCTCTCGATGATCAGGAGTCAATTCCATTCCCAAATATCGAAAAAGAATTTGCATTGCCTGAAGATGACTTTGGTTCATTGATGTTGACAAAAAAAAATAATGGAGAAAATGATATTTCTAAATCGCTTATGGAAACCCCTAGTCGTAATTCAAAAGATGCAGCCCACAGGGAAGTTAGCAGTAGTATCAGAGATTCCAAAAAAGATTCAGAAAAAACAAAATCAGTCATGAGGAATCGAAATTCCAATAGTACTAAAAATAAGACTGATGAAACGCCAAAAACCTACAAACGACCATTGAGGGGAAGCTTCAAGTTGGAAGAGGAAAGTTCTAATGGAAACATGAGTCCAACACCAAATAAACGCAGGAGAATCATTTGAAGTTTTTGGTGCCTAATCAGGGTATTATTTTTCTTCCTGAGACTGACAGTATTTACCATAATTTTCTATGGAAATTTATTATTCACAAGTTTTCTATTGTTGCAAAAACAATGAAACTGAGTTAAAAAATTGAACTGATTATTCTAAATCATTTTATATCACTTTTAATGTAAATTATTGACTATTTATAATATTTTTATTGTGGGACCAAATGTCTTTAATATTTATATTTATTCTTGTTATATGCTATACTGAATAAATCTAAGCTCCAAACATAACGTTGATATTTTAGAGGATGAGTATTTTTTCCTTGGGATATTGGAGGGTAAAGGAGGTTTTGTTTTTGCATAATCATTTTTACTTTTTATAAAAAGACGATATTGGAAGAAGACCTTCATAAAAAACAACTCACGCAAAATAATTTGATGTTCCAAGGCAATGTCTGCATAGTGTTAGCACCGAATTTAACAAGAGACTTGTTTTAGTTTTACATGAAGGATGTTTCTTAATATTGAGCACAATATATCATAGTAATTTTGGTGTTGACTTCCTTACCTTCTTAGATGCATTATAACATATCTTGTAGAAATCTGTAAAACCATTGGCTACTAGTGGAGTTTTCTTACTTTAGATTGGATATAATAGAAGCAAATTGTTTTGAGCTATCATTATTCAAGGATTTCTATATTCATATTCTAGTTCTAGATGTAGTGCAACTAAAAATATGGGATGCAAATAATATTGAAAAAAAAATTCTACTCAGCACTGAAAAATATATCAAAAAATTATATAGAAATAATCCTACAAGATATGCTATGAATATTATTTGGTTGTGATGTTCTTATTCTATATCGAAGTATTTCCTGTTAACATGTCAATTGTTCTTTGTAAATATGTATATAAAACGTAGATGTTGGAGAGAATGTCAATATGAAAATGAAATGGAAATGTTATTAACATAAATTGTTCTCTAGTCATAAGCTTTTTTTGAGCAAATTGATCATTCAAATACATGTATTTTTGTAAATTCATCTACTTGGTTGTAAATGACTATTACTGATTATTCAGAATAGAGAAGAGCAAGATTTTATAAAGAGAGAATAAATGATTGTATGATCTTATTCGATTGACACTTAATCCCCTAAAATCATGGAATGGAAGGAGGAGATTAGGAATACTGGATAATACAAAAATAATTGAGTGAGGTTATTCATTCAAAAACTCCTCCCTGTAGTTAAATTTCTAACCCTGTATCTTCTCTAATCATGCTATATATCAAAGATTATAAGTTAAATATTCGAACTTTTCATCTTGCTATTTCGTTCAACTCAGATTCAGACCCTTGAAACTGCTAACCAAATATCCATGAATTTCCACATTGAGAAATCCAAAATTTTTTCATTTCATTTAATGTTGAAAGCATATTCAGAAATGGACAATTAAAAAAATGGGATTAGATTCATCTAGTTTGCGAATGAAATTCAAATGCAGCTGCAGATACCTTTGGTGAAAAAGTATATGGAGGTAGGTATCTTCATATACCCCTCATGGACAAAATAAAAGCATGTTCTTTGCTTCTCTATTGCATCAATGGCACTCTGGCAGCTCTGTTAGGAACAACACGGACAACAAAGTAAAATAAACAAGAATAGTAGATTACAGGGAGTTACAATGCATGATTTTCTTCCAAACCGTTTGTATTCGAAGATAACCATCGCAGTTGTATGCCGAACGTTAGTTGAAATACCGAAAAGGCCACTTAATTCTTTTAAGCCCAGTGTGTTATTCTAATATTCAAGTAAAGGAGCAGAACTTTTTGAAAAACCAATTTCATAATCATTTGTTTTTTCCTTGGAGGAAACTAGAAATTGTGGAATGAATATAGAACTGAGTGGTTTCGGATTGTTATTTTAGTTTTTCAATGTCTTCCTGTTTTTTTCCTAATCTTATGGGCCAAAAAAATTTAGATCCAAATTATCTTAGGCTCCTTACCTATCGGGTGTTAAGATACCATTATATCAATCAATGTAACAAGGGCCATAGTTTAAAAACCGAATAAAGGGAAAGGAGCGTTGATATATGAAATGTTATCTACCAGACGTTCACGTTTGCACCGATAAGCAACATATATAGGTATAAAATCCGAAAAATAATTTTTGATCGGGTTGTTTTAAACTGAAAACCCGATGAGAGTGTGAAAGAGGTCAGCAATCTGCAACATGCTCTCCAAATATGTTTTTAACATTATTTTTCTGATTACCTTGTACCTACATTGAAAACAACTGAAAGTGCGCGGGATCGAACACCTATTTTCTGAACTAATAACCGATTACAGTTGCTCGACTCTTTCTGAAACAACCGGTTACCGTACATATTTTATGCTAACCCTGTACATATCATATTGTCTCAGAAGGAATCGAAGCAACCGATATAAATGACCTTTCTAGATTCTTATTAATCATTATACCTATTAATTCAGTTCCTTTAATTTGTAGCTAGTGTATAGGTATTCTGCTTAGTGCACTCTTGATTTGTTATCTTTGTAGTAAAGTTTACTGTAATTAGAATAATAACTAATAAACTCGATCCGAAGACAACTTTTGTTATTGTCTACCTTAGACAACCCCGCCTTAGATAACCCCGAACTCTGTCTCCGACTTGTAGGGTTGACTATTTCCCCCTTTCTGAAGAATAGCTGTCGGCCGAGATTAAACTTAAACCCGTTAAAACCTTCACAAAAAAACAATTTTCGAGAAAACTAAAGAGAAAACTCCCTGAAATTAGTGATTCAAATAATATGTGTGTTGTCCTCCTTTAGGCGCCTGAATGATTCTCTGACTGCGTTGGTATGCTCAAAATGGAAAGGTTAATGACAGTTCAATAGAAAATATCATCTCCGGGTTCTAAAATTATTCCTTCGAGATCTTTCAGAGATTGGAAAGTTTCAGGAAAAGCTCTGTCTGACGTTCCTTTCGGAAAAACTTCAACTTTATTCAATGGGGTTGATGTCTGGGGGTCTAGAAGGAATGTTCACAAGGATTATGTCAGATTCCACTATATACCATACCTGTGCTCGATCAAGGACTGCAATTCTGATTGAAAAAAATATTTAAATAAGTTTAATTTTTTGTCCCCTTTACACGTCATTGTATTGATCATTTTAATAGAGATACAGTATCTCTGTTATGGTTTTATAGATAAAAGCGCATTTTACGAGAAAACCAGTAGGTACTTCATTATTCCTAAAATAGAGCGTTATTTGCTATTTCCATAGCAATTTTTAGTTGTCCCACTTCTGCAGCTTAGTTTATTAGATGCTTCAATCCTTGCTATCCACATCATTATAGATACGAGTGGTTTTTCAACCCCTGAAAAAACAAAAGCACACATAAGTATAGGGTCACTTTTGAACTGGAAGGTAAAAGAAGCAAAGATACATAATGTTAATATCTTTGTTAAGGATTGATCGATTTCTCAGAATGATTAATTATTGAACAGTCGTTTACTGAACTGTAAATTAAGTGACCCGTCGAGAAAAAAGTTACATTGATGGCATTCATCTCCTAAATTTTATAGTGGACAACATCATGACTCATTCGACATTTCGCAGGATTTACTTTCGCGAACGTTGTGGGAAGAGCTTTCTCATCCATTTTTCCGTAGGTTGGACCGAATATATGTATATGGATGGGAGAAATTTCAGATTGATAATTATAAATTTGAATCGAACTGCTTCCTAAATTTGAGATTCCGCTCCGCAAGGATATAATACGCTAATCCAATAAATAATAACATATACATCATCATATACAGTGGTACACGTATTGAAATAAAAGGCCTTAACAAGAAGACCGAAATATTCTTTTTTCATTTTGAGTTCTTTTGAGAATAACTCACCAAGTTTAATAATTATAAAAAACCTGAGCTCAGTATCGAAATCACGACTAAAATCCTACAGGTTCTAGCTAGTTTCTAGCACCATTTCAGTTATTTCTAAATATAGTTATTTTCCTTACAAGTGTGGAAAGTGATACTTTTCCGAAAGAGACTGCAGTTGGTCAAGCTGTCGAGTGCGGAAAAGGCAATTTCCACTGACTTACTCTCGAAGACGATCAAATCATTCATATAATTTGAAATAATAATTTGAAAAAAAAAAGAATTTTGAGGTTTCTGTCATCTGGCTCTAGCGTTGACATCGAGACACCATGTACTTATGTAAGTTAATGACATTGGACTGAGGCCCTTTTTGAAACTATATGCAGATTTTTTAAGATTTCAGACAAATTTTCTTGGGAAAATATGTTACATTAACGCAATGTAGAATTCAATGGGTTATCTGATTATGATATATTCATATCATAATCAGATAAAAAACTGGGTGTTACAGGTTACATTAAAAAAAAGAATGTTGGTATAATTTCCGGCGTAACCAGAAGTCGAACAAATCCGCTTTTCCAAAATTAATCTCTCCCAACAAATCTTAACTATGAAATTTCAAGTGTTTATCTAGAGTCTTTCCTCGAAATATACTAACCAACAGTCTTCGTGAATCACGCCGATCACGCGTCTGTATATATATAGGCTGATAACCGCCATCATCAACAAGTAGATTATAAAACACCGGATCGAACAGAATGTGCCTCAACAAAAATAGGGAATAGAATAAAATAATCCTAATTAATTTGATTAAGATTTGGTACTATTCGGACTACATAAAAATGTTGACACCTTTGTCCGCCAAAAGATAAAATTGACTTATTTATTTTTTCGATCTATTTCAAGATTTATTGCAGATTTTTTTGCCACTCCTCAAAATTGTAAACGATAAATTATTCTCTATTTCCATATTTATGGACCGAGGAGAACATTATTCAAATTAACAACCGCCTAAACCACAAATAGGCATTTGGGTTAATTGTTAAATCAAATATTTGTGCACAGGTGCTGTTGGTGAAAGAAGTCTACATTGAAACACTATAAAAATAACCTAGGCGATCGATGTGATCTGTAAAATGGACAAACATGTGGTCATCCACGCCAAGAAATACCGAATACATGTGACATACTTACTTTCCAAAGAGGAACTCGCACTGAATTATAAAATACCAGATTTTTCAACATCTCCGAGTTGTATTCATAAATTCCGAATATTTTCCTTGATACATAATCTTAATTGTTGGTATAATGTGAAATTTATGAAAATATAAAATGAATTGACAATGTTTTACGAAAACTCCGCCGCATGGAAGGAATAAACCGTTTTACCCAAATTTTTAATTTTTTATCTAAGTTTCTGAACTCGTGTGCAAATTATATGCAAAATAAAACAGTTTCGATTTTCCCAGATGTGTTTCTGAATACTATTTACACAAGCTCAATCGTAGAGGCATTGTACAGAGCCAGTAAAAAATAACGTGCAAAATTTATATCTCCGGTATAAACTTATTTCGTACTGAATGCTTGAAAATGTTAATTTCAATTGTGAAATTTAATTGAAGTGTTCCGAAATCAATCACTCCTAAAACAAAGAAAGACTGGAGAGACCTATCTGGTACAAAAAGTTATGGTATGGTATGAGTAGATACTCGTATAAGTTGAATATTCAATGCAAAAACTCAACTACTCTCCATGATAAGGTCCTAATTGTGCATGAAAAGTTGCATAATTTCAAATAAAAACTTCCTTTTTACTCACTCTGTATACTGTTTAGTATAGAATATTAGCATGAAAATTAACGAAAAAATTAGAAATTATCACAAAAGGTAAGTGAGATTTTGTGAGCTTTCAACTTTCAAGTTGTTGAAAATAATTGAATTATTGACTGGAGTAATTACCATATTCTAAAGAGTCGTAACTGGAACGATTTCTATGAAGATAAGTGGATTTTTCAAATGGAGTTGATAATTGTAGGTACAATTCACTGAAAATGGACGAAAAATAGTTTCTCTATTTCTGTTTGCAGAAATCAACAAATTTCTCAGCATAAGCGTTTGATCATCTTTTTCGGTTGAGGAATTCTGCAACTAAAATAAGGGTTTGCTTATCGTGAGAATCATCTGCCTCATTTATACAGAGTGAGTCTTTGACTCGTACAAATATTTCAACAATAGATTCTTGAGGTCAGAAGTAACACTTTTTTGCTATACCATGTTTTCCGATTCAGCCCTGATAAAAAATTCAATATAGCCATTTTAAGGAATTGTAATATTCTTATAATTGAACTATATAATTTGATCACAAAAATGACGAAAACGGTTAAGAATTTCGATATCGATCGATCAGAAATACATTTTTCAACGAAACAGATTTCTTTTTGCATTCAGCTCTCTTCCATTTTTGAAGATAAAAAAACACATCTCTATACTTCATTCAATTTTATTTTAGCAGTCGGTTGGCCATGGAAGTTTGACACATTTCACTCTGTATAGTACGAAAATGTGGGGTTATGAAGCATGTCAAAACATTTTTGGGTTTTAAATCAACGCTTTGTTGCCCGTTCTACGTAAAAGTTTCTGTTATTACGTATTTTATCACAATGTCGAATCTCTTCGGAAAATATGTGACGAACATAATTGAAGTTTATACAAAATGTTTGAAGGCATACCAAATCCAGTTATTTGCATGGAAAATACAAGAGATCAGTATAATATCATAATATGCACTAGCTTGAGGAGAGTTAATGTTCGTTATCTTCTTTGGCTTACATCATTTGGAGATTTCAAAAATATTAACCCGAAGATGAAATGCATATGATGCAGTTTTTGAAAAAGGGTATCCCCCGAAGGAATTAACAGATAATTACAAAATGTTAAATTCCTCAACAAAAATCATCTTGCATCAATATAGAAGTAAAAGGAATTAAAGGCAGTTTCAAGTTAAGATGCAAAACTTCACCGTTGAACAAAAATTTCACATGAATAAACAAGTAACAGGGCAACTTGCGCGTATTTGTGGCTATTCATCTTAATACATTGATGTAATAATAATAATTAGGTATTTATTAGTACCTCAAGACATTTACATTGTATAGGACAAGTCAAATGAAAAATAGAAAAATCCATTTTAGGGAACTTATTCTCCGATGATATTTACCAAAAATCCTATAGTAAATTTTTCGCATTACTTCACTCAAATAAAAAATTCTCAAATGCCACCACTCTTTTGGGTCTCCCAATAGAAGGAAATTCTTTGTCATCCTCTTCATTCACAATCTTTCTGATTGTGGAAATATTCAGCTGAAATATAAGTCGTTTAGATTCAGATGAAACGTTATAAAAATTCTCTTACATTGAATATGTTCGCTACTGTCTGATTGTGGATTTTAGAATATCAGGGTATAACTATTTGAATGAGCGGACCTGAATTCTAAATAGCACTTCCTGATACCCTGTCTCTTTTTTCAATCACTTTCGACATTTTCGAATTTTCGTAATAAAAATTGATATTAGTTGTGGCAACGGCGTTATGACATTAACGACATTTCATGAGTGCCAACCTAACTTCGTTCTAGTTACAAAAACTTGAGAAAATTATTTCATGGCCAACCGACTGCTAAAATAAATTTGAATGAAGTATAGTTTCTGGATTTCTATCACACTTGATCCTATGGGATCAATATTCAAGCCTTCGTTGGAAATTTCATTTGGAAGGCATTTTTTTGCCACTATAGATTATCAAAGTAAAGGAAATCGTCAATTCATGAACGATCACTAGAGTTCAGTCTAGCAATTTTATTATCTGTGATATATGATGTAAGATGTAAGTCGGAATACATTTAGAATGGACTGAAATTCATTTCTAGACTCGATGAATGTAGAGTGCTTGGGAATATGAGGACTGTTGAGGTGCTATGTGTGAAAGAACTGGTTACCAATGTGAAGGCGAAGATCTAATGGTCCCACTAATATTCCGCAAATCAACAATGAGAAATGAATCGATTTTATTTATGTTTCAACTAGCAGAGATGGAAGGAGAACGAGAAGACTCCTTTAGAAAGTCATGGATCCTAACAAGAAGATTATTCCTCACATGGGGATATTTTGAAGGTCCATTTCTCAGAGCCGAGTACTATATTGGGGGAAACTCTTCAACAAAAATACTAATCCCAGGTGTAGAGCATTAAGCACCAATTTTTCATAAATAGTTCTTGTTTACTATATGCACTTTGCTGCGAAATTTGTATTCAAGTTTGTAGGTATTACAGGTTTAACATTACTCATTATCGACGGATAAGAAACAGAGTAAAGCAAAACAAACTTCTATGGAACGACTGGTTTCTACATTATATACTAAATGACATGGAAAACAGAATTCAATATTGATACAACTGATGATAAAGAATTTCTAGGAATACATTTTTGTCAGAATAAGAATGATCTGTTTTTCATGCACACCTGCAGATTGGTTTTGTGTTATGTTCAATGCTATGGCACGGCTTTTCACGTCAGAGTTTTCCTCATTTCTTTCTGTCATGCATCCAAGTTTTCAAGAAAGGACTTAGATGTGGCATCATCCCCTAAAAACTTTTCAGTACCATACTCTTGGTTATCACTATAATTATATGTAATACGAGGATGTATTGATATCTAATTAGCTTAGACTAGTTCCATGCATAAAAACACATTGTGTTACCATAGCAACGAACAATAACTCATAAGAAGTTTGAGGTCAAAAATTAAACCAGAATTACGTAATAAATTAAAAGAAAGAAGATGTCCACCGAAATTGTGAAAATCGAAGAATTGGAGTATCGAGCCATCATCAAGTACCTGTATTTAAAAGGGTTAAGAGGTAAGCAGATTTACGAAGATATGCTTAATACCCTTGATGATCAATGTCCTTCGTATGCAACCGTGAAAAATTGGACTGCAAGCTTCAAAAGAGGTAAATTTTTCATTGAAGATGATGACCGATCGGGAAGGCCAGTTGCTGTGTCAGTCTCCGAAATTTTGGTCGAATCTTCTTGTTAATGGAAACGGGGCCAACGTCCTCGATTTTAAGGCGAATACTACGAATAAAATTATTGGATAGGGATCGAGTCGAACGGCTTGCATGAGGTCAATTCATACGGATTTATCGAAATTATGTGGTTCACCAAGTTTTATCAATAATATAATATAAGACCTGATATTTATCTTGTTAGATACCGACAATAATTCTAAAAATTATCATCTCGAACGGACAATTAGCCAAAATATCACTCCATAGGTAACCCCAGAAATCACGGACATCATTGACACACGCTAGCAGCTCTCGAAATTTTGTAGACATACTTGATACTAAACTTATGAGGTTGAAATTGTCTCATAACTTTTCGTGACAAGTCGCAAGATCGACTATTCCAAAAGTTTATTTGAAAGTATGTGTTAACGGTTTTCACATCCAAAACTGTATATGCATTATTATCTCCTGAAGTTTATTGAATGGATAAAACTTGATTGACTGTTAAACCTACAGGAGGATGTAAGTGAATAGTTGAAAAACTTTGAGGGGTGATTCGTTGTCCTCCATACATTTTTTTTAGCTCATATATAGACCCATAAAAATGGCACTTGAAAGGCAATTTAAAATTTTTTTTTAGAACCTATCGCAGAAATGGTGCAGACTTTATATGAGGGCTTGAAGGCCACTATCATGCTATAATGTCTGAAATAACTGAAAATAATTTGTGTGCTCAGATCATTTCTGTTAGGTTCTAGTTTCTTTTTTTTTACAATTGTGATTTCTGCTACATAACATTGCGTTTCTGTATAGGTACCACGATGATAAATAAATTAAATCCATCGATTTTCCATGGTATGCATACCATTCTTCATGGAATATTCCAATAGATATAAGGTAAATCGTATAAATACTGTTGTAAATTTTTTGGAAAACTTGTATAGAATATTCCATTCTGTAGAAGTTTGGGTACATGGTGGGAGAAAGTGGCCAACTGCAAAAAAAAAATACGTCTTCATATAACTTATGTGAATACTTGGTTAGAGCAATTAATGTGAAATAAGAGCATTTTGGATTATTGATACCTATATTAAAATTATCAGTCATTTATAAAGATAGTTTTTACCGACGTGCAAAAAGCATTCACAATTGAATCCTTTAGAAATGGGGAGGAAAGAGAAGATTGGAATTGAAAATATTCTGTTGATAAATGTTTTCAGTCTTCAGGATCGAGTATCCAATGTTACTGTAGATTTAACAATATCTCCAAAGTACCTACTGTTTAGCGATATGTTAACATTTTCCGTCAAACACGTGTTTCAAGATTTAAGGATTTAAGTGGTCAATCAAAAAAGAGAACCTGAGAGTTAATCATCAATCTTGAAAATAAGAAATAAACTTTTAAAGTTGTTCCTTTACAGATAACTTGTCGTTGAATAGGAATAGATTATCGTCTAAGAGATCTAGGATGGCACTCTGTCATCGGTTTCTTAGCCAATTCATCGATAACCTGAATCAAATTTTTTCGATGATGGCTAATTTCATCTTTTTTGATATGTCAACTCTCAAAATATGGGGATGTGGGACATAGTTGGGAAGCTCAAGAGGAAAATTCGGGATTTACTAGTGCGTGTCAGAAAAGGGAGATACCTTGGACTCTGTAGAATACCTTTACCAAAAATTAGACCTGTACATAGGGGATCTGTTATAGGACAGCCTGCCCGAATAGTAAAGAAAAACGATCCTTGTACATACTCGAGCGTGTCAGATTAAGATATATGTGGTTAATTACATGTTGAAATGTACATTCTCTTAATCTGACAATTTGAGAGTGTGTGGGAGGGCGGTAGCTTTTTTTCTTATTTTGAAGCTGATGATTCAAGAATCACGGAAAAAATATAACCCGACAGTTTCAGTAAACCGAAACAATAAAAATTGGTCATCCAGGTCACAAAAATAAGTTTTTTTTTAATTAACTCCTCTCTTGGGCTTCAAATCGTTTACGCATTCATTAGGAAAGTTGTAGAGCATAACATTTTGTACAAATTTCGTCCGAAGCAATTTTTTCTACGTTCCAACGTTTTTGAGATATGTGGCGATGAATGTGCATTAGACTGGTATTCTACATTGCCCTAGCCCTTTCGCATGTATAGCTAAGCTCCTCGTCCGCATCACCCTCTAGCTCGAAAACTTTATTATATACATTTTTCATGAAGAATACAGAAACGATTAGAAGTAGAGGAAGGGAGATATTCTAAGAAAATTCCTTGCTATCATCTTCAAACTGTCAGATTGAGAAAACCCTGCCTGGGTAGTGTCAGGTTAACACGTCTGCAACACAGAGATTAACCATCTGTATGAAAATCTGACACGCCCGAATATGTACAAGTAACGATTTTTATCAGCATTTTCAAAGGACCGCTGTGACCTTGAGTCACGTACGAATTGCCAATATCTTGAAAAGTATCTTCCGTTGGGTTAAATTAACATATCCTCTGAAAATCTGACAGGTTCGAGAATGTACACCTGACGATTTTTTTTCACATCTTTGGAAACCTGCAGACGCTTTCCCCACCGCTGAAAGTGCATCCTAGAACATTTTTTTCCTTCAACCAACTATTCTCCAAAATCCACTAGGTCTCCACGACCCTCGAGTAAATCCCGATGGAATAATCGAAATTTTGCTGTTCAACTTGAGGAACCTCAATTTCTGGCATCAATCGGATGGCCACCGATCATGTTTATGTCGATCGTTACACAAACCATCAGACAGACGTGTTGTTCCACATTTTCTGGGTCCAAAACGTAGGCATCCTCGTTAACAATACCATACGATCTCTCTTATAAAGGTTTCCTCAGAGAGCCAGCCTTCAGATAGACGTTGAAGTTCAAGGTGAGAAGACAAGCGGATGCTGTGTGTTCGTTCCGCACGTTGAATTGTGTCAAGGACTCTCACATTTTTCCTCTCCTTGGTTTTGCATGACGCGGTTCGTAGAATAAGAATTTCGGAATGTCTGGAAAATTTCTCATCGGTTTCTTGTTGTTGGGGGTGTTGTCGGGTGTTTTATGTCAGGCGGCAGGGGAGAATGGCAAGGACGTGAACGACACTGTGTCTGGAAGAGCCCTTGGAATTGGTGACCTCAGAGGATGCCTCCAGCTGAAGAGCATGAGCTGCTTCTTGGACGTCACAGAGGATATCGTGAATAGGGAGAAAAAATCTATTCTGGGTAAGTATTCCAATAATTTGTACCGCGGTTGAAAACTTCTTGGATATTTTAATAGAATTATGTGAAAAGAATGACTGTTATTCAGTTCAAAAAAGAACAACACATCTTTCTGTTGTATTTTGAATTTTGATAAAACATCTACCTACAGAAACTGAGTATAATTATAATATGTTATCTGTCTGCTCAATTTTTCGAAAATTTCGATGAAACTGGTGAATTGGGAGCTGAAAAATCCAGGAAACGATGTGCAGTTTGAGGTGGGAGTTGTTAAAATAAATTTTTTGAATGAATTTGCTAAAAAAAGAGTAGTTTGTAGTTTGTGAAATAGGTGTTCCAGTAAGTACTCTTATACTCAGATAATTTATCACATTTCACTCGCACTTTCATTGCCGAACTTTTATGAAAAACTTTTTGTTATCTACATTAATCAAAAAAAGATATTGTAAACCATTTCTCTTTTGTATTTTCCACGCTCAAAATTGAAAGTTTGGACGCGTGAAAAATGAAGAATGTGTAGACTGATACTCGATAAATAATACCAAGTTTTATTGACTTATTAGCAGTTTTCAACAATGCAAACCATAAACGGACATTTTTGTTTGTGTGACAGCGTTATCATTTCGCCAAAATGTCTCTAATTTCCGAAAATTGACTTAATCAGAGTAGGTTTAAGGGGTCTAAATGGCCAGTTTGGTAGTCGGCAAAGTCCTCTTAGTGGTTCCGGAGTTATTTTGTTTTTCAATAGTCAATAAAATACCAATCCAATTGAACTGAAGTGGTTGATAGTAAAAGTACCAATAAGAAGACTTTTTCAATCGTTTCCACCAGAAAACTGATAGAAATTAAATGGAGATGACATTCTATAGGAGTGAGAAGGCAAAACATTTTTTTGGCGTTGTCCACCTAGAATTGCAAGGGGTAGATAGAGCAACCCCTCAGACCAAACCTTTATCTCAGCAGAAACTATTCGTTGAATGACATCCAAAATTTGAACGAAAGTTCACAAAATTCTTGTTTCCAACTTGATGAGTCACATTTCGATAAAATATCGGCAATTTTTTCCTTCGTGTGACCGAATATTATTGCTATGCCGCTCTGGTTATGAAACTGAACAAACGCGCAAACTTCTGACTAAATGTAGGTGTTTCTCATACAATGCTTTTGCTGGAAATTTTCTTCTTTTCAATAAATATATTCAATTAATGTCTTTCTTGCCTTTCAACTTTATTTCTTCAACCTAGAATTTTTGTCAGTATATTCACTTGTTAAGTAATTTATGCAAATGTTCTTTGCATAATGTTTCCAAACCAACCAATTGTTAGGTGCCAGAAATAACAACGAAATCTTAGGATATTTTATCCTATGTTTCCCATCGTGAAATGATATATGAAATAACAGTCAACACGATTTGTACCTAAAAAATATCGATTGCAACGAAATTTTGCATACCTAAATTGAATGAGGAATTATGAGAAAATCTAAATGTTTAAATCTCTTTTCCGCTAAAGAGTGGTTAGTTGATTTCGAAAGAAAAGCTCTTCGCATTTATTTACATACACCGTATAGTATTCGGTATTGAAAAAATACAAGCTGCAATTCCTGATAAAAGTTTTTGAAGGTTTTCTGAATCTACGAAATTTGCTCTTCCTTCTTAGTTATTTTAATTCATGCCGGATATCTCCGGTTTTCAGGAGAAACAATTAGGTAATTTTAATTTTTGTGATTATAAGGATCCACTTTCACGAAATTCTTATCGCCTACCTAGAATGAAAAAGTAGAGTGTAGAACAAGCAAGATCTCAACGAAAATCATCGAATCTCCTCATAAACAGGACATATCAACTCTATAAGTTCAAACAAGAAGAACGGAATGTATGAATATTCATAGTGGGATGTGACAACTCACCATATTAGTATTATCGATTTATCGAATCTCACAATTTCACCGGATGAAAAATATTCGGCCTGACATTCCTCCGAAAATCGATTTCCTTGAACTTAACCCACCTAACAACTTTCTTCGAGCATCAAATCATGCCACTGACCTTATTCTGGCATTGGGATGGTCCTCTAGGTCTAGGTCGTTCTTGTTTACATCTCTATCCTCGAGAATGAATCATAAGAGAAAAAGGTGTGAAAAAGAATTCATGGAATCTTAATCTTCTTTCACGGATACTCGATCTTAAATTAGAAATTTTTAACGAACACAAATGGACCATTTTTTGGTCCACATGATCCATATCTATATTTATCCAATAGACATCACCTTTACTTGCTATATGGAGCCAAGGTATTTTCATCGTATATGATGGTCATAATGAAGAAACTGGAAGATACGGTTGAATTTTCTGTTCAGAGAAGATTCATCACATCAATGAAAAACTATATTCTGTAAATCAAACCGTTTGTGATATAGGTATACTTAACTCAAAATGAAATTTTTTATGGATTTTTAACTTCCTGTATCTTTAAACAGAACCAAATTGTGAAAAATGGTAAAGGAAGAAATGAATTTTTTGTTAAGATATACTCAAGTCAAAGACTCACCCTGTATAATTATAAAAATAAGCTTCGCTCAACGGCAGTCGCGTGCGGAAAGTATCACTTGCCGCACTTGTTATGAAAATGACTAGAGTGTATTAGATCAGATTAATAATTTTTTTTTACTAATGCTTTACTCTTGAATAAATTGCGGTACCATAATGAACATTATTGACCATATAGTGATTAAAAAACATTTAATTCTTCTAACAACTAACAATTATATGAGGGTGTTTGATTCGGATTATTGATTACCTACTGAGATATAAAAAAACAATAAGTAAATCGCCCTAAGTGTGTGCGCAGCATTAGAAAAATCCATACTTTTCACACGTTTAATTGTATGTAGCCTATTCATGTGTTGACAAAGCCTCAAGTTTATTTGTTTATGCAATAGACAGATGTTAATTACAAAGAGGCACAACAATGAAATAGTCGATGTTCAATAAAAATTTAAAATAAAAAGTTTGTTAACCCTTCATTCTATTCTAAATAAATTTTTCTCATATCTCAATGTATGTACTTCCAATTACTGAATATTCCCTCGCTAAGGCAAGACAACGTCTACTGCTTCAGCTAGTAATGCTAGTATCATTTAAAAAATCGACCAAATGATTCATATAGCAAAAAATACAAACCATATAGTCATTAAAGTGCATTTTTTTTTTTTGATTTTCTTCAGCCCATATTCTGCTTATTGACGTTGCCATAGAAATTGGAATCAAGTCACTTTCAAGGCCTGACTGAACGAGCAATCCACAATCCTCAAGTTCGCATGTTCGGCCAATCGAAGATCTTCGAAATTCATAAAAAAAATTAACTGCACTCGCCTTCAATGTCTTGAAATCAGAAAAAAGAACTATTCTTTATTCAAGAATCAAATCAGACGTTACAACAGGAACCCAACAAAAATTCAAGTAAATTAATAAAGAACTTGGAGTAAGTTGAATCTATAAACTTAATTCGACGTTTAACGACCGGTGATATATGGCAGCAGATAAAACAATAAATCTGGCATCGTTATACAGACTCTCATGGATATTTTTCACGGCTTCATTAGCGGAACTAACCGCAAGTATGACCATTTTCAAGAAAGCGGCCAACAATGGGTCATAAAGATGACGCGTTCTTTCAAGTATTCAGTACGGAGAAACCTAATAAATTAGCGTTTTCTACATTGTAAAATGCAAAACAAAAGGTGACTCCCACATACTTGACCTCTGGATCAATTATTGAGGCTTGATATCTTCGTTCTAAAATACCGATTCGTGGATATACATAAATCCATAATGAACGGGAATCGACTGAAGCCCAAATGTTATATTCCATTAATAAGAAGTTTATTATGTCCTGTGGCGAGGATTCATTATGAACTGATGCCAGTTGTAATTGACTCCGGAATACCTCAACCAAAAGCACCATTCAATTCACCGCATCCAACAACGTGACTCTTCTAACGTGGGTTCAAAAAAATTTGTCGTCAAGTAGACTATGGAATTTCGAACGTCGATATTTCGTGTCTTAACGTAATTCTTAGCTTTTGCTGTGCTATTTTCCAGGTGAATTGTCATGTTAGAAGTTAGTATTTTGGATTGTTCTGTTGGCATATTTTATGCCACACGATTTTGAACGAAAGACATCAGTTTGTTCTCATAAAAATTGACATGTTATCAGAAAATTGAAAAGATTGATTTCCTTACCTTGTAGCATCCAAAAAAAATGGAGTTCGGTATGCATCAGTCAATGGCAAAATGTGGGACCTATTTTCTTTGATGGAATTTAAACAGTAGAACGTTATGAAAAAGGAGCATCATGCCTTTTTATAGCTAAATTGAATTTTGATAAATTGTCCAATATTTATTTTCATGTAATTCAGTTATTTAGTTTAGTCACGAATTTTCAGTAACGACCAAATCAATACAATATTTATAGGGAATTAATAAATATGTTGTGATTCTTACTGTGCTTTATTCATATTACTGAAAAGGGAAATTAAAAAAAAAAAAACATAATACAACGATCTGTTCAAGATTCATGTCTCTTACGTATGAAAATAGTGGACAGATCGGATAGATTTTCTAAACTTTTCCAAAAGTGCCTTTTCACTTTCCATACAAAATTACGATGTATAGGTTAATGTCATCATTGTTTACATTTTAGGAAGATGAAGTAATTCAAGAAAAGACCTACGTTCAGACAACGAATATCAACGTTTAAAATTCCATAGCCTTCTTGATGACGAATTATTTTGAACGCACGTTATAAATTTTATATTAGGTGCATTTCAGTATTCAAGAAAATGAAAAAAGTTATGAACTTGTGAGAAGGAAATCGAGGAGAACATCTGCTGAATCCTGACCCTCCTGTTGGCTTTAAAAAGGACGTCTATTCAGCAGTGCAAGTTATGCAATATAACAACCCTTTGATCTGTGCTCACGCAAGCGAAAAGTTTACTTGAATTTTCGCCATCAGCTGTGAAGAGGCTTCTGCAGCTACCAGGAGCTATGCTTCTGGCAATCTTGAAACTATTGATGGGGCACTATAAGTAAAAATACCATCCGTTCATCAAGTTCAAAATGTTCGCAATTCTGAGAGGCTGAATCCTAGACAAACGATCCCAAATACATTAGGGTGAATAATAAGGATAAATTCAGATGCATACCACCCGCTGATATGAATATCAACAAGAATTGTTACGATCTTAATTGAACTAGCCAATTTGCCATCGTCAAGGCCCCGAATGGAGTACGCCCCATTGAAGAAAAGCAGATGCTGACCATGGTTTCGGTCTCATTTGACCTCATCAGAGCAACATACCACCAGAGGCCCATACTGGGTGGCGCTCTGGGTAATTGTATAGTACTCAGTAGACGATGTGTTACTGGATAGTACCTACTCAGTAGCGCTTGCCAGTATTGAATAAGGGTCCATCAATTCCAAACGTTCTCCATCGGGGAAAAAAGCTATGTTGCTGCTTTTCTTCGATGGTGCGTACTCCATTTGGGGCCTTGACGACGGCAAATTGACTAGTTCAATTCAGATGGTAACACTTGTTGATATTCATATCAGCGGGTGGTATGCATTCATTGCCTCCCCGTTTAGGCAAGATCATTTTTTATTATTAGGGTGAATATTGATCTTAAGAATTCATTTTCAGAGGGTTTCTTTTTTACAGAAATCTTCAGTGGTACCCGAGAAAGGGCAATATCAAATTTCTTCTTTCGTTCTCGTGATACACAATTTCAATTAAAACGGGAATAGGAATATTTCGTTCAGACTTTAGGGGAATATTTTCTTGTTTTCGTCGAATATTTTGCCAACATAAAGTCTACAGATTTTTGTAAATTGAATTAAGTACATTTTGAACAACTGATCTTTTCTTTCTTGATATGAGACATGATTAAAAATGATTGTTTTTATTTATATAAAGGAAATACTAATTTGTTCGTCTCCTTCGGTGTCATCTAAAGAAACTAAAAGGAGTCAATTATGATCGAAATTCCTAAACCTTGTAACAATATTTTCCGGACAGCAGGAACGTTTACCATTACTATTCAATTGCCCGATATCCGGAATAACTGCTTGTGTATAATATTGACGGAATTATTCAAAGTTGTTTGGAGAAATCTTAACGGATTCTCCGTCGTTCTGTACAACGTACGTATTATTTCAGCTGTTCGCTTCACAAACAGAAAACAGGTGAATTCTTTCATTGGAACATTTAAATTTAAAATGAATGTATACCTAAAAAAGTGTGATAATCACTGACATGCTTAACAAGAAATGAGCTTTTGTGCGATTGTTGAAATTCATAATCACTTATGGCGGTCACCCATTCGGGTAATTAACTCTCAACGCTGCTTGCATCCCAGAAAAAATATTCTCAGAACGACAGATTCCATCAACTTGAAATATTTCCTCCAAGTTTACTTCTCAAAGTGGATTTCTCAAATTTTTTGGGTTGGTAGTGAAGTAGGTACTGAGGTACCGTCTGAATAAAAGGAATCATTATTTTCAGTATAATACTAGCCAGATATTATACTCATAAGAAACACAATGGAAAAACTTCCAGAAATGTTAGGCCAGTTAAAAATGGGGTCAGGGAAGATAGTCTTAAAGATGAACTCAAGCAAAACCAAAGTGATGATTGAACAAAATATAAGTATCTAAATAGATGGTAGTGAAATCTAGAAGGTAAACGCATTTATATGCCTGGGAAAGACAATAACACTGGGCAAACAGAACCAAACTGCAGGAATCACGAGAAGAATCCGTATGACCTGAGCGAAAGTGGAAAACGAAAAACTTAAAAATATTCTGATGAGAAATCCAGAACAAAAATGTGTTGAACACCTATAGGTATACTCTCAGTTTTACTCAGACTGCACTCAGCAAATCGAATGAGATCGACTCGAAGATATAGAAAGGACTATGTTAGGAATGTCCTTGGGAGACCATATTATTCGAAATGAAGAGATCAGAAGACGAACAAAAGTAGAAGACGTAATAGGTAATTAAATGAACTGCAAAATTCAAGAGGAGATCTATGTCTAGAAGTAAATAAAAACATAATATTGAAAAAGAAGACTGGTCAGCTTGAGGATGAGCTAAATAGAAGTATCAAGAAGAACTATTCATGATTTTATCTGTCACGATCCATGAATAATCTCAGTAAAGGAACACCAAAATCACAGATTCACTAAACATAGAGAACATACAAAACGAGCAAAATTCAGAGTGCAAAATATTTAAACAACATGATGTCAAGAAAAACAATCAGAATACAAAAATATGAACAACAAAAAATCAATTGTTTGCATAATACAGTTCATGATTCAAAGAAAATGGAGAGAAGGTAGTTCATAATAGTTCTGTAGCCATTCAGAAAATTGTTATTCAATGTAAGATATAGATTCCCATGATTTATAGATTGTAAGAAATGTACAGTCCTGACCTTGAGAAGGAAAAAGTATTTATGTATATTGAATTGAAGAATATTGTAATTGAAGTAGGTTTTTCATTTTATCTCGTCTAGACAGCTATAGTATTTTATAAAATATCGCATCCATGAACATTCTTCTTCCCTACAATGAAATGAAAGAGAAGAAAAACTTTATTTCGCTAAAATTCCGAAAAAACTAAGCATGGTAATATTGTATAATAATATATCAAAATTCTATGGGTTGGTGGTCATTTTGTAGGTACAGAATATTCGCTTCAAACATGCCTTCATTCAAAATTGCAGTATTTTCCCAGCACATTGGTCACGAAAAAGTGGATCTATAAATCATTTTGGATAAGGTTTCTCCACCCGATGACAATTTTCGAGGAAAAGTTCACATACGTTGAATCATAGCCTTAATTTTTTAGTCCAGGTGGATGCCTACTTATACTCATTTTTCCAGATGAACTGCTCCACAAAAAATATCAGTATGAATAATGAATAATTATAATTTTTCTTAAACTAGCACATAAGACCGAACCTGTTCTTATTGGGGTTAGACAGCATTACGTTCATCTTCGGAATGTTGTGCCGGAGCAACATCCGAAGAAAGAAGAAAGTGCAGGACCGGTAACCCGCCTGTACAGAGGTTTAAATTACAGTAGTTGTGATATAAGACGAATGTCATGCTCTCCTCTCAAGTGGCACGATGCAATCAGATTGGTATCGTTGTAATTGCAGATTAATTAACAAACAAACAGTTTTTTCATTATAAGTGACACCAGCTGAAGCCAAAGCAGCTTAATCTCTTCATACAATTAGTTTATTACTAACACGAGATGAAAAGAAAATCCACTCCATTTATGAATTTGGTACACATCCCCTTCACAGTAGCATTTAGTGCTCTTTGGAATTTCCAGATTCCTCTAATATACCTGGAGACTTATGCAGACAGTTCAATAAATTCAGACTATTTCTTCCCCTGAAATTTAGTTCAACTGAAAACTGAATTAGGTATATGATTTCACCAACATACAGGGTGACAATTTGAAAACTTTCCAGTCCAAATATGTCACGACAAGGATGATTTCACAGAAAATGCTGGAACAGGTCAATTTCTTTTCGTAGGGGGACATATTTTGAGCAGAATTGTGAGCCGAAATCTCCTCAACCCTTGGTGTAAGAGCTAGCACCCCTGAATTCTCAATAGGGAATAGGGGGCTAAGCTATACCTCAATTGAAAGATCACTTGAGCCTCTACATGAAAACTATGGTTTGCAAAATTTTTATTGAGTCCTTGAAGTAGTTACAGGGGCTGACAATTTGAAAACTTGCCAGGCCAATTATGTCTCGACAAGGATGTTTTCAGAGAAAATGCCAGAACAGGTCAATTTTTATTCGGAGAGGGACATGTTTCCAGCAGAATTATAAGCCTAAATCTCCTCAATCTTAGGTGTAGGGGTTGTCACCCCAAATTCTTAATAGGGAATAGAGGATGAGCTAAATCTCAATTGGAAGACAATAGTATTATGAAAAGGGACATATTGTCTTCAAATTGAGGTTCAGCTCATACCCCCTATTCACTATGAAGAATTTAGGGGTGATAGCCCCTAGGTTTGAGGAGATTTCGGCTGACAATTTGGCTCAAAATATGTCCCCCTTTAAAAATTTACCTGTTCCGGTTTTTTCTTTGAAAACATCCTTGTCGAGACATAATTGGCCTGGCAAGTTTTCAAATTGTCACCTCCTGTAATTACTTCAAGGAATCAATAAAAATTTGTAAACCATAGTATTCATGTAGAGGGCCAAGTGATCTTTCAATTGAGGTAAATCTCACCCCCTATTCCCTATTAAGAATTTAGGGGTGATAGTACCTACACCTAGGTTTGAGGAGATTTCGGCTTATAATTTTGATGAAAATAATGAATAAATGAATAAAAATTGACCTGTTCCGGAATTTTCTCTGAAAATGTCGCGATAGAAGTTTTTAAATTGTCACCCCATATATTCATATAATTATGGATTTTCATCAAGCATGATTGACATTTCGAATATTTCTCTTTCATTCATTGTTTTCTCATATCAAATTTCCGGTTTCAAGCAACTAATTGATGTATTAAACTCTCTCAATCGGATCTCAAATTTCACGACGAGTTTTTATGTTACCTGTTACCTCGGATTTAATTGCATATGATATACAACTTCCAGATCCTGATCTTGTCTTATTATTAGATATAATGGTCTTCTGAACCGCAGGGCTTTTTCACTACACGTTACTCGAATTATAACACACTAACCGAATTTACCCAAAAGGCGAATCAACATAAAAGTGAATCTTCTATAATTGATACACTAAAACAGAAACAGAGACAGAGTCCCTGACTAAAAGCTGTTCTCATTATGTCTAGTGAATTATCTTTAAATTGGGCACATTTTATTGTATCTGAATTGGTGTAAGAAGTGATAGGTGGAATCCTAAAAACATTTTCATATGTTATACGTTGCACGTTCGCTGTGATACACATGTATCTAATTAAGAGGAGAATATGTCGAGTAATAAAATATTTCGACATTGGAATTTTATTTGGTTCAATAGTATATTTTTCAATATATCCTCGAATATCTCAGTGCATTTCATTAGAACCGTGAGAAGTTCCTAAAAAAAATTTAAGTCAACTGAATTTAACATTTGATTCAAACAACAACAGTTCAATGTTCGCGAGTTTATGTCATAACTCATAATGAAGAGAAAATTCTTTGCTACGAATCTCCTATTCAACATCACCCAGGGAATTTCCAAATTATCCCACACCTATCAGAGTTCACGAGTTTGACTCCAAATGTTCTTAAATTTCAACCGCTATTCTAACAGTGTTCCTACGCATACCGAATACAAATATCAATTCTTTCACGAACTCAAATTATTTTTACGTCTATTTAGCAGTGCTATTTCTCATATCGCGTCGAAGTCATAGTCTGCAGCTCCTGTGGAATACGTAATTTTCCAATGCAGTTTTTCTTTGGAAGTTACTTCTTGCTTATGTGCGTGACTTCTGTTTAGGTAGTGTTGAAGTCTGAGTAAACGTTGGATGAATATGAATAGAAACTTCTTCATTGACTGATAATCATATTATATCAAGGAAATCAAATAACATTCCGGTAGTATATCTATGAATTCTAAAGAGAAGGAAATATGATTTTTGGATAAGGATAAGGAATCATATGGCAATAATGCTATGGTCGAGACTGGTCCGAAACAAAAAAAAAGGTTTGGACTTCTTTCAAATACATACCTAAAATATTTTATCACTCAACATATTCTATTCTTAATTGGATACATTTATTACAGCGAACCTGCAACGTCTCTAGACCTTTCAAAAAAAAATGTTTCTTCGTGCTCTGCAAACCAGACCTCCACCAGCTTTTATAACCTCATGGTTGGAAGAAAATTTACGATCTTTTAAACTTTTTTTTCATTTGAGGAGAGACATGATAGTCGGATGGAGCCAAATCTGGTGAACAAGGGGCGTGTTCTAGTAATTCAAACCCTAAATCACGAATTTTTTGCATGGCAACATAAGATTTGTGTGAAGGGGCGTTGTCCTGCAAAACACCTTTGGATAGCTTTCCGCTTCTTTTCACTTTGATTTTTTCCTGTAGAGTGGTCAGTAATGTAGAATAGTAATCCCCGGTTTTTGTTCTACCCTTATCCAAAAAATCAATCATAATTACTCCATGTCAATCCTAAAAAACTGAAGCAAGAACTTTTCCAGCAGATTTTTGGACACGAAACTTCTCAGATCTTGGAGAACCAGAGTGTCGTCATTCCATCGATTGTTGCTTTGTTTCTGGATCGTAGAAATATACCCAAGTCCCATCCATAGTAACAATTCGGTTTAAGAAGTCTATATCGTTTTCAAATCGAGCACGGATCGAACGCGATGCTTCTACCCTTGCACGCTTTTGGTCAACATTCAAACATTTGCCTTTTTGCAGCATTTTTCTCATGTTCAAATTGACGTGAACCATATGATGAACGCATTCGTATGAAATATTCAGTGCTTCAGATTTTAGTTTTAGCCCAATTCGATGGTCTGATAAAATTATGTCATGAACTGCATCGATATTTTCGGGGACTGACACAGAAACTGGCCTTCCCGATCGGTCATCATCTTCAATGGAAAATTTACCTCTTTTGAAGCTTGCAGTCCAATTTTTCACGGTCGCATACGAAGGACGTTGATCACCAAGCATATCTTCGTAAATCTGCTTACCTCGTAACCCTTTTAGATTCAGGTACTTGATGATGACTCGATACTCCAATTTTTCGATTTTCTCAATTTCGGTGGACATCTTCTTTCTTTTAATTCATTGGGTTTCTCTGGTTTACTTTTTTGACCTCAAACTTTACACTGACACTTCTAATGAGTTATTGTTCGTTGCTTTGGTAACGCAATATTTTTTTATGTATGGAACTGGTCTAGACTAACTAGATATCAATAAATCCTCGTATGTTCTCGAAAAGGAATGCAACCTAAATATTATATATTTTATCAGGCACTCAAGAATCCAGTAAGAAGTATCGGCATATTACTTTGATATTTGTTGCTTTTTCATTTTTGTTCAGATTCGGTGAATAGAGAATTTTTTGAGTAGCTAATTTTTTTTTGAAGAGACCACATTTACAACTTTCACTGCTAATAGTGGCATTTTCATATCTCCACTAATTCCAGTAATTCCGATATATCAGGATACAGAGTGTTGAAAATTGAAAATTATTTGACCCTATGGCTCAAACAATCAGTGTCATGGAATTATATTCCATACCAAATTACCAATAGGATCGTCGATAACGAGTGGATTTTTGTTGAAATTTATGGGTCAAAATCACCAAGGTGTAAAATTTGTGGGAGTAATATTTTTGTTTCACAATTTAATTTTTTCAGCGAATTAATCTAAAATTTTCCTGATAGAAATAAATCCTACGAAAAAAAAATGGGATGATATTCTAATTGTAGCAATAACGAATAGTTTCACAATCAAACTTTGAAGCCCCTTGAATTTTAAAGCTTCCTTTAGCCCTACTTAAAATGAAACTAAAGGAAGCTTCAAGTTTAAAGAGACTTGATTATAAAACTGGCCGTAAAACATTTACCCCGTATCTAATGAATAAATTGTTTCAGCTGAAGCAGACAAAGCTTTATCCCTTCGAGGAAGATCTGATGATGAGGAAGAAACAGAAACACCAAGTCAACTTACGGACTCTATTGACCAGCTCATGACTGAGCTGACCGACATCGTGAAAGAAAGTATTGTCGGATTCTTCAGGGACGGAAAAGATGATGATGACGATGACGAGGAAGAAGCGGCAACTACTGCAGTTGCAGAAAAAGACGGTTCGGAAGAAAATGACGACGACGAGGATGACGACGGCTCTAGGAAGTTAGGTGAGATAATGATTTTGCATTGAAAGCTTAGGTCCAATATACAGAGTGATTTACCGCGATGGCTAATTAGACGTTTATGAAAAACTAAACACAATTCTTTGCTGAAAATTTGCATGTTGGGGTTTTCGACAATGAACTTTCTCCCTGAAGTATTTTCAGACCTCTGCAACTTCCGGTTGTATCGTAAACAGCTTTCTACTTTTTTATTTAAAATGTCACACCCAGTATATTTTTGCATCGTTAGACATCTGATGTGATATGATTCAACAGTATGCCAAAACTTCGGTTAAAACTCAACGTTTATTGTGTTATTTGGATTCTTAGGAAAAAAACCGTGAACAATGTAGGTCACACTTTTCTTAATAGGAATATTTGCCGAGGAGCTGTTTTTAAAAAAATTTTCATCTTTTTCGCCAATATAAAGTATTAAAACACTGTCTGCTGTCCGGGGGGAAAATGTACAGGGTGTTTATGAGGAGATTATTATAGTTTGACAAATCGAAATCATCAAACTGAGGATTTTCAAACTATCATTCATTTTTTTATTATTTCAGTTGATTTTATGTAAAAAAGGGGTGGTAAAAAAATAAACCTTATACGTAAATAAAATGGAAAGTTTCAGAGTTATCAGAGAAAAACTTGAAAAAAAGGAAAAAGGCCTTTTTGAATTGCCAAATTATTATGTCACTCTCGGAATCCAGGAAAAAGTAAGTTTTGATGTTCCGATAAATAATTTTAACATTTCATGAATTTTTGATGAATGCTCAACAATTCCAACAAACAATTTATTAGATGTATTATTCATGAAACTTCAAAATTATTTATCGGAACATAAGATTTTAAACTGCATTTTGGCATGAACATTTTTCAAAAATATTTCAAAATATATTAAAATCAGTTGAGTATACAGGTCATTCCCAAACCTTTTTATGAAACGAAATATACAGGGTATAAATGAATAGTTGCGAAAAAGTTTAAGGGATGATTCCTTATCAAAACACATTATGGCCTTTTTTTTCTGAGCATCCCCTACTTAGTTACAGCTCCCTAGAGATGGCACCTGAAAAGCAATTTTCTGTTAGAAACCAGAAAACCGATAGATATGAAATTTAGTAGACATTCTATGGAAGCGAGAAGGAAATCAAAAAAGTTTAGGTATTGTTCCCCCATAATTACATGGGCTAGAAAAGGCTGACGAATTTCTGACTTTAAAATTGATCTTGAATTGCCATTATTAAGAGCTGTATCTAAGCAGGGACAGGAAAATTGTTTCGCAACTATTCCTGTAAACCCTGTATGGATATATTACAGAATAGCATACACATAATACATAATATTATGTATAAATATATAATAGATACTTAACATAAGACACGACGTTATTCATCCATTGAACTAACTATGTTGTACTACTTCTGGACCTACATCCGTAGAGGTAGGTTGGTGTAGCATACTAATATTCTCCAAAATCGTATGCATTCACCTAGAAAACACACGCCTCCATAAACAGTATAGGTAGTACGATTTAACGGTCCAAGAATTTAGGCAAAGATGTGAATCATTTTCTTGTTGATGTATTAACATGATCGATAAGTATTCCCTGTAGAATGTGCACTGTACCATGGTTCATGGTTTAGTGCCAAATTCGTTGAAGAAGTTTGACATGATTCTTCTAAATCAAACCCAATATTTTGTCTGAAATCTTCATTCGTTGCATCCGCACTTTTGGGAAGTGTCTGACCATACCAGTTGCATTGAAACGTTTTCATTTTTCAGTAATTCTGAAGTGAATTAAGCTTCTACTAAGTTTGCAGGAATTCGAAATATACAGGAAATACAATTTGAATAAAAACGTTCTACCGGCAATAATGTAGCAACAAAAAATGTGACATTAGATGCGTTATGTGCCATTGTTATGTACCAAATCCTGCAGATCAAGAGGTATTTCATAATTGAATATGGAATATTCAACGTAGAGCAATAAACTCTCATTCGAATTCCTTCTAACAGGTGAAATAATATAATGTAATATGATTTTCAATGAAAATATAAACCCTCGAAAAATATGAAAAATAGAGGTTTAATACCTCAACACTTACTTGTGATTGAAAGCAACTAATGTATCGTATCGTATCAATTTTGTTTTGTTTAGTTTGAGTCTGTACAGGGTGGGCAAAATTCGTTGTCTACTGAGGGGATCTCGAAAACTATAAGAGCTGGAAGAAAACAGATGACACATTTCCTAGCTCTTTTTCAGAGAAACAAAGAATGGTAAAAACCGTAGCCTCATACGATTCTTCGTTTTTGAGTTATTAGCAAAAAATGAAATTTTGACGATTCCGTAAAGTGCTCATAACTTTTTTGTCTTTGAAGGTACAGATCTGAACCTTGAACCTTCTTAGGTGCTTTTTAACGTAGAATTCACTGACGAACTCAAAATAATTTTTCATTCGAATCATTAGGCGAACTTTCGTTCTTTTAAATCCACAATTTCATTGAATTTGTTATTTTTGAATTGGAAAAAATCTTTTGTCAGTAGATTTTACGTATAAAAGTGCCTATAAGAAGTTTCAGATCTGTAACTTCAAAGACAAAAAATTTATGTAAAAAAAATTAATATATTTCGAAATCGTCAAAATCTCAATTTTCGTTTATAACTCAAAATCTAGGAATAATAGACCGGTTCTGTTTTCAGATTTGGATTAGTCAGGAAAAAAGAGCTAGAGAATTTGTTATCTGTTTTCTTCTAGCACCTATAATTCTCGAGATCCCCTCAGTAGCAATGAATTTTGCCCACCCTGTACAATCAAAAATACAATTAAACGTGGTACTCAATTATCATCCAATTTATCGAAAAATTTTAAAATCCTAAAAAATTATGACTAAAAAATAACAAGAACCATGTACAGGCTGGGTAAAATTTGTTTTCTACTTCTACTGAGAACTATAGCCTCTAGAAGAAAACGGATGACTAATCCAAATCTGGTATGATAGAGCTTATTGATAGAACTGTTATAGTTACTCATTCCATCTTCCTAAAAAATTCATTTCCCATCATTGATTTTTTTCAGAAGCAAGAAAAAAGAAGAAGAAGAAGATCCACAAGCTTATCGCCCTCATCAAATTGCTCGTCGTCGGAGCAGTTTTAGCGGCCAAACTCATTATACTCCTCAAAATATTCGCTGCACATCTACAGATCAAGTTCCTTCTCATTGCTTTTGCTGGTCTCCTCATAAACGCTGCTAGGTTTTACCTCGATTTGAAGAAGGGACACAATCCACAGAAGGTCATCTATTACGAGCACGCTCAGCACCAACACCACTATGAAGGCGCTGAAGACGACTGGTCAAGTGGGTCAAGTGGACCCTCTGAAAATTATTGGGGAAGATCCTATGAAGAAGAAGATGGTCATGGTGCCCATGATATAGCTTACTCCCAACAGAAGCCTTATGGTTCTCACAAAAAGAAAGAGGAAGACAGCTTCTCCTGGTGGGGATAAGAATTTGGCTCATGTTTCATGATGAAGTGGAAACTTTGTTGGTTTTATGTAGTTGTAGGTAATTTATTTGATTTATTTATTTTACGAGGAATGAGACTTTCAACTCAGAGGGGGACATATTTTAGTTTGTCCACTATAAAATTGATTAGGTTCACAGGTATTTAGGTGAATGTGTAAGGGTGTATTGAAGTGCGTCCTAAACATTTCTTGCCAAGAAGGGTTTAAAATTTTGACGGTTGATGTCCTGTGTCTAAACGCGACGCCTATTTTACTCTTCAGTGGTGAGCATATTAAAGGAGGAGTGAAAATATGTGAATATCTGATTTCTGATTCACATTAACCTCTGACGTAACTTTGGATATGAAAATTTTTAAGAAAAATTCTCTGACGCTTGATGATTTTATAAAAGGTGAATTATTACGAAATAAAAAAGTTGAAGTCAATCATTACGTTCAAGTACAGAATATCAAACATCAATATTCCATAGCCTTATTGTTGACGAATTTTTTTTAAAGCACCTTACATCCACCTGATATCCAAATATAAATGTCGATAAATTTGAAAAAACATATAACGGCTCAACTAAATTAGTGATAAGATCTTATATATAGGTATACTTATGAATTCAAGAAGAGAATATTCATTTCTGTTCCAGAAGTACATTCAAAATTTCGATGAATAAATAGATGCTTTCTGAACGAAATAAAATGATTTCACTTTGTTTTATGGCAATGTACAATTTCTTATACTCAGATATACGTAATATTTGAAATATTCCTAAAAATTGGTAGAAACAAGTTAAGATTTCTTTCCATAAATTCAAGAACAAGAGAAATTTCCTTGTCATATATGTCATATATATGTGGTTCTCAGTCTCACAGTCTTTCCAAATAAAACTAATTCTAACTAAATGCATTTTTCACATCACTAAAATTATTTTGATCATATTGAATAATATTTATGTCTCAATTTATGTATTTGAACCCTACGTTAGATCCTCAGAATTTCTTCATCGTAGTCGACAAACAGTGAATCAATCAATTATTTTATTGCATTTTTTTGTAATAATTTGTAATAATCATGTGCCAATCGTAAGGAAACACTTTCTTTTGTTACCAACCTTCACAAATATATTATTTTCTAAATTAAACTAATCCGGAATATTATGATTGAAGGCAGGACAGTTTATAGAAGATATTCTCAATTAAAAAATTGTAAGTAGTTACGTCATTTTATAATATTGAAGAAGATTGTAATGTTTCTGAATTTTCGCCCATATTCTTTTGAATTTTCTCACCTAGCAGCTGTCCTAATTAAAGAAAAAACATCAATACTCAGTCTAAACCATTTTGGAAATATCTTCGATTCCAGTCAATTCAAACGGCCAGTGCTTCATCATTCATGTACCTTGTAGTAATTTCCTGTTAAAGTGATAGTCATGAATAGAATATTTCTCAGACCTCCAGCATGCATGTTTTCGAATGACACCTCAACGATGTATTTTTTATAACTATTTTATGTTCGTCGCTTGGTAATGCAATATTGAAATTATTCATCTTTAATCATTAATATCCTTATTTATTCATACTCTTCCCATCGGAATTTTAGTTAAGTTAGAAAAGCTCAATTCCAAATTTTGAATTAATGGGCTTTATCATGAGTGACTAGTCATAAGTGGTCAAATATTATAATGAACACCATCTTATATCAATTATATAGAATTTCCTTTTCATCTTATTTTACTATTTATTCTTGAATTAGATTGTAATCTAGTTGTAAGCATCGATATTGTACATAATTATTGTAATGTAAAGATTTCAATAAGAATAATATAATATGAAGTAAAATAATTTTTCATTGATTCAAAAGTTTCCATAATTCTGATGATCTTCTCCTTTTTTCCTACGTACAAACTCACCAGAAACCTTGAAAGAATCGATTTTATTAATTATGATATGAAGTAGATATGTAGAACAAAGCTTAAAAACCAAACATTTCATAACATGGAATACTTCAGCTTAGTGGTAATTCGTTTTTTAAACTAAAAAATATATTTTTTGATTCTGCACTTACAGCAGCTACAGCTTCACAAGAATTTTGATTTTCATTTTGCAATTTATGGAATGGGTTATCTGTACTGTGGGCAACAAACATAGCAAGATTTTTACAAAATAGAATATTCTAAACGACTCGACTATACAAAGTTCGCTACGAATAGAAATATTCAGAAGAATACAAACAGCAGAGGAGGATGTATTGATATCTAGTTAGCCTAGACCAGTTCCATGCATAAAAAAAATTTAGCGTTACCATAGCAACGAAAAATAACTCATTAGAAGCTTGAGGTCGAAAAAGTAATCCAGAGTTACGCTATAAATTGAAAGAAAGAAGATGTCCACCGAAATTGTGAAAATTGAAGTATCGAGCCATCATCAAGTACCTCTATTTAAAAGGGTTAAGAGGTGAGCAGAATTACGACGATATGCTTAATACCATAGGTGATCAGAGAGTATCGAGCTATCATCAAGTACCTGTATTTAAGAGATACCTTTGGTGATCAATGTCCTTCGTATGCCGTGGAAATGATACTTTAAGCTTCAATAGAGGTAAATTTTCCATTGAAGAAGATGATCTATCGGGAAGGCTAGTTTCTGTGTCAGTGCCCGAAAATATCTATGCAGTTCATGACATGATTTTATCAGACTCTCGAATTGGGCTAAAACAGATATCTGAAGCACTGAGTATTTCATACGAACGAGTTCATCATATAGTTCAATTTGGACATGGGAAAAATTGCTGCAAAATGGATCCCCAAATGTTCGAATGTTGACCAAAAGCGTGCAAGGGTAGAAGCATGGCGTTCGATCTGTGCTCGATTTGAAAACGATGTAAACTTCTTAAACCGAATTGTTACTATTGATGAGACTTCGGGTCATTTCTACGATCCAGAAACTAAGCAACAATCGATGGAATGGCGACACTCTGGTTATCCAAGACCTAAGAAGTTTCGTGTCCAAAAATCTGCTGGAAAAGTTCTTGCTTCAGTTTTTTGTGGTTACCATGGTAATGATTGATTTTTTGGATAAGGGTAGAACAATAACCGGAGATTTCTATTCTACATTACTGACTTAAAGAGAAAAGACGCGGAAAGCTATCCAAAGGTGTTTTGTTTTTGCAGGACAACAAATCTCATGTTGCCATGCCAAAAATTGAATTACTAGAACACCCCCCTTATTCACCAGATTTGGCTCCATCCGACTATCATCTCTTTCCTCAACTGAAAAAAATTTTAAAAGGTAGTAAATTTTCTTCCACCGAGGAGGTAATAAAAGCTGTGCAGGTCTGGTTTTCAGAGCAAGAAGAAATATTTTTTTGAATGGTTCAGAGACGTTGCAGGTTGCTGTAACAAATGTATCCAATTAAGAGGAGAATATGTTGAGTAATAAAATATTTTGACATTGAAATTTTGTTTGGTTCTATAGTAGGCTAAGAATTTCTCAAATTCATATCTTCCTGGCTTGAAATGTTTGTTTACTGGCTATTGGTTTGAATAATGTACCTATTTTGAAATGATGGCTGAACATTGAATGCATATTTTGGACCGTTACATCGGTTGTATACAGAGGATTCAAAAAGTTCTTGAAAAAAATTGAGTGAAAAATATAAAGCGAGTTATGTTGTTGCTTAATTGCGTTCAGAGTAGGAGAAAAAATATAATTATTTCAATTCATCTAATAAACCTGATAGGTACCGAAGTTGGCAACAACAACGACTAATTTCAATAATTTGACGTAAACAATGCCTCCTAAAATGAAGGTTCACTTAAATTTTTCAGGGCCAATTGAAATATATCATTTTCAAAATCATCACAATTTAGCTACTGTTATGATTTTATTCCTGAAGAATAGCCAGACATAAGAAGTGGTGATATGACTACCTCTTAAGGTTTCTAGATTGTAACTTATGACGTCACTTATCTGACCACCCGTGTATATGTTATTGTTATACATATATTCCCAATAAATTAATGTCGAGGGTATTTTGAAGCTCACATATAAGGCAATACATATATACACTACAAATTCCAATATATTTCCTGATCAAATATACCTACAGATTTTCATTGTAATTCTCATTCAAATCAACTTCATTCTGGAATAAACAATTGGATTCTCTGTTCTTGAATACATAATAAAGAAGTAAATTGTATCATCCTCATGTCTTGTAGGAAACTCTAGTGACTTGTGGGTTTGAAGATGCATATGGACATTATTCGTAACACGTTTTGGCAAATTTCAAGGTGAAATAATTATTCCGCGATCCTCGATATTCATTGAATGAAATCGAAAAAGAATACCAAGTAATTTGGACAGAAAAGTTGTCAAATGGGATTCTGCGACTACACGGAACATATCATACGAAATTTTTTTTAGTATAATAATTACTTTCCCTTATATTTGACATCTCTTCCTGTTTTAAACATTAAAACGCTGAAATCCCTTACCTTCATTTTCTGGCAATAACATTGAGTGTTTTTCTTAGACAAGCCCATTCAACTTCTGCTTTTCAATTGAAAACATGTACAGTGTGGACAAAATTTGTTGTCTACTATGGGGATTTCGAGAACTAGAGAAGAGCTAGAAGAGAACGGATGACACATTTCCGAGCTCTTTTTCAGAGAAACATGGAATAGCGAAAACCGTAGCCTCCTACGTTTCTGAGTAATTAGCAAAACATGAGATTAGGATGATTTGGTAAAATTCTCATAACTTTTTGTCTTTACAGTTTCAGATCTGAAACTTGAACCTTCCAGATGCACTTTTTTATTTAGAATCCACTGACGAGCTCAAAATATTTTTCTAGACATACCTTTTATTGAACTTTTATTGGATTTGTTGTTTTTGGATTGCAAAGAAATCTTTTTTGTCAGTAGATTTTACTTATAAAAGTACCTAAGGAGGTTTCAGATCTGTAACTTCAAGGAAAAAGGAGTTATGAGAACATTTCAAAATCATCAAAATCTCAATTTTTTGCTAATAACTCAAAAACGAAGAATCGTAGGAGGCTTCGGTTTTCACCATTCTTTGTTTCTCTGAAGAAGATCTCGGAAATGTGTGATCCGTTCCCTTCTAGCCCTTATAGTTTCGAGATCCCCTCAGTAGAAAACGAATGTTGCCCACCTTGTACATTTATATACCATGTGTGGGCTCGTTAGATAGCTCACGGAAAATGAAATCCGACCATAATCTTTATTTTCTTTTAGTTTTGTGTTCCACAGAATCACAAAAGTGTCTAGAAATTTTTTTATTAATAGTTAAACGCTGAAATACGGTAATTGAGTTACGATGTCAATAAAATTGAATATTTTTCTCCAATCCCTCAGCCACAGCCCTAATCAACAGCTTACGGAAAACAAATCTTACCATAGTTATTGGTTGAAAAAGTATTAATTTTATTTTAAGGCTCTTCTTTCTTCTTATCACAACGAAACTAGAAGATAAAAAAAGATTATATTGGGATTTCATTTTCCGTGAGTTTTCCATTGAGTAAAACACATAGACATGGTGTAAGTTTCCATTTGAATAAAGGAAGTTGGATGAAATTGGCGGGTTTTCGAGTTTTCATTTTGAATTATTGGTTGAATTAGACCAACCCTGTATGATAAGGAATATTTGTGCCTAATGAAACTAAAATCTTGAAATTCTATTTCTGAACAAACTTCCATTCTACACTGACGGGTTTTTTATATTTTACTCGAAAATTTTATTTTATTTCTCATATATTAATGCAAAAAAACATAAATATGTCATTATTAGATATGAGCCATTTTCATTATTTTCTGTCATAAATTCAGTAACTTAAGAAGTTTTTGTTATCAAATACAGACTTAACAGAGCCACTCTTCAAAGAGTGGGATTATGCAAGGTTGCTGATATAAATGCTATTTGATAAAGGGGAAAGAACTACAAAAGCAATATGCAATATCCCATTTCAATATTTTGGTGTTATGATTCAGTCGACTGATTCTGAAGATTTACTGACACGTATTTCAAATGAGTAGGTATATCGCAAAAAAGTTTTCGTCATGTGCGTCTTGGGAGGTTGAGGTCAGACATTGTTCATTCTTCTAGCATTTTTATGAAATTTTATTGAAGCAGAATACAAAATTTCTGCTTTCAAGCAAGTTTTGAAGAAAAAATACGATCAACTAAGCTTATATCTTATATGTATTATGTACTTCTGTTTTCGATTCATGTTTCTAATGTTTTGATAATTATAACAGTAATCTACTTTTTAGTGCTTTCTTGTATCTTAAATAGAATACATTTTAGGTCTTAAGGACATCTTTGATGAAAGTCTCACGTGAGCTTTGAACCCGAGAACCAATCGTGGTAAAAATAGGTCGAATGTGAAATGTTTTTAGTTGCCTCGACAGTCGATAAATTGAAAATAATCGTTTTGCTTTCGGTTCGTACGTTGATAAAATTTGTGCACACGAAATCATTCCAAAATTTTCATATTCGGAAGCCATAACCAGAGAATATGATTTTTTGTAAGTAAGGACTAACTTGAGATTGATGGGGTTTAGTCTTCCTCGTGTATGGCTGTTGAAGGCCCCAAATCCAAATCCCTTATGAAGCTTGAACGAACTATCTGACGAAGTATCGAGGAGCAAAAACCAGAACAACCCATATATGTCGTTCGCGACTTGGCCCCGAAAAAGCTTGGTAGGTCAGACGAAATAACGCTAAAATCCCGTGGGAAATATGTGACTAGACGCCAAAGCACGCACGGCATCCAAAGAAACGTACGTAGCATCCGAAAATGTAAAAGAGCACAGAGCTTCCGCAAGGATATAAGGACATGTCGTCTGTATTCTTTGTTTCTCTTTAATTTATTTGTCGGTTCCTATACACGAGTATAAAAGACAATCGGTTTTCGTTCCTTGTGACATAATCCGTTCAGGTTTTGTGGAAGAAAGGTGGTCTTAGTAAGTTCATAGAAATATGAAGTACGTTGTGCTTTTGCCTTTTATGTTTTGTGCTGTGTACGGTGCACCGAAGCTTAGGGTGAGTGTCGACTTATATAACGCTATTGGATAGTTTTCATTCAAAAACCGGAAAGAATCGCAAATTGAAGAGTTAAAGTACCTAGGTACTTGATTTCATCAATCCGCCATAAATATCGTTTGGATGTTCTATGGTCCTACAACTCACAAAATGAAATGAATAGGACTGAATGGACTGGAGAAGACTTAATATGGCAATAATGGACATTCAAATCCTAAAATAAAAGTTGAATATAATATCTTATATTTGACTGAATGAATTTCGATTCTTTAAATGAGATAATGAATGATTTGCTGAAAAAGCTATCTGAACTTTTTATAAACTAAAGAACTTTCAAGTGGAATATTTTCAAAATCAAGGCAAGGACAGTATAATTCGACTTTTTGCGTAACCTGCTATAAAATCTGACCAAATATTGTGTCCGATTTTTTCCTCACTTTGAAAATCATACAGAGAATGTTAGGAAGTTTCACCTTTGGTGAAATAGGAACTGAAAGAAATTTTTTTAATAGTTTCTATTTTCATATTTCATTATTTTTCCACACAAAGTTGACATTATTGTATTATGATAAGTTCTTGGAATAATTTTTATTTGCCAATTGCAATTATTAAGCGCATGTTTATAAAATATCAAATATAGAGTTTTTATATGATACAATTCCTGAAAACTTTATATGTGTTTCTCCATACCATAGTTTAATATCATTTCATTCATGGAAGTTTAATTAAATTTCATCAAACCAGTATATTTTTCGTAAAACATAGTTATCAATTTTTCGTAACAATGAGGAAGTGTCTAATTTTTTGACTTTTAGCAAGTTAAAAATCTCTTTTGATGAGGAATTATTACTGATGCCGATCATTGAAACCAATCACCTAGATATAATGAAATTCCTAAATGTTTAACAGAAAGTTCATAGTGATTTTTGCATTTGAAAACCTGCAAATTGTTGGAATTATGATTTGAACTCTGTTTTTCTGTATGGAAATTCTAATTGCTGAGAATATTACCTTCTCCAAGAAGTGTTTCTTCAGAGGTTTTTTAAATGAAAAAACGAGTACGAGTTTTTAACTCATACTTATTATAACAGTAGATCTTGGAGCTCAGAAGAAACGCTTTTATTCCTATACCATTTTTTTTCGATTCGGCCCTGATATAGCGACTTTAAGTTTTCATAATGAGCTGTGCCACCCCTGGAAAAACAAAATTACCTTCAGAATACCTAGCTAAATATGTGACACTAGACATCTATGGATCTTTTGAACAGAGTTGTATTCAGCCAAAGTACCCAATTTTTCAAATTTTTTAACATCAAATTACTCGAAAATGTCGCATTATTTGAGAAAATATGAAGAATACTTTCATTTTACAAAACGTTCAAATATTCATAAGATAGCATCTAACTTAATTTCAAGAGTTGAGTTCTTTGAATTTTTGGTAATTTTATGATACATTATGATCATAATGAAAAAATTGTAAGACGTGGGCGATATCTTGTGTTCGAAAAAGATTAATCGAATAAATAAAAAACTATATGCCGAAATTCATTTCATTCGATTAAACAGTCTGTGAAACAGAACTAGAAATAAATTTTTTAATGGTTTATCAATAGCCTGTATGTTTTAAACCGAGCCGATTCGGAAAAAACAGTAAACGAAAAAAGTGTTTCTTTCGATCTCAAGGATTTACGGTTAAAATATTTGAATGAGACAAAGCCTCAACCTGTATAGTATAGGGTGGGGTAAATTCGTTGAGATTAAATCGCAGCTCTGTAACTGCGAGAGCTAGGAAGTAGGAAGAAATGGATATTTCCACGCTTTTCAAGAGATGGGTGATGGAAAAATCGCAAATCTTCTTTTGTTTTCAAGTTATAAGAGAAAACTAATTTTTCGGCCTTTTTAATTGGCGACTCTGTATCTACTAAAGTCTTAGTAATATCGAAAAATAAAAAGTAGCATTTATACTTATAGTCACTATATTATGTAGAAGTCAGTGGCGTAGTTGAAAATTTTTTTCATTTCATCTCTTCAGTGATTAGTCGTAACTTCAAATGTTGGTAGACTGAAAAAAATTTCGACTACGCCTCTGAGTTCTACAATAAAACGTGAGTATTGAATGTAACATTTGAGACTTTATGAGATAGAGATTAGAGGCGCCAAATCAAAGGACCTTTTTTTCAATTCTTGATTTGAATTCGAAATTTCCGAATTTATTCACAGCAAGTCGCTTCAGCAGACACTCTCAAGTCGGGTTATTGCGGAATTTTCTCTCTGCGAATAACAATTCGCAGATCTCCTTACAAAATTCCTCATTTTTCAGGTGATGCCACAAAGTATTCCTCCTCCACAACTTCTGACTTTGCCAAGCAACGCTACAAGTATCAGAACAGATATCAGCGATAGCTTCCAATGTGATGGCAGAGACTACGGTTACTATGCTGACGTAGACAACGATTGCCAAATCTTCCACGTGTGTCTTCCAATTACATACTCAGATGGCCACAACCAGACTTTCAGGTGGAGTTTCATCTGTCCTGAAGAAACTGTCTTCAATCAGGTGAGCATGAGATTCATTTCGAAGTTGTCGAATATAGAGTAATGGAAAGAAACAAATCATTGATATCTTCTCCTCTTCTGCTAGTTTTTTTAAGTATGTTTATCCTTTTTTTTGTTAGAGTTGTATTGTACTTTTGTGTTTGTATTTGAAACCAAACGCTAATGAAGTGAGTAGGTATGTTTGCTTAACCAGTCGAAAGAAATTTTCCAAATAGGCCATAAATAAGTTCTTAACTTTTTAAGTCGATACTCCTTAGTCCACCTAGTGGGACGATTAAAAAAAATCTCAAATCATCATGTTTTACCATGTAACAGAAATACTTTTATACTTTTTATTGAAGCTGGTTAAACAAATTCAGGTACAAAGCTATTTCTTCCAATATCTAACAGTAACTTTCAGTTAGGACGACTTGATACTTGAGACACTTTGAGGACCTGTTAAGACTGGTAATCAAAGCATATCTGGAAATATCGATAATTTGTAACGATCTATCATCTGTCAATACTAAAAAAGATAAATCAATAAATCGATTTGCAGGAAATTTTCACATGTACCAGGGCTGACGAGGCTATGGACTGTTCTGATAGTCCAAGGTTCTACAATTTGAACCGAAACTTTGGAAACATCGAAGAAGAGGCAGAAACTGAAAGCGCCCACATCGAAGATAATCAAGAAGTTTCGGAAGTTGAGCAAGATATCCAGGTTCCTACCAATACTAATGCCCATGTGAATATGGGTAGAAGATCTCGTAAAGTTAGGTTAAGTTCGAAACAATGATAGACGAAAGGTTTTCCAGAATTTTTTTATAAGTTGATGAATGTTCTGATTATAACATTTATTTTTTGTATGGAGAGCCAGTATTCGAATCGATTTGTTATGGGGTATTCATCGTTGTTCATGGAAAGACTGAAAAAATCAAAATAAATGATAAAATGGATGTGCTTTACTGTTTTCCCTTGACTGAAGGTCCGAAACTGATCCACTGTTTTGTAAATGGCCAAATGGTTAATATTTGGCGAAATGCTGACTATACCTACTTCTGATAACCCATGGAAAATCCTATTAAATATGAAAAAACACGTCAGACAAGAAAATGCTTATTGTTGAGATTAAGGAATTTAATAAGTATTTTCCATTTAATGAATTTTTAGATTTTCTGGGAATCCCAGATATTCCAACGAAAATGAATTGCATGAAAATATCTTGATTGATACATTAAATTTTGTGTGATCTTAAGACAGAATAACCCTGTAAAGATGGGGTAGGCATAGAGCATAGAGTAGCTCTGTTCTGCGAAGCGTGCTTGGGTGAGATGAGATTTGAAATATATCCTTAAAACTGACACCAAATGTTTGAAAACGCATATCTGAATATTTTCCTGGAAATTATGATAGCACTACTTCTGTTTTATGATTAACAGCTATGTCAAACACCAATTTATCTTTAGTAGAAGTAGCTACTTATAATAGGCTTTTAGAAGCCATAAATGTCTAAGAATTGCTCAGGAAATCTAAAAAAATTATACAGAGAACTTATGTAAATCAATCAATTCGAATTAACTTATTACCTTACCTGCCAATGAGAGGACTGGTTTAGTGCCATCAGCCTTCGTCAAACCCTACGTCGGTTATTTGAAAATGAAAATAAGGTACATCCTATTCTTTATATAACTATCTTTTCAACATGAAAAATAATATATGCACATAAAATAAATATCTTAGAATTAACACTTTTGGTTTCAAGCATCAGTTTCTTCATCTTGTCCTTCCCCAGAAGCCTCAGCTGCTTGCTGTTCAGGCGTCCTCAAATCAATGGCAAATTTCTTCTGTTTGATTATTTTTTTAGAATCCTTCATTTTTTGTGCATAATCCGCAAAAGCAGCTGCAAGTGCGTATGTGAGCTGCCTTGCTTGGTGTTTATTCTCGCAAACGAAGCTATGACAAATGAATGTCAGTCCTGAAAAATATGAATTTTGAACAACTTGCATCTTTTCAACTGAGCCGAATTGGAAAAAATAGTGAAGAAAAAAGTGTTCCACTAGACCTCAGGAATCGTCTGTTGAAATATAAAGGGTGTTTCAAATTGCGCGGTTTTTTTTAAGAATAAATAAAATATGGATGACGCACCGAATTCGTCTGGGTATTTTAACATTTAAAAAGTACGATGTACGACATTTATAAAAATGGCTTCGTACACGATACAACAACGCGTTCAAATTGTTAAATTAATTAATGAAAATCAGGGTTCTGTGAAAAGTGTTTTTAGAAAATTACGTGAATTTTATGGTTTACATTATCGTCCATCTGAAAGCACTGTTGGTTGAATTATTAACAAATTTCAAGAGACTGGTTTGGTGATAATCGAATTCTTGTGGCCAGAATATTGATAAAGAGGACATTTGGTTTCAACACCTCACTTTGCAAATGACACAATTAATTTATTGAAACAATAATTTCCTGAACGAATAATCTCCATAAACGCTGATGTCAATTGGCAACCAAGATCATGTGATTGGACACCGTGGGACTTTTTTCTTTGGGGGTTATGTGAGAAGCCAGGTCTATAAGAATAATCCACAATCGACTCCAGAACTAAAGAATGAAATAATTCGTGTCATAAGTGAGTTAGAACATTAATTATGTCAAAATTTCATTAAAATTTAAACAAAAGAGTAGACGTCTCTAGAGCTGCAAGAGGAGGCCATTTGGCAGATATTATTTTTCGTACATAAATGTCATAACTGATACTTCAATTACCAATAAACAGTTTTTGAAAACGATTGCAAATTATGTGTTTTATTTATTTTAAAAAAAAACCGCGTAATTTGAAACACCCTTTATGTATAAAACAAAGAAAAGCACTGCCGTGGAGAGGATTTTTAGAATGCTTCTACGAATTCATAATAAGAGGGGTCACCTATCCAACAGCTCCCAAGAAAAAAATATTTTCAATATTGATGTGGCAGATTACCTGCTGAAAACTGTCAATTGAACCTAGGAGACCGAATGATATCATAATCAGTAGGATGAATTTTTTATCACTACAAGTTGTAAGTTGTAGTAGCTGAAGAAGCACTTATGAAAGCGAAACAAGAGGAGCCCTAGTAAAAATCATGTTATTCAGTCTTTTACTTCAAAATTCAGATCTGAGTTACAAACTATACAGGGTGTTTCCTAATTGAATGTCAATATTTATGGGGGTGATTTTTGAGCCCATTTTAAGAAAAAAACTTCATATGAACATATGTCCTAAACTTCTTACCTTTTGAGATACAGGGTGGTAAAACTGGTAAAGTCTTCAAAAATAAATAAGACGCGAAGAACTGAATCTAAAGACTGATGAACTGTTACACGAAATAATGACAACCGCCTTGACAACAGAAATATCAAATTTTTGGCCACAGCTCACTAGGATAAGTACCAATTCTTACTTACATACATAATTTAATTTATTTCAATGCAGAGAGACGTTTTTTATTTTTACAAGCGAAAACGATGCATCGGATTGAAAAAAATCAAGTGATTAACCATCAACCTAAAAATAATTATTATTTCAGGAAAAATCTGTGGCGTACCATCGATGTCTGCCAAAATAAGTAGGTCAAATTACGTACGAACGCCACTGGTGGAAATTTTAAAAAAAGTGACACATTAAAAAATGCCTTTTGATTCATAGTACATGTATGACAAGTTTCATTAAAATAGCTGAAGTGTTATTGTAGATATTAATAATAATTAATTAATTTTGAAGACATTACCACCCTGTATCTCAAAAGGTAAGAAGTTTAGGACATATGTTCATATGAAATAATATTAGGAAACACCCTGTATACAGTTCTTGGCTCTTAAATATCTTGAATAATCTTGCAAAATTTGATCAACATGTACTTCCTGAGATGCGAAATATTTTATTATTTTCTTGTAATGCCATACTTGACTTACCTTCCTCCAGTTTCTTATCAGTAACAACAATCATGCTGAAAACCCTGGTGTATATAACATCTTGTACCCCATAGGAAATTTCGTTCACCCCATAGAAATGAGATAATGGTGAGGACGACTTCTTTGAAATTTCCTTATAAGAAAGACCCTCTTTAGTCACTTCGACTACAACACGGGGAAGTATGTTATTTTCTGGCAAGTTCTTAGCTTTGTTAACTAGAGTATCCACAGGTTTTCTGGTGTTTTTCATGCCCCAAAGTCCCCTTGCTGGTTCCCAGCCTGAAATAAGAAAAAGAATTTCAGTAGTTACAATTTTTAGGTCCTTACAGCAAAGTCTTCAATCGTAATCGAAGCTTTTCTATTTGGAGAAGAAAAGTTTTTGAAATTATCTCGATCTTCATTCGTAAAGATTTCTGTGCGAATTCTTTAATTTAACGTATGTGATTTTTGCTATTGAATAGTATTAAACGTCAAGTTAAAGGTTGATCCTGAAGTGTTTTCTGATAAAATGAAACCAAGGAAGTAACAAAATCATCAGAAAAATAATCAGATAATTACCAAATTAATTAATCTAGTAGCACATAAATATTCGAGAAGTTAGTTATAGACTTTATACACAAGGCACCAAAGCACACTGGTAAAACAGAGCCGACTCAAAATATAGGCATTAACGGTTATAGATTTTTCTGGATCATTGAGCACTCAGTAGTACCACGGCTGGAAAGCGGTACTTTGTGCGTCTTCAAACTGTCGCATTTCGCATTGATCACAGAAGTCAAGTCATTCCATACCCTAAACGATGTCTTTGAAACTCTGTGCACAATCTTCTAATTGATGTAGGTATATTTGCTATCTCCAAGGTTTGGCGATCTTAAACTACCACATATAAATCTGTCAAACGATCTCTTCAATTTGGATAAAGATTTGTTCCTCCATAACAGATGTGGCTTTTATCACTCCTTATTTCAACTCTAATTACCTGTCGAATTCAGTTTCGTTTACGAAATGTGAGCTGAATGATATCCAAAACCGGTACTAAATAAATACCAAATTTCGGTCTAGAAATTGGAAAAAACAATTGCAAAATGTGTTGAAATCAACAATTTGAGCTGTATATGATATCATTCTCAAATCATGAGATCAAATATGATGAAATTCATCAAGTGGCATCAGAATTGAAATTAGAAAGGAAATGAGTAATCCAAATGATATCAATTCATAATGTATATGTATATTATAGTAAATTACGAATTGCGATAATAATCACAATGAGGTTTTCCATTTGTCAAACAATATCAATGTTTGTGAAATGTTTTTTTATGACTTCTGCCTTGCGGCTTTCACACTCCTCTCCAGAGGGACATTCACTTATTCCAGATATCTTAGATGTCAAGAGGATTAAGCTATTTTGGAATCCCAGGTGTCGATCGAGTCATGTTTCCTCCTCGTCTCCTTAGAAAGCTGTTGGTCGTTCAAATTCTCTGGTAGTTTCTTCGGTATCAGGCCCGTTGATGAACTGACAATGAAGAATTGGGGATGGTCTCGATATCTTTCAACTTACATTGTTATTTGAAATCGCCAAATAGGAGTAGATGAGTTTTCTTCAACATTATTCAGCAAGGTCTGTTGTGAGTTATTTGTCGATCTGTGAGAAGCGTGCTATGCCAGTAGAATACCAATTCATTGTGCAAAATCTTGGCAACAGCATAATATTCTATTCTTGTACTCCATGCTCGCGAACTTCGGTGATGGGCTGGATGGTTTCATGTGTCACACAGCTATAACGACAGCTATCATCCACCACTGAGGCACAATATATTTCACATAGTTGCCTGTTGGAATCACTTGATACTGGATGGCAATGATAAAGCCTTCTGTCTTGGGAAGCAACATTCTGGAAGTCTTTTAGGTCTGGTTCATGCAAAGGTTTGCCAACCCATTTCCGTATTTTTCTTTCTCCTGAGTGTTCAACGATTTCTAAGTGATCCTATTACAGCTTTAACGAAGTAAAACTATCAGCATCACATATAACTCGATGAAGTTCTGATGAAACTGTCTTGTTGATCAAATATTCTCGGAGTCGTTCAATTTCCTGTGACAAACGGTTGGATAAATCAACAATTCCTCGACACCCAAGATGTCTCCGCAGTTTCGTACGTTCTAGTGAGCTTTATGGATGATGTTTATGTTGATTCGTCATCATTGTTCGCATTTTTCCTTGTAGGGCTGCTAAATCAGTGGTAGTCCAAGAGATTATACCGAATAATAATTTGATCAGATTCCTGCTGTTCCGACTAGTTTTCATTATCCTTTTTAATCTCTTCCGACAATAGGAAATACTCCTTCGGACGAAAATGATGTAATTTTTATGAAATATCTTTGAAACGTCACATTTTGAAATAGCCATTTCAACCGTTTCCCAAAGAAATTATTTTAAGTAGGTACTTAAAAATGAAAAATAAAAATGGGTTTTCAAAATTTAAAGCGCTCGTTTCTATCGCACAAGTTGGCAACATCGACTGAAATATACGTTCATAATAAAAGACAACAAATACACTATCTTGATGAGATAGACAAAGATGGCTGTCTATGAAGTCTGCGACGAACGAGGAAGGTCGTAAAATTTTATGGGATTTTTATGGCCGGTTGCTGTTGAGGCTCGCCAGTGAGTACGAGCCTTATGATGGCTGTAAATCAACAGCTGTTATTTTATAAGCAAGACAATGTACTTTTTATTTTCTAGTAAACGCTGTTGCCAATTCGTTAACTAGAAACGAAGCGATTTAAATTTTGAAACCTCATATGTGAAGAATGATTTTGAATAGTTTTCGCCGTGCATTTGAAAAATTCATGAATGAGACTCATAATTATTCAGTTTAAATTTGCATATGCTGTGATAACCCAAATTGAAGAGAATTCCCCATTCTCTCTTCATCTGTTTGATTGGTCCAGCCTGTTTGATCCCTAGATAGTTACATGTATTTCCTTTCTTTAATGTTTACTTGAGTTTGAATGTACCGTCTTCTGTTTCGCCTCTTGTTTTATCGAGAAGACGACTTATTTAGTTCAAACTTCATTCAACAAATCATTGTTATCATTATTATTCAGAGAAACAATCATAGACATATTGAAAGGAGTAATAAGTGAATAAGAACAATATACAAATAGAGAATTGATGCAACGTTACTGAATTCACGTTTTTTTGAGGCAAATTTTCCAATTGAAATGGCATGTACCTTCATCATTTAACAGGAAGAATCTGTTGTTGACAAGTATGGGTAAATATAGGACTTCTTTGCATTCATTACTTGACTGAATAGATTAGTCATTTGTAAAGATATCGCAAAGATATTCTTGAAAGGAATAGTATATAACATTACTAGCAAGTTAGCAGGTTTTTACTCACTGGCGAATGGAGGATATAACTGACGAGCCGCAGGCGAGTCAGTTACCTCCTTGAGCCAGTAAAACCCGTTACCTTGCGTGTATTGTTTTATGTTTTATTTGTTTCTCATTTGTAAAAAGGTTAGATAAATTCCAAAAAAATCTCAATAATTTGTCGCAAATGTCGTAATCTATGGAAGCGTTGCCACGAACATGTCTGTTTATTTTTCTTTACATTTGTTTTGGCGAAAGCGAAAATGAATGTACCAAAAGAAATTATTGAGGCAGCCAGCAGTGTAGCTTCAAGTTTATAACCTGCAAGATCAGCTTCAAGGTACGAGCGAGAATACGACGACTTCAAAAAGTGGCATAAAAAAAAATAGTGTGATTGGGGTAACTGAAGATGTTTTGTTGGTCTACTTGAATCAACTATCAGCTAGATTCAGCCCTAATACTTTATGAGCAAAATGGTCTATGCTGAAAAGCTGCTTGGAAATGAAAGAAAATGCCCCTGTTCGCAGGTTTCTTTTGCCTAAAAAATTTATTGAAAAATATGACGTTTAGTTGTCATTTGCAGATTTCAAAAGGTATTAGCCATAGATAAGCGTTTCTGAAACGAAAAAATGAGCGTTATACGCCGAAAAAGGCCAAGGTATTAAGTAAAGAAGAGGCTGAACAATTTCTTTTACATGCTCCTGATGACCAGTGGTTGCTGGCGAAAATGTTACAATATTTGGGATTTTTGGATGTTGTCGATGTGACGAAATTCTCTCCTTAAACATGAATGATGTAGAAAATATGGGAAAATACGTTATTGTGACATTGCGGCAAACAAAAAATTTAACAACAAGAAGATTCACCATAACCGATGATGGCTGCAGCTTCAAGCCCTGCATGTTATACAGAAAATATGTACATCTTCGGCCTCCTGGAACAGAAAGCCTAAGATTTTTTTTGACATACCGACATGGAAAGTGCATTTCCCTTAATGCTGGCCAGCACACTATTGGTGGTGTCCCAAAGCAAATAGCGAAATATGTGGGTTTAAAAGACCCAGAGTTATACACCGGCCACTCTTTTAGCAGAACTGGAGCCACTATGGTTGCGGATTCGGGTGAAGATATCTTAGCACTAAAGCGTGCATCAGGAGGGTGGAAGAGCACCGAAATTGCGATGAGTTATGTCGATGATTCGGTCAACAAAAAAATCTAAATGTCTAGCAAATTATTTGGTAGTAAGTTCAGCAGTTTCTGAGTCAACAGATGGTTCATGAAAAATTTGGAATTTAATGATTTACCTGACGAAATAACAAATTTATGATACGGAGTATTTATTATTTGAAATCACTTAAAAAGTTTTGTGTGTCATGTCTATTTTCATTATAAACGACTCATATTGAATAAAAAACCACCCGAAAACTTACCGAGATACTTCACAACGAAACTTATTGGCAAATCATTAACTGTGACAACAGGCTCCTCCATTATTATCTATAGTTTCCTATCACTTATCCCAAAGGCTCGAAACTCTTTCGAATACTCTTATTCTGCAGCACCACTCACTGAATAAAGCCGAAATGACTCACATCGTTACCAAAAGTCGAATAGCGATGGTCACCTGTTGAACTTCCGCTTTCAGCAAGGTTTTGCTATTAGGGACAAAGGTGCGCTGTCTGTCCCTTCACGCTTGAATATACATGACCCCCACCTGCTGTTTTATCATTTTTTCGTCCCAATGATTCTATATCAGTTTTAGAGGAGAATCTGCGATTGCACCATTGTTTGAACGGAGATTAGTGTTATCTTCTTGACGAGTTTCGAGAAGTGGCTGATTGGATTTTTTTTTGCTTGTTATGAAAGCTGGAGAGAGAATTGCGAAAATTGATTTCCACAATACAGTGCTTTTATTTGAATTATTTATAGGTGTGGTCACAAGAATAGATCATTGTTTGGTATCTAAGTACCACCGTTAAGGTTTTTTTTTTTGGTATATACAAAACTTAAAAAAATATGGTTTCATCTAATAATTTCTTATCCCTACACCGTTTTCGGTCTGTGAAAAATTTTGAGATATTTCAATTTCTGCACACACCTTGTTCAACCAAAATAAATAAGAGTTAATCAATACATTTTCCTTCACCACTTCGATATGTAAAAATTTTATTTCTCGTTGTGTCAAGGTAGAGACTTTCTCAATATACAAGGGGCAATCATAACAATGACATGAACTAGAGTCTAAACTAGACCAATAATAGGATAAACTATTCTGCTCATCTCAGTTTACTTTTTCCACTTGACAGATTTTTCAATCAACCTCTATAAAAAATCTGTCAATCCTCATCACACTATTGAAGGTTTTAAATTTGATGAATTGGATTTGGTCTCTGTCGTAGACTGTTGTCTTAATATTAAGCTAGAGATATGTTCATGGAAACGAACATAAACGAGGATATATTGAAAAATTCTTAGCCTACTATAAAACCAAACAAAATTTCAATGTCAAAATATTTTAATACTCAACATATTCTCCTCTTAATTGGATACATTTATTACAGCGAACCTGCCACGTCGCTAGACCTTCCAAAAATAATGTTTCTTCTTGCTCTGCAAACCAGACCTCCACAGATTTTATTAACTTCTCGTTGGAAGAAAATTTACGACCTTTTAAACTTTTTTCCAGCTGGGGAAAGAGATGATAGTCGGATGGAATCAAATCTGGTGAATAAGGCGGGTGTTCTAGTAATTCAAACCCTAAATCAGGAATTTTTTGCATGTGTGCAGGGGCGTTGTCCTGCAGAAACTAAACATCTTTGGATAGCTTTCCGCGTCTTTACTCATTAATTTTTTCCCGTAGAGTGGTCAGTAATGTCGAATAGTAATCTCTGGTTATTGTTCTACCCTTATCCAAAAAAGCAATCATGATTACTCCATGGCAATCGCAAAAAACTGAAGCAAGAACTTTTCCAGCAGATTTTTGGACACAAAACATCTTAGGTCTTGTAGAACCAGAGTGTCGCCATTCCATCGATTGTTGCTTTGTTTCTGGATCTTAGAAATGTACCCAAGTCGCATCCATAGTAACAATTCGGTTCAAGAAGTCTACATCGTTTTCAAATCGAGTTCAGATCGAACACGATGCTTGTACCCTTGCACGCTTTTGATGAAGATTCAAACATTTGGGGATCTATTTTGCAGCAATTTTTCTCATGTCCAAATTGACGTGAACTATATGATGAACGCGTTCGTATGACATATTCAGTGCTTCAGATATCCGTTTTAGCCCAATTCGACGATCTGATAAAATCATGTCATGAATTGCATCGATATTTTCGGGGACTGACACAGAAATTGACTTTCCCGATCGTTCATCATCTTCAATGGAAAATTTACCTCTTTTGAAGCTTGCAGTTCAATTTTTCACGGTCGCATACGAAGGACATTGATCACCAAGGGTATTAAGCATATCTTTGTGAATCTGCTTACCTCTTAACCTTTTTAAATACAGGTACTTGATGATGGCTCGATACTCTTCGTTTTTCACAATTTCGGTGGACATCTTCTCTCTTTTAATTTATTGCGTAACTCTGGTTTACTTTTTTGACCTCAAACTTCACACTGACAACTATAATGAGTTATTGTTCGTTGCTACGGTAAGGCAATATTTTTTTTCTTGGCTGAAGGACTTCGGTCGATGGCCTTTTGGATTGTTCCAATAAAGAACTGTTAATAATAATAAATATTTTTTTTATGCATGGAACTGGTCTAGGCTAACTAGATATCAATACATCCTCGTACTGTCCTCGAATCCTTCGCATCAAACTCAAAAACCTGTATGAACTGAATTTTTGCGTGTCAGAATGGTGCCATCCGAGTTGATTATTTTTACGCATACAAAAGAATCTATCTTTAACACCTCGTAAAGATGACAACACTCATTTCACAACAAGTTTTGTGCCGCCTAAATATCGCTCACGGGAAAGATACCATAATCTGCCGAAATCAAAATCGACCTAAAAAATTATTCAGATTTGGGTAAGCGCTACGAACTCATTGTTCAGTTAAAATTATGTTGCGTCCTGGTGAATATTCCAAATACCTACCTTGTTATTTGTGTAATCATCTACTTATGTCATCTCCTGGGAAGAATATCACAGGAAAATATTTTATAACAAAATCAGAATGGCGCAACTGTAATTTCTCACATTATAAATTGAAAATGGGTGGAATTATTCTTATATGTTGCTGATAGATATTATCATCTTATGTTCCTGGACGATATAAAAATGTATGGGATTGATTTTCGCATTGAGCAACTCGAAAACATTCATCTAGTTCCTAATCGTACGAGTGAGAAATATTCCACTACCTGACAACCTGGAAAACCAGAATTTTTATTATTTTGTGAAATTGAAGGGCCTTGATAAAAATATAGAGGGTATTCCTAAATTGGAGGTACAAACGAAAAGAGGAGATTCCTTCAGTAATTTTAAGAAAAAAAAGTTTTTCTCTTACAGTATCTGCACTCCGCAAGATATTTAACTGAAATTTGGTATAAATATTACAATTGATACTTCACACCATGTGACATGCTAATTCCGATAGCAAATCTACAGATTGTACTATATTTTTTCTGGAACACTGTTATCTGTCCTTCTCCAGAACTTTTATGGTGAGCAACTTTTTATATGAAAAAATGTAAAAAGAAGTTTGTTGTTCAACTAAACTTTATGTTCTCTTGTAGTTTTGTCGTATCTGCTAACGATTTCGAGAATAAAATGTGGAACGATCCTCAGAAGAATCCATATTGTCATAAAAATTCAGTTAGTAAGCTGTGATGAATGAATTCATTGTTAGTTTTGACACATCGAAACAAACTCTCTATTTATAATAATTTATTTATGTGTTTTCACAACTTTAATGCCCTGTATCTCGAAAACGAAACGTTTGCGATCCCATATTTATGATACCTTTTTTCTTCCAAGTCTTTCATATTGCATTTTTGTTAGGTTTTTGCTTTCACAGCTTTAATTCAAATGAATCGGAATTTTTTACTGATTCAACTTTTCAGCTTCCGATAACTCACCTGAGTAATAGGATGATATTTATCATTAGTTTTTCGTATGGGATAGGTGAAAGTTTATAAATTGTTAATTGGTTCCGTAACTCACAATAGTTTGAAGCCTGCTAAAACTTAGAGGAATCATGTCAAACATCAAACAGCTACAAGAAATTTCACACCAAACTATGGGAAATAAGTCGTCGTGCTATATAGAATTGTGAAGTGATTTATTTCTCGTATTTTCATATTATTTCCTCTGAACTTATTATGAACGAATTGGAAATAACAATATTCATTTAAATATTCAAAATATACATGGTGTCCCTTTTAAACTGAAGAAGTTCAGAGTAGAGGAAATTCAGCAGTAACAGAAAAATGAGCATTAGATGCTTTATGCGTCATTTTCGGTACTTTTACTTGCCTGTTGAGTTCCATAAACAGTGGACGCCAGTGAATATCAATAATGGGTCGGCAGTTTTTTTTTTGATATTTTCTATATGCACTGAACTACTTATTTTTATACAACTTCCTGGCATGTTTTTCAAAAACAGCCTATCTGCGTGTGTTAAACTTTAACCGCATCAATTAACAAATCAATTGAGTCTGGCATTTCACAAGAATCAACAAGTTTTTCAACCTGATAAAGAAATAACTTCAGAACAACACAGATGCTCAATGCGAAGAACGATGGGCGAGAAACAAACATCATCTCGAGCGCAAACCATAGAAAGAAAAAGGAAACACTTTTTTTACCATTTTTTCCCAATCAGCTCAGTTTAAAAGGTACGGGCTGTTGAAAAATCATAAAAAAAATTTATTATCAGTTCAAGCTCACAATCGGTTTTATCGAATGAAATGAGTTTCGGATTATAGTTTTTCATTTATTTGATTAATCTTTTTCGAACACAAGATATCAGCCATGTCTTCCAGTATTGTCATCATGACCATTACGTACCATAAAAATACCTAAACCTTCAAAGAACTCAACTCATTATACTAAGTTGGACGCTATCTAATAAATATTTCAACGTTTTGTGAAATAAAAGTATATTCTTCATATTTTCTCGTGAAATGCGCCGTTTTCGAGTAATTCGGTGTTCAAGAATAAAAAATATTTGTGTAATTCGAGAAATAGGGTACTTTGACCGAATGCTACTCTTTTTAAGATCTACAGATGTGTAGTGTCACAGTTTTAGCTAGTAGTTCTGAAGATAATTTTGTTTTCTATTGGTAGCACAGCTCATTATGAAAACTGGCTATATATTTTTAATAGGGCCGAATTTGAAAAAATGGTATTAAAAAAAAAGTGTTTCTATTGACATCAAGAATCTACTGCTAAAGTATTTGTACGAGTCACACTGTATATTTTGCTCATATTGAAGAAATTTTTCTTTTCTCAATAGCAAATGCAATTTTCGGACCTAATTTACTAATCAAAATCAATAAGCGGTACAGATATGTGGACAATGTTGTCCAGTATGTACTTACGTGCATTAGTAGAACATAGAGCCAATTCATCAACTTCATCAATACTATATACACCGGACCATAAGATTCTCAAGGAAAAGAAAGGGACAACCGAATTTCATTTTTGGACCTCTCAATCATTATAGGTACCTTTTGAATAGGTGTGACCGATAACTCCACAATAAAAATTATGGAATTTTTTTGAGCATGTCGTAAGTTCGCTTAACCGTTTGAAGGTGACGATGTGACGAAAGTTCCAAACGATACTCACCATAATATTATATTGGCAGTAAAAACAAAGTAATGCATAATATCTACATATTTATTGTACCTTGTACAAACAATTCGAACAGTTCATTCTAGCAGGCTCCATTCATATTCACAAACATAATTTATATCTATTGTAGTGAGGTCCGCAATAGTAAATGTGAAAGATCATTCAATTTCTAGATCAGGAACCATATTATAATTTTATTATTCAACCAGAATTGACCAAGAAGAGGAATTGAGTTGAACATCACAAAACGTCGATTATGCAAGACATGAGCCGTCCATCATCATCCTATAAGTATTTTCATGATGCTCAGATTACAAATCCGACTCCAATATGAAATTTGATCTGGATGAACTGAAAATCTTTTCATGTCGTTGATATTGAGGCAAGGATTCCCATATATTATATCGAATTTATCGAATAAAGAGAGCTGTTATACTTACCTATATTATTATATTATAGTTAGATGTATTTCTTTCATGTTATAGGATTTTCTGATTTAAAGAACTATGTATGTAATCTTCCATCTCTGAAAATTATTCTACAGATGAATAAAATCACATCCAAATAGTCAATGAAGAGAATATGTAGTTCAACAGAAAAATAGCTTTGAGTATTCAACTCAAGGGAAATAGCCTAATGAAGTTCAGGGTAAACTGAATAAAATAACTTTGACTATCTTCCAATAAGGCTTCATTATTTTGTTTTATTTTCATTTATTATTTATTTAATTTGCTGCTCAAGCTTACACAGTCGCACTGCACCCACTTTTTCATTCGAAATCCATAAAGAAGAAGAGACATTTTGTCCGAACATTTAAATTCGAATATTCAGTCGAAATGCTTTCTCTGAAAGTCTGAAATAGGCTAAAAATGAGAGAAATTAAGCATTCAAGAAACTTTTTCCTTTTTGCAAAAATTAGGTAGGCTTGTGTTTATGCTGCTTTATAAAGTGAGGTTTATTATTGAAAAAAAAACCAAAATCAAGGATGCAAAGAAGTTTACTTCAGAAATTGAAATGTTCATATTAGATATTATGTGATACTAGCTGACCCGGCAAACGTTGTTTTGCCATATAAATAATTTCCATGTTGTATCATAAAAAAATAGAAATTAAAAATTTTGTCTAAAAAATAGAAAAAAATTTAGGGGTGGACTACCCCTAACATTTAGGGGGATGAAAAATAGATGTTGGCCGATTCTCATAGATAGCTGACCCGGCAAACTTTGTTTTGCCATATAAATAATTTCCTAATGATTAAATTACTAAAATGGCTATTAAAAAATAAGGGTTGATCGTAGAAGGGTGAAAATTGAGGATTGTATGTATTTTTGTATGTTGTATCATAAAAAAATAGAAATTAAAAATTTTGTCTAAAAAATACAAAAAAAAATTTAGGGGTGGACTACCCCTAACATTTAGGGGGATGAAGAATAGATGTTGGCCGATTCTCATAGATAGCTGACCCGGCAAACGTTGTTTTGCCATATAAATAATTTCCTAATGATTAAATTACTAAAGCTATTAAAAAATGAGGGTTGATCGTAGAAGGGTGAAAATTGAGGATTGTATGTATTTTTGTATGTTGTATCATAAAAAAATAGAAATTAAAAATTTTGTCTAAAAAATACAAAAAAAAATTTAGGGGTGAACTACCCCTAACATTTAGGGGGATGAAAAATAGATGTTGGCCGATTCTCATAGATACCGGATAAGCACAAAAAATTTCATCAAAATCGGTCAAGCCGTTTCGGAGGAGTATGGTAACGAAAACTATGACACGAGTATTTTATATATTAGATTTAGTTTAGTCATATTATGTTATGCTTTCAATGATTGAATCATGAAAAAATAATAATCTTACTGCATTCTGCATTCGCAATAATCCCACTGGATCACCCAAAAATGATAATAGCAATATAACAATAGATATGATAAAATCATATTACTAAGTTATATTTATCAGAGATGAGATATCAAACAAAACAATTCAAATGTGTAATAATTATATACAAATTTGATGTTTCAGAGGTTTTTCCCCAATTTTTAATTTTCAATTAATCTCTTGGTTGTATGTCTGGTGTTAAAGCGGCTACATAATTTCCCGGGAAAGAAAACATGAACGGGTATGTAAGAGAACACGAAAAACGTTACGGAAAAGTTGAAACTTGGACAACTTTCCAGTTCCCGTTCTCATTACTGGAAATTAGTTGCTCATGAGTACTTAAAATATCTGTATCTTAACTATTTTTCTGATTCTTGTTCCCGCTCACACTCTCGTTCCCGGGCAATTCTGCAGGGGTCTTTAAAGATTGATATCCGTTTTTAGTTGAAACACGTTCACATTAGCTAAAACTACTCAACACTAAATGCATTTGTTTCAACAATAATTTATCTACTGCTCATATTTAAGAAGGCAGAAGACGGATAACCTCATCCTTTTTTGGTCGACCACTTACTTTGAACACTACGCGTTTTACGCGAAACAGTACTTTGAAGAAATACGGAGGCATGGGATACCTACTCGATTTTGAAAACGCTGAAACATAAGGTCCTTTCGTTTGCATAAAAAGTGTAGCACTTTTCTACACTCGATTTGATTTACACCAGTGTGGAGGAAGTGTAGTTCATCTACACATAGACAAAAGGAGATGTAGATAAACTACACATCCTCTACACTGATGTAAATTCAATCAGCAAACGAATACTAAAATCGAGTGTAGCAAAGTACTACACTTTTTATGCAAACGAAAGGCCCTATTTATCAACAGAATATTTCTAATCCCCATTTCTGAAAAATCATATATGATAAACAAGAGAACAATAAGCAACGCGTGGAAATCATTCGAACTGGAGAGCTGGTAAATTATTGCAGATAGAGATCACAGGAGACGAAAAGAGAAGAATAATAAAAAATGCCTGGAGAAAAAACTGATGATGAAGCATTTAATTTTGACCGAAAAAGTATGCTGAAAAATTACCTCATTCAAGAAGTATTGGACTCCATCTCAGTGCAACTTTCAAGATTTAGTTCTTTGCGAGAAGTTTGTGAAGACTTCAGCTTCTTCAAGGGAATATGTTTGAAAGACGTTTCACTTAGCGAACTAAAGAAGAAATGATAGAAGTATAGTTCCGATTCAGATCCATATGAATTTGTCGTAGTAGTGTAGAGCTTCAAAATCAAACTACAGGAATGCTGAGACCGATACTTGATGAAAACCCATAATTGAATGAGTTAACTGTTTACCTTCACTTTCCTCTTTATCCACCTGAAGAAGCTATTGTGATAGCCGAGGCACCCTAATTTAGCAGTCGTAGGTCTGTATAGGAATCACCACATCATTGATATTTTTGCAGAAACCAAAGAGAGAAAAGTCAATTTTTTTGTTTTGAATTCATAGAACTATTTCTACATATACAGGGCGAGTCTTTGACTCGTACAAATATTTGAACAATAGATTCTTGAGGTCAAAAGAAACAATTTTTTCATATAACATTTTTTCCTATTCGGCCCTGATAAAAAGCTATGTTCAAAAAACAAAATTACCTACTTTTTGACACAACATTTTGAACACCCTGTGGCAAGTGTTAAGTGTTTCAACATTCAGGAAATGTAGATACATTATTCCCACATTCTTAGACTTTTGGAAACGATTTGTGCTTAAGATTGTGCTTATATCAGAATAGGAATAACGAATATAATATTGAATCAACATACAAGGATGTATTGATATCTATTTAGCCTAGACCAGTTCCATGCATAAAAAAACATTGCGTTACCATAGCAACGAACAATAACTCATTAGAAGTGTCAGTGTGGAGTTTGAGGTCAAAAAAGTAAATCAGAGTTACGCAATAAATTAAAAGGAAGAAGATATCCACCGAAATTGTGAAAATCGAAAAATTAAAGTATCGAGCCATCATCAAGTACCTGTATTTAAAAGGTAAGCAGATTTACGAAGATATGCTTAATACCCTTGGTGATTAATTTCCTTCGTATGCGACCGTGGAAAATTGGAATGCAAGCTTCAAAAAAGGTAAGTTATCCATTGAAGATGATGACCAATCGAGAAGGCCAGTTTCTGTGTCAGTCCCCGATAATATCGATGCAGTTCATGACATGATTTTATCAGACCGTCGAATTGGGCTAAAACGGATATCAGAAGCACAGAATATTTCATACGAACGCGTTCATCATATAATTCACGTCAATTTGGACATGGGAAAAATTGCTGCAAAATGGATCCCCAAATGTTTGAATGTTGACCAAAAGCGTGCAAGGGTAGAAGCATCGCGTTCGATCTGTGCTCGATTTGAAAACGATATAGACTTCTTAAACCGAATTGTTACTATGGATGAGAATTGGGTACATTTCTACGATCTAGAAACAAAGCAACAATCGATGGAATGGAGACACTCTGGTTCTCCAAGACCTGAGAAGTTTCGTGTCCAAAAATCTGCTGGAAAAGTTCTTGCTTTAGTTTTTTGGGATTTCCATGGAGAAATCATGATTGATTTTTTGAATAAGGGTAGAACTATATCCGCAGATTACTTTGTGACATTACTGACCACTCTACGAGAAAAATTAAAAAGAAAAGACGCGGAAAGCTATCCAAAGGTGTTTTGTTTTTGCAATACAACGCCCCTGCTCACAAATCTGATGTTGCCATGCAAAAAATTTGTGCTTTAGGGTTTGAATTACTAGAACACCCTTCTTATTCACCAGATTTGGCTCCATCTCAATCATCTCAACAGAAAAAAAGTTGAAAAAGTCGTAAATTTTCTTCCAACAAGGAGGTAATAAAAGCTGTGGTCTGGTTTGCCGAGTAAGAAAAAATATTTTTTTGGAAGGTATAGAGACGTTGCAGGTTCGCTGTAATATATGTATCCAATTAAGAGGAGGAGTAATAAAATATTTTGACATTGAAATTTTGTTTGATTTTATGGTAGGCTAAGAATTTCTGAATTAATCCTCGTATGTCTCTTTTCTTTCAGATTTTTTTTCGATATTTTGAAAACTATTTAGAGGAATACAATGGTTTTAACAGAAATGTATTCGGCATTGAATACTAATTCATATCAGAACCGAAAAAATTAAAACAGAAATTATTTGAACAAATTCATTTTCACTCCTTGTATAACCGCAAAATGCTCAGGCATCAGAAATATTTTGGCTCCGTAGAGAATTTCAAACAATATCATAATCCCAATTTTCAGATTTCAAATATGTCCAGTTCTCCAGAAACGTCTAATAGGCCCTCGAACTTGGGATCCTTGTAAATATTAGGTCGAGGAAATGCTCATTGTTGGTAGTGATGGTACCATCTTCATCATCTGCCCCAAGGATCATTTCAAACAGCAGGGGAACCTTGATCACACAGGAAGGGTGTCTGTATAATCAGTATAATCCAGTCTCTACTGTACCAATTCGACTCGTTATACGTTCAAATGTGCGGAAGACTCCTAGTTTTGCAATACCAATTACGGATTTCACGGTACCATAAACAGCCCTTATCTCTTCACGCCACAGCCCATCTTCCGATTTGCATTCGGACGCAAGGTCGACAGACGTCAAAACAAACGCCAATTAAAACAATCAGATCAGATGTAGGTCGAAATATTGATGGGATCGGAGCCAATTAGCGGCCGTAGAACATCTTCGATGATCCATCGTGAGAGCAAAAGTGAGGAACATCACCGAAAGTATGCGAAAGACGAGAATATCGCACACCATGGGACAGAATCTTACCTAATCTTCTTCATCTTACTCCCACGTATATAACCCGCGGCTTTAATGACGGATGATCATTCGTTCCTCACCATTCGAGAAAAACTCAGGGTGTTCAGTGTACCGAAAGCGAAGTGCCAAAAGATTTCCGAAATGTTTTCCTTCAGAAATGTGTTCCTCGCCGTGTTTTGTGGATTTATGGTGCACCGTGCCTTCAGTGTAAGTTGAGATCGATGTTTTTGGCGCTTTCGGTTTTCGAAATTTCGATATAGATCCAAAGTGTCCAAATATTTTGTTTGCAACACACGTGTGTGTTCAGCAAATTCAAACGTTCCAATATTTTTCATATATACCTCAAGCTTATACCTCAAGTGGTTCTCTAATTGTAAAAACATTATTAAAATTTAGACCTATTTCAACGAAATTTGTGTGGACCTCAGCCATCTATGGCGTTCCAGATCCATAGATTTAAATAGTATTGATTTGTTTTCAAGGCGGAAACTGAAATCCCTAGTTTACCATTGTCATTTTTTGTAGTTTTATTACGATTATTTTCCGAGTTTTTCTTGTATTAATATTCAGTGATGCCGGTTAGATTTTCAGAAAAAAGGGTTAGGTATTGCTTGAATCGACTTAATAGTCAACATTTGAATAACGAAGCCCTGTATTGATCTGGGAGAGAATGGTTCAAAACAATTTTTCTTCTAATGATCAGTGACTGAATGAGTTTTTCAATTATTAACATTCCTGAATTCGATTGCTTGCTGAAAATTTGTAGTGAATGTTCCAAACTGATGGAGGAGCCAAATAGATTATACAATAAATTTACCATCATCAATTGTTTCACGTCGATTAAGGGAAGGAAATCCTATACTACAGAACTCCAAAAAAAGTCACCAATTTTTTTATGAAAGAGCAACACAGAATATCTGTTTGTACAGGGCAGGCAAAATTCGTTGCCCACTGAGGGGATCTCGAGCTAGAAAAAAATGGATGACACAATTCACAACTCTTTTTCAGAGAAACAAAGAATGGTGAAAATCGTAGCCTCCTACGATTCTTTTTTTTGGGTTATTAGTAGCAGAACTTTATTGTCTTTGAAGTTAAAGATCTGAAACTTGAACTTTTTTACGTAGAATCCACTGACGAGCTCAAAATATTTTTTCATTTCGAATCATTAGGCGAACTTTCGTCTATTTAAATGCAAACTTTCATTGAATTTTTTATTTTTGAATTGGGAAAGAATAAGTGAGTTCTACTTACAAAAGTACCTGAGAAGGTTCAAGTTCCCAATCTCTAACTTCAAAGAAAAAAAGTTACGAGAACTTTTTTAAATCGTCAAAATCTAATTTTTTGCTACTAACTCAAAACCGAAGACTCGTAGGAGTCTACGATTTTCACAATTCTTTGTTTCTCTGAGGTAGAACTCAAAAATGTGTCATCCGTTTTCTTCTAGCTCTTATAGTTATCGAGATCCCATCAGTAGACAACGAATTTTGCCCACCCTGTACAGATTTTTCCAACAGAACAGTACTCATAAGTACTTAAATTAAGTTCTCTCGGAGCAAATAATTCTATCAATTGCAATTTTATTGAAATTACATGATTATACGATTCCATGAGTAAGATTTCTTCTACGTCTTCGTAATAAAGTGCTCGAGAATGGGTCGTCCGTTTTCTTCTAGCTGCTATAGTTCCCGAGATCCCCTCGGTAGACAACGAATTTTGCCCACTCTGTACATATTTTTTCTACTCTGATATTCTGTTGGAAAAAATCAGGATAATCTAGATTACCTACTATCAGTTAAAGATTACAATTAGATATTTATCGAAGGTGTTTATGCGATAATGTTTTATTTTCAAGAATAATATATGTAATTTTGCTCAGAGTCAGTGCCTTTTGATGTTGTGTTTCAATGGAATACATCCTATAATATATGGAACAATTTAGAACAATGAAAATCCACTGATAGTTAACTGACTGATTAAATCCACCTTTCGACAATTTTTTTGCACCAAATATTATCCAGAAGGCTTAAGTATCCTTACTATGTTTACATTTTGCATCAGAACAGTCTAATAGGTACTATATCCAAAATTTAATTTATTGGTGATATTGTTTTGACTTGTGTCCATAAAATTTTTATCTATCTCGACATAAATTCACAACAAAGTGAAATAATATGAAATAAGATAGTTCTTATTCAGTAGATAAGATAGTTCGTATTCAGTTTTTATAGTTAAAAAAAACAGTTCTTCTGAATACTTCTTCTGATACCAAAGAAGGTTTTAAAATAATAAGTAAGACTACATTCGACAGCTGCCTTCAAAAACAGATATGAGGCAAAATAATTTTACATTTGGGTAATGATCTATGTAGGAATTTTTTCACATGAAAATATTTTTTCCAATGTAACACCTTCAACATGAAGTTATGTTCTTCATGAGAATTAAGAACAACATTTTTTCATGACTTATGAAGATTCAACTTTCTTTTTCCATTTAAATATGTATATAACATGTCAAAAGTATAAGGTCCTCAGATTTGTACAGATAAGATGAAAAATATAGTTTGTATGTGAAAATCAGAGTAGGCATCGGGCGATATATGCTTCCTAAGTCATTAGAAACAATTGTTCACGAAAGAAAAAATGAAACCCCTTGAAAAAATGAGAATGAGCAACCGCTGAACTACTATCAAAGAAGTGTGTCTGCAATGTTTTTATTTCCAGTTTATTTCACAGGAGGATATAATGACCACCTGAATGTCAAATGTCAATTTCGTCTCATAACTTAAAAAAAGCAGATGGGGGATTATATATTGTAAACGTCAATATGTATTCTTCGAAAATCTGTATCTCTAAGGAGTCTAAGAGTTAAAAAGTTGTAGTTCAGGTACCACAAATTTTGCCCAGCCTGTACAACCCTTTTCAATAGTATAATATTTCTCTCACTTTTACATGTTCATATCGTTCGATGGAAAGATAAAATCTGCTCTAATAACTGAATTGTAATTACGATACGACAATATCAATTCATCAAATTTATCCATGAACATCATTTCAAACAAATAATATCGTTCACACTACTTATCATGATATGGGTTGTTCGAAAGCATTTATCTGAATTATCTGTTTACGAAAATATGAATTGTTTGGCAGCATCACTCTCTTGGCGATTTATCCCAAAGAATATAATCATTTCTAAATTATTATTTAGGAATATTGGTATGAAAACATGTCTCCGATAAATGAATTCGAACTCATCAAGAATAGCAAATCATCTTTTTAGATCATTCAATAAGTTTTCAATATTCAAGAATTCAAAGATAAACTTACACCAATGCTCCACAACCTGAAAGAATTTCAACATATATTGGTATGTTCAATAGAACTTATTGGAAAAAGTGAAACAAAAAGTTGGATACTGCTTCAGAAAGAATATAGCTATGAGCAATTGACATTTCTTGTGCGTAAGCTACATATTGGAATATATTTGCGAAATTTCAGTTGAATATCTTGAGAAATTAAGATGCTTTGTACAAAAATCTTCATACAGTTTAACACCCTTTATATCAAGATTTTATTCTTGTCATCCAAGGATCCAAGTAATCTCTCCTCTTCGTTTTAGTATGTTGAATTCGAATATGAATATTTTTTTTAATTTTCTCAATTGCTTCTTCGTTTATACAGGATATAAATGAATACTTTTGCTATAAATTATTTTTGAGCAGCCCTTGCTTAAATGCAGCCCCCTGAAGATTGCACATAAAAAACCATTCCTATATTTTTTCTTGAAAACTAGCTAGCTCAAAAAAAATTGATAAGATATTATATGCGAGCGACAAGGAAAAAGAAAATTTTATGGTGTTCCCCTCTGTCACCATCATATCCACCTACTGAGTAAGCTTCATTTACTGTCATTTTAGTAGAGTCAAGGGAAAATTTAAAATTAAAGGCACTCGAAGTTTGATTATAAAACCAGCCGTAAATAAAATTCATTTCGAAGATAATCATAAATCATAAAATGTCCACACTGAATTTCATATGTCAATTTTCTCGTTTCTGAGAAAAAATTGAGAATTACTTTTCAAGTGCAGTGTTCAGGGGAAATTTTAATAGTTATTTTCCTATCAAGTGCGGAAAGTGATACTTGCCCGCACGAAACTGCCGTTGCCCGAACGATGCGAAGCAGAGTTCGGGTAAGCAGTTGAGTGCGGGCAAGACACTTTCCGCAAGAGTTAGGAACAATATTTTTTTTACAAGCGCTTGAAATATATAAATATATCAATTGCACGATACAGATCATATCTCATTTGATTAATTCATATAAAATGACAGACGTAACTCTGCATGTCGTTACCATGGGTTACTCATCGTTGACGTTCGGTGCATAGAGACATGATAGAATTTCATTTATTCTATAAGATTTGCGTGCGGGAAAAACCCCTGCTAATCCATTCCCGCACGCAAATGCGTGCGGGAAAGAAATAGCAGGCGTTTTTCCCGCACGTTTTGGAAAAGTGACTCTTTGCAACTTGAAATGCGTGCGGGAAAAAGGTTGAACGCGCACGCTTGTAGAAAAAAGAAATTACCTATTTGAAAGGCCCCCCTCTATTTTTTGACAAGAAATCATCCTTCGAATGTTTTCGCAACAATTCATTCAAGCCCTCTTTCTTCCACATGTCTACTGTCTTTTGTCTCATGCAAATGTTATATCTGAAAGGATGTAGTAATGTAGTAATGTAGTAATGTATCATTAATTCTTTATCCTATTTTTCTCCTTATGTTCTTTACATTAATGCCCCACGTATTAAAAAAAATCCAATCAATTATATCACGAAATAAGTATCTCACTATTGCTCAGTAATCCTCATGAGTCATTTTTGTTTCTCCGTTTCCCATCTCTCATTACTTACAGTTGGAGCGTCATCATTTCTATCTGACCCAAATAACAAATAAGGATGAACAGTATTGCTAAATTTTCCGACAATCGTGAATGGGCGCTGTATAATTTTAAACATTCGGCCATTCTTCATTAACTCGCTAATACAAGGGAACGTAATCTTTCGTATCTTCTCAACCATCGTGTGTTTCGTAAAAATCAAGACACCTCTAACCGTATCAGATCCCAGGCCTAACACGCAAGAAATTCATCCAACAAACCACGATTCGCAATCTCAATTAATGGTATGCATCATTGAAAAATTCCTCATCCGACGAATACGTCTCCGAATTTCGTAATCGGATCACATCAGGGCAATCTCCAACATCCATTGTTGGCATCGGTGATGGTCGTTATTCTTCTGGTCGATAGGGGATTCCGAAATGGTGCGAACGAGATCAGCGGTGTGTGAATCCTGATACGAGCACCATTGACTTTTTCTTGTTTCGGCTATTTATGGACACCAGAGATCGCTTGCACTTCCTGCGCGTGGTTTCCACAATTGCGGAAAAACGTAATTTGGTCGGGAAACAAAGGGTTGCGTTGGCGACGTGTGGAAATGGAATGGTTTATGTATTTTTAGGAAACGTGGCAGATGAGTTTTGGTTCAACGCAGATGGGACAGTCATTGAAGGGGTTTGAAGGTGATGTAAGCGCGTTGGGTAAAGATTACCAAAAGGTTTATTTATTTATTTATTTATTTAACATAAACAGGAATCCTAACAGGAAAACCCAATAACAAGGATTCACCAAAATACAAGAAAACAAACACCTACAATAATGATCATGAACTTATATTACAAGAATAATAATAATAAGGGAGGAAAAGTTTAAAAATATCTTCTTTTTCTAATAATTTCTACACGTATAATCACACAGTCTTCTCCTAAAAACAGCTTGTGAAGAGTTGAATATGTCAATGAAAGAGATATGCCAGTTATAAAATCGTGTTATTCTCAGAAAAGTGGAGATGTAATACAAGGATGTGCGGGCTCTCGGGATATAAAAAAGATCTCTATGGCGACCAGTAAAAACACGAGTATTGAAATAAATTTCACGAACAATGGGAAAATCGAAATGATTATTCATTACTCGAAATAAAAACATTTGATCGAGAATAACTCTTCTTTGCTCTAGGGTAATAATTTTGTACATTTTCAATCTCGTCTCATATGGACAAGCAACCTGCCTGTTACCGAATCTGTAATATAGAGTTCTTGTGAACTTCTTCTGAATTCTTTCAATTCTGTTGATATATTTGTGATAAAAAGGGTTCCATATTGGGGTTGCATACTCGACTATACTGCGGACTAGAGAAAAGTACAGAACCTTCATGGTTTCTTCATTCTTGAAATTCCGTGTTATTCTCAGAATAAAACCGAGCATTCTGAAACCTTGAGGTTAGTTTATGAAGAGTTACTAAGAACTAATACCTAAAAAAGGTGCCATTCTAATTGGCAGATGGCCAGATGGTCAAAAATAACAAAGTTGAGAAGCCTTTTGGTGACTCTAAGAGGTCCACAAACCAAGGAATATTAGGAATGCTGTTTATATTCGATGATTCAATTGAAATCAACCTGACTGTCAGCCACCCCACCAACACAGTAACATAACATATCGTTGCCAACTAAACTCCGCCAACCAAACATAAAACTGATTTAAACTTACATGGTTCTCCAACCGCCAACGAGCCTACAGCAAACAGCAAATTGCCAATATGGTTGGCAATAAGATTGGTCGTTTGTGGGCAGCGTTATGCTTCTTTGATTCTCCGTATCTATAATACTAAGTTTAGTTTTGAACGGTTGAGTTGTCTCTTTCGGGCCAATTTTTATGTGTTCTTCATATGGTACGAATAAAAATAATAAAATTTGCATTATTTTCTCGAACAGAATCTTGATATCGTTTTCGTGTAATTTGAATTTAAAGATAGATCACTTATTCTGAGGTGACACAACTCCTAGAAAGGAAATAACTATAGATAATTTTACATCTTAATCACATACATATATTTTAAAATAAATGAAGTCAATTCTAACCTTGAGATGATCCAGTAAACCGCACCCAAAATCAAAATGCAATACCTCAGCTCTATTTTTTTATTTGAAATAAGCGATTGAATATAAAAGCCTGAATTTTCATCAACAGCAATTAGACGGGTACATTCCTGGACAAGACTATCCCATTTACAGTGAGATTCCACAAGGACTATCCTTCAGATGTGATCAAAGATTACCTGGATACTACAGTGATCCTGAAGCTCAATGTCAAGTAAGTTCAGTTGCATTATTTTATTTTGGACCAGTGAAATGAATGAAATGATTAACTTTAATCTTTGGCTTCCACTTTTTTGTATCAGAGCATTCTTTTCGCCTTGAAGGGTGTATAGCAGGCAACTTCAAATACAGTGTACTGATTCATGTGTTCTATAATGCTATTGAAAGGCAGGCTGTGTGAAGTATCATCCCAGGTTATCGCTGTGGGAGTATCGAATATAGAAAGTTCGATTTTTATGTGTACCGGAGTTAAATAAGTCTAGTTTATTGGAGAGTTATGTAATAGAAGAATGTTTGGTTGTTACAAAATCACTCTCCACTCATCTTGAATAGGTATGCTGTATATTATTTCAAACTCCAATAACTCTAATAAATCAAAATGAGAACATAATGAAATGAAATTTTGATTCTCGTTGAAGATATTAATTAACTGTTGTTATGATTTTAGAATGTGAGGGCTTGCTGGTAGTAAGAAATTCATTTCAAAAGTAGATTTGGACCTAATTCCATTCATGAGTTTTTTCAATTCAATTCAGATTGTAGGTACCCGATCAGCCAAGAGCAAGAGTTATTGAAATTGAATGTCGTTATTGTCTGTCACTTACGGTGAGTTCATGCAGAGTTACTAAGAACAAAAACCTAAAAAAAGGGACCTATCTACTTTGCAGATGACGTGCACGCATTTGCCATCTGCACATTGATTGTACCCTTTTCTAAGGTATTAGTTCTTAGTTCTCAGTAACTCTACACGAACTCACCATTAACGTTCTGACGTCAGCTCAGATCTTCAAGTTTCAAATTGACCTACGTTTCTGTATGTTTTAGGTAATACAATCTATTTTATTTCTATCCTTTTTGGTCGACTATCAATTAACACTGATTTATTCACAATTTGATTCAGTTTCCTCACAATCAATATTTGCGTAGTTTGTGTAGGTATTCAACCCCAAATGGGAGTTTTTGGTATCAATTTTTGTGCAACATCGGCAGCTAGCTTATTTTTTTGGTGTTTTTCATCGCATGATCTGTCGAATAACCTCAAAATCCATATATCCATATCAACAGGACGTGACATCAGATGTTCATTACATTACAAATCTTATCAGCTACGTGTTCTCAAACAGGGTTCAACTCGAGGGATAGGAAATATCCCGTGAGAGGGGAAGTTGAAGGCAGATCGCATCAATCAAACAAAGAACGCATTCTAGAAAAATTTCTCCTGCTTGAACGTTCTAAGTCGCGCCTCATTGAAATCACAGAACACCCACTTGACTTACTTTATGATTGAAATAAATGCTATTAGCTGGCGCTCAGTTGTACTTGCACTCGTAGAAAAGAGAACATCACAGTCACTTTATTTGTTGAGGAGAAATGGAAGGAGGGGTAGAGAAATATTTGTTCTCTTCATTTCGCGCCTGGTCTTGTTCATACATCTTTGCTCGACTCATTGATTTGCTATCTCTAGAGCCTGTATGTATACACTTCTATGCTAAATATAGGTACTATTCGATATGCAAATAAGATAAGGTCTACGCAAAAATGCTACTTTTGCTCTTCCCATTATGAATGTTTTTCACTTTCAGGTATGGCACTGGTGCTTGCCAAACGGACAACAGTTCAGTTTCCTGTGTCCCAATGGAACAGTATTCAACCAAATAGCCAGAGTTTGCGATTGGTGGTTCAATGTGGACTGCGCCTCAACTCCAAATTTCTATGGAATCAATGAGGACCTCTACAGGGTTCCCTCTTACAACCAGAATCAACCTCAATAACGATAATGATAAGAACAGAGACTAGGGAGTATAATACAAAGAATGTTAACCTGACTTTTTCAGGTATCACTATGCTGCATCAATTCTCATTCGAAATAATCGGTTTTCATATTGTACACGAAAAATATTCATCTTCATTTACGGCTTACTTATAATACTTATTTATTGGACAACATTGTCATCCAAAGAACAGAGTTTGTAAATAACTAATTCTTGCCATTCCTGTGAATGAGTTATATTTTTGTAAGATTGAATTTATTTTTATAATATTTGTATATATGCCTATTGAATAAAGTTTAACTTGTGTAGAAGTATATTTCAGTGTGATTATTTTTTATTAGTTACAAATTACCCAATTTCTGTTAAATTCCTAATTTGAACTTTGAACAGAGTATTCAGTCAGCACCTCTATAATTGGTACCTACTCCTGAAAAGAAATAATCAAAAGGTGAGTCATCAGGTTGAGTACATTTCATCAATTTGCGGGTACTCCTGACGAAATGAATGATAATATTATATTTATCGAGAAATACAAATTTTTTTGATAAATGGTAGATAAAAGAGGAAATTTATAATTAGAGCGGAGTAAAAATAGAAACTACCTAATACTCTGGGCAGAATATTTCAGAGACCATTAACCAACAAATGGAATTTGGAGTTTGTTCTTTATGCATTTCGATATGTGTAATGTCTGAAAACATTATTTATAGTACCTCCTAATGTTGTTACAAATATGGGACTGAGATAATTCATGGCTGAAAAAAAAACGTTTTTGTATTTCTATCTATCATAAACCCTTCACAAAAAATTCACCGTCGTCAGCTTGCAACTTTTATGAACACCTATTGCCTAAAATCTTAAGCCAATAAAGCAATGAATGAAAAAGCGTCCACATTAATCATATTGTCCCGAGAAAGTAATCTTGCAATCAATATCTCAATTCGGAACGACTTGTGACATACAAAACTCATTTCATAAGAGTCTTGCTTAGTACGCCAAAAGTTTTATGCAAACAAAACTGGTTAAGGAGGGTTACATAAACGCTTTTAACATTCTAAGTCCACAAATTAATCAATAAAGCGGGCATGTTACTAATTGATTTCATTGTAGAAAATCATGAGTACTAGTGGTAAATAGTTACTTGCAAGAATTACCGATGCAGCAAGAGGAATTCAAGAATTTTAGACTGAGTAGTGAGCAGAAATATGTTCTGATGGTCTTTTTGATGAAAAGAATGCTCAGTTTGAATTCATACGGAGGCCACGTTGTCGATATTCTACTTCATCTGTAATCGAAGGAATAGAAGCTGTAGGATGAATATCTTCCATATGAGCCTCTATGAGTTATGGCCTTGAGTATTGACTTGAATACTCAAAGGTTATGGAGAGAATTTGAAAGCTCATTATAAATAGGCCATCTTAGTCTAGAAAATAATGTTATTTCATTTCATAATATACAGGGTGAGTTTTGGACTCGTATAAATCTTTTAGCAGTAGATTCTTGAGGTTGAAAGAAAAACTTTTTTCCTTCACCATTTTTCTCAATTCGACTCGGTTTGAAATATACAGGCTGTTGAAAGACCATAAAAAAATGTTGTTTTTAGTTCACACAAGCAGTTTTATCGAATGAAATGAATTTCGGAATATAGTTTTCCATTTATTTGATGAATCTTTTTAGAACACAAGATATCACCCACTTCTTCAAGATTTCTCATTATGACCATAACGTACCATAAAAATACCAAAAATTCGAAGAACCCAACTTCTCAAACGAAGTTGAAAGCTATTTAATGAATATTTGAACGTTTTGTAAAATAAAAGTATTCAAATTTTCTCGTATAATGTGAGTCGTTTTCGAGTAATTTTATGTTCAAAAATGAAAAATATCTCTGAAGTTCGAAATATTGGGTACTTTGACTGAATGCAACCAAAAAAAAAATCAAAACTGAAATTCTGTGGACTACACCTTTGATTTTTCGGAATTAACGCAACCATTGATTTTCTCTTCAAGTTATCTCTAGGTCGTCAGAACTTCACCATCAGTTCAGGAACTTCTTCTCCAACGTTGATAAGCCACTGACTTCGACTTCCCAAATACTCTTGCTCGACCAAAACTTCCCTATCGAAATTTCTGCTTTATTCCTCATTTAACATGAATATAAGTTCGGCCAGTTTCAAAATCAATTTTAGAACTTATTTCAGTTTCTCTTTTGAAAAAGCTTAAAATTTGAGAAACCTCAAAATTCATCTTGAAAACAGCTATATTTGCTCAATTTGACGAACCTTCGATGCAAATTATACAATAGTAAGGCAATGCTACTTGTTTTCTCAAATCTCAGTTTCGCGATCCATATCATGTATTCTTTTTCGATCCCAGATTCGTTGCCAATTTTGCAATGTTCAGTTCCCAATAATCCTTTTGCGTGAATGCCCGATTTTTATTGAGTTCAATTTCAATGTAAATCACGTATTCATTCAGGAGGTATCTGAATTTTCACACAATACAATGCAGTATACCTACTGTATATCCCTCAAAAGTTGAAAACGTTGGATGCTATTCTGAGGAAGAGTGGAATCTAAGGAAAGCTCTTAAATCTGACTCGTTGGATTCCTTCTTGGCATTTGATTCATCAAGACTTGCTTGCAGACACAAAAAATCAGCATTGCCTTGATTTCCATACATCAATAAAGACCTTAAATTATACCTCACCTACCTCAGAATGGCCATGACCACGTTTATAATAAAATTGAAGTTCAATACACCTAGATAAGGCACGAATTAAAACAGTACATTATTGCTCTGCGAATCGATCAAAGTTCCTTCAGCAGAAGGTTCAATTGCGCAATTCTCATTTCAGTCAATTTGCTGTATAATTTGGGCCATTAATGATTAATAGCGCAATATTGGGAACGGAATTACAATGTGATGCATCAACTCGATCGAAATCATTAATCGTGTTGCAAAGTTCAAAATATTGCTGGCATTGAATCCTTGAAAACTGAAACAAAGTAGTATAATTCCTAGAATTGTATGATTACCAACATGCGTTATTGGTTAAATGAATGCACTTCTCAGCTGACACCAAGGACTTCCGAGCCATAGTACAATATTCAGTACCTTATCATATCAGGAAGCTGATCTGTTATTTTTGTAATATTCCAATTGGGAAATCAGGAACTTATCACAGATGAGATAGCGTCCTTTTATAATTCCCTGCAGTGGCTTATAACCATCATTAAGGTTGCGGAAACTGTTCAGATCCAAAACCGTATCGCCAGTTTTTGATATCTCGAAGTGTGAATAGTATATTGTGTCTGTTTCTTCACTATCATTTTTAAAATCTGACAACGTTGTAGTACCCAATCTGCATATTCCGTCAGAACCACTGTTCGTTGACTTGACTTTCGCAGGCACAAGACAAGGTAGCTGGTACCCGACGAAATAGAGTACTGTGGAGAAGTGGTACCATCGCACAGAGTTGCAGCGCGTACTAGTCGAGTTTCGAGGCTCGTGCTCTGGTGAAATCCACGAAACGGTATCAGATTTCTCCACGGGCTGTTGTATTGTTAATTTTCAATGATTCCGTCAAGAGAAACCAGCTGTATCGTTGAGTGCGTGCAGAGAAACATCGAAAAAAGGCCGTGGATTTTGGAGTGCTGCAAATTGGCCAAATACGGAATATACGCCCTCTCACCAGTCTCCATCTTCAAAGTTAAGGGTTATCTGAGCAGTCTGATCCCCCTGTAAAACTCAATACTGGCTATCGTAGAGAACTTGACATCGATTGTTCGGATATATCTGACGTTTCTGTGCTATACCCTGGTCTTTCTGGTACTGCTCTTTTGGTACTTGAAGTATATGAACGAACTCTGAAACTGTTTCCCTGGGGTTTCTGGTGCAGTGTTTTGTACTGAGTGTTACTTGTATTCGAAAACGATAAATTTATGTGAGTATGAATAAATATTTTTCCTTTCATTTTATACTTGTATGTAGCATGGTCGAATGTGTTGTTTTGCTAGGAAAATCACTGTTTGTTGTGCTTTGGTTCCGAATGACTTCATGCAACTCATCATCAGAAATCGGACGTTTTATGTGAGCTTTCTCTAATACAAAGATGTTTTCCTATTAGAAATCTCAAATATTTTCAATAGAAGGTATTCGAATCTGAGTTTTTCTGTTGAATCAATAGATTTTTGAGACCGAAATATGCAGGTTTAAGTGCTAATTGTGAATATCATCTAAGGCATAGAATTGGGTTTTTTACTCATAATTGAATAACATTGACTGACTCCAAAAGCTATGAAGGCTTTTTTCAATTATGGAATGTGAATGTGTGAATCGTTCAAGGTAAATAAGATGCTTATAATGTTTATTTTCCGCAAAATTGCATTTCATATTTGCTGTAAAAAAACAAGTTATCGAAATAATCACTTTCAGTTTCAACGTTTTACACTTATCCTTCTTACTTCAAGAAAAGATATTATACCCTCAACTGAGCAATTTTAAGGAAGGTCACGAAATACTTCTTTGCAGAAGAATTAAATATCCAACCGGTTTTTGTGAAAAATATACATATGTATTTCCAAGAAAAAGGTCTTTCTTTATTTCGTTTGATTGGATTATGCACGAATATTTATAAGGTAAATCTGGAAATTTCAGAGACTCCATGAATTGAATACACACTTTGTATCAAAAATGAATACTGTGCGTCAACTTTTTCATTTGTCAATTTTGATCAACCTCGTGACAGCAATTAATTCAGATGAAGCTAAAGCCTACTGTGGCGGCACTATTTTATTGGAAAGTGAGATATCAAAAAATTTAAACCGGTGAATTCAAAATGACCTCAGTTTTTCTCAAAGGGAATCTGTTTTTTCCTGTATGTTTGGTACAGAAAATAAATGATGATTTCAATAGAAATATTTAGGCGAAAAATTCGTTCGTCAGTGCCATTGAAACAAAATGCTTCCGCAAAGGTTCTTTTTCCCCTTCTTGTACGGTTCCAATTCATTGTACTTGGGTATAAAGTTGGAGAGACTCAGACCTGAAGAAATGACCCGAGTCCGAAGAGAGGGAAAACCCTATTACCATGGGAATAGTGGGGGATGATGTTCCTAGGGGTATCATCCTTCACTCAATTAGGTTGCTAACTACAGATGAACAGGATAAGTTCATCAGGTTTATCTTTGCATCTTCATCAACACTATCAACAGCCCAGAGGAGAACCATATGATCTATTTATGATTATCAAATAGGGCTCAATTGCTGTCGCTGAGGCTGCGCTCAACTCAAGGATCAGGAGTTTTTTACCTCAGTTTTTGAGGACCGCCTACCAATAATAAGTCTCGGCTGCTTGAGAATACTCTTTGTGCGCTAGTCAGAGAAAAACTTCCTATCGAGTCATTTTACAAAGAAGCTCTTGGAAGATATTAAGACATTTGAAAGGAGCTGGTTGTCCTCAGGATATTTTGTGGCGTATCCGGATGATGATTGTTTATTTGTAATGCAGATAGAAAATTTCGTTTTCTCTGCATGTTCTTTGTTAAACTAGAAAATTCCTATATGTCTGCGTATTACAGTTTCCATATTAAGGAATGATTCAGTTCAATCTTTATTTTATTTCTTAATCAAAACATGGAGGTTGTTTTCTTTGGTGAATACTTATGTTAGATTTCGACTGAAAGGGGGTCTTCATCATCATCAACCAGTTCTTTATTTCCAGTGCTGAACATTGACATAGCCTATGGGCTCCCAACGATCTCTATCTTATTAGGCCTGTATCAATTTTTTAGCGACTTATCTCTACTATTATCTACTAGGTACTACTTACTTTCCTCAGCATAGGGTCTCCACTAAAGCAGACGCTTCGTCCAACTACCGACTTCAAATCTGGATACGTGTCCAGCTCGCTTCCATTTCAGTGATAAAAGAACAAAAATACGGAAATCTATCCATACTCATTTACCTTGTTTGTGGAAAATTTCCTATCTTTCCACCCTTAATCCCTAACCACACTCAATGAGAGCATCTTCTGAATTAAATTGATGTTGCCTGTACTTGGTGAGAATCCATAATTTAACCAATGGCAATGTGCTTTTTGCATTTGAAGTGGTTCTTTAAGTGGATGAGGTGTACTACCAACTGGCAACTTTGATTCGGACCATAATAGCAAATGTCTTCCAAAATCGTGGAGCTTGCATTCTGTCAAAAACTCATAATCTTTGAATCCTTGTGTCCTCTCACAATAATTTCGAATCTAATCGGACCATTAACACAAAACTTGTTGTCGAAATTTTGTTTTCTTTCCAACTATCAAATTTCAGCTCGATAGGACGACTTCAAATATTTCACAAAATTCAATAACAAGATTTTAGATTATGAGTGAAATAATATTGAAATTCAAATAAAAACTTGTAACAAAACATAGACCATTTGGTATTTTTGAAAGGTGCTTATGCATTTTACTTGAAAATTATTATAGGTTTTATCTCTCAGCATCTTAATCATAAGAAATATCAAGGTTCTCCACAAGGAGTTTGTTTTCTTATATTGTCGATGCTGAAATTAGAAGCCAATAATAAAAAAAAAGCAAATACCGTTTGAAACTTGTTTACATTAACATGTATAAATAAATGGATAGTGCTCTCGCTGTTATTCCCTGAACCTCACATTTTCATTAACATGTATGTTTGATATTTTGGATGCTTTGAAAATATCTGGGGCCTCTTACACCACTTTCCCTTTTTTATAATCATGTATTCCTACTCGAAATGAGGAGAATAATATACTGGGTGATTTCCATCATTGTGTGTTTCCTGAAAAGTTATCCAAATATGTCCCCTAATGATCAATTATTATCATTATCCAAAAACTATAGATCGAAATGGGAAATCATAACAATCACGGCAGTGAATGAGAACACAATGAATTCATAATGGTCCATTCTTGATTCGTGCAATCCCCATTGTTTTTCGACAATAATCAGGCACGTGTAACACATATAACACGCTAATTTGTGGCTCAATTACCTACTCATTGGAACTCGAGAGGTTTGTTGAAAAAATCTCACGAATTCAATTCGAAGGAATAATTCCTCTTGCACAGGGTCTTAATGAATTATTGTAATATCCCAGTTTGTATAAATATCCACTGTTGTCTCTTGTTAAAAGGGTTTTCAAGTAAATATAATAGAATTTCAAAATTGACATCCACATGTTGCAATCATTTATAAAGTCCCTCTATGTATGTGTGTATCCTGCATTATGTACCTAATTGTTCATGATTGGTTCATATCGAATTGTGAATTTTTTAGTGTGGTTGTGACATGTGCATTTCACCTGCATTTTCCTTGGATCATTTTTTCACAACAAATTGACCTTTTTTTTCATTTTCTATTAGACAAAGTTCATCCTTATAAAGTATACTTTTGCTTACTTCACTTGTTTCCCACATCTCGAATTGATAAAATTAATATTTCCAAATGATATCAGATGATTTTTCTCGAATTACTCGAAAAAAACTTTTTAGATGACTCATCTCATCACTCTTATCTCAACCTCAATATGCGGGTTAAATTATATTAATCTTTTTTGATATTCAATCTCATGCTGTTGAGAAAATAAAATACTATACAGCATAAGTTCAAGAAGGAACAAAATTATTCTGTTTTGACACTCTCTTTCTCCGTCTTTCTCCAAAATACATTCTGCGTATTTCTGAACAAACTCAGAGTCTGTGATATCTGAAATATCTCATGACTCTGAAACCTGAATATCACGATTCCCACTCTGGTAAATAATAGTAAAGCACATTTATCCCCAAAAAATTCATCTCAGTCGTTAAACTCCATTACAAATCATAATAATATATTGAAGCAAATTTTTGAAATGACCAATATTCTATAGGTTTTGGAATGTAATTGTTATAAACCTGCTCAGAAGCTCACTGTTAAAATGAAGAAAAATGTTTTCCACGTTGACATGGTATCCTATTCAAGTCATTTGATTCGAAATTCCTAGAAGGAACAATGCATATGGATATATATAATGGAGTTAAAATCGGCAGACGAAAAACAAGGAATTGAAACTGGTGCAGAGAATGGATCGAAGTGGCTCGTCACTTTTGAATTTTCGAATTGAATTCTGAACTGCATTTTTTATTCTGTTTTTTATTTCTCGATTTTTAAGAAATTATATTTTTTCAACATAATGAGTTCATTTTTTTTATTCCTTCATATTTTTTCTTTCATTCCCCAATTATAAAACTATTTAGATAAAAATACCCAAAAATAAAAAAGTTTACTACATTTCCTAAACATTCTTTCGTTTCAATTATTATTGTGAAGTGCAAGATTCATTGAATTGTGGTTTTCTATAGTGGAGTAAGTATTGTCATACAGGGGTAATTTTTTCTTAATCTCACCCAAAATAAGTATAATACGCAAAAGATATTTAAGAATTTTTTTGCACTGTGCTATTCGGGATGACGAGTAAATCTAAAATATAGTCACTCTTCTGTCATTTCCGGTTATAACGTAAGTAACTATCGCATGCAACTTGATTTTCCCAAATGTCAAACCAATACTATTATGACCTTTTTGCATTTCTCATCGAATTTTTATGTGATTTCAATTATGACGTCACTGATATTCCGAAGATTCCTGAGAAGCTTTCACACAAAATATTCAAATTATAGCTGCTTGCCCTTTAGAAAGAATGAAATAATTGGTTATTGTTGAAGCCATGCTGTAAGTTTTTCATTTTATTGTTTTGAATAAAAACTTTCACTGAGTATTCACAAAATAATGCCAAATTTGGATTTGATTTTCCACCAAAAACGTCGTTAATCCAAGGGTGTAGGGGAGAGTTCCTTTGTATTGGACAGCCCGGACGCTACAGTTTTCTACCACACTCGATAGTAATTTAGCATCCTTGTGTAAATCCCATTTTCGCAACAAGGCGCGAGCCACAGGGCCATTTTTCAAGAGATCTCGATCTATGTTCCGAAAATGGGATTCACGTAAAGGATGCTAAATTACTATCGAGTGTAGTAGAAAACTGTAGCGACCGGTTCATGGGCTGTTCAATTCAAAGCAACTCTCCCCTACCCATACAATCTAAATTCAATAAGAAAAATAAAGGTATCCATTTGAAATGAAGTTTTTGATGAGAATTTATAATAAAAATTTTGATTGCATTGAAAACATATAACATGGCATCAATATTATTTGCTGGAAATTCCATTTCTTCTAACATTGAGGAGCAAGTAGCCATAATAATTTTTGTGATTATCTCGAAAAAGAAATGTTTGTCTGAGAGCTAGAATATCTTCGGAAACTTCGAAATATTAGTCATGTCATGATTTCTTTTGATCTGCTCATCATCCTGGATAACAGACTGAAAATGAGTTTGATGAAAATATTTCTTGCAAATTATCTCAGTCTAATTTTGGGTGAGGTAAAGAACTTGTATAAGTGGACATTAGTTATTCGTTCAAACAAAATCTGCATCATTTTACATTACCAAGAGATAATTGAATCTGCGTAGATACAGTTAGAGCTTATTATGAATGAATGAACAAATCTGGTGAATGACCTACAATAAAATGTAACTGACCACGCTTCAGTTTTGATTTTTGTTTTTTACATTTCGAAAATTTGGTTGATATGGATATAAATATCGGATTTGAAACACTGACCTGTATGATCAATGCAGTTGATATGTTTATATTGACGACTCTTCACTTGTTTACTCTTGAAGAATATTGATAAATCGTTTCCAGATATTAGTAATATTAATGCTATTAAAATTCTTCGAAATATAGAATGGCAATATGAAATAAAAAATATAACGCATTTCCGGAAAAATACCTGAATAATTTAATTAGATATTTTATTATATTCAATTCGATTGAAAACCGCCTATTAAACAAACCACAGTTTTCTTCAAAATATTCCCTACAAGAATTTTTCTAGGGCTGCTCTACGAATCTTTTGTTGATTATCTTACTACATAGGTACTTATCTAACTCCAGAGGCTACTGCCTATGATTCTGAATATGCAGTTTGATAGACCAGTGAATAATGGAAGTGGTAAATGAATGTTCGATAAAAAATCATTTAATAATGGTTAATTAATCACTTGTGATTTAGGAATACTAGAATGCTAAAGAAAACGCATAGGTTATGAGTTATGATGATAGCAATTCATGCATCGATGGTAAATAAAAAAGCTTATCAAATCTTTTTTCACCCTGATTCAAATTTCATCACCTTATAAACTTCAGAGACTTCCCTCATCGACAGTTAGATGATTATAATTTTCATGTAGATATTTCCACGAGTCTCAATAACATCTGTACATTTCTCCAAGGTCCACAAATGATGCCATTATCCAATTTGAAATTGATAATTCTGTTTTCAAGCTGAGTTTCATGAGCGGTTGCCTTGAATCGTAAAAAAATTCTTAGGTTTCGTAACGTTCATTCATGTATTCTGAAAATTAATGAAATGAAAGAAAGAAACTCATAGATGCATTAAAATTTCCGGTGAATGATTCCGTTGAATGTGAGAATATCATTTTCGAATATCTTACATTGAGTTTCTCCCAGAACTGGATCCTATTGAATTTTATTTCTACACTTTTCGTCCGATTCGACAAGATAGGATATTATTGATTTTTCTATCTACTCCAAAATCATTTTTTTAAAAATACTCTTTATTTTTATTATGATTCAGATATCTGAATAAAGGTAAAATGAAACTTAGTTTTTGTTTTATTTTACATATTTTTTATCCAACACTTTGAAGTTTATCCTAATCAAATGATTTAAAGATAAATGATTGTTTGAGAATCATCCTCTTGTTACGTTCAAAAACTGATGTATTCGATCAAATGAAAATTAACGTTCAAGAATGTATATTCAATTGATTAAATTCATGAAGATTTCAATTTCATTTCGTTATGAGATGAATAGGATGTTAAATATCGACACGAGAGAAAAAATTATTGTCACTATCAAAAAAAAAAAAAATACAGTCCACGGCAACCTGGATAGTGCAGATAAGGGAAATCATGAAATTCATTGAACAGGGTGAACATTTACGAACTGTCCAAATTTATGTGATACGATTCTGCAAATCGAATGATGTTTGGAACCTCAAGGAAGCTATCTTCATTCCAAATTTCAGATGAATCGGTGATTCCGTTCAGGAGATAGAGTGGTTTTAATTTCCATTCAAATTTGAAAAACACATCAAAATGTTTCCCATCTTCTCCGGGACAGCCTGTGTATTATGAATCATTCGTTATCTGGCCCTCTCGATTTCCTGGAAATCTTTTACTACATCTCATTCTTCAGGAGAATTGAATAGGGCAATAAAAGTTGTTCAATAATTTACATAATTCCAAAACTACGTCAGCCTCTTCACCATTAGCACCACCACTCGAAACAGTACCAGGACTGCCAACCAATCAAAAAGTGCTAAATTTCAATTACCTAATCTTTCCACATAAAAGTAATGCATATATTGACAATCTAGGATTGTCTGTGAAGAAATCTCAAGTCATAAATCCCAGACTCTACCGTTGACCTGATTCTGGAGCATCTTCAGTATCTAGCATAGATTACGTAACTCAACAATGCATCTGCCTCAATCGAAAAATCTACGACCATTCAGATTGGGTCAAAGGCAGGCCATTCCCTCATCTTTTCTTCGATCGAAAGTAAAGATTCGCGAAATGGAAACTTGTTTTCCGTTTACCAGCTGATTGAACCAGATAAAAACAACAATAGAAACTAGGCGATTGTTTTCGTGATTCTCAGCTTCGATAATCATTTAATCGGCAGATTGATCAAAATGGTGATATCCATTTTATCACGATAGTTTGTTGGAATTCCACAGGTAACTATAGTCATTTGATTTACGTATCACGAACATGAAGAGTTGATATTGCTGCTCTAGTTATGAATAGGAATAACAGAAAACGGATAATGTTAATAGGATTTCGATAAGAATTATGTAGGTTTCCAAGAACCGTTGCACACGCACAAACGGATGCATTTATGTATACATGGCGTTCCACTTATAAATATTTCGTTCGAAATGAAGTTTTGAAGAGGTTTTAGGTAGGCATGGACGTCTTCTTCCTTATTGTCCTCAACTAGTTCTTCTAGATCTTAATATTCATCGTCCGATCTGTAGTTTTTTCTAGATTCTTTTTCAAACGATCCGCCAATGGCGCCAATGCTTCTACAGGGGTGAAGATTTGTCTTTTCTCTTCTCAGACATTCTTGCAATTTCCATGCAGAATGTTCGATTTAGTTCTAGAACTCTTTTGTTCCAGTTACTTGTTCTCAGGTAGATTTTCCGTTTTTCCGTTTTTCCGGATTTGGCTATGGTGCTTCAGATTTTTCTTTTATGTCCGTTTCATTATTCTTTTTCGGAATTTTTTTTATGGAAAATCATGGAACGCCTTGGAGTACCCGAAATATTCTTAGCAGTATGTAAAAGCCTCCATACCAACAACTCCACCAGAATACAGCATAATACCTATACAACCGACCATATCTTAATCAAATCTGGAAAAAAACAAGGCTGCGTGTTAGCGCCTTTACTGTTCAATATTTTCGCCATAGCTGTCTCGATAATTGCTGACATGAATATGCCTGTAGGAGGTGTTGGAATAAGATTCAGATTTGATGGAGGCCTATTTAACCTGAATCACCTCAGAGCAAAAACCCGTACAAAGTTTATCACGGAACTTCAATATGCAGACGACTTCGCACTTATCGCAGGAGACCAGAGGATCTACAGATGATGTTGGACAACTAAAAACATATATACGAAGCTTTAGGCCTTAGACTCAATATTGACAAAACCAAAATCCTGGTAAGTCCGCCAGAAAACCTTCAAACAGATATCAGCCTTGGAGGATGAAACTCTAGAACAGGTCGAGCAGTTCAAATACTTGGGAAACTTCATAAATACTAAAGCTAACCAGGACAGGGAAATACATCACCGTATCAATTCAGCATCACGGGCATTCTGGAAGCTGAAGCACAGAATGTTTCAAAATCACGACCCCAATCTGAAGACCAAAATAGCTGTTTTCGAAGCGGTGGTCCTCCAAACGCTTCTTTACGGAAGCGACCGTTGGACGCCCTACAGGCGACATAATAAACAGCTTGAACAATCACAACAATATCATCTAAGACAAATAATGCACATCAGATGGTTCCACAAACTTTCAAATGCAGAAGTCTTGCAGCGCGCGAGTTGTATAACAATTGAGACTCAAGTAACGAAGACTCAGATAGAGCGATCACATTCTGAAGATGCGAGACACAAGACTCCCCAAAATAGCTCTGTACGGCGAATTCACAGAGGGAACTCGGAAACGAGGAGGCCAGTATAAGTGGCAGGATATACTGCATCAATCCTGAAATCAGTTAATGACAATCATAGCTGGGAACAACTAGCGTTAGACAGATCACAGTGGAGGTCTTTGGTTCACAGTTATAATGAAGACTCGAGAAGAATACAGCGGCGGCCATATCTGGTTGGTGACTATCCATGCCCGGAGTGTGGAAAGATCTGTAGGTTGGGTCTCTTCAGTCACAGGAGGGCACACAGTCGCAAGTAGCCATAAGAATTTATGAGTTTGATCACACCGATAGTATTTTTGTAGATTTATTCTCGGTAACGAGATTCAGCAATGAATGCATGAATGAATATCTTTTTCGAAAAACATACGAATATCAGCAGGAGCATTGGCGGACTCGGTCCAAAGAGAATCGAGAATAAACTACAGATTAGACGATGAAAATGAAGATCTAGAAAAACTAGTTGACGACAATGAAGGAGAAAAGTATGAACCGCCAATGTATGATAGAATAGAAAAATCAACTTCACAAAATAAAATCAAGAAGATAATCAGAAGCTTGAAGAAGAGAAAAGCACCCAGAATCGATAAAACAACAAATGTTATTTTTAAGAAATTACCTGGAAAAGGTATAGCTGCTCTCGCGAATATCACGAAAGGAATAATCAGGACTGAACATTATCTAAAAAAAAATGGAAAAATGCAGAAGTCGTAGCGTTCAACAAACCAAGTATCTAAAGAAAAGAAATTCTCCCAAAACTACAGTCCAATAAGTCTATGGTCAGTCCTAGGAGAAGTTGTAGAAAGAATTATCGCTAGGAGGCTAACAGAAGAAACTTAGTCTCTTACTAACAGAGTTATTCGAATTCAGAAGAAAACATTCAACAGAGCAGCAATTACTATAACACTCACAGAATTCATAACATAAGGATTCCAGAACAAGTAACAGAGATCACGATTTAGTAGATGTCGCAGAGCTATTGACAGAGTGTGTCATGAATTATTGACTTATAAAAAGTGATATTCGATCAAGCTTATTCATGCTTTTTAGGTATTGTTTGAGGAACAGAAGATTCTACGTGAAAGTTGATGAGGAAAGCTCCACAATCAGATATAGGGAAGCAGAGGTGCCTCAAGGCTCAGAACTTGGGCAACTTTTGTACTGACTGTTTCATATACAAAAATATCCACTGGAATAACAATTCGACAATGCAAGCCAGAAGTCATATTTCATTTGTGCTTATTTCTACAGCAACACTACATACGTCAAAATCACAAATTTTACCATTTCTTCGACCATTAAGTATTTTCAATTTCCTTCATTTCACGAAAACAACAACTCATTACAATCTTGATTTTCATTTCGATTCTCTCAATCGTACTGTAGTTTCTCCATTCTCGCAATATGCAGGGTCAGTCCATGGAATGAATGAAATTGAAGTTTAACCGAAGAGCGCATAAAATTTATTCCTCAATAACTGTCATGAAGAGCACAATGAATATTTGAACATGTGCTAACGGCATATGACCATCAGAGGATATGAACTTCTTCAGAAGTTCAATGGACTGTACCAAGTACCTACATTAATTGGACAATGATCTTACAACAAGCAGCATGATTATGAAAAAGAATAATTTATTTTCTCGACTGAGTTATTACACCAATATTTTTTCAATCAAATGGATTGCTTCCAGTGAGGAGTTTCTTCATCATTAATTTTTTCGAAGTTCAACATCTGTTCCAGAGGCTATGCAGTTATTCGCAATGAATTTCTAATGAATTATTTCATGAATTTTCACCTCTCATCGGAAATTATGATGAATCGACTTCTAATTGAAGCGAAAATTGTCATTTCTTTAGAGGAGAATACTCTTTTTGCTATCGAATAACTCGTGCAGACCAGCATGTAGGTTAAAAAAAAAAATATATGACAAAGCCCCAGGAATTTCCACAGTCTTTTGATGCTGACACGTCTAGGTTTGTTTGGGTCTGAAAATTTCTTCTTCTAATTACGATTTATTACAGTGAATGTTCAAATATTTCGGTGACTTCTGAGGATAAAGAACTCAAATGTAAAATGTGGCCTTTTTCTGCTTTCGAACAACTTATATCCAACAAATCAGTCTTCTTTATTCTACAAATAAGTGAATATCTCCCAAAATGGATTTTTCGAATTACCAAAAATGGTAAAGAAACTAATAACATGTGTATACTCAAAATATAATTCATGTTTTATATTTATGAAAATCCTCGAGGCACTTTCCACTAATTATTTCGTTGAATGTTACACAAATAGCAATTTTTTATGACGCCTCCATAATTGAGACAACGCCCTGGTGAATTCAAACTCGAAGAGGAAGCAGGAAAAGTGGAATAGGAAGTGTTTCAACGAGGTCAACAGTTTTAATCACGACTACTTCCAATTTGAAGACTACTTTATTGAAGAAATAACAGTAAGCAAGTTTCTTGTTCACTGGTTTATTTATTGTGAAATTCTGGGTATTGAAGGTATTTATTAAAATCATTTTGAGGGAAATTCGAAGAATGAACAAATTTTGGAAATTTGCCTGTTGCCATCAGAAATAAAAGATTCTATACAGGGTATCTGTAAACAAATGCGATTGTTCCTCGATGAAAATAAGCAGGGGTAGTTCCTATAATTTTTTTTCGAAATCAACCTCCCTTCCAAGATACAGCCTTTGGAAGGCGATGACGAGTTGACAGTTTTTAATATTTTTACGGGTTCTAAAAAACACTGAGTCATGAAATTATACATAATATGAAGCACTCAGTCGATGGTACTCAAAAATTTTTTTTATCTCATAACTTTATTATTAGGGATTAAAAATAACAACCCCTTATGGTTTTCCTTCAAAAATTGTTTTCGTGGGATAGATATTCGAAAAATAAAATTCTCTTATGGTTTTCCTTTCAATTCTGGAGAAAAAAGTCTCTTGCAAAATTTCGATACAGTCGATACTTTTCGCGGAATGAAGAAAAACTTACAAGAAGTTCTGACCACTGTTCATTCCATTTCATCGTATTAAGTGTTCATAGAATGACTATATTTTCCGCTAAAATACATGCATCAACTCTCTGCCTCATAGACCTTCGTATACTGCTTGTAAGTTTTTATTCATTCCGACAAAAGTATCGACTGTATCGAAATTTTGACTTTTTTTTTCCAGAATTGAATGGGAAACCTTAGCATTTTATTTTACGGAAATCTATCCCACGAAAACAATTTTCGGAAGGAAAATCATAAGGTGTTGTTACCATGTACCATGTGTTCAGCTGTTTCTACTTCTGATCCACAGTGCCTACAAATCTCATCTTCTGACTCTCCCATACGGTACAAATGATATTTGTACCCACCATCACCTGTAGCTCAGCTCGTGACAGCTTTAGCAGTTTTTGCGAAATATTTCACTTTTCGTAATCACTTACGAAAAGAGGAACTTTTTAAAACGTCAATTAGTTTCAAAAACTGTCACTTCATAATATGTAAAAAAAAATTGGTAATAACTCACCGCTAGAATATTCATCTTACAAATTAACAATTTAAATGTACTGTTGTTGACAGCTCATTCCTTTAATTACCCTATTTTCAGCTATATTCCATCCATTAATTTCATGCCTAGAGAACCGCATCTGCACTTTCTGAATGAAAGCGAATAAGCGGATTTCATTTGAAATTTTGTCAAATTTCAAGGTCAACATTTAATTTTGAGGAGTTCATAAATCCTCCATATGGTCCCTCCTCTAGCTGGGAGTTTCATGAGCTCGAGAAGCCGTCAAACTGATCAATGATAGATTGATGATCTTGTTCTTCAAGCACCAGATAGGACTTCTTCTAATACGCTGACGATGCCGTTCGAAAGTAAACATTATCTATAGGTTCGGAATTCTTAACTTCCTAGTCCATTATCATCGGATCCAATGAGTTTAGCAAGTAGACTGTTGACGTATGGAGTAGAATGTGGAGACCGCTGTTATTAAAAAGTCGATCACCTTCACTTTATGCTTTGTACAATCCGCAACCGTTGAAAAAATAGGGACCGCGCCTTTCTACACTTCTACAGATGCCAATTTTATATTCCTATCATGACATGCGGTTTTTGTGTTTGTGAGACGAGCGTTCGAGGCTATTGTCTGATAGATCTTCGGTATCAGGTGCATTTCCTACATACAAAAGACTGAGAACTTCGTGGTTTCCGCACCAAACGAAGTTCTCAGTATGAGGGTTTGAAAATATTCCACACTTAAGGGCTTGATTCAAACTGAAATGAGAAATAATAAATGTCTTAACTTCTGCCATTATAAATCGAAAGGAGAAGTTCATCCAAGGGAAGTTGCTGCTACAACTAAACCCTTGTTACATATACATTGAGTATTAAAGAAAGAACAGAAGAAAAATTAAAAAATAATAGAGAAAAAAACAACATGTAATACACGAAATAAAATGATTCACAGAGACAATCAGCAATAATTTTTATGGGTAGTTATCAGGAAGTCCTCGATATTTTTGGTTCAAACAATAGTTTCTATAAACTAGAAGTCCCCGGTTACTTGAGATGATGTTTGGTCATGTGTGGGAGGGCACCAAACTTGCAGAAAAAACATCACATTCCTGAGCGAGGTGGCTCTTTTCTTATTTTGAAGCTAATGATTCGAGAATAACGGAAAAAATATAATTTAACAGTTTCATCGAGCCGAAACAATAAAACTTGGCCATAAAGGTCACAAGAATAAGTTTTTTTTAATTATCTCCTCTCCTACGTTTTAAATCGTTTCCGCATTGATCATAAAAAATGTAGAACATAACATTTTCTACAAATTTCGTCCGAAGCAATTTGTTCTACTTCCAAACGTTTCTGAAGGGGAGGAACATGAACATACGTTAGACTGGGATTCTACAATGACCCTGCCCTTTCGCATGTATGGCTATATAAGCTCCTCACACTCATTACCCTCTAGCTCAGAGATACTAAAAGTATGTAAAATTGCTTCACACAAAAGTTGTATGAAATATTATTATCTACAACTTTCATAATGTATACAAAAACGATTAGAGGTAGGTACAGGAATGGAGATATTTAAAAAAAATGTATTGTGGTCATCTTCAAAGTGTATCAGATTAAAGAAAAACCTGATTAGTGTCAGATTAATGAGTCAACAGTGTCTACACCGAGATTAACTATCTGTATGAAAATCTGACAAGCTCGAGTAACAATTTTTCTTGCATTTTCAAAGGACCGCTGTGACCTTGCGTCACCGCTGTGACCTTGCGTCAAGTCCGAATTGTTAGTCTCTTGAAAAGTAGGTTCCTCTGTGTTCAATGAACATATCCTATGGAAATCTGACACGTTCCGTTATTTTTACCATTTTCAAACCTTATGTACGTCCAGCCCCACTACGCAAACTGTCAGAATTACATGAATTTATAATAGCTGTATTCGGGTTCGACTTTTGGACAGTCCGAGAATGGTTCTAGAACTGCGCAGAGGATTTTATACTAGGGCGCAACAGTTTTGCGCAGTTTTAGAACAATTCTCGGACCGTCCAAAAGCCGAACCCGAATACAGCCAATAAGAGACACGGAGGAATTATATGTAAAGTACCTTAATCTGACACGCTCGAGTATGTACACCTGCCTTTTTTTTCATTTTTGAGAACCTACAGACGCTTTCCCTACCTCCGAATGTACATACATCATAGACCCTTTTTTCTTTTTACCATCTTGTCTTCAAAATCCACTAGGTCTCGACGATGCTCGAGTAAATCCGGATTAAGCATTGTGAGCTCCTCAACTATTGATACTAATCATTCAGTTTTGATTGACGTTTTATTTTCTAATGACCAAATAAACTTGAAACCAATAACACGAATAGTTTCCGTTTGAACAGTTTCACAATTTTTCGGATAGTCTTCGTAACCGGCGTGAATATAAGAACATTAATAATTAATGCACATACCCATTGAGGAAATCCATTCTTTGAATTGAAAGTTCTGAATAACCTTGTCAATACCCATAGCTCGTATTCTTACATTTACCCAATAGTCTATCGAAACCTAGCGTCCGAGCAGTAGGTACTTTCATGTGTTACATCGACTTCTTGCGGTTGCAACAGTGTCGCTACTGAAGAGTGTCATTTTAGATCAGCTTCAGATTATTGTACCATTTTCGCGGTTCGTTGTTTCGTTGTGCTTCCGTTTCGCCAAAATTTAAAGTTACGTTGAACATGAGTGCAACGAAAAATGTTGAGAGTGGTGAAATATTTTGATTCATCAATGAAAACTTGTTGAATAAGACAGATTTTGTGAAATTGGTTGTATATAATATTTTACAGACTGATTAATTCATTAAGACATCCATCGAGCAGTTAAAAGGTAATGAAATTTAAGGTTTAGTGAAAAATAACATGATGATTTATTAAAAACGAAAGATTAAGATAAAAACATTTATTTACACAACTCGAAAATTTGCAAGTAAAAGGTAATTTTTTGCTGAGGTCGACGAAAAAACTATTTTTTGACTAAATTCAAGAAACGTGATGTCTGTACCTACATATATTATCGAATGTGGAGGGTAGGCTTCTGAAAACGTAACAGACGGAATGAACTCATTTCGAAAAAACTCTTTGATACGTCGATTTTTGATTCGAGGGGGTAAACATAAAATCCAATTCTTCAACCCTTAGTGTTGAATGGGGAAAATGGGGTAAGTGATAACTCATTCAAAAGGCCCTTCTATCCTGATGGGTTCATTATATTTAATTCATTTGTTTTCGGAATTTTCACATTTAAATTTTGTACTATAAAGTGCATGATGTGTGAATAAATCAAATTTTCACTGATTTTTTAATCTGAGATTTCGATGATAATCATTAACTGTCATGCACAGGTCGTCAAAACGGAATAAATGAGTAAAAATTCGATTGATTTTCAAAACATGAGGAAACCCCAGAGTATAAAACCCGGCGCTGTTGAAAAATCATATTAATAATCATATTCTGTTGAAATGTCATATGAGTACTTCGGAAACGGGTGAATTAAATGAAAAAATATATAATGAATTCAAGATAAAAAGAACTTTTCAATGTGGTATCACATACACCAAAGATTATAGAGATAGAGACTTTATACACACAAACACCATCTTTCCCATTCAAAATTTAAGGGTTGGACTTGTAACACTAGGGGTTGAAGAGATAATAGTTGTAAATTTGATCCTGAAAGTTGTTTCCCTGGAATCCGAAATTGACGTGCCTAAGCATTTTTTCGATGTGCAATCATTTCTCCTGTTATCTTATCTGTTTTCAAAGGCCCACCATGTAGGTACAGTTATTAGGTATCATATAATACATAAGGCACTTGAACAAAATGTATTTCTGCAAGTACCTAACTAGAAATTTTCGAGAAAAGTTCTCATTAACAATACTGATTGATACTGATCAATTCACTCAGAAAATTAGTCCAGTGTCGACAACGAAATGAAATTATAGGTTATGGTGCACACTTGCCTTCGTTTTACCTGCAAATATAAAATAGTGTTTATTACATTGACCACTTCATGGTCGTAAACTAAAGAAGTTATAATTCGAAATTGAAAATGGTCGTGCAAGTCTTCAACTTCTTCGATGTTGTACCAACACCAAACATGTTTCCAGTTCCTCAAATTAGAAGTTGAGTCGTTTGAAGATGACATTAAGTCCACCTTTGCATGATATGTGGGATGACATAACTGTGAAACTAGGAAACGTTTGGAATATAAATGAATTAATATCGAATTTATCGAATTCAGATAGATCAAAGGATGTTAGGACTCAATATGAATATGTAATTGAAGAAATAACTGTAGATATTGAATCATAATACTCTTCGATATTTATATATGAGTTTTATTCACCTAAGGAAAGAAGAGAAATTTATAGCAAAATGTTTTTCACATTAGGTTTTTAGCTCACTAACCTGAAGCGCCCAATATCTTAGAAATATTGTTCTCCTAAACTTCTGTGTGTTTGTGAGGTTTGTGTTTACTTAAAAAAAAAGAACCTATTAGTAGGTTGGATTATCCAAATATTTGTTATTCTACTCAGGTGACCAGAGGTTTCGGCTATGCCCCTTTGTATTCGATAGCGTGTCATTAAAACAAATAGAAATTCTTGGAAAACAGGATGGGCAACATTGATGAAAATGATACTGGCTAAAGGACTGGGTGGCTTTTCACTAAAATGATAACTATACCTATTGCATCAAAAATCAATTTCCAGAACTCAAATTTTAGAGACTTATGAGTGTTCAAAATGTCAGTAAATAAAAACTGAAAGTGTCGAATATAATCAATTCAATTAACTTATAACGCATGTTTCTATTAATGTGTGCTCTCAGGTGAAAAATAAAGAAAAAATTCAATATTGAATATTATTATTTATTTTGAATGTGAGGATATATCACATTGTATACCTCGTTGCACTCTTGTTATGTTCATTATAATAATATAAGATTTGTGAATATGTACATTAAATTGATACCCATTCTACTTCAGCGAAAGTCTTGGCATGAATTACGTTTTCTTATGTTTATTTTCTTATGTCAGTATTCGACTGACAAAATATTAATACTAAATCATAATGAACGTATTATTTCGTCGGAAAACTCCCCGTCGCAAATTAGAAATATTTTTCGTACATTTCATATGAATAATATGGCAATTATCAATCGAATTATTGATCGTTTTTTGTTGTTGTTAGATTCTTGGAGACTCTTGTTAAACTCTGCTCCAAATTCGGGGACTGCATGAAATTATGAGCAAAAAAAGTTGCACTGCTATTATATTACTTCGAAAAAAAAATTGATCCAGTTTATGATATGTGGGTAACTACGTACAATGCAGAAAATTTTCAAAATTTTGATTAATTGGTTAGTAGCACTATGTGTTTTTTCCATCGATATACAAGGTGGGCTAAATTCGTTGTCTACTGAGGGAATCTCGACAACCATAGCAGCTAGAAGAAAACAGTAACAGATTTCGGAGAACTCTTTTTCAAAGAAACAAAGAATGGTGAAACCCGTTGCCTACTACAATTTTTCGTTTTTGAGTCATTAGCAAAAATGAGATTTTGACGATTTCGAAAAGTTCTCATAACTTTTTTGTCTTTGAAGTTACAGATCTGAAACTTGAACCTTCTGCAGGCACTTTTTTTACGTAGAATCCACTGACAAAAAATTTTTTCATTTCGAATCATCAGGCGAACTTTTGTTCTTTTAAATGCAAACTCTTATTCAATTTAGTATTTGTGAATTAGAAAAAAATTTTGTCAGTAGATTCTATGTAGAAAAGTGTCTAAGGAGGTTCAAATTTCATATCTGTAATATTTATGAGAACTTTTCGAAATTGTCAAAATCTCAATTTTTTTATAACTCGAAATCTAGAAATGATAGGCGGCCGGTTCTGTTTTCAAGATTTGGATTAGTCAGGAAAAAAGAGCTCAAGAATAGTCCGTTTTCTTTTAGCTGCTATAGTTCACGAGATCCCCTCAGTAGACAACGAATTTTGCCCACCCTGTACACGCTCAACATGCTGTTGCTATCTCAACAAGGACTGCAGATATTTTAAAATATCTCAAATTTTGTATCACTCCGTTGATTTCAAAATCTAAATTTCAATTATATGAAATTGAAATTATATTATCAATATTCAGGCAGATACAAAGAAATCCATTTGCTATCCATATGATATTTCAATAAATATTTTTCCCTCTGTTATGTCCACAGCAGAATATTCATTAGACTCTCAAACTACTCAAACTAGCTTCGAAAACCAGCACTATACCATATCTTTATTTCAGCAGGATTGTTATCTCTGAAAACCACTGAAGGTGCAGCAATTAATTTTAATTGTGATTCTATACAATTTCGGCATTCTCTAGCCATTACCGAAAATAAGGAAAGGTCGATCGGCTTATTAATTCGAGGAAAGTGCATTCGTTATATCCATTGTCTTCTTCATTTTGAATGGAATCTCCTGAGCTAAATTTCCACAATAACAATACTCAACTCGAAATCACTGAGTAATTATTGTGTTTTGATTTAAGATATTTTGGTGCATTGAAAACAATTTAACATGCGATGGGAAAACACATAATAAATTTACTAAGTGACATAGAAAAGAGAACACCTTGTATTAATGTCTAAAAATAATTTCTAGAGTATCTTTTTATATCAGGATGGGAAAGCAATCAATTTTTCAACCATATCTACGTCATTGGATTTCGTGTTATCGTCTGTTCCCTCCCAGAAAAAGTAAGTACTCGATGATTGTATTTTCTAGCAACAATTCGCCTTTGATCGTCGTAGGATTGTGAAGAGCTTGCTTTCATTCGTTTATCATGCCTAGAGTGAGAAGACGAGAAAATTTGCTACAGCTTAGCCAGTTTAATTGGGGAAATAGGCAGCTCATGCCAAGCTGGCTTTTTCACGAGGATGCACAGAAGTGTAAATGCGGTAATTTTTTGTTGTCGGGCATGGAATCAAGAAAGCTGTACGCGAAGAGCTAGTGTTTACAGGACGTGTCTGAAGAACTACCCTACTTCAAGACCGCCTCCTTAGGCTTTTGGCTCAATGGGACCGATTCAAGTCCACAAGGTCTATTGCGAACCAATGGATTGCAGAGCTTGACAGGCCAATCTGAACTGTTCAACGCCGGAGAGTTTCATACCAGAGACAGTCTCTTCATACCAGAGACAGTCTCTGCTTCATAACGTCCTCAGTTTTACCCACCTCTCACTCTCAGACACCGTGATCGACTAGCTTGGTGCAGAGCTGAACTGAGACCTTTAAAGGAATAACATTATCTTTAGTCATGAATCCAGATTCTGTTCGGGCATACATGATGACCTTGCAAGGGTGAAAGACGAGATCTTTAATTTTCTGTGGAATTATGGTATGGGGGGGGGCTATTGCTTATCGAAGAAGGTTACCTTTGGTATTTATCAGAGGCTGCGTTTACCCCATCCTGTACAATATCTAGCGGCACTTCGACATAAGGTACATCTTGCCTGGGGTGAGATACCTGAAGAGGAAATCGACCATCTTATCAGGAGTATGTTCCGTCGTGTTCTGAGTGCATAAGGAATCGTTGAGTTCAAACACATCATTAATTTTTTCTTTAGTCCCACGTTTTTTTTTTCTCAAATTTTGCTCCATTACTTACCTAACCCTGAAACACATGAACACAAAAAACTGTTGTACTTCATTCATTAATACTAAATTTTCTGTTTTCTATGTCACTCCGCTTATGTTCAGCGTCTAAGACAAGTTCTGAAATATCGATTGAAATTTATTTTGGGAGGATTTTGCATCTCTTCATAAACTTTTTAGGGTTTTCACTCCCAATCTCTGAAACAAAATCAATTAAAAATGAAATCAACGATTTGCTCCTGCAAAAAAAGTAAGTACCTAGATTTTTCCGTCTCATGAAGGAGTCTGATATAGACTCCGAAACGTTACGAAGAATTATAATTTCAACGTTATTTATTTTGAGTTCATTGTCAGGCAACAATTTTTTCTAGTTAATTTGCTCCTGACAAATTAGTGCAAGAATTTACGCAGGAGCAAATCGTTGATTTCATTTTTAATTGATTTTGTTTCAGAGATTGGGAGTGAAAACCCTAAAAAGTTTATGAAGAAGTTCTGAAATGTTCTTAGATTCATTTCAATCTTTTTCAGACCACTCCTTTTCTTTTTCTCTATATTCGTATAATTTGGTGATTTTTTGTGTCTAAGTTTAGAGGATGTATTCACCAGTATTCAGGTTATCTGATCGATACCTATAAAGGTAACCTCATTTTTGGAAATGTTTCAATAGTCGTGTCACGCTCACTGTATTATTTTTCAATGTTAGATAATAGTCCTTGAAAATACATAATATTAATTATTATGTTCTCCGTAAGAGACCGATTGGATAATCTATTGACAATAGAAAGTGGATAAATAATTACTTCATTTCATTATTCATTTGATACACCCATAAGAAATATGTATGTACAGACATATAAATAGTTGGAAAACATATACTCATAAGGAAAGATAGTTTCTACTCAAATTATTGAAGGAGATTTCAATACGCATCAACTTTAAAATATTAGGTAATATTTTATATCATAGTGCCGGTTTTATAATTTCCAAAAAAACATTGATTTTTTCTATCGGCTCCAATTTGTTAAAGATGGTTCAGCCTACCGTAGCCTGATGGGATAATTTATGTCGACTTATTGAGATTAGCTAGTACGAGATAGCTTTTTGAAATCTTCACCATAGCAAGTTTTTACGTAGTGGCCTGAAATATTGGCTTGAGTTTCAAGCAATAGCTGCAATTGACTTATTTGACAGCCGGTGAGCTTTCAGGGTGATTTGCTTGAATGTGACCTGTGATCGGTCCTAATTTCAGCTCATTTAAGTTCGAAACCTTACAAAGAGTCTCATTCATAGGTCTGTGATAGAAGCATCGCGGTGTATTTATCACTTCTCCATTGTAGTAAAACAGCTTTGATCCCCAGAATTAGTTGGACGCTTTTGTTCTGTAGAGGTGTTTTGGCAGAGTGAATAACTTCACTCATCTCCGACGACTCCGACTGTAGTCACGCTATAAGAAAGCAGAGGAGATGTAGTTATGGCGATATTCCACGCATTGCTATGAATGCCGCATTGAGCTTCGGGAGTTGCTTGATCCATGCCAAAATATTATATGATGTAAATGTTATATCAGTGCACACCGAAGAAAGTTTTTCTTTACCTACATATTGTACCATATATGATCTATTTATGATGTAGATTAATCTACTGCTTCAACTACTCCCAGAGTCGCCAAAAATGGTTTGAAGATTCGTCAGATTGACCTTCTCTTCCAACTAAATCATAAAACACAAAACAGCTGATCCAAGCAGTTCTTTGAAGGCAGAGTAGGTATGAGGAAGTAATCGGCAATTTCAGCATTTTGTTTTAACCTCTTTTTGGTATCCATCCACAAACTGTCCTCATTATCTTTGCTGAGGGAAAGTTGCCTCAAGAAATACCTAATGGAAATTGGTCGAGCAAAAACTGAACAATGTAGGTTCTGTGGGGAAAAGAAGGAAACCTGGTGGAAACACCAGGAGCAAGGACGTAAACCTCTTTACCATCCCAGATAATGGAGTTAATTAGACAAAGGTGGCTTGTGGGCAAGCTGTAGATGGCATAGTGACATATATGCATCTCGCCATCCAGTTCAAGAGTTCTAATGAAGTCCAGTACCTGGGATGGCTTCAAGGAGGTAACAAGTTTTTCATCCAAAAATGTAACTCCTCAAACTATCTTAAACTCTCTTGCATACAAATTTGTGTATTTGAAGCGTGCATTGAGAACTAATATAATTAAGCATTCTCAAAAACACTGCAAAATTGCAGTAAGTCTAGAAGGAGAAAGTAAAATCGAACCCATTATATCGCTTGCCACGTAAATCCTAATAAATTGGTTTGATAAACTGCTCTTGCAAGAGACCCATCATCAATTTACCATCACCGAAAGCGCCTAGTTATCGACTACAATGAGATTCGACCAGAATTCAGTTCACTTCGAAAGGTCTGTAGTTGCTTGTGGGTTTAAAAAGTTTTATTGTTAATTGTTGTTGTGTAACTCCTGGACAAAAGGTGTCTGTGTTCCGATTGAGGTAGGCATGAATATCCGTGGAATTGATTGGACTGAAGACTGAATTGAAGATCTAACGTTACATAAAGGAAGGCGCAGGTCAACCCTAATTCAGTAACTTTTATAACTCCCGAACTCTTCGCAGAACTGTGTATTACTAGCGGAAATTGGCACTCATGAGTGTTCTTATATAGTATAGTAGATACACTGTTAATCCTTCCTCAAACGAGTAACGTGTAGGTGCACAAAGGCTTCTGGATTTTGTGACCTGCAATAAAATGCACTGAAATGTTTTTCAAGTGCCATTAAAATGTTCAATTGGAAAAATTATTGAATAAATGCATAGAAAGTTATAACGGAAAACCCGTTTTTCAGGAGTCGACTTTTCGTTGGAGATGGAAAATTAATAAGTGAAATGTTTAAGTCGAAGAAAAAATTAAATATGTCAAAATATGTCCTATGATAATATGTTCCTCAAAGTCATGAATTTTGAATTTCAGTTTGACCACATGCATAGTATTTACTTCGTTGCGTGTACCTACTTGATTTGTAAAATTATGCCAACAATTTTTCAAATGAGGAATATGCCTATGTGATGTTCAGATACAGACCGAAGATTTATTTTTTTATGGACACAATTAAAAGGCAATAAAGTTTTCAGAAAAATCGTCATTTCAATGAAAATTCTTTGATGAGCCTGAATGAAAAGTTATGCTGGAAAATCAAAAATGGTTGCCGATTTCTGCCCCTGACTAACTGTGGGAGGTAATTGAAAATTGAGTTCTAGGTCCATTTTACTATTCGAGAAATGCCACTGCAATATTTCATTTGTTTAGCTGTGTCTCTCTGAAAAATTTGGACAAATCCATAATCAAGTCGTCATCTTTGAAGCAACGTAACCTTTAACAGAGCTATCCAGCGTATGACTCCAGAATAAATTTTCGTCTCGTTTTGAGGTTTTGAACCTTGAACCGATATCCCAAATTATTTCCATTAGTATTATCCTTGAGTATTCACCCTCAAAGGTACTCAAAGGTATTATGCAACCTGTATTATGCTTTTCTTTTGAGCAATTTCATTTAAAATCGCCCGAGGAAATTTGAATCGAAATCCGGAAAATAAGATATAGATGTAGAAACATTACCTACTTCTGATAGAATGTACATAACTAATCGTTTTATGGATTCGAAATAATGATTCCTAGAATATTCCATAACAAGAAATGGCGTGATTTCTGTACCTACCATATCACCGCAGCGTAATGATTGAAACACTAATTGAATGGATGGCTGGAAGAACGCGGTATGTTCATTATTTCGATTTCTTTTTTTTTAGTGGAAAAGCGAGATATGTGATTATGTCATTGATTCCCGTCGAAATATTTTTCGTGGTAATACTCTTAAGACCACAGGGGGATCGAGATTGAAGGGAAATATTCCGATTAAATTATGGTAAAACGCGGTATGTTCACGTCACACAGATTATGAAAAATATTATACTAGTAATCTATGATATTATGACTGACAGATATTAGCAGGTTGTCAAACTATTTTCTTTTTTCGATAGTATTCAGTTATTACGTTCTTTTATACCAAATGGATCGTATAAATTATACCGCTAGTGACCAAGAAAGTCTGAATAAACGAAAAAAAATGGTAAATGTAAGTGAGTGGAAGGACAAAAAACGGAAAAGGTGTAGTGGAATATCTTTCATAAGCCGGACAGGAAAGCAGATTCTCCCGAAAATAGCCCCAGATTCAGTAAGTATATATCTTGATCACTATTTACATAATATTATGTATGTCGTATGTATGATTGCTATACCTATACTTCATCAATATTGACAGGGCTCGATGATATACGAGTTCCTTCTATTGATATCTCGGCGCGATGAAATAGGAATATTTATATTGAAATTTTTTATTGAGGTATAAGAAAATCTCTCCCATAATGATATGTTTTTTATCCACTTATAGTTCCAATCTCATTCGTTTGTTTTAATATGATTTTTCTTTTACAGCCAAAAGCTTGCAGCGAATCTTGCAGAAAAGACTGCGGTAACTTGCGAATACAAAAAGTTCGTGATATATTCACAAAGTTTTATGATATCTCATATGACGAACAGTCTTTGGTCCTCTTGAGATATATTTCTCTACAAGAACCTATTCGAAGAAGACCGGGAATAACAGATTCGTCTTCTCGGAGACTGGCTACATTTAAATATAAAATTGAAAATGTAGATGTTTGTAAGAAAACATTCTGTAATGTTTTCCAAATAAGTCTCCGCCGGGTTGACACTCTTCAGACAAAATTGAAAAATGGAGATTTATCCCCCAAAGATCGAAGAGGTTGTCATACAAATAGACCTCATGCTTTGGATAATAATGTGAGAAATTTGATTAAATCACATATTGGGAATTTTCCCTCACAACCTTGCCATTACAGTAGAAATGCCAGTGTAAGGAACAACTGTTTGAGTGCAGACTTGAGCGTGACAAAAATGTTCAGAATATTTAAGAATGAAAATCCAGATGTTTCTGTGAGCCTCACTCTGTATAAAAAAATCTTTGATCGAGATTTCAAATTGAGATTCGGCCAACCAAGGTCTGATACCTGTCGAAAATGTGACTTACTCTTTGTTCAGTTGAAGACAGCTCCTGATGAGGTTGAACGACAGCGAGTAGAAGAGGAGAGTAAGTTACATCATTTCAATGCCGATCAGGCTTATAAAATTTTGAATAGTGACTCGGGCAGGGAGGACGTAATCACATTGTGTGTAGATTTGGAGCAGGTTCTGTTTTGTCCCACGTTGACACACTCAAGTATGTTTTATCAGAGGCAGCTTTCCTCCTTCAATTTTGCAGTGCATAATATGAACACCGGAGATGCCTATATGTACCTGTGGTACGAAGCTATTGCCAAGAGAGGCTCAAAAGAAATTGCTTCTTGTATACTAAAGCATATTGTGACCAATTACAAAAAGTTGAATGCTGGAGAGGAAAGAAAATTAGTCGTGTGGTCAGATAGATGCACTGGGCAAAACAACAACTGGTGTGTTTTATCGATGTACATGTTGTTACTACACACTGGATACTTCACGCAAATAGAACAAAAATTTCTCGTTTCTGGTCACAGTTTCATGCCCTGCGATAGAGATTTTGCAGTAATTGAACGATTCAAAAAATCACAGAAGCCCATTGTTCCTAGTGACTGGAAGGAGGTGATAGCCAATGCACGAGTAAATAAACCATTCCTAGTAACTGAGATGGAGCAAAAAGATTTCAAAAATTTCGATTTTTTAACAGCAAAATTAAGTAAAGGCAAACTGAAAATCACCGAGTTTGCTTGGTTCAAAATAACACATGACGATCCTGTTAATCTGTATGCCCGAAAATCACACAGTATTTTGCAACCTTGGAAGACTACACCAGTATTTCCCACAATTTTGGACATCACTAACACCGAACTTTTACCACCTTTATACCAGGAATTGATTCCTATCACAAAAGAAAAAAAAAAAGATCTTTTAGACATGCTTCAGTTCATGGACAAAGAAGAGCATCGACAGTTCTATGAAAATTTGCCATCTGCTTGACAGTATTCAACTGTTTATTATGTTTATTCAATTACCTTTTATGTATTTTATCAATCTTAGTTCCCAATAAAAATTGCTTTCATTGTTATATATATATATATGTATTCTTTTGAAATATGGTGTTACTAAACTTTTACAATCTGAAAACAATGAAGCGTGTGTGATGGCAACAAGAGACAGATCCCAAAAACCTGTTCCTCGTTCCAAATCTCAGTGTAAGCGGAGGAAAAATGACAACGGGGTACCATACATACTATCTTTATATAATACATGAAAACAGAGATAAAAACCTCAGAAAAAACTCTCTGTTTGCCCGTATAAGTGTAATGATATGAAGGATATGGTATGATATGAACTCATCGCGGGAAGTAGAATATTCACTATAGATTTTTTTCGAGTGATTCAGTTTGAAATCAATATATAATGTATTTTTGTAACGAAAAATAAAGAAATATACCATATAATAAGTACAAGCAAACAAGCTAAAGTACCAAAAATTGAGCTGTTAATAAAATCAATCGACGGAGTACAACTGACTTACCAGAAATATTCGAAAAAAATAAGACCTCATCAATTAAATAACGATGTCCAACGTCTGCTACTAAAGTAGGGGCGTCAGTAGACATTTTGTATATTTCAAGTGAGGTTTACAGAATGCATGAGCAAATCATTGACGCCGATCATCAAAGTTTTATTGATGCGGGCGCTTGAACTAGTGAAATGGTTTAGAAATTTTTTTTCAGACAAGGTCAGCAAAAGCAAAAGATTATAGGTACTATATAGGTACCTCACTGACTTTAAACGCCCAAACACATTTGGAACAACAAAAAAGTTCCATACCTAACGAATATCTTGATTCTGAATTTTTAAAACCTTCTTTAAATTTTCACTTTTCATTATTTCATAATTAAAGTGAAAATGACTCGAAGTTGCCCTAATCGTGAAGAAATGTGTCAACCATCCAAACATTAAAAATATGAAAACATAATACATTTCCCTAGCCCGATTCCGAGAATATATCTGGTGGAATAACGAGGTATGTGAGAGAATATTTTTACTTATATCAAATGATGCGTTTCGACAATAAAAACGCGCGTCCTGAAAACGTTGTCAAACTGACATACCGCGTTCTTCCAGCCAGCCATTTAATTATCAACTCAAATGTTGAACATGAACGTCAAATTGAAGCGGAATCGACAATAAGGAAATGTCTACAATGTTCTACTGTTTCCTATATAAAATTTCAAATTTTTGTTTTAACTCCCAATTTTTTTTTCAGAAGATGAAGAGGCCTCCTGGAATATGGATACTCTTGTCAGCAGGTGAGTTCATTTGTTAATGACGCTTTCAAAAAAATTTTATTCGATTATTTTATGAAATTTTGAAAGATCAGGTTCTGTGTGTTTTTGAATACACACAATTTGAAGTGCATAGCTTTTTACCTACAAGCTATGTCAATTTCCAAACAGAAATTGGGCTTACTTCGGAAACAGATTTCTTTCGAGGAAAACAATAAAAGATTGCTAAATGGTTCTTTCCAACGAATGCAACGATGCATTATGGTCAGAACATCAGTTTAGGTAATCGATACAAATTTGAAGGTAATGAAAAATTCTGTATAAAAATTCTACTTCAAAATCATAAACTTGGCTTGTAAATATCAACTGCAAGTTGTGCAAATATATGACATGATAAGAAAAGAGCAATAAAATTGTAAAAGTTGCTGGAATTGTATACCTTCCTGGTTCAACCACTTCAACAAGTATTTTGTCAGTATCGTATAGAACTAGGATAAAATTTATTCTTCATAAGTTTGACATCCTTCTTTCAACTCAATAGCTTCCTTTTTCTCTTCTGACACTTACGCTTGGTTTATTGAAATCCGTAATATTGATGATTAACGAAAACAATGGAATCCTTTCAGATATCTTTCTGGACTACAAGAAAAAGATCATTTGCTGAAATTTCCTACAATATCCGACTTGTTCATTTTACAGATTGAGGTGTAAGATGAAACGACAAAAATATTATGTTTCAATGTGAGCTAGGTAGCTAAAGGTACTATGAAAAATCCACCTTAGCCTGATTGGGGAGGAAGATCCGATATTATAAAATCTTAATTTTTCTAGAACTTGATTTCTGCGTGATTTCTTATTTATCATATACCTACTGCTCGTTCATGCTCCACGAAAATCTTGTTCTCATTGAGGGAAAAGCCTACCTCAAGGAAAACAGAGAGGGTAATTGCTTCTGAGAATGGACAAAGAATCTAGTCGATTGTCCATTTGCCGTATGGTTCGGGATTTGGGTGAAGGTTACCGAATGGATTCCATAGAACCCATAAAAAATACGCGCTTCCAATTCTCACCGAGATATTTACGGATTAAAGATGACACTTGGGAACTGAAAAGGTACTTGGAATTAAGATGATGGGGGCTTGGAAGGCCACATTATGTAATAGGTGTCTAGGTGACGGAGTTGGTGAATGTATAGTATGAATATCACGTAACAAGAAGAGACGTCGTAGATGACATTCAAGAAGGTTCGCGAATAAAATTTAACACCTTCATCCAGAAGGAGATTAGAGAAATTCTTGTAAGATTATACTACTGAAATGAATCTGCAGATGAAGTAACTTTTGCTACTTGAAATAAATAATTTGGATGTTCGAGGAATTTTTTTTTAGTCATGGATTTCTTTTATATCACTAAGGTCGACAAAATACTGCCAAATTGCAATTTCCTACTCAAAATTAGAATTTAGTTTAGCCAAATATATACCTGGAATTATAATATCAACCCTTTCACTAGTTTTGAATTAAAATACAAAGAGCATCAAAGGTCAATTTGACTTGATTTTAATGTGGTGAACTTCCTCCTTATTGAACAGCAAGTGGATGTAAATAAAAATATCCTTACTTTTATACTTTTGGGACAGCAGAGGGGAGAATGAACACTAGAGTGGATCAACAGAAATTGGCATTCAACAGATGTCATAATCAAGGAAAGCAAAACATAGTCAACGCAGTCAGAAGATTTGGTTACGGAAGAAGAATTATTACATCTGGCTTTGCTGGGTCTGGTTTGGCTGAAATAAGTGAAAACTTTAAATCGTAATGCAAGTTTTGGCACTTGAATTTCCCGGAATTAGCACGGTAAAACTGAAAACCGGTACCTATATTATTTGATAGTAGGTACTCAAAAAATGGAGCTTGTAAGATCCTGAACTCACTACTTCAATGAACCACACTGGATATAACGCTTGGTACTTTTTTACAATTAATACAAGCTATAAACTGTTGAATAGAATTGTTCGATGAATAACATAGGCTCTACGGAAAAAACTCCAGTTCAACAAGTTTCTTTGAAGAGGAAATCTATAATATATTTCGGGTTTTTCATGAGTATTCCATTTTTTTAGGGGGATGGGATTCAGTTGTGTCTACAGGGTAAGTCTTTGACACGTATAAATATTTAAACAGTGAATTCTTGAGGTCCAAAGAAACACTTTTCACTGTTACCATTTTTTCCTATTCGTCTCGGTTTAAAAGATACAGGCTGTTGAAAAACCATAAAAAAATGTTATTCTTAGTTCTATCTCACAAACGGTTTTATCGAATGAAATGAATTTCTGAATATATTTTTTCATTTATTTGATTAATCTTTTTCGAATACAAGATATCACCCACGTCTTCCAGTTTTCTGATTATGACCATAAGGTACCATGAGAATACCAAAACCCAAAACCCAAGTCTTGAATCTAAGTTGGACCTTTGAGTATTCAACTCTTATTAATACTCAAGGGTTGGACGCTATCTAATGAATATTTGAACTTTTAAAGTAAGTATTCTTCATATTTTCTCCTATAATGCACCGTTTTCGAATAATTTGATGTTCAAAAATTAAAAAGTATCTGTAAAATTTAAAGAATTGGGTACTTTGGCTGAATACAACTCTGTTTAAAAGATCCACAGATGTGTAGTGTCACAGATTTAGCTAGTTATTCTGAAGGTAATTTTGTTCTTCCAGAGGAGGCACAGCTCATTATGAAAATTTAAAATGGCTATATCTTTTTATCAGGGACGTATCGGAAAAAATGCAATAGGAAAAAAGTGTTTCTTTCGACCTCAAGAATCTACTGTTGAGATATTTAAACTAGTCGAAGACCCAGCCTGTATAACATTCAATGAAGTGGAGAATGCAATGTTATACTTAACCTTCCACATCTTCTTTAGTGTAGACTCTACATATACAGTTATTTGCAGGTGTCCTTTGGCTTAGTCTTCAAGATGTATACGGAATCAGAGCAACCTCACTTATATTTGGAAAATCCACAACAACGACTACACCTCCTGGTCCAGTACCAAATGTTACAGACGGAATTGATCCTGAGGTAATATTCACTAATATAAACAATTTTTTTATAACTTCCCTTCAACTGCAATTCATTGATTTTAAGTGCGCTGATTTAAAACCCAAAAATATTTTGACATGCGCCATAACCAAGGCCAACCGACTGCTATTATAAAAGTGAATGAACCGTACTCCAGTACACTCCTAAAAGAATATTTGTTGTGGAATGTATTATCTGATTCGTCCTTCCAAACATTCCTAGGATGTTACGGATCTCGTGCTCGATTTCAACTTATCATAACAAAAGCATTAATTTATTGTGCCACCTATATAGCCAAACCTCAAATTCTCTTTTATATCTTCCACTGTGAATTCAAAGTGGCGTGAATTCCACGGCAAGTGACATTACTACACGAGCAATTATTGAAAAGTAATCACCTTCACTTTCTATCTCGATGACGTTAAGAAGTCGACCGTGAAATGAAACTATAAAAAAATAAGCGTTTAACATTAAAGGAATCGTTCCAATGATTTCATCTTACCTGCCTACTGTTTTAATCGCTCCGGAGATGATACGGTCAATGAAAGGTGTAATGGCGATGATTTATTCGAAAAATTTCCGAATAAGGATTTCGGAGACATTCGTCGAATTATTTCTCAATTCTGCAAGGATATGAAAGCACACCTGCAAGGAATGTGGCATGACATACTTCGACTTTGTCTTGTAGGTTCAGCCTCGTTGCTGCACATTTTTCTTAGCAACTGAAAGTGAAACAGTTAGTTACATTTTTTGCATGAACGTATGGATTTTTGCTGGATCAATTTTTCTGGTGTGAAACGGTAAATTATGCCTGAACAATTTACATAGTACATATCAATTTTTCCTATACACAGATACACCAGTGAGCATAAGTAACGCACAATTTCATATCCTCGGCGGTATTTGCTATTTTGTAGAGAAATGCTCGATCATCAATCAATTCGGAAATAAGCAACTTTTGTTTGCGTATATTGCGCAAGGTTTGTCATGCACCCCTCTACGAATTATAGAAGGAAGTTGAGTTTTTTTTAAATTACAACCCTAACTTTTTGTGGCAGAAATGAATAAAAGGGTTAATTATCAACCCTTATCAATACTGCATTATAGTTAGGTCACCTAGGACATCTAAAAAAAGATCGAAAATCTCACTAAATCGTACTTTGAATTATATTAGTCAATATACAGGTAGGTCTTTGACTAGTTCAAATTGTTTAACAGTAGATTCTTGAGGTCAAAAGAATAACTTTTATCCTATACCATTTTTTCCGATATAGCCATTTTAAGTTTTCATAATAAGCTGTGCCGCCCCTAGAACAACAAAATAATTAGCTTAATCTGTGACACTACACATTATGGATACTTTCATTTTAAAAAACGTTCAAATATTCATTGAATAGCGTCGAACTTAGTTTCAAGTGTTGGGTGCTTTGAATTTTTGGTATTTTTATGGTACGTAATGGTCATAATGAGAAAACTGGAAAACGTTGGTGATATCCTGAGTTCGAAAAAGATTAATCGAATAAATGAAAAACTATGGTCTTAAATTCATATCATTCGATAAAACCGTTTGTGAGATAGCACTAAAAATAACATTTTTTTTATGGTTTTTCAACTGCCTGAATTTTTTAAACCTAGCCGATTCGGAAAAAATGGTAAGAAAAAAGTGTTTCTTCTGACCTCAAGAATTTACTGTTGAGGGTGTGTTACAGGGTGAGTCAAAGACTCCCATGTATTGTCAAAAATAGTCAGCCGATAACCAAATCATCCTCAGTAACATCTATCCAGTTCTGACACAAAAAAGTTAGGATTACGATTCGAAAAAACACAACAACTCTTCACCCATCTAAAGGGTAAATGACAAACTCTAGTATAAAAGGAAAGTTGCGCAATTCGGAATAAAAATCTACCTGGTCCTGCATTTTTCCAAAAAATAGGAAATATAGATAAAATTAATTTTGTGTGCCACTCTTAAATCACTCCGTATAGAAGAAAATAGATTCATACAAGAATTACCATTCATTCCATTAAGTTATTGCCAAAATGTGCAGCAAAAACACAGAAGGTAATTCGTTGACCTTTAAAATATGCAAATATGCTTGCATTCTGAGTTATAAAGTGCCAACAATTTTAACGAAATATCCCTTAATCTTTAAATTTCACCAGCCAGATGAGCCAGAATGTCAGAAAAGTTCTCATTTTTGACAGCCCATATCTCAGAAAAAATATTGATGTTTTCGAAATCATCCTGCATTTTTTTGAATGTTCAATGAATACCCAGTTTCAGGAAAACATTTTGAAATCCTGAAACTAAGAAGGATGAATTTATCAACAACCAGGAACCTATTGCACAAAACTACTTTGGCAACTTTTCACTTTCTGTTTGCTCAAATTTGATTTGAAAAGTTCATATTCTGGACCAACACAATAATACTATTTTTCAGTTTTCTTTTCACTACCTAACCTTTTTTCAATTCTCAATATTTTTCTTATAATGTACGAGTATTTCGTTTGAAAACTGAAAAGTTGCAAAGCAGTTTGCTGGAACGGCAGTTCCACCACCTACTAGCTTTGATATTTATTCAGTTCAATTTATGAAACGAAGAAGGATAATCAGATAAATTAGGATTTTACGATCGAAAATCCTTGACGTTTTACTTGGGTTGCAGTTTCAAGGACCGAATCAGAATTTTTTAGCTTATTTTTCGCTTCAGTATATCTAACAATAGTGGTTCAGGCGTTAGTGACAGGAACCGAATAATGAGTTCGATAGGATTGCTAGCTGAAAGGTCGTATTCGAAAGGTTGCAGCATGACCTTTGATCTTAGTTCGAATTATTAATTGGCCATTAGTCGAAGATGGTTATGCTAAATCTAATTTGTTGTTTTCCGCACCTCAGTTCCTGAAATATCTTAATCCTGATATCAGCCTATAATGGTGGTTGGTGGACAAAATTGTTATTTCTCTGAACTAAAAACCACTCTCCTCTTTGACCAAGACTAAGCACAATCAAGCCCCCAAAACCATACGATGAGGTACAAAAATACTGAACAACTGAACTTCATTTATCCTGAAGCAATTGCTGAAATTATAATCAATTATCACCTGATCATTGAAAGCAAAATTTTTATCAGCTGCCCTTCGGTAGTCAAAAAATGAATTCTACTAGGCTCTGGTTTCTGTCAGAATAATGGATATTATGTAATACTTCTTAATTATCACCTGAGACCCTTTGAAAAATAATAACTTTTCATTCTTCACAATACTCTAGATTTCAAAACAGTTTTGTGACCAGACCGAGTTTCACTATACAGGGTGTATTTGAAGTTGAGGCTTTTTTTCAGCAGAAGGTATTACTGGTCAAAATGAAGCTTTCCACCAAAAATCACCTATACAAAACTTTCAAAATGACAAAGTTGAAAAAGAAATTGAAAATGATTACCGAAATAGATCCTAATACGACCCCACACCGTTTATCAGCTGAATTATCGAAAAGCAGTGGAAAGAAACTTATCTCCTGATTCGACCATGTGGTTTCGTTTAGGATATTGGCTAGTATCTTACACGATCTTATGAAATGGCTCATTTCGATGTCAACTGACAGAAGAGACTTAGGACACAAGCCAAAAAAATAGAATAATACTTCAAACTCTCACCAATAAAATTCCTCTGAATTATTCATAATTTTTTCATAATGGGCATCACAATCTTCTTGTTCGAACATTCCAACAATCGTCGTAAAAATGGGATGAAATGGGGAAACATCATAGCATTTTTTCAACATAACTAGCATAAGCACTTTCAAGAAACTGCCTCGATTTTTAACTTTCTTTTTCACCCTAAATTTCACGATACAACAATTATTATTCTCCCAAAAGTGACCCGATGCATCTAATCCGATAACTTGGTACTGAACCATTCATGGTCCAGCCATATGTTTATGTTTTGTTTCCTTCCACAGGTTTCCTTCCACGGTTCCACCAGAAATTCAGTGAAATTTTGTCGAACTTCTAGGGGTTGTTTCTCAGCCTCAGAGAGAGAGTGAGATATCTATTGGTGACAACTACAAATGAAGCATTGTTTTCACACGTCATTAGGGGTAGTTCAAAAACTAGGAAATTTGAAAAAACTGAAAAACAAGTACAGAACAGGATATTTTATGTAGACAATTTTTGGTTGAACGACTTATTTTGATGAGTTCCACCTTCTGTCAAAAAAAAGCCTCACTCTCACTCACTCTGGAATTAAATGTAGGATCTAGTAAAAACTATTCTATTGAATCAAGTAACATAATTTGGGTTCCAGCAGTAAAAGCATTATTGATTAGTCATAATAAGTCGAAAACCAAGTCTCCAAATTAATTCGATATAGAGAATCTTTGTATTCTGCACAGACTGGTTGAAATCGAAAGGAATAAATTGTTTTTCGAATAGTAATGATCAATTGGATAACTTTAAATACCTTAACAACGACTGGGTCTGCGTAAAACATCGATATGAATTACAAAAGAATTTCTACACGCTCTAAATATTTCGCACTTTCTATTAGCGCTAGTTGCATCGAACTGTGAGAATAACTGAATTAACAAGTAGACGTGAACAATCGATTCAGTTTCTGAATACAAAATTTCGGTTGAATATTCGTAACCACCTTAATTAATATGTGTTTACTTCTTTCTTGTCTCTCAATTCCAATCTTCTCTGTAGAGACTCAGCTAGAACTTGTTACTTTAACTCTTAAAGACTTTTAGATTTCACTGGTAACAAGGTACAACTAGTAGCGGCTCCATTTTGGCCGCCATCAGAACAGTTCGGGAGTGAGAGGGTTGAACGTGATTTTGTTGTTAGGAAGTAAGAAATTGAATAATTCCTGTTCGTTACACTGTCTGAAAAGTTTAATAGGTGCGTGGTGTTATTTAGTTTGATTGCTTTCATTGATTTATATTGTTTTAAAAACGATGAGCCTTTTTAATAATAGTTGTAAAAGTTTCAAGAAAACATCTGTTAAATAGACTAAAGGGGAGTGCGGGAGGCTTGACTAATGCTATGGTCGGGAGACATAACCAGTGGTCCAAATTTCCCGTACTGAGCTCAGATAATAGTTTGCTTCAAAAAAAGAGAATTGAATAATAGAAATAAATATAAAAAAATGCGGAGGTTCAAAAAAGTAAGAAATATCTCGGAAATAAGTGAGAATGACTCTGAAATAGAAAATATGTATTTCATACGCTGATACATCTGATGATGAAAATCTAGATAAGACAATCGTTGGTAATTGAAAATTGTTTTCTTTCAATGTTTTTCCTGATTAGCAAACTTATTGTAGAGGCTCTCTCGCCCACTGTTCAAGTCTCCCATGGGTTAGAGAGACATGAGCCAATTTTTTCTGAAAAAAGAATTGCTGTACTCAAAATGTTCACCTCACCATCACTCTACTATTATCTATCGTTACCTATTTGGGCATGATTTCTTCAGGCAAAAAAATGAGTTGCTACCATTTATAGATACAACTTACCTAAGTGGCTTCAGAGTGAAAAGGGGTACAACTCTCCCGTACTCTCCATACTCATCAACTGTTAACTACCAAATTGTCGTCATTTTATATTGAAAAGTTCCTGCTAATTTTAATAATAAATTATCTTTCCAACAAGTAAGGACTGCATTGTTTCAGGTAGTCACGGAATCCAGCACCGAAGGGACTGGAAAAAATGCCTCCAAACCAACGCTAACTGGAATACCGCAGCTTGATTATGTCCACGATCCAAACCTGCCAAAAGAACTCAACGGTTACAACCTATCGGAATACCCATTTTACGAGAGAGTGCCAGATCCCGATGAAATCGATTTCAAATGCGATGGACTGCATGATGGTTTCTACGCAAGCATTCCCTTCAAATGCCAGGTAAGAAAAAGGGGTTTGCAAAATTTATCAATACATATCTTACTTCAAAATTAGCAATCGACTGAGTACTGAGTCGTCCATTCAAAAACATTGACCAAACGGTATTCTTGCTCAACACATGCAAATTGCGAAGGACTATCCTCATTTTTTGTTTCGTTTTTTTTTATGTCATAATGACGACGCTGGATGAAGTGTTGAATCTATCGGAATCTATATAGAATCATAAAAACAATCTAAGTTTGCAACCTTCATCGAAATAAAACCCTCTAGCATTCCTTTGAAATGTCAGGTAAGGTAAGAGGTATCATAATTTAGAAGACGATTCTCCTCTATTCCCAACCCATAGTATTAGCATAAGAAAGGTGAAATGAATGGTATTTTAAAAGACGAAATAAAAACCAAAGTGAGGACAATATAACTACTTCAAAATGGTCAATCTCGTACAACAGTTAATAGAAAATATTTCAGTTAGTTAATAATCATATAAATCATCTGAGAAGTTCAAAACTGTCTTCATCAAAGCGAATTTTAATGTTTTCTCTTGAATGCCACAACAAAAAGACTATAATTTTAGACAAAATTATTATATTATTCCTTTTACTTCAACTTTTTCAAATTAGAACTGAACCAAGCTAATCAATATAGAAAAAGGAGTTTATAAATCTCTAAACTACATTTTTTATCCGAACACACTACAGGGTGTCCCATACGACAATAAAGACATGGAATATCTCGGAGTAGTAGGGAATTGTAATTTTGGGGTTGTAAATTGGTGCAATTAGTGCAGTTATTAGGTAGGTACTGATATTATGTTATCCAATGAGCTTTCTGTTGTTGGTCAGATTAAATTAATAATGACAACCTATTAATTTTGGCATTTCTATGTTCCCACCGAGATAACGATTCCAACAAACTGTCACACTTGTGGTCTGAAACGATTAATTTAAGAACTACAAACTACGATTTAACAAAGGAGTTAAGAGGAAGTATAAGCGATGCTTGTAAGATACTTTTGACGGAATTTGCAAAATGCATTATGCATTTACGAAGACGGACAACGTTTCAAACATCTTGTTTAGGAATTCAAAGTTTTTACCTACGTTTTTCAATCAAATATGAATGAATAATGATTATTATAGTTTTAGCTTGTTTTACCCATCAAAAAAATAAAGCGCTGCCCAAATGTACACCCTAAACTTGAAGAATTGGCCAATGGCTCTTTTCTGACCTTTGTCGTCGTGGGACAAAGTATATTGTACAGGATGGGCAAAATTCGTTGTCTACTGAGAAGATCTCCAGAACTATAGCAGCTAGAAGAAAAGGTATGGCTCATTTTCGGAGAAACAAAGAATGGTGAAAACCGCAGCCTCCTACGATACTTCGTTTTTGAGTTTGACAATTTCGTAAAGTGATACTTGAACTACAACTTTTTAACCTAACGAGATAGAGGAAAATGAATGCCACACTACGTTCGTCTTTTTTCGGGAAACTAATAATGGCATCAACTGCATTCGTCTATCTTCTTTTGTTTTCGAGTTATAGGCCAAAATTTGAATTTGGGCGATTTCAATTTTGGTCATTATTTAGGTTTCGAAATCATTATTGAGACACTTTTTTTGATAGAAATCCAGTGGCGTACTATGACTTTTTCCAACAGGTTTATTTGCTGAGCTTTATATATTGTTTTTTCTTAGGACTTCAGTTGTTTAAAATGACTTAGAAAGAATCGCCATTTTCTTCCCGTTTTAAAAAGATATCATACATCGCCCTCAGTCTTTCTAAGTCATTTTAAACTACTGTTTTCATAAGAAAAAACACATCTTTATGTTATAGCTCAGCAAATATAACTGTTGGAAAAACTCATAGTACGCCACTGGATTGCTATCAAAAAAGTGTCTGTATAATGTTTTCATTTCAACATCCTAGCTTAAACAGAAACGGAGTTAATGTCCAAAGTTGAATTTTTAATTTTGACCTATAACTCGAAAAAAAAGGAGACCTATAACTCGAAAAATGACGACCGTAGTGTACCATGCATTTTCCTCTCTCCTCCATCTCGTTGGATTGAAAAAGTTGTAGTTCAGGTATCACCAATTTTGCCCACCCTGTACAAGGAGTTCCTGAATCTTCTTCCCGGAAGGAACATAGAAATGTGAAAATATACAAGTTTTTTCATTAATAATTTTTAATCTCATGTCACGTGACCGACAACAAAATCTCTTTGAGTTAGATGATCAATGATCAAAAACAGGTGCACCAATTGATTTAAACTACATCCCCAAAATAAGAAATACTACTCCTCTCAGATCACGAGAAATTCCTTGTCTTACCTAATCAACGTGGGACATCGTGTATGTGTAACAGTTTTTTAATCTTCCATTGGACCAACAGAACGGGCAGGCTCAATTTGGATAAACTTTACCAGATATTATAACTTTGAAATTTTCCGATTTTTTTTTGTCATTTCAAAATATGATTTTCAAACTCTCCATTTTCTACACCTAAAATTGTGTTAATTGGAACAAAGAGTCAACAGGATCGTTTTAGGATAGTACTCTATTTCTTTGTCACATTTGTCATCTAGTTACCTCCAGTACTTTTCAAGAAGATGTAGCAGGTTCATAGGCACCTCCTTTTCGAATTATTTTCCAAAACCTTTTTCACCACTTCAATTCATTGAACTCAAGGATCGATATGGCTGGCTGGCTGGATGACTGGAGCCAGCGTCTAAAAGAGGAAAGAGATATCCAGAGCCGGAACTAGGATTCTGGCGCCTGTGGCGAATTCTCATAATGCGCCCCTAAGAAATTATATTTCTTATGTTGACTTGTATTTATTTTTCATAATCGAATACCTAGCTTTTTTTGCTCGGAAAAATTTTTCCTATTTTAAAGGAATTAATACAAATAAAATCAAAATAAAAGGGATACAAAATAACAATAACATGCATTCAAAATGAACTATAATTTGACTTTTCTTGCTTTGGTTTCTGCAAGAATATCAATGATGTCGTGATTCTTTTTCTTTTCTATTGATGGGACTGCTATGCTAAATAAGTCAGCCTTTCCTGTCCAGTTAAAGACCTTAAATAGATTTTCACTAATTTCAATTTATTGAAAGAACATTAATTAATATGTAGCTGTGGCAGCTGTAGTTGCTGATAAAGTCAAGAATATTTTGAGTGGCCACAAGTTTGTATGGATCTGAATCGGGACTATACTTCAATGCTTTCTTGTTTAGTTCGCCAAGTAGAAAGTCTTGCAAACATATTCCCTCGAGAAAGTTGTCTTCAGCAACTTCTGGCAAAACACTGATTCTTTCTTCAAGTTGCACTGAAATATAGTTCAATACTTGAATGAGGTCCTTTTTCAGCTCATTCTTCTAGTCAAAATTAAAATGTTTCATCATCAGCTTTTCCTCCAGGCTGTTTTATTTTTCTTCTCTTTTCCTCTTCTGTAATCTCTATCTGTGATAATTTACCAGCTCTCCAGTTCGAATGATTTCCAGGCTCATATTATATTTTCACTCAATAACTAAGTATATATTATAAGAAGTAAAACCCTTAGAAACACAAATGCACGAGCGTTGTCTGCGATAAAAGGCTAGCTATTGTTGTCTATGTTCTGAAGGAAATGCTACCAATCGGCTAAGGTTTTGCGCCTCAATCGGTCTCCGATAGTTTTTTTGTAAGTAGATCTCGACATGGCCTTTGTTATCGCGTTGGTTGTTATGCGACGCCAAAGCCGTCTATAGAGACGTTCTTTAGAAGGCTGTGGCGACGCATTCTGTTTTCAGACTGATGGTGTGGACTATATCTTAAAAATTTAATATTATTTGATTATTCTCCAGTCCATGCTGTGGACTACAGACGTTGTTTACAATCCCACCTGTATAGCGTTCGTTCACGTTCACATTCACATCAATTTAATTCACACACATATGTATAATGTGTTTTGGCATATTTTAATAATATTATGTTTTCTGTTAAATATTAAATGAAAAATATTCAATTGGGGAGAATACTGGTTTTTTTATTATTTTTATTTTGCGCCCCCAGATCGCTAGCGCCCGTGGCGACCGCCTCTCTCGCCACGCCCTCGCTGCGGCTCTGGAGATATCGGAATCTTTGAGCAAGGAATTTTTTTCTTTCTTCTCCCCGAGTTGTCGAGTTTATTTACAATATGCAAAAGAAGTAGAAACTGAATGTACATGATTTTCACTAGGATACTTTGTTTAACCGCTCCACATGTTTTGCTATCACAATAGCATCTTCCGGTGGGTGAAGGTAGAATTCCATTCCATTTTTCTAGAGTATCTACTTAAGGTGTATGCACCTTCACATTCGTAAAAAATTAAGGAAAAGCAAATCTCAGCCTCGGAAGGAATTCTCAAAGCCGTTTATAGGAATTTACATATTATGCGAGAGTATTAATGTCAACCTGCCCGTATTGCAGGTAAGAAAAAACAGGTATCTCCAGTCACAAAACTCGAGTAATACCAGTTATATTTTTTCTGATCAAGACAGAAGCCACTTCATCAGAATGACGACCTTGCTCGCAACGTTGTTCTGGATCGTGATTATTATTTAAGCACTTTCACTTTCCCGCAATCAAACAATATTCGAGTCTCGTGCCTCCTTATTCCAATCGAAAAGTTGATTTCATAAGCGTGAAGTGTTTCTTTCTGGTTTATCAGTTCCGATTATAACTTTTGGAATCATCCAGGAAAATGAGGTTATAAAACCCTCATTAAATTTTCATAGTTCACGTTTCGAGATTCCCAATCAACTCTCATACTAAAAATGAAATGAATGCAAAAACTACTCGAAGGTTCATGATTTCCAAAATTTTTCTTATTTTAATTTACGATATTCCAAATCAAAATTGAAAATATTAATCCAAGCAGAAGATTCCCGACCTCTGACATCCTCCATCAGGTCTTAAGAACTGTGAGCTTTTATCTAGCTAGGCTATTATACAGGGTGTCCCAGTATTAATGGAAATAATGGAATAAATCGGTAATGTTCCGTTACTTCAAAGATGATGATGACTTGATTATGGATTTTGGATTATTGGATTTATTCAATTTTTTCACAGTGGGATAGAGAAAAACAAATGAAATTTTGTAGAGGTATTTTTCAAGTACAAATGCGCAAAGAACTCAATTTTTACTTATCCCCCATAGCTACAGAGGCGTGAAATCGAAAACCCTTTTTTATTTTACACCATACTCGATATTCACGGAGATGCGAATTCATCCACGATTCATTTGCATTTTCAGACAAAGAAAAATTATGAGAATTTTCAAATGAGCAAAATACCTACATTTCAAATTATTTTCCACTTCACTTCATTGAACTGGTGAAAATACCATTCGTGGGAGAGTGTATCAAAAATGCCTAAGCTTTGAACTAGCATAAAAAATATTGAATTGATGTGGCCGATACTTGATGAAAATCCATATTTGAAATAAAAACTGGATTTCCTGATTTTGACTAACACAGGTTATTTAACCTCCCCTTTACCTACCTTGGTGCACCTGAAGATGCTTCTGTGATACCGAAACTCTTGTTTCAACTGGTTGTGTCTTGATCTGATTGTTGCATATGTTGATCTAAAAAGTTCCTCGGGCTTCAAAATAATAAGATGACACACCAATTGACGGCCAACTGTACTCATTATCTATCATGAACTCATTATTGTTCTATATGATGCTGCGACTACTCCCTTTAGTCCCTTTGAAATTTCTCATGCCTAAGGTGTAGTAATTGAGATATTTTTTGACTACTATGATTTTTTTGCTAGATACAACCTTACTCGAAAGTTGAATAATGGAAAAATTAAAAATTTGTGAAGTCGCAGAGGAATGTAACCCGCTTACCAAACTACAAATTAATTCAAAAGACGGGCACCTAAAAATAGAATTTAATTCAGATAATACATACCTAGCATCCATCTATCAATTCCTTTCATTTTTATAGAGGAATGAGTTTTGTTGCTGTGATGAGGTCAAATGAGGCCGAAACCACGCTCAGCGTCTACTCTTCCTCGATGGAAATGATGGAATGGACTTTCTGTTGATCCTCCAAGAGGTATTGGTTAGCTGGTTCGATTCAGATCATACCATTTGTTGATTTTCATATCAATGAATGTAATGTAACTGAATTAATTTCGATTATACCTAATTATAATTAATCAGCAATAGCCAGCCTTAACCTGAAGGCAGATTCATTTGATTTTACATTAACATTGTCGATAAGAAAGATTTGACATGTGTCTCGGGTTACTTTATTCGTAAAAACAACTCATTTTTCCAAAAAACCTCAATATCTTCAACAATAGTACTATAATCTGTCAAAGAAACTGCGGTGCATTTCGAGCTCAACGTTTTCTCTTCAAACTGGACTGCAAATATTGCTTTCACCTTTGATATTGCATATTTAGATACCCATTTGTATATTAATTCAATATTTCTTCAATTTTTCAGGTTTACCATCACTGCCTCTTCGGGACCAGGTACGACTTCCTGTGTGCAAATTATACAGCTTTCGATCAGAAGACCTTCATCTGCCAGTTTGTCTCCGATGTTGACTGCGTAGGATCAAAAAAGTTTTGGCACAGGTAAAATATTGACTCGTCAAATCATCAATATCGTATTCAACCGAATTTTTCCGTAGGAATGATGCTCTCTACCAAGCAACAACCACCACTACTTCGAAACCCTTGAACATATATACAACTGCGCCACCAGAAAATTCTGCTCCAGGAAAAGGTGGTGGAAATCCTAGAGCAGGGGGAAAAAGGCGTCGTCCGCTAATAAGACGACCTCAGTATGAATACTACGATGATTATGCCGAGTATGATGACGAATATTATGAAGATAGACCAAGATCAAACAGAAGAAGACGACCAAGACCAAGGCCTAGGCCAATATATGATGATGAATATGACGAAGAGTACGAAGATGATGCGTATGAAAGAAGGAATAGGAGACCGTACAATAGACGAGGATCGGCAGGAAGAAGGAACAAGAACAGAAACAAGAATAGAGACTTTGACGAAGATTATGTAGATAAACCGAAAGATAAAAAGAAAAACGTTGATGATGAGGAGGGCAGCGATAGACCAAATGAAAGAAGAAATCCTAGCCGACATAGTGATACAGATGATAATAGGTCTAGTGGAAAAAGAAAACCTCAAAGGACAGATGGCGAAGACAAGAGATCAAGAAAACCATCCAATGATGAAGATTTCGAAAACGATGATACAAACGAAAAGCGGAAATCAATCCGTGAAGATGATTTTGAAGAAAATTACGACACAAGACGTCCTTCTAAAAAGACGCGAAGACCTTCAACAGATTATGACTACGACGATAGTCAAAGAAATAGGGAAAATAAACCTAGAAAAGGAAGTGATGAACCTGAAACGAGGGCTCAAGAAAATAAACCCCTAATCGTACCCACCACTGGTACCATTTATGACAGACCAAGAGTAGCGCCTAGAATCAAACCTCCTGTACCTAGAAACGAAGCTAACAAATACGCTTATAAGCCAATCAAAGCAACCACTCCAGCGGTAGCAGAAGATGAGGAATACTACGACGATTATGAAGAAGAGTTACCACCCAAACCGTCGAGAGGAAGAAAGCCTCAGTCAGATCCGATAACGCCAAAATCGAGCGAAATAAAAGAGAGGAAACAGAGCCCGTATTCTGCCAGGAATAGAATGAAAGAAAATTCAAATGAGGAGTCAACAACAAGTAGAGTAAAAGCTAAACTAGACGAGGGATCGTCCAGCGGTAGAATCAAAACAACTTTAGACCAAGAAGATGATGCCGTAACTCTCTCCCCGAAAAAAATCAATAGGGGAAAAGACAGATATCGTAGTAGATTGAACACTAAACCTACAGAATTGATTCCTGAAGATAAAGAGGAGGAAATTGATGATGCTAATCAAAAAACAACGAAGACGGAGAAACAGAATAAAAACACTGCCGAAAGTAAGAAATTTCCGGATCCGGAATATTATGATGAATATGAATTCGAAAAGACCAAAGAGGAAACCCAAATTAGCTCCACAGAAGCTCCAAGAAAGAAATGGAAACCAAGTGAAGCTACCTCTCAAAAACCTTCATTAAAACATACAACTAAACATCCAACAGTAAACGAGTTTCGCAAGGAGAGACCCGATCAAATTGTGAGAATTGTGAAAAGGCCTTTTTTACCGAGTAGAGGAGGTAATCCCTACGTGGCAAGAGGTCTTCAACCTGTAGGTTTCAAGGCTGCAAGGGAGGAAGCAGCGGAAGCACAAAAGAATGATGATACTGAAGAAAACCTAAAAGAATTTTACGTAGATGAAGGGTTACAGTCAGTGAATACAAAACCAAAGTATAATCAAGGAAGTGAACCATCTGGATTCGAAGTCAGAGAAAATCCAAAACCAAAAATTGAAACAAGTGTTAGAGGGGAACCCTCAAGAAGGCTTACTAAGCCAAAATTCAACGAACCTATTTCTGAAGATGATGATGATTTCAAACCGATCAAAAGACCCTCCAGACCTTACTTTGATGGAAATACTTATGAGGGCCCAAGAACTACCCAAAAGCCCAAAGTTCCTGATAGAAATCCACTGGATATAAACGAGCAAGAATATGACGTCACACTCAATGACGCACTGAATCCCACTCTGCCAAATTTGCCTCTGAAAACGAACTTCCCCACAGGATTCAGTCCAGCAAACGATTACACATTCAGTGCATTCCAACGTCCACGATATGTTATAGAACCTATCCTAAGTTCAGCTAACGCTGACTATGTTTATCAGCCTAAGCAGCCTGCTGTTAGACAGCAATTCGACGCTGTTCCCCAGTACAGCTCTAGAGGGGAATTTTTACCAAATTCAAACTACTACTCCCAGGTAGTGGGAGGTAATTTGAAGCGAGGTGTTGTGCAATCTCAAACACAACCTTATTACTGAAGCCATATCAGATCAATTTTTAGGTTAATGAAGTCGATATCGAAATTTATGGTTGTGCTGAATTGATATTAAATTAAGTAAATTAATTAGAAACGTTGATTATTTGTACACATGAAAACAATGCTAGGCTTAAGGTTAGTCATAAGATATGTAAAAATTTAATTAAATGAATAAAGACATGAAAGTAATACTCACATGATATATATAGTAGTATTAATAGTTATGGTTATTTATACATATACATATATTACATATACATTAATCCCCTTTAAAACTGGACGAGTGTCAAACAAATTATTTCCCGGACCAACAAAAGCTGTGCAAAATTAGATGTGTGGTTTTTGGATTGAATTTCAAGAGCACCTTTTTTCAAGAAAAACTGCAAACAATTCTATACTGAGTGACATATTGAACAGAACAACCAGTATTAAAGAATTAATTAGAAAAATTGTATACATGTGTCTTAGGGTCAGGTTACATCTCAATCAACATTTGAGAAAAATTCAACCGTAAAAAAAACTATTAATTATGTTGGTATATCTACTCCTATAATATGATCGAAGATACTCTTTGATATGATGGTGAGGGTGGATTTCCTCTTGAGATATTTTATCCTAGGCAACTTGTACCACGCTACATATGCAGTATGTAAAGGATGGGGTAAACGGAGTATTTTTTCCCATAATTAGATGAAAGATCGGGAGATCTGAGGGCCCTATGCAACAAACCGACATCATGGTCTTTGAAATGTGCCAACGTAATTCTCGTTACAGTTAGACAGCATCCGAAGGAAAGCTTATAGAGTTAGTCAATAAATCTTTGCATCCGAAGGTAAGAACATGTGATACCACCAACGCATGTATGTAAACGGACGGCGGTAATGTTCTTCTGATAAATACCAAAGTTGAGCTACTTTCATAAGCAGTTTCAATTAATTTAAGTACGGAACTGTGGAAGACGACGCTGGCCGCGGGAATATGAAACAGATAACTAAACACTTAAAAGATAATGAAAATATGAAATCCTGATATATCATATTCATTACCATTCAAAAACAGTTCTGTAATCCTGACCTTCGCAAAAACGCACGGGGGTTTCTAAAAACTTACCAAATTGGCCGCGAGAGTGCGCCTTTATTGGGAGGTGAATTGGATTTGGATCAGAGATATATCTCTGATTTGGATCTTCATTTCAAATTTCAAGAGCAGATGTCACATCCCTAGCTATATACTTTTTGTTTGACAAATATTTGTGTTCTGTCTTATGTCTCTGTGACTGTGACCTTCGGATCAAGGGAACCTAACCTATTTATTATTACTTGTATTTGTTATTGTTTCATATTATTTTTGATTTCTGGAATGTTGATGTGATTGTTATCTTCTATTAGCTTTTCTGAGAATATATTTTAGTCAAACGTATTTATTAGTGGAAATGGACAAATTACAAGTGAAAATCAGTAATGAAAAATCTGGTAGTGCTGAACAAGAACAGGACGTCTCCACTCGAATTGAAATGTTAGAAAGATTCCTCAACTTCTTCATGAGAATTTATGAAAGTCCAGCTTCTACTTTGAGAACTTTAGATAATGAGAAAGTGAAAAGGTACTTTCAGATAGCATTCTCAATAGAAAATGCAATACATCATATCGAAAGTATAAATCAGTCAAAAATTGGTTATAGTGTATTACAGACTTTATTTGAAAATAACAAAATATCTTCTAAGTATAATACCACATTTTTCAGAAAAGCATGTGACTATTTATTATCGAAATTTTTCAAAATCAATGAGTCGTTTTTGTTCAAAACAGAAGTTGCTGTTCGAATATACACTTCTATATTACCACTAAAACGTTTTGAAGAATTCTTATGTGAATTTTTTATAGAATCTGCATCTTACCAAGCAATGGAAGAATTCATTTTTCAGAACGAAAAGATAGATATAGTATCTCTACAGTTCAAATTGATAATTTTGGACTGGATTTCTGAATATAAGGAAGGTGGATATGTGGGATTAGCTTCTTCAATACAAGAGATGTTGACACCATATAAGGTCCAACAATCTTTATTCATTCTTATTGGAATAATTTCTTTAGATACTGATTCTGAAGATGAAAGCAATGTTCGAACATTAGTGCGAAAACAGGTTTTGCAAAAAATGTTTTGCAGAAACATTTTGAGTAAAAAATTTTGGTCATCACTCTTTGAAATTGATAAAACTTTACTTTTAAAAGCTTGTATAAAGTCAGAAGATTTTCATGTGTCTGTCTGTAATTTTCTCATTTTTATTGGTTCAATGATGGATATGAAAAAAGAAAAAGGTCGGACTCAGTGGGTACCAAATTTGACCACTTCAGTTTATCCAGAATTTACATATGATTGGTTGTTAAAAATTATTCAAAACTTGTCATGTGCGAGTTTTCCTAAGAGAGATGTAACAATGAAAAAGCTGTTGGATGCTGAAGAAGAAACTGATTGCCAATTATGGAGGCATTTGTTGATTATATTATGAATGTTCTCTATTTTTATGGAATGTGCACTTCATTTTAACAAAATAAATATTGTATATATGTAGGTTCTTTCAACTGATTTATTTCCTTGACACCAATATAATTCTTTTGAATGTTTTCTGGAAGCATCTATATTAGTTAAAACTGTTATGGCTTACACTTATAATATTGATTGAATACTTTAATCAAAGATTATAGAGCAAAGATTATAGAGTTACTAACTCTATAATCTTTGATTATAGAGTATATACTATAATCTCATCAAGGAGTAAAAGCGCCATTTACGCTCTCGAATGATAGTCCGGCTCTGTAATTGCCCAAGTTTCTTTTTGAAAGTTATTTTTAGGCTCTGTTGAAAAAAAAAGTTATAACGAGATCATTCCCCAGCTTTTAAAAAAATGGTGTAATTACCGTATTATGCCAATTTCAAAAATAATTCGTATTTTTTTCTGATTCTATCTAAAAGCGGAGCTCAAAATTTTCCCTTGTGAAGAAAGGAAACAAAGAAAAGGGTATTCTATGATATCTACCTCTCATTGTCTCTACTCTATGGCGCAAGCCGTTTTGTGGTTAAGTTTCTACACAATAACAAGTCAATGAATTAATCCTTCAATTATTAATATGGATTTCGCTAAAAGGCAGTTGGAAAAATACGGTTGGAAAGAAGGTATGCTTAGTCGTTCATAGCAGTTACATGTATCAATATTTCAACTATGCTTTTTTAAATTTGAAGTTACACACATTTATACTCATTGTTCACAGGACAAGGCCTTGGCAAAAATGAAAATGGCATTACAAAACCAATTAAAGCCAGTCTCAAATTCGATAACGCAGGTATTGGACATGATCATGGAGCAGAATTCACCAACAATTGGTGGGAAACTGTATTCAACAAAGCTTCCCAAAATATAGATGTGAGTATGTGAAGTTATAGTACTGCAGTACTATTATTGCAATAATCCAACTGATTTGTTATTCTTTTACTAGGTAAAAGTTGACAATGATGGTGTCAACATTATACGAAAATCTGATCCTGTAGAAATAACAACAAGAAATTATTCTATCAAGAAAGATGATAGAAACAGCTTATATGGATCATTCTTGAAAACTTCTAAATTAACCAGCGAAGGAATTGAGGATTATAATAGAACACCTGTTGATGAAGAGCCTCCAAAAAAAAAATTTGAAACAATGACTGATGAGGAGTTGTTTGCTGCATGTGGCGGAAGAACGGCACACAAGTAACTATTCTTGGTTTTATGATAAGATCAGTTATTGACCATATTCTGTTGACCTTCAATTACAGACACTTAGTATTATCAGAAGTCTATCAGACTCCCATTCAGAAATTCCTGATTTTAAATTAAACAAAAATGATAATACAACAGTATTTAATCATTGAACCGTTTTTATTTTATGTATTTCTGTACTTAAAAAAGGGGTTTATTATCAATCTTTAATAAATGAAACTGTGAATAAAGCCATAAATTTCCGAAATTGTGAAAGGCTTTAGTTTTGATTTACTTCTTAATTCTGATGGTTATTATTGGAAATAATGATAGTTCAAAAATAGTCTATCCATTTTATTCCTCATTGTAGTTTTCTTTTAAAATAGATCTGAGCTTATTCAGCTTCGTTTATTCTGGAAATAATGAAAGTATGAATAGTTAAAATAAACTTTGGTCTGATCTTCTATTACGAGTAAACGCTTGTATTAATCTTTTAGGGGTGCTAGGCATGGTCTTACTCTAAGTGGAAAGCTAGCAAGAATAGAAAAACAAGAAAAAATGTTACTCAAAAAAATGAAAGGATGTTCTATTGATGAGGACAGTAAAATTCTTAAAAAGATGAGGAAACTCAAATCACATAAAGAAACATTAGAAAATGAGGATACAAATGATAGTGTCGAGCCATATAGTGATTCATCTTGCAGTTCTGTGAAGAAAAAAAAGAAAAAAGGCAGAAAGAGTGTTTCCTTCAATGACACTGTTTTTGAATATCAGATACCAACTTCAGAGTGCGATCCACCAAATATTGACAATGATCCTAACATTGTTGGTGATAATGAAACATTAAATTCTGATGAAGGAATTGAAAAGGATATTGAAGATAACAAAAATCAAGATGACGGTCATAAAAGCTTTGAAGAACCACGATTCATAGTCAGTGATTTATCAAGTGTAGAGAAAAAGAAATTGAAGAAAAAGAGGAAATTGGAAGGTAAACCAACTAAACTGTCCTATTAATCAGTGACCTATGAACTGAAATTATAGTCTTCATTTTGATAACCTTTTTTCATTTTAATACTAACTGTTATACATACATACATGTTCAGTCCAAGAAGAATAAAAATTGTTTTTTTATTTTTATCACAGGTAAACAGAGGGCGACCATGAAATTCATTCAAACAGTCCAAGATGAAGACATGGAAGATGTTTCATCTACTCAAGAGTGTAAAAAGAGGAAACTCAACCTTGCAGATGCCAAATTTTCTGATTGTAAGAGGAGCCAGCCAGAATTAGAATCTTCAGAAATATCTAATAAAAAACAAGAAAAGAAAAAGAAACATAAGAAAAGTAAAAAATCAGAGAAGAACAAGGGTACAGAAGAACAAAAAATGAAGCATATATCCATGTCTTTGCAAAATGTCTGTAGAATATCAGAAGAAGAATAAATTTGAAAAAAAAATTATTACTAATTATCGTGTTTGAACTAGAGATAAATAGCACTTGCTCTGAATATTTTGAAATCGGTATCAAAACTTTTGAGCTGTATTAGATACTGATCTGTTATCACCTAAATTCTTCGCTGTTTGAAGCTATATTATGTGATACAATATACAATAATTCATTCTTTTGCAGTTGTTCATTGAATATGCTTTAATATTCTGCTGAAAAGGATGATACTTAGTTCAGTTTATTTAGTTCTGTTGTTGGTTTCATATTCGATTTGTAAAAGTTAATTATTCTTGTAAATATAATCTGGATTTATTATTGATTATCCTATGAATATTATGAAGATATTTAATAAAAAATAAAATTACAACAGGTTGTGTAAAATTCGAAACACTGTTTTCTTCTTTCACTTTGTTACATGAGGGTCTTGACGAATTTTTAATTGACCCCATCATTTTCGGAATTTTACGAAGGTCAACACGCGTATTTTGCAGAAAAATCGTCGTTAATCTAAATGTGATACATATTCTGAAAGAACACACTTCTAGTGATAAGTTTTATCGACCTCGGTGTAGACCTTTTGTTCTGGAAAAAAATTTTAGTGACCCCATATTTTTCGCAATTTTTAGAAGGTCAACTTTCAACACGCTTATTTCCCAGAAAAATCATCGTAGATCTGAATGTGATTCATGATACATATTCTGATATTCCGAAAGATAAACTCTTCTTATTTTTTCGAATCCGGAATGAAAAATAAATCCTTTTTTTCGCCCTACCCTTTTTTCAGAGGTCCGAAGTCGTGTATCGATGATAGTGGCTTTTACTTTTATTCATTGATGCATAGTTCATACGATGCAACAAATTTCCACTGTCTATGTACTTATTCAAATAGGCCAGGAAAATATTAGGACAAATTTAATGAATGAGCTAGATGCCAAACAATGGATAACGTTTGATTAACAAACACCAATTGGCGAATACTTATAGAGTAGTCCAAGATTCCTGCTTGCATGAGTAATGTGGTGTGTGTTTTTGGTGTTGCATTTATTCGCCAATTGGCTTGCTTCTCCCCAGAGACAACCTCTCTCTGTATCTGTTCTCCCTCATTTAATAAATTTGCCATATATTGCTGACCCTATTCGAAAATATTCAGTAATCTACGGTTAATTTTTTCGAGAAATAAACGACTCGAAAGCTGACCTTCGAAAAATCCTGAAAAAGCTGGGATCGGCTAAAATTCGTAGAGACCGAACTGTTGCGCCGAGATGGATGAAATTCTCAGATTTGTTACTAGAAGAGTTGCACTTTCAGAATATAAATCACATTTCAATGTACGGTTACTTTTAATGAAAGATAAACGACTCGAAAGCTGACCTTCGAAAAAGCCTGAAAAAGCTGGGTTCAATAAAAATTCGTCAACACCGAACGGTTGCGCCGAGATGGATGAAATTCTCAGATTCATTACTAGAAGTTTTGCTCTTTCAGAATATGTATCACATTTCCATCTACGGTTACTTTTATTGAGATATAAACGATTAGAAAGCTGACCTTCGAAAAATGCCTGGACAAATAAAAAAAAATAGGTGGACAATCATAGGCCTACGATGGACAAACGGACCCTGAAATTTAGATTCAAAAATTTTCATTTGGGGGTGCCAAATTCACACTTTCCAAAATTTTAAAAGATTGATTTCTATGATTCCGTGGGTGAACAAATGAATACAGGCCCGGATCTACGATTTTTTCTGACCGGGGCAAAAATTCATGATGGCGCCCCCCCCCTCCTCTAAGGTTCATAGGAAACATATAATTGCATATTCGTCATCGCGATTTCAACCCGAGATCCATCGAGAAATTTAGATTCAAAAATTTTCATTTGGGGGTGCCAAATTCACACTTTCCAAAATTTTAAAAGATTGATTTCTATGATTCCGTGGGTGGACAAATGAATACAGGCCCGGATCTACGATTTTTTCTGACCGGGGCAAAAATTCATGATGGCGCCCCCCCCCTCCTCTAAGGTTCATAGGAAACATATAATTGCATATTCGTCATCGCGATTTCAACCCGAGATATTTTTTTCACTAATTCGAGGTCGTTGATTACGAATATGCAATTTGATTTTTCCTAAAATGAGTACTTTAGGAAAAAAATATCTCTTATTTTTTTCCCATTGTTCCATTAAAAGTTATTTTTTTCCCACAGTACTCATCTTAGGAAAAATCTAATTGCTTATTCGTAATCTTCGACCACGAATTAGTAGAAAAAATGACTTGGGTTGAAATCGTTCCAAAAATAAAAAAGTTTGTTTTTAGAAGAATGTCGTTTGCAACCCTCGCTCACCTATCGTTTTTACCCGCGCTTTACGAACGAAATTATTCCGAACGAAAATTAATTTTTTCAGCGACATATATCGACCCGGGTCATTTTACTTATTAATTCGAGGTCGTAGATCACGAATATGCAATTTGATTTTTTTTAGGATCAGTATTTTGATATAAATCACTTTAAGTGCAAAATTTCGAAGAAATTGGTCAACTTTGAGGAGGTGTAGCAGCCAGAAAAAAGCACTAGTCATATGCTGATTTTTTTGTGATAGATTGGTTCCTTGCGAATAGAAATAACCACACTCCATTTATCTACCGCTAACAGTTTAGATTTTATAATTTTTTCCGCGAAGGTCCAAAATTTCCGATTTTCCATCGACCACAACTTGAAAACTAAATTTTTGAAAAATATCTGTTTGCATATTCGTGTTCTACGCCCTCGTATTAGTGTACAGTAAGAATTTGGTTTTGATCGGAGACCAAAAATATTTTTCAAAAAATTCATACAGTATGGAAAATTTGAAAAATTTCCGATCTCTACGATTTCCACCAATATTGTTGTATTTACTGAATCGAGGGCGTAGATTATGAATATGCGAACAGAATTTTGCTGAAATGATTAGTTTTTAGTTATGGTCCATAAAAAATCGGAAATTTTGGCCCTTAGTTCCAGATGAAATGGGGATGAGTCGGTAATTCCCCAGGCAAAGAAATTACTGGCTCTATACTTGCGACACATTGTAGACATATCCCATCTTTTAACCTATTTCACCCAAGTGTGGAGGTCATTCCTAGATGACTGAATAATACATATACAGTTAATTGATCCATCCCTCATTGATTTTGAAGATTTTTGGCATAGTGATGGTTTATCATGTTTCCATTCTGAAGTTTCAATTTTAGCTCTAGGAAGTTAATTTTTTCCGAGAAACTAAAAAAAAAAATTCAACCTCTGGTTGATTTTGGCGTCCCCTTAAGCTGACGCCCGGGGCAAGCGCCCCGCTTGCCCCCCCCTAGATCCGGGCATGAAATGAAAAAATTTGGCGGACAAAAGTGGACTTACGTTGAACAAACGATCTATTTCTGGATAAGCCAATTTTGCTCAAAAAATATATAGTACTTTTTTTCTGTCAGATAAAATGATTGAGCGATTGAGGAAACTTTCACAAAATGACTCTAATTCCTAGTGATACCCTCGTGAGTCTCGTTTTCGAGAGTAGCAGTGGTCTCGTAGAAAATTTTGGACAATAAAGGAGTTTTGCTTCCGAATTTGGAAACCTTCGTATCCACCATTTTTCTTGTTTTTTCCAAAACAATATTTCGTAAAATTATATTGTTTTCATCAAAAATTTCATCACAATTATCGAGAGCAGAAATAATCGATCTGCAATAAACTTAACAAGACGAACGCACAATAATTTTTATGGTATGTTCTTAAGTAAACATTGTATCTATCTATCAGCAAATCGAAAATTTAAAGATCTTCGTCAGAATGCACACTGTTCAATTAATAAATTTAAAAGTATTATCACTACTTGTTTCCTGTTAAAATCTCTTTGGTCTCTCAGACATTCTCGACGTATCACCGCCTTCAATGAAGTGTGTAGGTTTTTTTTTAGAAACGTTTGCAATTGGGGAATTGAAATCTCATTCTTCGATAAAAAATGCAAGCAGGAATTAGAAATCAATTTGAGAAAGTTTCCAGAAATAGGTATCTCCGAGGTTATCTCCTATGCCCTCCACTAATACAATTTGTAATGATCAATTTAAGTGTTTTCTCTGAATTTTCGGTTGAAACTTCCAAAATACTGATAGGCAATTCTTGATGGTTTACCTGGAAATTGTGACATGGTTCTTTGAAAATTGCTGAAGGATTATTTCTAATTTGTCCATATCCCTATTGTTATGGAATTTGGTTCAACTGAACAAATTTTGAAAATCACTTAGAGGATTCCTTCCAAGAATTTCGCATTACTTTTTCATTAACGAGAAATATCAAGTAAGTTGAAGCTCTAGCAATTTTATAAAAGCCGAAAGGCCATGAGAATATCCACATTCAGTTTCTACGCTTAGAGCCGCTTCAACTAAGTGTGTTTAACTTTTGAAATATTAGTTTCACCAGTGAATTTCTCATAATGTACACATACGAAGAATACTATGCTATTCAGACTTATATAATGGAACACTTGGAAAGTTTGATTGAAATCCAGTGTTATTCAGCAAATATTCCATTTCAACATTTCATGATATATCATGACAATGAGGAATTGCGATCAAGACAGGTAAATATTTTTTTTTTATTTTAGGAATGTTCTACTTATATTGTTTATATTCTTATTGTATATATCTCGTGAACCACTATTTTCAATTTTCAATTTGCGTATTGGGTAGATGAGTATGTAGATGTACAGAGTGTTCTTACTGAATAAGTGTGATAACCTAGGGGGTGATTCTGCATGAAAATATGGGAGAATTTCACAGTTTGCTGTATAATTGTTATAAATTTTTTATTCAGAATTCCTCCCCACATTTTGAAACTGTAATAAGTACCGCTAGAGTGCCATCTTTCATTGCTTTTTGGATATTGGATTACTTTATTTTTAGTTTCCTCAATCCTGGTACATAAAATAACCCCTAGTTGTTATATAGTATATAGACCATTGGACTACAGTTGTTCTCTCTGCTACATATGAACTTTTTGCCTGGGGATTAAAATTGCTACTTTAGTCTCTGTAGATTAATCATTTACTGTAATCGATTATCCAGTAACAGAATATGAAATTAACTTCTACTTTTCCAAATATTATATTGAAATATTTTTACAGCTTCAAGTGGACTTGCTCATCATCAAATACATGAGCTTAAGGTTTGGCACTAAAAAAAGACGAATTGGTCGAGGATGTTGATATTCCTTCAGCTAGAACAATATTTGAATTGTAAATTAGGGTACTTGTGAGTATAAAAGCTCAGAAATGATGTATGAAAACTCGTGGTGAATTCTTCAAATGTGTTCCAAAAAAAAAAACAGGTCCTTGGGAAACATTCATTCAATATTATTTGTTACAAGTCAAAATGTCTGTTATAACTCATTGATACTTTCATGGCTGCTAGTTCAATTGTAAAAATCTGTAATTTCTTACTTATCAGTCATATTTTTATTGTGCTATTTTCATATCTTGAAGAATGTTTCAATATATATTTTCGTAACTGTTTGAATAGTTTTTTCGAATTGTTTCAAATCAATGATTTTTTATTGGGTGTGTAATTCTCATATGGAATAGTTTTTAAATTGTCTATCCGATTATCCTCTCGTTTAAGAGAAGAGATGTTACATTTGCATTTGAATTATTGATGTACGTACTAGCCATGTATGCATTAGCAAATAAATTGATATAATATAAGCTCGTGTTTTTGAATTACTCTTGACTTTACCCTTCCTATCAATATCATGATTTAATTGATGAAAATCCATAGTTGAATTAAAAACCGGGCCACGCCCCCGGCCCTGGGTACGCCAATGGACCGGACTCTTTTATGTTAGCCACCATGTATAAACCCCATCGTGACCCCCTAAAAAACGACTAACCGGAATTTTTTCAGAATTGACAGACAAATCATATGTCAATGGGGATTTCTGGATAAGCCAATTTTGCTTACAAAAAATATAGTACTTATTTCTGTCAGGTGAAGTGATTGAGCGATTGGGGAAACTTCCACAAAATGACTCAATTCCTAGTGATACCTTCGAGAGTCTCGTTTTCGAGAGTCTGACAATGTTCTCATAGAAAATTTTGTACAATAAAGGCTTCCGAATTTGGAAACTTCCGTATTCATATACTTTTTCTAATTTTCTCCCATTCAATATTTCGTAAAATTAAATTTTTTTTATCAAAAATTTCATCACAATGATCGAGGGCAGAAATAATCGATCCTACTGCAATAAAGTTAACAAGACGAACGCACAATAATTTTCAGGGTATGTTCTTAAGTAAACATTAAGTATCTAACAGCAAATCGAAAATTTAAAAATCTTTGTCAGAAAGCACTCTATTTAATTAATAAATTTAAAAGTATTATCACTACTTGTTTCCTGTTAAAATCTCTTTAGTCTCTCGGATATTCTCGACGTATCACCGCCTTCAATGAAGTGTAAGGTTTTTTTTAGAAACGTTTGCAATTGGGGAATTGGAATCTCATTCTTCGATAAAAAATGCAAGCAGGAATTAATAATCAATTTGAGAAAGTTTCCAGAAATAGGTATCTCCGAGGTTATCTCCTATGCCCTCCACTAATACAATTTGTAATGATCAATTTAAGTGTTTTCTCCGAATTTTCGATTTAAACATCCAAAATACTGATAGCCAATTCTTGATGGTTTACCTGGAAATTGTGACATGGTTCTTTGAAAATTGCTGAAGGATTATTTCTAATTTGTCCATGTCCCTATTGTTATGGAATTTCGTTCAACTAAACAAATTTTGAAAATCACTTAGAGGATTCCTTCCAACAATTTCGCATTACTTTTTCATTAACGAGAAATATCAGGTAGTTTGAAGCTCTAGCAATTTTATAAAAGCCGAAAGGCCATGAGAATATCCTCATTCAGTTTCTACGCTTAGAGCCGCTTCAACTAAGTGTGTTTAACTTTTGAAATATTAGTTTCACCAGTGAATTTCTCATAATGTACACATACGAAGAATACTATGCTATTCAGACTTATATAATGGAACACTTGGAAAGTTTGATTGAAATCCAGTGTTATTCAGCGAATATTCCATTTCAACATTTCATGATATATCATGACAATGAGGAATTGAGATCAAGACAGGTAAATATTTTTTTTTTATTTTAGGAATGTTCTACTTATATTGTTTATATTCTTATTGTATATATCTCGTGAACCACTATTTTCAATTTTCAATTTGCGTATTGGGTAGATGAGTATGTAGATGTACAGAGTGTTCTTACTGAATAAGTGTGATAACCTAGGGGGTGATTCTGCATGAAAATATGGGAGAATTTCACAGTTTGCTGTATAATTGTTATAAATTTTTTATTCAGAATTCCTCCCCACATTTTGAAACTGTAATAAGTACCGCTAGAGTGCCATCTTTCATTGCTTTTTGGATATTGGATTACTTTATTTTTAGTTTCCTCAATCCTGGTACATAAAATAACCCCTAGTTGTTATATAGTATATAGACCATTGGACTACAGTTGTTCTCTCTGCTACATATGAACTTTTTGCCTGGGGATTAAAATTGCTACTTTAGTCTCTGTAGATTAATCATTTACTGTAATCGATTATCCAGTAACAGAATATGAAATTAACTTCTACTTTTCCAAATATTATATTGAAATATTTTTACAGCTTCAAGTGGACTTGCTCATCATCAAATACATGAGCTTAAGGTTTGGCACTAAAAAAAGACGAATTGGTCGAGGATGTTGATATTCCTTCAGCTAGAACAATATTTGAATTGTAAATTAGGGTACTTGTGAGTATAAAAGCTCAGAAATGATGTATGAAAACTCGTGGTGAATTCTTCAAATGTGTTCCAAAAAAAAAAACAGGTCCTTGGGAAACATTCATTCAATATTATTTGTTACAAGTCAAAATGTCTGTTATAACTCATTGATACTTTCATGGCTGCTAGTTCAATTGTAAAAATCTGTAATTTCTTACTTATCAGTCATATTTTTATTGTGCTATTTTCATATCTTGAAGAATGTTTCAATATATATTTTCGTAACTGTTTGAATAGTTTTTTCGAATTGTTTCAAATCAATGATTTTTTATTGGGTGTGTAATTCTCATATGGAATAGTTTTCAAATTGTCTATCCGATTATCCTCTCGTTTAAGAGAAGAGATGTTACATTTGCATTTGAATTATTGATGTACGTACTAGCCATGTATGCATTAGCAAATAAATTGATATAATATAAGCTCGTGTTTTTGAATTACTCTTGACTTTACCCTTCCTATCAATATCATGATTTAATTGATGAAAATCCATAGTTGAATTAAAAACCGGGCCACGCCCCCGGCCCTGGGTACGCCAATGGACCGGACTCTTTTATGTTAGCCACCATGTATAAACCCCATCGTGACCCCCTAAAAAACGACTAACCGGAATTTTTTCAGAATTGACAGACAAATCATATGTCAATGGGGATTTCTGGATAAGCCAATTTTGCTTACAAAAAATATAGTACTTATTTCTGTCAGGTGAAGTGATTGAGCGATTGGGGAAACTTCCACAAAATGACTCAATTCCTAGTGATACCTTCGAGAGTCTCGTTTTCGAGAGTCTGACAATGTTCTCATAGAAAATTTTGTACAATAAAGGCTTCCGAATTTGGAAACCTCCGTATTCATATACTTTTTCTAATTTTCTCCCATTCAATATTTCGTAAAATTAAATTTTTTTTATCAAAAATTTCATCACAATGATCGAGGGCAGAAATAATCGATCCTACTGCAATAAAGTTAACAAGACGAACGCACAATAATTTTCAGGGTATGTTCTTAAGTAAACATTAAGTATCTAACAGCAAATCGAAAATTTAAAAATCTTTGTCAGAAAGCACTCTATTTAATTAATAAATTTAAAAGTATTATCACCACTTGTTTCCTGTTAAAATCTCTTTGGTCTCTCGGACATTCTCGACGTATCACCGCCTTCAATGAAGTGTAAGGTTTTTTTTAGAAACGTTTGCAATTGGGGAATTGAAATCTCATTCTTCGATAAAAAATGCAAGCAGGAATTAATAATCAATTTGAGAAAGTTTCCAGAAATAGGTATCTCCGAGGTTATCTCCTATGCCCTCCACTAATACAATTTGTAATGATCAATTTAAGTGTTTTCTCCGAATTTTCGGTTGAAACATCCAAAATACTGATAGCCAATTCTTGATGGTTTATTTGGAAATTGTGACATGGTTCTTTGAAAATTGCTGAAGGATTATTTCTAATTTGTCCATGTCCCTATTGTTATGGAATTTCGTTCAACTAAACGAATTTTGAAAATCACTTAGAGGATTCCTTCCAACAATTTCGCATTACTTTTTCATTAACGAGAAATATCAGGTAGTTTGAAGCTCTAGCAATTTTATAAAAGCCGAAAGGCCATGAGAATATCCTCATTCAGTTTCTACGCTTAGAGCCGCTTCAACTAAGTGTGTTTAACTTTTGAAATATTAGTTTCACCAGTGAATTTCTCATAATGTACACATACGAAGAATACTATGCTATTCAGACTTATATAATGGAACACTTGGAAAGTTTGATTGAAATCCAGTGTTATTCAGCGAATATTCCATTTCAACATTTCATGATATATCATGACAATGAGGAATTGAGATCAAGACAGGTAAATATATTTTTTTTATTTTAGGAATGTTCTACTTATATTGTTTATATTCTTATTGTATATATCTCGTGAGCCACTATTTTCAATTTGCGTATTGGGTAGATGAGTATGTAGATGTACAGAGTGTTCTTACTGAATAAGTGTGATAACCTAGGGGGTGATTCTGCATGAAAATATGGGAGAATTTGACAGTTTGCTGTATAATTGTTATAAATTTTTTATTCAGAATTCCTTCCCACATTTTGAAACTGTTATAAGTACCGCTAGAGTGCCATCTTTCATTGCTTTTTGGATATTGGATTACTTTATTTTTAGTTTTCTCAATCCTGGAACATAAAATAATACCTAGTTGTTATATAGTATATAGACCATTGGACTACAGTTGTTCTCTCTGCTACATATGAACTTTTTGCCTGGGGATTAAAATTGCTACTTTAGTCTCTGTAGATTAATAATTTACTGTAATCGATTATCCAGTAACAGAATATGAAATTAACTTCTACTTTTCCAAATATTATATTGAAATATTTTTACAGCTTCAAGTGGACTTGCTCATCATCAAATACATGGGCTTAAGGTTTGGCTTTAAAAAAAGACGAATTGGTCGAGGATGTTGATATTCCTTCAGATAGAACAATATTTGAATTGTAAATTAGGGTACTTGTGAGTATAAAAGCTCAGAAATGATGTATGAAGACTTGTGGTGAATTCTTCAAATGTGTTCAAAAAAAAAACAGGTCCTTGGGAAACATTCATTCAATATTATTTGTTACAAGTCAAAATGTCTGTTATAACTCATTGATTCTTTCATGGCTGCTAGTTCAATTGTAAAAATCTGTAATTTCTTACTTAGCAGTCATATTTTTATTGTGCTATTTTCATATCTTGAAGAATGTTTCAATATATATTTTCGTAACTGTTTGAATAGTTTTTTCGAATTGTTTCAAATCAATGATTTTTTATTGGGTGTGTAATTCTCATATGGAAATTGTTTTCAAATTGTCTATCCGATTATCCTTTCGTTTAAGAGAAGAGATGTTACATTTGCATTTGAATTATTGATGTACGTACTAGCCATGTATGCATTAGCAAATAAATTGATATAATAATATCTCGTGTTTTTGAATTACTCTTAACTTTACCCTTCCTATCAATATCATGATTTAATTGATGAAAATCCATAGTTGAATTAAAAACCGGGCCACGCCCCCGGCCCTGGGTACGCCAATGGACCGGACTCTTTTATGTTAGCCACCATGTATAAACCCCATCGTGACCCCCTTAAAAACGACTAACCGGAATTTTTTCAGAATTGACAGACAGATCATATGTCAATGGGGATTTCTGGATAAGCCAATTTTGCTTACAAAAAATATAGTACTTATTTCTGTCAGGTGAAGTGATTGAGCGATTGGGGAAACTTCCACAAAATGACTCAATTCCTAGTGATACCTTCGAGAGTCTCGTTTTCGAGAGTCTGACAATGTTCTCATAGAAAATTTTGTACAATAAAGGCTTCCGAATTTGGAAACCTCCGTATTCATATACTTTTTCTAATTTTCTCCCATTCAATATTTCGTAAAATTAAATTTTTTTTATCAAAAATTTCATCACAATGATCGAGGGCAGAAATAATCGATCCTACTGCAATAAAGTTAACAAGACGAACGCACAATAATTTTCAGGGTATGTTCTTAAGTAAACATTAAGTATCTAACAGCAAATCGAAAATTTAAAAATCTTTGTCAGAAAGCACTCTATTTAATTAATAAATTTAAAAGTATTATCACTACTTGTTTCCTGTTAAAATCTCTTTGGTCTCTCGGACATTCTCGACGTATCACCGCCTTCAATGAAGTGTAAGGTTTTTTTTAGAAACGTTTGCAATTGGGGAATTGGAATCTCATTCTTCGATAAAAAATGCAAGCAGGAATTAATAATCAATTTGAGAAAGTTTCCAGAAATAGGTATCTCCGAGGTTATCTCCTATGCCCTCCACTAATACAATTTGTAATGATCAATTTAAGTGTTTTCTCCGAATTTTCGGTTGAAACATCCAAAATACTGATAGCCAATTCTTGATGGTTTATTTGGAAATTGTGACATGGTTCTTTGAAAATTGCTGAAGGATTATTTCTAATTTGTCCATGTCCCTATTGTTATGGAATTTCGTTCAACTAAACGAATTTTGAAAATCACTTAGAGGATTCCTTCCAACAATTTCGCATTACTTTTTCATTAACGAGAAATATCAGGTAGTTTGAAGCTCTAGCAATTTTATAAAAGCCGAAAGGCCATGAGAATATCCTCATTCAGTTTCTACGCTTAGAGCCGCTTCAACTAAGTGTGTTTAACTTTTGAAATATTAGTTTCACCAGTGAATTTCTCATAATGTACACATACGAAGAATACTATGCTATTCAGACTTATATAATGGAACACTTGGAAAGTTTGATTGAAATCCAGTGTTATTCAGCGAATATTCCATTTCAACATTTCATGATATATCATGACAATGAGGAATTGAGATCAAGACAGGTAAATATTTTTTTTTTATTTTAGGAATGTTCTACTTATATTGTTTATATTCTTATTGTATATATCTCGTGAACCACTATTTTCAATTTTCAATTTGCGTATTGGGTAGATGAGTATGTAGATGTACAGAGTGTTCTTACTGAATAAGTGTGATAACCTAGGGGGTGATTCTGCATGAAAATATGGGAGAATTTGACAGTTTGCTGTATAATTGTTATAAATTTTTTATTCAGAATTCCTTCCCACATTTTGAAACTGTTATAAGTACCGCTAGAGTGCCATCTTTCATTGCTTTTTGGATATTGGATTACTTTATTTTTAGTTTTCTCAATCCTGGAACATAAAATAATACCTAGTTGTTATATAGTATATAGACCATTGGACTACAGTTGTTCTCTCTGCTACATATGAACTTTTTGCCTGGGGATTAAAATTGCTACTTTAGTCTCTGTAGATTAATAATTTACTGTAATCGATTATCCAGTAACAGAATATGAAATTAACTTCTACTTTTCCAAATATTATATTGAAATATTTTTACAGCTTCAAGTGGACTTGCTCATCATCAAATACATGGGCTTAAGGTTTGGCTTTAAAAAAAGACGAATTGGTCGAGGATGTTGATATTCCTTCAGATAGAACAATATTTGAATTGTAAATTAGGGTACTTGTGAGTATAAAAGCTCAGAAATGATGTATGAAGACTTGTGGTGAATTCTTCAAATGTGTTCAAAAAAAAAACAGGTCCTTGGGAAACATTCATTCAATATTATTTGTTACAAGTCAAAATGTCTGTTATAACTCATTGATTCTTTCATGGCTGCTAGTTCAATTGTAAAAATCTGTAATTTCTTACTTAGCAGTCATATTTTTATTGTGCTATTTTCATATCTTGAAGAATGTTTCAATATATATTTTCGTAACTCTTTGAATAGTTTTTTCGAATTGTTTCAAATCAATGATTTTTTATTGGGTGTGTAATTCTCATATGGAAATTGTTTTCAAATTGTCTATCCGATTATCCTTTCGTTTAAGAGAAGAGATGTTACATTTGCATTTGAATTATTGATGTACGTACTAGCCATGTATGCATTAGCAAATAAATTGATATAATAATATCTCGTGTTTTTGAATTACTCTTAACTTTACCCTTCCTATCAATATCATGATTTAATTGATGAAAATCCATAGTTGAATTAAAAACCGGGCCACGCCCCCGGCCTTGGGTACGCCAATGGACCGGACTCTTTTATGTTAGCCACCATGTATAAACCCCATCGTGACCCCCTTAAAAACGACTAACCGGAATTTTTTCAGAATTGACAGACAGATCATATGTCAATGGGGATTTCTGGATAAGCCAATTTTGCTTACAAAAAATATAGTACTTATTTCTGTCAGGTGAAGTGATTGAGCGATTGGGGAAACTTCCACAAAATGACTCAATTCCTAGTGATACCTTCGAGAGTCTCGTTTTCGAGAGTCTGACAATGTTCTCATAGAAAATTTTGTACAATAAAGGCTTCCGAATTTGGAAACCTCCGTATTCATATACTTTTTCTAATTTTCTCCCATTCAATATTTCGTAAAATTAAATTTTTTTTATCAAAAATTTCATCACAATGATCGAGGGCAGAAATAATCGATCCTACTGCAATAAAGTTAACAAGACGAACGCACAATAATTTTCAGGGTATGTTCTTAAGTAAACATTAAGTATCTAACAGCAAATCGAAAATTTAAAAATCTTTGTCAGAAGGCACTCTATTTAATTAATAAATTTAAAAGTATTATCACTACTTGTTTCCTGTTAAAATCTCTTTGGTCTCTCGGACATTCTCGACGTATCACCGCCTTCAATGAAGTGTAAGGTTTTTTTTAGAAACGTTTGCAATTGGGGAATTGAAATCTCATTCTTCGATAAAAAATGCAAGCAGGAATTAATAATCAATTTGAGAAAGTTTCCAGAAATAGGTATCTCCGAGGTTATCTCCTATGCCCTCCACTAATACAATTTGTAATGATCAATTTAAGTGTTTTCTCCGAATTTTCGGTTGAAACATCCAAAATACTGATAGCCAATTCTTGATGGTTTACCTGGAAATTGTGACATGGTTCTTTGAAAATTGCTGAAGGATTATTTCTAATTTGTCCATGTCCCTATTGTTATGGAATTTCGTTCAACTAAACAAATTTTGAAAATCACTTAGAGGATTCCTTCCAACAATTTCGCATTACTTTTTCATTAACGAGAAATATCAGGTAGTTTGAAGCTCTAGCAATTTTATAAAAGCCGAAAGGCCATGAGAATATCCTCATTCAGTTTCTACGCTTAGAGCCGCTTCAACTAAGTGTGTTTAACTTTTGAAATATTAGTTTCACCAGTGAATTTCTCATAATGTACACATACGAAGAATACTATGCTATTCAGACTTATATAATGGAACACTTGGAAAGTTTGATTGAAATCCAGTGTTATTCAGCGAATATTCCATTTCAACATTTCATGATATATCATGACAATGAGGAATTGAGATCAAGACAGGTAAATATATTTTTTTTATTTTAGGAATGTTCTACTTATATTGTTTATATTCTTATTGTATATATCTCGTGAGCCACTATTTTCAATTTGCGTATTGGGTAGATGAGTATGTAGATGTACAGAGTGTTCTTACTGAATAAGTGTGATAACCTAGGGGGTGATTCTGCATGAAAATATGGGAGACTTTGACAGTTTGCTGTATAATTGTTATAAATTTTTTATTCAGAATTCCTTCCCACATTTTGAAACTGTAATAAGTACCGCTAGAGTGCCATCTTTCATTGCTTTTTGGATATTGGATTACTTTATTTTTAGTTTTCTCAATCCTGGAACATAAAATAATACCTAGTTGTTATATAGTATATAGACCATTGGACTACAGTTGTTCTCTCTGCTACATATGAACTTTTTGCCTGGGGATTAAAATTGCTACTTTAGTCTCTGTAGATTAATAATTTACTGTAATCGATTATCCAGTAACAGAATATGAAATTAACTTCTACTTTTCCAAATATTATATTGAAATATTTTTACAGCTTCAAGTGGACTTGCTCATCATCAAATACATGGGCTTAAGGTTTGGCTTTAAAAAAAGACGAATTGGTCGAGGATGTTGATATTCCTTCAGATAGAACAATATTTGAATTGTAAATTAGGGTACTTGTGAGTATAAAAGCTCAGAAATGATGTATGAAGACTTGTGGTGAATTCTTCAAATGTGTTCAAAAAAAAAAACAGGTCCTTGGGAAACATTCATTCAATATTATTTGTTACAAGTCAAAATGTCTGTTATAACTTATTGATTCTTTCATGGCTGCTAGTTCAATTGTAAAAATCTGTAATTTCTTACTTAGTAGTCATATTTTTATTGTGCTATTTTCATATCTTGAAGAATGTTTCAATATATATTTTCGTAACTGTTTGAATAGTTTTTTCGAATTGTTTCAAATCAATGATTTTTTATTGGGTGTGTAATTCTCATATGGAAATTGTTTTCAAATTGTCTATCCGATTATCCTTTCGTTTAAGAGAAGAGATGTTACATTTGCATTTGAATTATTGATGTACGTACTAGCCATGTATGCATTAGCAAATAAATTGATATAATAATATCTCGTGTTTTTGAATTACTCTTAACTTTACCCTTCCTATCAATATCATGATTTAATTGATGAAAATCCATAGTTGAATTAAAAACCGGGCCACGCCCCCGGCCCTGGGTACGCCAATGGACCGGACTCTTTTATGTTAGCCACCATGTATAAACCCCATCGTGACCCCCTAAAAAACGACTAACCGGAATTTTTTCAGAATTGACAGACATATCATATGTCAATGGGGATTTCTGGATAAGCCAATTTTGCTTACAAAAAATATAGTACTTATTTCTGTCAGGTGAAGTGATTGAGCGATTGGGGAAACTTCCACAAAATGACTCTATTCCTAGTGATACCTTCGAGAGTCTCGTTTTCGAGAGTCTGACAATGTTCTCATAGAAAATTTTGTACAATAAAGGCTTCCGAATTTGGAAACCTCCGTATTCATATACTTTTTCTAATTTTCTCCCATTCAATATTTCGTAAAATTAAATTTTTTTTATCAAAAATTTCATCACAATGATCGAGGGCAGAAATAATCGATCCTACTGCAATAAAGTTAACAAGACGAACGCACAATAATTTTCAGGGTATGTTCTTAAGTAAACATTAAGTATCTAACAGCAAATCGAAAATTTAAAAATCTTTGTCAGAAAGCACTCTATTTAATTAATAAATTTAAAAGTATTATCACTACTTGTTTCCTGTTAAAATCTCTTTGGTCTCTCGGACATTCTCGACGTATCACCGCCTTCAATGAAGTGTAAGGTTTTTTTTAGAAACGTTTGCAATTGGGGAATTGAAATCTCATTCTTCGATAAAAAATGCAAGCAGGAATTAATAATCAATTTGAGAAAGTTTCCAGAAATAGGTATCTCCGAGGTTATCTCCTATGCCCTCCACTAATACAATTTGTAATGATCAATTTAAGTGTTTTCTCCGAATTTTCGGTTGAAACATCCAAAATACTGATAGCCAATTCTTGATGGTTTACCTGGAAATTGTGACATGGTTCTTTGAAAATTGCTGAAGGATTATTTCTAATTTGTCCATGTCCCTATTGTTATGGAATTTCGTTCAACTAAACGAATTTTGAAAATCACTTAGAGGATTCCTTCCAAGAATTTCGCATTACTTTTTCATTAACGAGAAATATCAGGTAGTTTGAAGCTCTAGCAATTTTATAAAAGCCGAAAGGCCATGAGAATATCCTCATTCAGTTTCTACGCTTAGAGCCGCTTCAACTAAGTGTGTTTAACTTTTGAAATATTAGTTTCACCAGTGAATTTCTCATAATGTACACATACGAAGAATACTATGCTATTCAGACTTATATAATGGAACACTTGGAAAGTTTGATTTAAATCCAGTGTTATTCAGCGAATATTCCATTTCAACATTTCATGATATATCATGAAAATGAGGAATTGAGATCAAGACAGGTAAATATTTTTTTTTATTTTAGGAATGTTCTACTTATATTGTTTATATTCTTATTGTATATATCTCGTGAGCCACTATTTTCAATTTGCGTATTGGGTAGATGAGTATGTAGATGTACAGAGTGTTCTTACTGAATAAGTGTGATAACCTAGGGGGTGATTCTGCATGAAAATATGGGAGAATTTGACAGTTTGCTGTATAATTGTTATAAATTTTTTATTCAGAATTCCTTCCCACATTTTGAAACTGTAATAAGTACCGCTAGAGTGCCATCTTTCATTGCTTTTTGGATATTGGATTACTTTATTTTTAGTTTTCTCAATCCTGGAACATAAAATAATACCTAGTTGTTATATAGTATATAGACCATTGGACTACAGTTGTTCTCTCTGCTACATATGAACTTTTTGCCTGGGGATTAAAATTGCTACTTTAGTCTCTGTAGATTAATAATTTACTGTAATCGATTATCCAGTAACAGAATATGAAATTAACTTCTACTTTTCCAAATATTATATTGAAATATTTTTACAGCTTCAAGTGGACTTGCTCATCATCAAATACATGGGCTTAAGGTTTGGCTTTAAAAAAAGACGAATTGGTCGAGGATGTTGATATTCCTTCAGATAGAACAATATTTGAATTGTAAATTAGGGTACTTGTGAGTATAAAAGCTCAGAAATGATGTATGAAGACTTGTGGTGAATTCTTCAAACGTGTTAAAAAAAAAAACAGGTCCTTGGGAAACATTCATTCAATATTATTTGTTACAAGTCAAAATGTCTGTTATAACTCATTGATTCTTTCATGGCTGCTAGTTCAATTGTAAAAATCTGTAATTTCTTACTTAGCAGTCATATTTTTATTGTGCTATTTTCATATCTTGAAGAATGTTTCAATATATATTTTCGTAACTGTTTGAATAGTTTTTTCGAATTGTTTCAAATCAATGATTTTTTATTGGGTGTGTAATTCTCATATGGAAATTGTTTTCAAATTGTCTATCCGATTATCCTTTCGTTTAAGAGAAGAGATGTTACATTTGCATTTGAATTATTGATGTACGTACTAGCCATGTATGCATTAGCAAATAAATTGATATAATAATATCTCGTGTTTTTGAATTACTCTTAACTTTACCCTTCCTATCAATATCATGATTTAATTGATGAAAATCCATAGTTGAATTAAAAACCGGGCCACGCCCCCGGCCCTGGGTACGCCAATGGACCGGACTCTTTTATGTTTGCCACCATGTATAAATCCCATCGTGACCCCCTAAAAAACGACTAACCGGAATTTTTTCAGAATTGACAGACAAATCATATGTCAATGGGGATTTCTGGATAAGCCAATTTTGCTTACAAAAAATATAGTACTTATTTCTGTCAGGTGAAGTGATTGAGCGATTGGGGAAACTTCCACAAAATGACTCAATTCCTAGTGATACCTTCGAGAGTCTCGTTTTCGAGAGTCTGACAATGTTCTCATAGAAAATTTTGTACAATAAAGGCTTCCGAATTTGGAAACCTCCGTATTCATATACTTTTTCTAATTTTCTCCCATTCAATATTTCGTAAAATTAAATTTTTTTATCAAAAATTTCATCACAATGATCGAGGGCAGAAATAATCGATCCTACTGCAATAAAGTTAACAAGACGAACAACGCACAATAATTTTCAGGGTATGTTCTTAAGTAAACATTAAGTATCTAACAGCAAATCGAAAATTTAAAAATCTTTGTCAGAAAGCACTCTATTTAATTAATAAATTTAAAAGTATTATCACTACTTGTTTCCTGTTAAAATCTCTTTGGTCTCTCGGACATTCTCGACGTATCACCGCCTTCAATGAAGTGTAAGGTTTTTTTTAGAAACGTTTGCAATTGGGGAATTGAAATCTCATTCTTCGATAAAAAATGCAAGCAGGAATTAATAATCAATTTGAGAAAGTTTCCAGAAATAGGTATCTCCGAGGTTATCTCCTATGCCCTCCACTAATACAATTTGTAATGATCAATTTAAGTGTTTTCTCCGAATTTTCGGTTGAAACATCCAAAATACTGATAGCCAATTCTTGATGGTTCACCTGGAAATTGTGACATGGTTCTTTGAAAATTGCTGAAGGATTATTTCTAATTTGTCCATGTCCCTATTGTTATGGAATTTCGTTCAACTAAACGAATTTTGAAAATCACTTAGAGGATTCCTTCCAAGAATTTCGCATTACTTTTTCATTAACGAGAAATATCAGGTAGTTTGAAGCTCTAGCAATTTTATAAAAGCCGAAAGGCCATGAGAATATCCTCATTCAGTTTCTACGCTTAGAGCCGCTTCAACTAAGTGCATGTGTTTAACTTTTGAAATATTAGTTTCACCAGTGAATTTCTCATAATGTACACATACGAAGAATACTATGCTATTCAGACTTATATAATGGAACACTTGGAAAGTTTGATTGAAATCCAGTGTTATTCAGCGAATATTCCATTTCAACATTTCATGATATATCATGACAATGAGGAATTGAGATCAAGACAGGTAAATATTTTTTTTTTATTTTAGGAATGTTCTACTTATATTGTTTATATTCTTATTGTATATATCTCGTGAGCCACTATTTTCAATTTGCGTATTGGGTAGATGAGTATGTAGATGTACAGAGTGTTCTTACTGAATAAGTGTGATAACCTAGGGGGTGATTCTGCATGAAAATATGGGAGAATTTGACAGTTTGCTGTATAATTGTTATAAATTTTTTATTCAGAATTCCTTCCCACATTTTGAAACTGTAATAAGTACCGCTAGAGTGCCATCTTTCATTGCTTTTTGGATATTGGATTACTTTATTTTTAGTTTTCTCAATCCTGGAACATAAAATAATACCTAGTCGTTATATAGTATATAGACCATTGGACTACAGTTGTTCTCTCTGCTACATATGAACTTTTTGCCTGGGGATTAAAATTGCTACTTTAGTCTCTGTAGATTAATAATTTACTGTAATCGATTATCCAGTAACAGAATATGAAATTAACTTCTACTTTTCCAAATATTATATTGAAATATTTTTACAGCTTCAAGTGGACTTGCTCATCATCAAATACATGGGCTTAAGGTTTGGCTTTAAAAAAAGACGAATTGGTCGAGGATGTTGATATTCCTTCAGATAGAACAATATTTGAATTGTAAATCAGGGTACTTGTGAGTATAAAAGCTCAGAAATGATGTATGAAGACTTGTGGTGAATTCTTCAAATGTGTTCAAAAAAAAAAACAGGTCCTTGGGAAACATTCATTCAATATTATTTGTTACAAGTCAAAATGTCTGTTATAACTTATTGATTCTTTCATGGCTGCTAGTTCAATTGTAAAAATCTGTAATTTCTTACTTAGCAGTCATATTTTTATTGTGCTATTTTCATATCTTGAAGAATGTTTCAATATATATTTTCGTAACTGTTTGAATAGTTTTTTCGAATTGTTTCAAATCAATGATTTTTTATTGGGTGTGTAATTCTCATATGGAAATTGTTTTCAAATTGTCTATCCGATTATCCTTTCGTTTAAGAGAAGAGATGTTACATTTGCATTTGAATTATTGATGTACGTACTAGCCATGTATGCATTAGCAAATAAATTGATATAATAATATCTCGTGTTTTTGAATTACTCTTAACTTTACCCTTCCTATCAATATCATGATTTATTTGATGAAAATCCATAGTTGAATTAAAAACCGGGCCACGCCCCCGGCCCTGGGTACGCCAATGGACCGGACTCTTTTATGTTAGCCACCATGTATAAACCCCATCGTGACCCCCTTAAAAACGACTAACCGGAATTTTTTCAGAATTGACAGACAGATCATATGTCAATGGGGATTTCTGGATAAGCCAATTTTGCTTACAAAAAATATAGTACTTATTTCTGTCAGGTGAAGTGATTGAGCGATTGGGGAAACTTCCACAAAATGACTCAATTCCTAGTGATACCTTCGAGAGTCTCGTTTTCGAGAGTCTGACAATGTTCTCATAGAAAATTTTGTACAATAAAGGCTTCCGAATTTGGAAACCTCCGTATTCATATACTTTTTCTAATTTTCTCCCATTCAATATTTCGTAAAATTAAATTTTTTTTATCAAAAATTTCATCACAATGATCGAGGGCAGAAATAATCGATCCTACTGCAATAAAGTTAACAAGACGAACGCACAATAATTTTCAGGGTATGTTCTTAAGTAAACATTAAGTATCTAACAGCAAATCGAAAATTTAAAAATCTTTGTCAGAAAGCACTCTATTTAATTAATAAATTTAAAAGTATTATCACTACTTGTTTCCTGTTAAAATCTCTTTGGTCTCTCGGACATTCTCGACGTATCACCGCCTTCAATGAAGTGTAAGGTTTTTTTTAGAAACGTTTGCAATTGGGGAATTGAAATCTCATTCTTCGATAAAAAATGCAAGCAGGAATTAATAATCAATTTGAGAAAGTTTCCAGATATAGGTATCTCCGAGGTTATCTCCTATGCCCTCCACTAATACAATTTGTAATGATCAATTTAAGTGTTTTCTCCGAATTTTCGGTTGAAACATCCAAAATACTGATAGCCAATTCTTGATGGTTTACCTGGAAATTGTGACATGGTTCTTTGAAAATTGCTGAAGGATTATTTCTAATTTGTCCATGTCCCTATTGTTATGGAATTTCGTTCAACTAAACGAATTTTGAAAATCACTTAGAGGATTCCTTCCAAGAATTTCGCATTACTTTTTCATTAACGAGAAATATCACGTAGTTTGAAGCTCTAGCAATTTTATAAAAGCCGAAAGGCCATGAGAATATCCTCATTCAGTTTCTACGCTTAGAGCCGCTTCAACTAAGTGTGTTTAACTTTTGAAATATTAGTTTCACCAGTGAATTTCTCATAATGTACACATACGAAGAATACTATGCTATTCAGACTTATATAATGGAACACTTGGAAAGTTTGATTGAAATCCAGTGTTATTCAGCGAATATTCCATTTCAACATTTCATGATATATCATGACAATGAGGAATTGAGATCAAGACAGGTAAATATTTTTTTTTTTATTTTAGGAATGTTCTACTTATATTGTTTATATTCTTATTGTATATATCTCGTGAGCCACTATTTTCAATTTGCGTATTGGGTAGATGAGTATGTAGATGTACAGAGTGTTCTTACTGAATAAGTGTGATAACCTAGGGGGTGATTCTGCATGAAAATATGGGAGAATTTGACAGTTTGCTGTATAATTGTTATAAATTTTTTATTCAGAATTCCTTCCCACATTTTGAAACTGTAATAAGTACCGCTAGAGTGCCATCTTTCATTGCTTTTTGGATATTGGATTACTTTATCTTTAGTTTTCTCAATCCTGGATCATAAAATAATACCTAGTTGTTATATAGTATATAGACCATTGGACTACAGTTGTTCTCTCTGCTACATATGAACTTTTTGCCTGGGGATTAAAATTGCTACTTTAGTCTCTGTAGATTAATAATTTACTGTAATCGATTATCCAGTAACAGAATATGAAATTAACTTCTACTTTTCCAAATATTATATTGAAATATTTTTACAGCTTCAAGTGGACTTGCTCATCATCAAATACATGGGCTTAAGGTTTGGCTTTAAAAAAAGACGAATTGGTCGAGGATGTTGATATTCCTTCAGATAGAACAATATTTGAATTGTAAATCAGGGTACTTGTGAGTATAAAAGCTCAGAAATGATGTATGAAGACTTGTGGTGAATTCTTCAAATGTGTTAAAAAAAAAAACAGGTCCTTGGGAAACATTCATTCAATATTATTTGTTACAAGTCAAAATGTCTGTTATAACTCATTGATTCTTTCATGGCTGCTAGTTCAATTGTAAAAATCTGTAATTTCTTACTTAGCAGTCATATTTTTATTGTGCTATTTTCATATCTTGAAGAATGTTTCAATATATATTTTCGTAACTGTTTGAATAGTTTTTTCGAATTGTTTCAAATCAATGATTTTTTATTGGGTGTGTAATTCTCATATGGAAATTGTTTTCAAATTGTCTATCCGATTATCCTTTCGTTTAAGAGAAGAGATGTTACATTTGCATTTGAATTATTGATGTACGTACTAGCCATGTATGCATTAGCAAATAAATTGATATAATAATATCTCGTGTTTTTGAATTACTCTTAACTTTACCCTTCCTATCAATATCATGATTTAATTGATGAAAATCCATAGTTGAATTAAAAACCGGGCCACGCCCCCGGCCCTGGGTGGTACGCCAATGGACCGGACTCTTTTATGTTAGCCACCATGTATAAACCCCATCGTGACCCCCTTAAAAACGACTAACCGGAATTTTTTCAGAATTGACAGACAGATCATATGTCAATGGGGATTTCTGGATAAGCCAATTTTGCTTACAAAAAATATAGTACTTATTTCTGTCAGGTGAAGTGATTGAGCGATTGGGGAAACTTCCACAAAATGACTCAATTCCTAGTGATACCTTCGAGAGTCTCGTTTTCGAGAGTCTGACAATGTTCTCATAGAAAATTTTGTACAATAAAGGCTTCCGAATTTGGAAACCTCCGTATTCATATACTTTTTCTAATTTTCTCCCATTCAATATTTCGTAAAATTAAATTTTTTTTATCAAAAATTTCATCACAATGATCGAGGGCAGAAATAATCGATCCTACTGCAATAAAGTTAACAAGACGAACGCACAATAATTTTCAGGGTATGTTCTTAAGTAAACATTAAGTATCTAACAGCAAATCGAAAATTTAAAAATCTTTGTCAGAAAGCACTCTATTTAATTAATAAATTTAAAAGTATTATCACTACTTGTTTCCTGTTAAAATCTCTTTGGTCTCTCGGACAATCTCGACGTATCACCGCCTTCAATGAAGTGTAAGGTTTTTTTTAGAAACGTTTGCAATTGGGGAATTGAAATCTCATTCTTCGATAAAAAATGCAAGCAGGAATTAATAATCAATTTGAGAAAGTTTCCAGAAATAGGTATCTCCGAGGTTATCTCCTATGCCCTCCACTAATACAATTTGTAATGATCAATTTAAGTGTTTTCTCCGAATTTTCGGTTGAAACATCCAAAATACTGATAGCCAATTCTTGATGGTTTACCTGGAAATTGTGACATGGTTCTTTGAAAATTGCTGAAGGATTATTTCTAATTTGTCCATGTCCCTATTGTTATGGAATTTCGTTCAACTAAACGAATTTTGAAAATCACTTAGAGGATTCCTTCCAATAATTTCGCATTACTTTTTCATTAACGAGAAATATCAGGTAGTTTGAAGCTCTAGCAATTTTATAAAAGCCGAAAGGCCATGAGAATATCCTCATTCAGTTTCTACGCTTAGAGCCGCTTCAACTAAGTGTGTTTAACTTTTGAAATATTAGTTTCACCAGTGAATTTCTCATAATGTACACATACGAAGAATACTATGCTATTCAGACTTATATAATGGAACACTTGGAAAGTTTGATTGAAATCCAGTGTTATTCAGCGAATATTCCATTTCAACATTTCATGATATATCATGACAATGAGGAATTGAGATCAAGACAGGTAAATATTTTTTTTTTATTTTAGGAATGTTCTACTTATATTGTTTATATTCTTATTGTATAAATCTCGTGAGCCACTATTTTCAATTTGCGTATTGGGTAGATGAGTATGTAGATGTACAGAGTGTTCTTACTGAATAAGTGTGATAACCTAGGGGGTGATTCTGCATGAAAATATGGGAGAATTTGACAGTTTGCTGTATAATTGTTATAAATTTTTTATTCAGAATTCCTTCCCACATTTTGAAACTGTAATAAGTACCGCTAGAGTGCCATCTTTCATTGCTTTTTGGATATTGGATTACTTTATTTTTAGTTTTCTCAATCCTGGAACATAAAATAATACCTTGTTGTTATATAGTATATAGACCATTGGACTACAGTTGTTCTCTCTGCTACATATGAACTTTTTGCCTGGGGATTAAAATTGCTACTTTACTCTCTGTAGATTAATAATTTACTGAAATCGATTATCCAGTAACAGAATATGAAATCAACTTCTACTTTTCCAAATATTATATTGAAATATTTTTACAGCTTCAAGTGGACTTGCTCATCATCAAATACATGGGCTTAAGGTTTGGCTTTAAAAAAAGACGGATTGGTCGAGGATGTTGATATTCCTTCAGATAGAACAATATTTGAATTGTAAATTAGGGTACTTGTGAGTATAAAAGCTCAGAAATGATGTATGAAGACTTGTGGTGAATTCTTCAAATGTGTTAAAAAAAAAAACAGGTCCTTGGGAAACATTCATTCAATATTATTTGTTACAAGTCAAAATGTCTGTTATAACTCATTGATTCTTTCATGGCTGCTAGTTCAATTGTAAAAATCTGTAATTTCTTACTTATCAGTCATATTTTTATTGTGCTATTTTCATATCTTAAAGAATGTTTCAATATATATTTTCGTAACTGTTTGAATAGTTTTTTCGAATTGTTTCAAATCAATGATTATTTATTGGGTGTGTAATTCTCATATGGAATAGTTTTCAAATTGTCCTTCCGATTATCCTTTCGTTTAAGAGAAGAGATGTTACATTTGCATTTGAATTATTGATGTACGTACTAGCCATGTATACATTAGCAAATAAATTGATATAATAATAGCTCGTGTTTTTGAATTACTCTTAACTTTACCCTTCCTATCAATATCATGATTTAATTGATGAAAATCCATAGTTGAATTAAAAACCGGGCCACGCCCCCGGCCCTGGGTACGCCAATGGACCGGACTCTTTTATGTTAGCCACCATGTATAAGCCCCATCGTGACCCCCTAAAAAACGACCAACCGGAATTTTTTCAGAATTGACAGACAAATCATATGTCAATGGGGATTTCTGGATAAGCCAATTTTGCTTACAAAAAATATAGTACTTATTTCTGTCAGGTGAAGTGATTGAGCGATTAGGGAAACTTCCACAAAATGACTCAATTCCTAGTGATACCTTCGAGAGTCTCGTTTTCGAGAGTCTGACAGTGTTCTCATAGAAAATTTTGTACAATAAAGGCTTCCGCATTTGGAAACCTCCGTATTCATATACTTTTTCTAATTTTCTCCCATTCAATATTTCGTAAAATTAAATTTTTTTTATCAAAAATTTCATCACAATGATCGAGGGCAGAAATAATCGATCCTACTGCAATAAAGTTAACAAGACGAACGCACAATAATTTTCAGGGTATGTTCTTAAGTAAACATTAAGTATCTAACAGCAAATCGAAAATTTAAAAATCTTTGTCAGAAAGCACTCTATTTAATTAATAAATTTAAAAGTATTATCACTACTTGTTTCCTGTTAAAATCTCTTTGGTCTCTCGGACATTCTCGACGTATCACCGCCTTCAATGAAGTGTAAGGTTTTTTTTAGAAACGTTTGCAATTGGGGAATTGAAATCTCATTCTTCGATAAAAAATGCAAGCAGGAATTAATAATCAATTTGAGAAAGTTTCCAGAAATAGGTATCTCCGAGGTTATCTCCTATGCCCTCCACTAATACAATTTGTAATGATCAATTTAAGTGTTTTCTCCGAATTTTCGGTTGAAACATCCAAAATACTGATAGCCAATTCTTGATGGTTTACCTGGAAATTGTGACATGGTTCTTTGAAAATTGCTGAAGGATTATTTCTAATTTGTCCATGTCCCTATTGTTATGGAATTTCGTTCAACTAAACGAATTTTGAAAATCACTTAGAGGATTCCTTCCAACAATTTCGCATTACTTTTTCATTAACGAGAAATATCAGGTAGTTTGAAGCTCTAGCAATTTTATAAAAGCCGAAAGGCCATGAGAATATCCTCATTCAGTTTCTACGCTTAGAGCCGCTTCAACTAAGTGTGTTTAACTTTTGAAATATTAGTTTCACCAGTGAATTTCTCATAATGTACACATACGAAGAATACTATGCTATTCAGACTTATATAATGGAACACTTGGAAAGTTTGATTGAAATCCAGTGTTATACAGCGAATATTCCATTTCAACATTTCATGATATATCATGACAATGAGGAATTGAGATCAAGACAGGTAAATATTTTTTTTTTATTTTAGGAATGTTCTACTTATATTGTTTATATTTTTATTGTGTATATCTCGTGAGCCACTATTTTCAATTTGCGTATTGGGTAGATGAGTATGTAGATGTACAGAGTGTTCTTACTGAATAAGTGTGATAACCTAGGGGGTGATTCTGCATGAAAATATGGGAGAATTTGACAGTTTGCTGTATAATTGTTATAAATTTTTTATTCAGAATTCCTTCCCACATTTTGAAACTGTAATAAGTACCGCTAGAGTGCCATCTTTCATTGCTTTTTGGATATTGGATTACTTTATTTTTAGTTTTCTCAATCCTGGAACATAAAATAATACCTTGTTGTTATATAGTATATAGACCATTGGACTACAGTTGTTCTCTCTGCTACATATGAACTTTTTGCCTGGGGATTAAAATTGCTACTTTACTCTCTGTAGATTAATAATTTACTGAAATCGATTATCCAGTAACAGAATATGAAATCAACTTCTACTTTTCCAAATATTATATTGAAATATTTTTACAGCTTCAAGTGGACTTGCTCATCATCAAATACATGGGCTTAAGGTTTGGCTTTAAAAAAAGACGAATTGGTCGAGGATGTTGATATTCCTTCAGATAGAACAATATTTGAATTGTAAATTAGGGTACTTGTGAGTATAAAAGCTCAGAAATGATGTATGAAGACTTGTGGTGAATTCTTCAAATGTGTTAAAAAAAAAAACAGGTCCTTGGGAAACATTCATTCAATATTATTTGTTACAAGTCAAAATGTCTGTTATAACTCATTGATTCTTTCATGGCTGCTAGTTCAATTGTAAAAATCTGTAATTTCTTACTTATCAGTCATATTTTTATTGTGCTATTTTCATATCTTAAAGAATGTTTCAATATATATTTTCGTAACTGTTTGAATAGTTTTTTCGAATTGTTTCAAATCAATGATTATTTATTGGGTGTGTAATTCTCATATGGAATAGTTTTCAAATTGTCCTTCCGATTATCCTTTCGTTTAAGAGAAGAGATGTTACATTTGCATTTGAATTATTGATGTACGTACTAGCCATGTATACATTAGCAAATAAATTGATATAATAATAGCTCGTGTTTTTGAATTACTCTTAACTTTACCCTTCCTATCAATATCATGATTTAATTGATGAAAATCCATAGTTGAATTAAAAACCGGGCCACGCCCCCGGCCCTGGGTACGCCAATGGACCGGACTCTTTTATGTTAGCCACCATGTATAAACCCCATCGTGACCCCCTAAAAAACGACCAACCGGAATTTTTTCAGAATTGTCAGACAAATCATATGTCAATGGGGATTTCTGGATAAGCCAATTTTGCTTACAAAAAATATAGTACTTATTTCTGTCAGGTGAAGTGATTGAGCGATTGGGGAAACTTCCACAAAATGACTCAATTCCTAGTGATACCTTCGAGAGCCTCGTTTTCGAGAGTCTGACAGTGTTCTCATAGAAAATTTTGTACAATAAAGGCTTCCGAATTTGGAAACCTCCGTATTCATATACTTTTTCTAATTTTCTCCTATTCAATATTTCGTAAAATTAAATTTTTTTTATCAAAAATTTCATCACAATGATCGAGGGCAGAAATAATCGATCCTACTGCAATAAAGTTAACAAGACGAACGCACAATAATTTTCAGGGTATGTTCTTAAGTAAACATTAAGTATCTAACAGCAAATCGAGAATTTAAAAATCTTTGTCAGAAAGCACTCTATTTAATTAATAAATTTAAAAGTATTATCACTACTTGTTTCCTGTTAAAATCTCTTTGGTCTCTCGGACATTCTCGACGTATCACCGCCTTCAATGAAGTGTAGGTTTTTTTTAGAAACGTTTGCAATTGGGGAATTGAAATCTCATTCTTCGATAAAAAATGCAAGCAGGAATTAATAATCAATTTGAGAAAGTTTCCAGAAATAGGTATCTCCGAGGTTATCTCCTATGCCCTCCACTAATACAATTTGTAATGATCAATTTAAGTGTTTTCTCCGAATTTTCGGTTGAAACATCCAAAATACTGATAGGCAATTCTTGATTTTTTACCTGGAAATTGTGACATGGTTCTTTGAAAATTGCTGAAGGATTATTTCTAATTTGTCCATGTCCCTATTGTTATGGAATTTCGTTCAACTAAACGAATTTTGAAAATCACTTAGAGGATTCCTTCCAAGAATTTCGCATTACTTTTTCATTTCGCAATATCAGTTTCACCAGTGAATTTCTCATAATGTACACAGACGAAGAATACTATGCTTTTCAGACTTATATAATGGAACACTTGAAAAGTTTGATTGAAATCCAGTGTTATTCAGCGAATATTCCATTTCAACATTTCATGATATATCATGACAATGAGGAATTGAGATCAAGACAGGAAAATATTTTTTTTATTGTAGGAATGTTTTACTTATATTGTTTAGATTATTATTGCATATATCTCGTGAGTCACTATTTTCAATTTTCAATTTGCGTATTACAGTCCCTGGCCATATTATTAGACGCATTGATTCGATGCAAAATCTCAATATTGAATTATTAAATTGAATGTTTATGTTACATATACTTCATCTGTAAATGGTTTTCACATATAATATATCATATTCAATAAAAAATATTGATTTATTGATGATTAAACATGAAATTCTAATATTTTGCTGAGCCACCCTGTGTAGCTATGAGAGCTTCATACTATCAATGCAGAATTGTTCGGTTTGCTGCATTCGAAGATAATGATTTCATATGTGGATTATCGAAATAACGTCCAACCTGCAGAATGCAAGACGTCCACTGGAAAACATAGTACTGATTCATACTTAAGTACTAATACTACAACATCAAAAATAAATGCCAAATAGAACAATTTAATGAGAGTCGTAGATAAAACTGACATTCTGTGGAAATGAAATTCAAATATTCTGCTTTTTCCTCCGGCAATACCAGTAAATATAAAAAAAATCCTCAGTGCGTCTAATAAACTGGCCAGGGACTGTAGGTAGATAAGTATGTAGATGTACAGAGTGTTATTACTGAATAAGTGCGATAACCTAGGGGGTGATTCTGCATGAAAATATAGGAGAATTTCGCAGTTTGCTGTATAATTGTTATAACTTTTTTATTCAGAATTCCTTCTCACATTTTGAAACTGTAATAGAAAGCCATCTTTCATTGTTTTTTGGATATTATATTTCTTTATTTTTAGTTTCCTCAATCCTGGTACATAAAATAATACCTAGTGGGTATATAGTATATAGACCCTTGAAATTCCTGAAAATTTCATCTTTTTGGCGTGAAGGGAAAAGGAATAGCTGAAAATTCAAGACGAAAAACAGTTTTTTGTGGATAACTCAGAAAATATCCACTTTAGGGCAAGGGTGTGATGCTACACTCACATTATTTTTCAACGTAGATTCAATATCTGCCATAAAAAAATGGGGTTCTAATTTGAAAAAATTGATTTTTCACGATTTTGTCATCCCTAACTTTGAAAGCGATTTTTTCACCCCCTGTATCATGAATCGCGATTTCGATTTTTAAAGTGGATACATCAATCTTACATCTTGAAAAATCCCAAAAATGAAAATTTTCCATCCAAAAACCTCGAAGTTATTCTTGTTTCAGCGGAGCTCTATTTTCAATTTTTTTTTCGAATTTTTTCGCTCAGAGAGAATTTTCCAACCAAAACTGAAAAATGTTACATCAAAATAACTTGAAATTTTCTAAGGAATCTATTTCTGCAATAAAAAAATGGTGTTCTAATTTGAAAAACGGAAGTTGACGTCATTTCCGGAAAAACCGGAGGTGTTAATGCCTTGAAAATATTTTAGATTTCATCAGCATCGTGAAATACTTATAAGTGCTGAATTTCATGAAAATACGTTCAGTAGTTTCCCGTATAAATATGGGGGAGGTTCCTCGTGAAAGACCCTGTAGACGTCGTTGTCCGTCAATGTGTTAAAGATCTTCGTCAGAAAGCACACTGCTTAATTAATAAATGTAAAAGTGTTATCACTACTTGTTTCCTGTTGGTCTCTCGAGCATTCTCGGCATATCACCGCCTTCAATGAAGTGTAGGTTGCCCAGTGATGAATGAAATTCTCAGATTTATTACTACAAGAGTTGCTTTTTCAGAATATGTATCACATTTTCATCTTCAAATACATTTATTGAGAGATAAACGACTCGAAAGCTGACCTTCGAAAAATCCTGAAAAAGATGGGTTCAGTTAAAAATTCGACAAGACCGAACGGCTGCGCCGAGATGGATGAAATTCTCCGATTTATTATTAGAATATTGATTTCTATGGTTCTATGGGTGGACAAATGAAGTAATTGGGTGGACAAAAATGGACTAACGTTGGATAAACGATATTTACTATCGTTTACGCAATTTGGCTGAGCGGTTCATAAAATGCACCGTAAAAACCTTTTTATCCATATCTCTCAAACGGTGCCTGGATAAATTTTAAAAAAATAGGTGGACAATCAAAGATCTACGATGGACAAACGACCCTGAAATTTTGGTTTAAAAATTTTCATTTTGTGGTGCCAACTTTAGACTTTCCAAAATTTGCATAGATGGGTTTCTATGGTTCTGAGGATGGACAAATGAAAAAATTGGGTGGACAAAAGCGGACTCACGTTGGACAAACGATCTATACCATTAAAAATACGTTTCTGCAATTCGGGGGTGCTTCTCCTGGAAATGCACCGAAACAAGTTCTTGTTCCATATCTCTCAAACGGTGCCTGTACAAATGAAAATAAAAGGTGGACAAACATGGACCTGCGATAGATAAACGAAGCTGAAATTTTTGGTTCAAAAATTTTCATTTGGGGGTGCCAACTTCACACTTTCCAAAATTTTCAAAGATTGATTTCTATGGTTCTGTGGATAGACAAATGTAAAAAATTGGTGGACAAAAGTGGACATACGTTGGACAAACGATCTGTTTCTGGATAAACCAATTTTGCTCCAAAAAAATATAGTACTTATATCTGTCAAATGAAGTGATTGAGCGATTGAGGAAACTTTCACAAAATGACTCTAATTCCTAGTGAGAAAATTTATTTGGACAATAAAGGAGTTTTGCTTCCGAATGTGGGACCTTCGTATCCATCCTTTTTCTTGTTTTTTCCATACAATATTTCGTAAAAATAAATTGTTTTCATCAAAAATTTCATCACAATTATCGGGAGCAGAAATAATCGATCTTACTGAAGTAAACTTAACAAGACGAACGCACAATAATTTTCATGGTATGTTCTTAAGTAAACATTGTATCTATCTATTAGAAAATCGAAAATTTAAATATTTTCGTCAGAAAATTAATAAATTAATTAATAAATTTAAAAGTATTTTCACTTTTTGTTTTCTGTTAAAATCTCTTTGGTCTCTCGGACTCTCGGGCATTCTCGGCGTATCACCGCCTTCAATAAATTGTAGGTTTTTTTTAGAAACGTTTGCAATTGAGGAATTGAAATCTCATTCTTCGATAAAAAATGCAAGCAGGAATTAGAAATCAATTTGAGAAAGTTTCCAGAAATAGGTATCTCCGAGGTTATCTCCTATGCCCTCCACTAATACAATTTGTAATGATCAATTTAAGTGTTTTCTCCGAATTTTCGGTTGAAACATCCAAAATACTGATAGGCAATTCTTGATGGTTTACCTGGAAATTGTGACATGGTTCTTTGAAAATTGCTGAAGGATTATTTCTAATTTGTCCATGTCCCTATTGTTATGGAATTTCGTTCAACTAAACGAATTTTGAAAATCACTTAGAGGATTCCTTCCAAGAATTTCGCATTACTTTTTCATTAACGAGAAATATCAGGTAATTTGAAGCTCTAGCAATTTCATAAAAGCCGAAAGGCCATGAGAATATCCTCATTCAGTTTCTACGCTTAGAGCTGCTTCAACTAAGTGTGTTTAACTTTTGAAATATTAGTTTCACCAGTGAATTTCTCATAATGTACACAGACGAAGAATACTATGATATTCAGACTTACATAATGGAACGACTGAAAAGTTTGTTGGAAATCAATTGTTATGCAGCGAATATTCCATTTCAACATTTCATGAGATATCATGACAATGAGGAATTGAGATCAAGACAGGTAAATATTTTTTTTTATTTTAGGAATGTTCTACTTATATTGTTTATATTCTTATTGTATTTATTTAGATATAAAGAAATAGCCTTATTGCTCAAAAAACACCTCTTAAAATATACTAAATTTAATTTCCAATCAGGACCCTTTTTAAAACAATAAATAGATAGCCTGTTTTCAATGACAATTTTAACACACCGTATCTCGGAGAACGGAGTATTTGCGGACAAAAGTTATACAGGAAACTCTCATTATTTTTTCATCCAAAATCCCTTTAAGTTTGTCTCGCTTATTCTTAACACGCTGTATATCATTTCGAAAGTAGCCATTTTCTATAAAATTTTGTACGAATATCGGATATATAAATATGAATACTAGTTCTTGTATAGTCTATTCGTATCACAAAACGTTGAAACTATCGCACCCATTTCCAAAGATATTTTTACGTTTCCAAAACCAATTTTTTATTGAAAAGTTTATTTGGATATGTTTCAATAGAAACAGGGTTTTCATCATCATATTGAAATCGATTTTTATTTACTATTTTTTCCGGAAACCGCATTAATGGTGCACACAATTTTCATTGTAAATTGAAACGGAAAACTGGAAGAAAGTTTCTGAGCTTATCATTCATGTCACAGCTTTACCTATTCCTCCTAAAGAGTTTCAATTATGTACTTACTACTATTCGAGACATTCATCAAAATGTGTCATTCTTAAGTTTTTCTATCGAAATTATAATCATAAGATTCCTAGCATCCTCGTTTCCTAGAAGTATTGTAGAAAAGATTAAGGATATTTAGAATCACAAAGTATGTCATTATGGGTAAACGATTTTAGATGATTTATATTTGAAAGGATACAGTTCCTCGCAATTATTTGAATATATAAAGGATAAGGGTTTATTTTTTCCTACCATTTGGTTGACAATTATTTTAAAATTGGCAATTGTAGCTTTTGACGATGGCTATAAGTTTAACAACTCATGGAAGATTATTTTATTAATTATTGTTCGTCGGTCTCGTGTTTATTGATGATTTATTATTCGACATTATAACATTATTTCTTTCTCAATATATAACCTTTCGATTTGCTACACTAGTTTCTACTGTAATCATGGTATCTAAAGGTACGCATCTCTCATACAAATATTCCTGTTTTTTTTCTTCATATTCCTCCCCATTATTCCCATTCACTGTATGAGGTTATGCATCAATGTTAATGTATTCTGGTATAATTTGAAATTATTGTTATTGCGAACAAAGTTAGATACATAGCCAAATATTTAATTGAAATATTTTTACAGCTTCAAGTGGACTTGCTCATCATAGAATTCCTCAGATTAAGGTTAAGGTCAGGGCCTAGACAAAGACGAAGAGGTCGAGGATGTTGATATTACGTCATTTACAACAATAGTATTTGAAGTAAACAGTAAAGGTACTTAACTTGTAAGCAGAAAAAACAAGAAATGTTGTATGAATTGAAACGTACCTACTTCAGATCTGATTAAAAAAATATTCAGTTTCTTTGGGACGATTGTTCCAATATGTCTGTCAAAATATGCCTGTTAAAACTTCACGGTAGCTAGATTGATTGTAAAAATCTGTAATTTCTCACGTGGCTCTTATTTTGGAATTTATTATATTTTTATATACGTTCAAATAGTTTTTGATTTATGATTTTTCATTGAATGTGTAATTATCATGGAATAATTCTCAATTTGTCTATCTGATTATCATTTTGTTTCATAAGAGAAGAGATAATGATGTTATATTTGCATTCAAATTATTGAGTTCGATGTATCCACATTCCACGTATTAGCTGTGAGATGTATTAGGAATCCAGTTGCGAATAAATTGATATAATAATAACATGAGCTTTTAATTTACTTATAACTTTAACCTTCAGATTTGTTCCAAGTTGAAATTTTCTTCTGTCAAAGCAAAGTTCAACAAATTCTGATATTTCAAGTTGAATGTCAGTCAATGTGGGTAAAAGTTCAATTTTATGCTTCTCTAAATGCTGAAACTTAGTTTATCAGTGAGAATTAGATTGAAAGGATTTTTTCCCTAACATATATGAAAATGAATCATATCAACCGGGAAAATATGATCGAAACTAATGTTTACTGTTTCTAGGCCTCTAAAGTCGTAACAACTCGAGTTGGTAGCCTTTCACTCTGTAGACTTCTTCGATTATCATTTTGTCGTGAAGAAAATTGAAACTTTCTCAACTAATGGGAAACAGTATATTTCGTACTGCATGAGTACATAATATATACTTCTTACATCACATATCCCAATTTTCTATTTTTGAAATGGATGGAGTAGAATCAAATGCTATTGGATGATGTTATGGAATAATGCACGTAAATTTCAAAAACGATGTAAAAAACATACCTCCATCCCTATGCTTCAGGGATTTTTTATTTTTGTATATTATGAAAACTGCATTTGTATATCGTGCCTTACATAAAAAAAAAAATGGGAAGATATTGTAGTTGTAGAAAAAATCAAGAACGTTGGATTTGGTTGGTAAATTTTTCAATCGTTTTTGAAAAAGCAAATAAACTGTGATATTCAGAGTTACTAGGTTTCGTTTTTTTACTTTTGGAAATTGATAAATGACCAAAGTGAAGGTATCATCATTTCATGAGAAAAAAATTCAGGTATCTACCCATAAACTTAAATAGCAATAACTCAAATGAAACACGAGAAAACATTTATTGAAACAAAAATCTGATGGGAATAAACCCAAAATTTAACAGCCTCATACCTACATACATAAAATCACAATCAACTATAAGATATAAAATAATGATTAATGAATAATTGTGCAAATTCAATATTTCATTGTTTGTGCTTAAAAAAAATCTATTCTTGTATTGAAATTTATGTATTGCTGCAACAATTGCTTAAGTGCAATAATTTAATAGAAATGCATCAACAACCAATATCCATTATATTTTCGCCGTTCACACAAATAACCTTTATAAGAAGAAGGCTTTAGATCAAATATATAAAGTGCCAAACCTTCAGTCTAAGAATATGAAGATTTCAATAAAATGCTTTCTATTTGTCATTTCATTTTGTCAGTGAACGGTTCAATTTTTCCTCTTTCAACTTTAAAACCCGCAACTGTTGCAACAATACATATCTTTTCAATTGTTCATTTGACAACTGTTTTGTTTCATGCGTCTCATATTCATCTAATGGGTTTGCAAGTTTGATTTTTTTAGGTTTATTTTCTTCTTCGTCATCATCAGTAGACAAACCCCGGATCAGTGCACCTACAGAACAATGAAATTCAATTATTTGAGCTTGTTTTCTCTTTAAATATCAGAAGCACTTCCATAGGATTGAAATTTCACAAATACATATTCATGATTTAACTTGAATTGGGTGATTATTAATGTATCATTAAATATTTATCATTTTACATAAAATAATTCCTAGTTATTAGTACTCAGATTCATATTAAATTGAAAGTATTATTATGGGAAATGAGAAACAATTGAAAACTTCAAAGAACGTTTGGTGGACGTGGATTTACATGTTCAATAACATTTGTTAAATGTTGTAATTATAATTCATTTATTTACCTTTCAACCTGATCCTAGAGGGCTTCGATTTACCATCCATCAAATCGAGTATAATATTCTCCCATACTTGAAGATTCATTTCCCTGTTAACCCCACTCTTCAACTGTGTCTTCTCTGTCACTGTCTTTTTCATGTCATCTATCTTCGTTATCAACTCATCACAAGTGATTTCTCGTCCAAACGTGCCCTCGTATAATGTTTTCAAAGATTCTAAAGCGGAATTTTCATTTTTTCTTGTCTTTCGAGTTCTAGAAAATAAAACAGGGAACTTTTTCAACATCAAAGTGAATGCCATTATTTGAATATCCCTACTATCCATACTCTCTTTTTCAATAACAATACAAACACCGTTAATTTTGTAGACACACATGCTCGTTTCAAAAGACAAATCGTTAGTGTATAATCTAAAGGTATCCATTGACGAAATGTGAACAACTCCCAACATGGCAAATACAAATAAAAAACCCAATTTAATTGAAAAGTGTTTCTCATTGAATGTGTCTATCTGATTTGAAACTAACTAGGTAATTACATTCGGGATTATTGTATTTTATATAATTTTTTCGACTTTTTCTATTTACGTTAATATCAGAGCATCCTATTATATTGGCAGGGTGAGTAATAAATATTTTTTATGAATGCGAATATTTTTATTTCATTTTTTAAATTTGTTTTAACACGTAAGAAAAGTTTTTCTTACATTTACATATTAAAATTTCTTCATTGAAGTCTGCGAACTTTTAATTTCGAAATTCTTCGATAAAGTTGCTCCCTACTGTGGATCTGTACCTTATAGACTTCTAATGAAGTTTAGTGTTCCTCATAAATAATAATGGATAAGTATGAGATTTGAGGATCTGTTATTATATTTCATCTTCAATTTCTCGATTCATTTCCTAATTTATTTCGCAAAACATATTCATTACTCATCAGTTATGGTTGACTTGATCTTCTCAGATCATAAAAATTAAAAAATCTTATCGTGTCAATGTACAGGTGGTTTGATATTAGGTATGTATTTTAGAAAAAGTCAAAAATTTACCTAAAATTTCAGAACCCGAGGGTTCTGAAGGGCAGCTAAAATAAGGAACTTTGGTATGACTCATGTAACTTATCAGTCTATCAGATGCGTCTGAAACTGCAGGCTTCGAGGATAAATTTCACCAGAACTTTTTCAAAAAAGCACAGTTTTGTGATTCCAGAGATTTCTTTGATTATCTGAATTTTTCAATGTTATATTCTATGATATGACTTGCGTCAAATCCCATGACAAACATTATCCAATTTATTTCAACCATCATTAGTATCGAATGAAATCGATGAGAATAACGAAAATTTACAATTTTTTCAAGAGGAACGTAAATCGCCTCCTATCCCAGTATCCAAGGAAGAAGCGAAGAGGATTTTAGCATGGAAAGTACCCGCTATTGACATTTACTTCACATCCTACCAATTTTACTTTTTACTGACCCCAATGTTTGTGGGATGAAGATGAAGCTGAGTGATATGTAACTTTTGTTCTGAAGAATTGATATGGATGAAATATCTCGGGAAATTATTTGGTAATACTGTATCAAAATTATCGAAAAACCTTTGTATGCCTCTTTCTTATACATATTTTGTATGATTTTATTTATTTATAATTTATTTCATTCATTATATGCCGAATTTGGGCACCATAATACAATTATTAATTTGACTTATTTTGTCATTCTCTTTTTAACGAATAATAGAAATGATAGAATCATTTTTTATGATATGTGTACCCATTTCTAGTGATGTACTAGTATAATATGTTGCTTCATACATACTGAGGTAGTTATGCCAGTCAGTAAGTTCTAACTTGAGGTGTTTAATCAAACGGAGATCCGAATGGCAAACCATTCTTTCTGCCACTGCTTTTTTGGTTTCTTCTTCTTATTCACATAAATACAAACTGCAGTGGCAGCTAAGTTAACAAGTTCCTCATTCATATTATTTATCAAGATCAAATCACGGTGGATATGAATAGATATTTGCCAATAATTAGACTTGTATATAGAGGGAATTGTCTAGGACAGCCTCTCAGAATAGTAAAAAAAAAACGATCATTGTACAGGGTGGGCAAATTTCGATGTTTTAGCACTACAACTTTCAAACCAAGAGGAGATAGACAAAATCTGATACCCCATTCTCGTTCTATTTTTCTGAGAAACTAACAAGACCAAGAGTAGTAGTCATTTTTGGCCACCTTCTTTTGTTTTCGAGTTACAAGCGAAAATTGGGAAAATGGCGATTTCGAAATAAATTTATATCTCCGCTACTACTGATGATAGAGCTCTGAAATGAAAACATTATACAGGCACTTTTTTAAGTAGAATCCAGTGGCGTAACTGGCGTACTTGCCTTTTTAGCAGGATTTTTAATTACGAGGCTATGACCCAAAGTTATGTTTTTTTGAATAGGAACACTAGAGTCTACATTCTCGAGCGCAGTGGTTTTTTTCTTAATTTGAAGCTGATGATTCAAAAATAACAGAAAAAATATAATCTGACAGTTTCAGCAAGCCGAAGCAATATCAAATATCAGTTTTTTCATCAGTTTTTTTTCAATTATCTCTCCTCCTGAGCTTAAAATTGCTTTCGCATTCATAATAAAAGTTGTAGAGCATAACATTTTCTACAAATTTCGTCGGAAGCAATTCTTTCTACGTTCAAACGTTTTTAGATATGGCAATGAATGTTCATTAGACTGGTGTTCTACATTGACCTTGACCTTGTGTGGCGAAGCTTCTCGCCCTCATCATCCTCTAATTCGAAAACAGTTAAGAATATGTAAAATTGCTTCAGACGAAAATTGTATAGAATTTTACAATCTACAACTTTCATAATGAATATAGAAACGATTGGAGCTACAGAAAGGAATTTCTTTTGAAAAAATACATTGTTATCACCTTCAAACTGTTAGATTAAGAAAATCCCCCCTGATTAGTCTCAGATTAATAAGTCTACGCGTTCGCAACACCGAGATTAACCATCTGTATGAAAATCTGACACGCTCGAGTATGTACAAGTAACGATTGTTTTTGCATTTTCGAAGGACCACTGTAGCCTTGCATCAGGTCCGATTCGTCAGTCTCGTGAAAAGAAGCTTCCTTTGGATCCAATTAAAATATCCTTTAAAAATTTGACAAGCTCGAAAAAATTTTGTTTACCATTTTCAACTCTTCCGTACGGCCAGTCCCACCACGCAAACTGTCCGATTAACGTGAATTTATTATCAGAGACACGTAGGGCATATACAGTATGTTAATCTGACACGCTCAAGTAAGTACACCTGACGATCTTTTTTACATCTTGCGGAAAACCTGCAGACGCTTTCCCCACCGCTAAAAGTGCATACATCATAGAACCTTCTTTTCTTTCTACCATCTAATCTTCAAAATCCAATAGGTCTCCACGACGCTCGAGTAAATCCCGATTTAGCATCGTGGGCTAATCAACTAGAGTGCAATTATGAAGTAAACGGCTTGAGCTCGACGGAATCGATGGCTTGATCGTGAATTTGTATAAGGGTCCACAGATGTCCACAGATGTCCACAGATTACAGAATAAAAGGGTTATGACTCATGACGTGTGCAGACCTAGATCAATGGGTTCGGCGCGATGTTTTCGGCTCCACCGTGAATGGCCAGCTTAACGGTTTCCGTATATTTCCAAACAAACCCCCAGAGACAAGAGTCCCTTTCTCTATGCCACAGATTACAGAGTAGAAGCATCGTAAACACAGAGAGCGGAAAACTACGCTTTCTAATACACAAATGGGTAGATCTTTTCAAGAAGAACGACATGTCTGCGCAAACCTATTTTAGCAGGTAGTCCAAGTTCGGCAAGTTCCCGAGTCGCCGAGCCCTTAGTTCAGTTAAGTTAGCACAGATCTCTGTAATCTGTGTAAGTTAGTTTCGTCAACAACAAAAGTGCTCGTGGACCTCGTGGTCGATCAGATTTGTGTTCTGTGATCAGCATCAGCATGGATCACGATTATAGTTATTCCACAGAAAAACCACATAAGTGTGACTACTGCCGAGGAGAAGAAAGCAGTGACGATGAAGCTGACGATTCTCCAACCATTTACGTTCGACCAATAAGGCTCAATATACGAGGAAAAGTGGAAAGAATGAACATGACTGCCACTGAGGTAATTTTAACTAGATTTGTCTATATTATTCATAAATAAATAATGGTCTAATTGATTAATTTCTTCAAGCTACGGAGGGTCCTCATGTTATTTATCGCTTCACTTGGAACCCCACAAACAAGACTTAGGCGACCCGGTGCATCAAGATAGTGAATTTGATCATGTTCACACTGTTTGCCCTTTACTGATTAAAGACTGAGTATGAGAGCTTTATAGATTTTTTTTTATCCAATAGCTCCCACATTGTTTGAAGGAGATATCGGTTGTTTTATCACTGCTTACTTTTTGTACTGAATTCTGATGCGAATCCCATTCCTCCTCTATCACATTTCTTCCCAAGTTACAAGTGGGTGATTTTAAAATCTACATACACTACACCCACCACCGCAACCAGCCATAACGTGGACACTATACAAAATCATTCTTCAAATATGGGGTTTTAAAATTTAAATCGCTTGGTTTCGAGTTTACGATTTGGCAACAGCACCTACTATACAATGAAAAGAACAATGACCGATCAGCTTGTTTATAAAATAACCGTAGATAGAGGAAGGGGAAGATAACGTAAACAACAAGAAAAGTGTGTCCAACATCTCTATGTTTTTGTTGACATTTAGTGTGCATCTACTCCATGTTTGTTTACGTTTACCCCAATATTTGAATGTTAATTATCGTATTTGTGTTCGATGTAATAGTGTTTCGTTCGTTTTAAGACTTGAGTATCAAGAATTTCGTTGTCGGCATGCCAGGAAATTGTGTAATTTGTGGCAAATATGCCTAAAAAGATAAATTCGGATTGGGGTAAACGTAAACAAAAACAAGTTGATGTTGGAGTTTGGACACAGAGAGTTCTCCTTCGTAGCTGCGCAATGCGGTATCTTCTCTTTCCTCTATCTACGAAAATAACAGATGTGGGCGTACTTACTCGCGAGCTTCAACAGCAACCGGCCATAAAAATCCCATTAAATTTTACGACCTTCCTCGTTCGTCGCAGACAGCCATCTTTGTCTATCTCATCAAGATGATGTGTTTGTTGTCCTTTATTATCAAGGCATATTTCAGTCGATGTTGCCAACTTGTGCAATCGAAATGAAACGCTTTAAATTTTAAATACCCATTTTTATTTTCCATTTATAAGTGCTTGAAATAATTTTTTTTGGGAAACGGTTGAAATGGTTATTTCAAAATGTGACGTTTCAAAGATATTTCATAAAAAATATGTACATCATATTTTCGTCAGAAGGAGTATTCCCTATTGTGAATGCAGCTTTATGGAATTCCAATCGGCTGTAATAAATTGTAAAGTCTACATTAGTGAATTGTAGCAATAACCCTCTGTCTTAGTATTCCTTAGCGTAAGGCATTACCAACTTTACCCCTTGAAGGAGAATCACACAATTTTTCTCCCGCTACAGACCTCCTGTTTGTGTGTGGGTTTCAAGGATATTTCAAGAAAAATCTTTTTCAAAATCAATCATATTACATAAAAAAAAGATCATTTTTCACATTTCTCAGAAAAAAAAACTAAATTAGGCATGCACCGATACCTCCTCTATTTCAAACAGTTTCTATAAAAATAATAAAATAAAAATGAACATGAAAACCAGCAGAAGGAATCTTCGACATTGAAATTCTCTATTATCATTTTGTGTATTGTGTGTAGTATATCTCTATTCTCTTTATTATTTATTAGTGAACATTTGCACGTTCTGGCAACATCAACTAGATGAATCATTTTCTGTCCTGGTATTGTGTAAAGGAAATCAGAAAAAGACGTTAGATATTTCCTTTCAACTTCAATTCATTTCCACCTCAAAAAGTGAGGTGCTACAGACCCCTAAATTTCGACCCTAAAAATAGTCTTTTCTTTTTATCTCAGAATCTGGTCATACCGAGGGTCATACAAAAATCACTGACAATCACACACATCTTCCAGTTTTCTCATTAGGACAATTACGTACAATAAAATAACCAAACTAACCTAACTCTTGAAACTAAGTTGGACGCTATCTAATGAATATATGAACGTTCTGTAAAATGAAAGTATTCTTCATATTTTCTCGTATAATGCACCATTTTCGAGTGATGATGTTAATTTTCAAAGTATCTGTGCAATTTGAAAAATTGGGTACTTGGGCAGAATACAACAAATATCCACAGGTGTGTATTGTCACAGAATTCACTAGTTATTCTGAAATAATTTTGTTTTTCCTGGGGTGGTACAGTTCATTAAGAAAACTTAAAATGGCTATTATTTTATGTTTTCATATATATCTTCTTATCAGGGCCGAATAGGCAGAGGAAAAAAATGTTTCTTTTGACCTCAAGAATCTACTGTTAAAATATTTGTACGAGTCAAAGACTCGCCCTGTATATTATAAATACATATTGAAATAAAAGAATATAAGTGGGTACCAGCATGCACGCTCAATTTGGTGTTATTATCGAAAAAAAAAAATCAAGACTCAATATTTATCGCCAGCGAAATTCCGTAACTCTTTCACTGTATCATAAATACTACTCAGTAAATCAAATGGGATGGAAAATTGAGTATATCCTTTATTTTTCTGATATATTAGGTACCTAACTTATTTCGAATGTTGAAATGAAAATGGTATATTTAATATTTAATGTTTCGAAAATATTCAGTTTTGGGTTTTCTGGTGTAGGAAAGCTCATCGTGAAAATTTAGAATAACTATCTTTTTATCTTGACGTAATCGGAAAGAAATGCTAAAGATAAAAGGTATTTATTTACCTCAAGAATTTAGTGTTAAAATATGTGTACAAATCAAAGAATTACCCTATAGGTCATAGTTGAAAATTTATTGTGTTCAGTGTCATAATTTAAGTTAATTATCAATAAGCAAATATTTGTGAAGAGTTAACGATAGCTCCTTTGGGTGTTGGTGGTAGAAACTCAACCTACAGAAAATCATACAGTTTCTTCAGTTTCATTTGAGAATTTTTATGTTTCCACATTAAACTAGATATCCATGAAAATGTACCAATTCGTATAATTTCATCAAACATATTTTGTAGGTAGTTTATTTGAGTTGATCAAGTTACTGGATGTTGGGATTTTTTTTCAAATCAGAATAAAACAACAGCAATTAATACAGATTATGATCTTTTTTTCAGATAGTCCTCCTTAAGAACCCTTCTCAGTATTTTACCAGAGGCGTTTTTGGGAATCTCGCTAACTAAAGCTATTCCACCTGCTAGTTTTTTGTATTTAGCCACTTTATCATCAACGAATTCAGTTAGGTCCTTAACGTTTATCACTTCGCCGCTCTTGGGCACCACATAAGCTCTCGGCACTTCACCACTGGTTTCATGGGGAATTCCTATCACGGCAGCCTCTAAAACACCAGGAAAAGAACGGATGATCGCCTCAAGTTCCGCAGGCGGCACTTGATTACCCTTGACTTTGATCAGTTCCTTAAAACGGTCCGTTATGAAGAAGAAACCTTCTTCGTTGTAGTAGCCCACATCTCCTGTCCTGAGCCATCCATCATGTGTTATGGATTTCTTGGTTTCTTCAGGTCTGTTGAGATAACCCTTCATAACTTGTGGTCCTTTGACTAGTAGTTCACCTCTTGCGTTGGGTTTCAAGGGAGTGTCATTAGGATCTTGGGGGTCCACAATTTTGATTTGGGTATTTAGTATAGGTCTTCCTATCGTACCTTTGTAGGATGTACTTCCTTCTACTTCATTAGGGTAGAGTGATGTAGCCAGTGGTGAAATTTCAGTTAATCCATACACTGAAATGATGATAATAAAGTTGAGTTACACGATGGAAATGGAGAGTTATGGGTAAATCTGTCCTTATGAAAAGAGAAAGTGGCTTGGGAGGAACACAAATTTTGAATAAAGAGGATGCCGCAAGGACCTAGTCTCGTCCCTCTTATGAAAGTCTCTAAAATTCTCGTTCTCTCGTCATTCATAACTTTTTCTGACAGCGGAATATCAACCTATGTATGCAGGGTGTTTTTGAAAGTGATTGAAAAAAGGGACAGGGTTTCAGGAAGTGCTATTCAGAATTCAGGTCCGCTCATTCAAATATTTATAACCTGATATTCTAAAATCCACAATACGTCAGACGGTAGCGAACATATTCAATGTAAGAGAATTTATATAATGTTTCATCTGAATCTAAACGACTTGATATTTCAGCTGAATATTTCCACAACCAGAAAGATTGTGAATGAAGAGGATGACAAAGAATTTCCTTTTATTAGGGAACCCAAGAAAGTGGTGGCATTTGAGAATTTTATGTTTGCGTGAATTGATTGGAAAAGTTTACTACAGGATCTTCGATAAATGTCATCGTAGAATAAGTTCCCGAAAATTGATTTTTCTATTTTTCATTTGACTTTCCTATACATTGTAAATGTCATAAGGTAACAATAAATACCTAATTATTATTATTATATCAATGTATTAAGATGAACAGCGACAAATACGCTCCAGTTGTCCTGTTAATTGTTTATTCATGTGAAATTTTTGTTCAAAGGTGAAGTTCATCTTGACTTGAAACTTCCTTTAATTCCTTTTACTTATATAGATGCAAGATGACTTTTGTTGAAGAATTTAACATTCTTGTAATTATCTGTGAATTCCTTCGGGAGATACCCATTCCCAACCACTGCATGATATGCATTTCATCTTCGGGTTAATATATTTGAAATCTACAACTCATGTAAAGTATTCAAACTTTAGCCAAAGAAGATAATGGAAATTAACTCTTCTCAAGCTAGTGAATATTATGCTATTATACTGATCTCTTGTATTTTCCATGCAAATAACTGGATTTGGTATGCCTTCAATCAGTTTGTATAAATTTTAATTATGTTCGTCACTTATTTTCCGAAGAGATTCGACATTGTGATAAAATACGTAATAACAGAAACTTTTAGTTAGAACGGGCAACATAGCGTTGATTTAAAACCCAAAAATGTTTTGACAAGCTTCATAACCCCACATTTTCCTACTATACCGACACCGAGTGAAATGTGTCAAATTTCCATGGCCAACCGAGTGCTAAAATAAAAGTAAAAAGAGTATAGATATATAAAGCCTTCTTTTTATACAACTGAATTTTAATGAGTAGCAAAATTCGATTAATTATGATTTGAAATTCATTGGTTTATAGTTAGTTCAAAACTATATAGTGATATATAGTGATTTCAATCATGAAACCCCAACTTTTCTTTCCAGCAAATCCAAATCATTAAAAGGTTTAAATATGCTCGTATAAGAATAATACTCGGAATAATATTACACACGGGCAAAGTGCCTTTTTCGCAGTCAAAACTCAAAACTCATCGATTTTCGCTTCGCGTCTACTCCTGAGCGTTTTTATTCACTTTCCAGCGCTAATTTCCATTTAGAAAGTGTAGTTTCAACGCACTAGTGCAGGAAGCACTGATTTCAGTTCAGGAAGTGAATTTCTCCCCGGCTAATGGCGGAAAGTAATTTTTCCCACACTGGTGCGGGAAAGTGATACTTTGAAACCTGAAACCAGTGAAGGAATGTAGCCGCAGATGAAAGTGGATTCATGCAGCGTTGCTAAAACCTAGAAAAGGAACCAATTCAATTGGCAGATGATCCTGGTCGCTACCTGCCATTAGATTGGTTCTTTCTCAGTTCTTAGTAACGCTGCAATTTTTTTAAGTTCGTCATCTAAATACCTTGAAGCGTTTTGATGTGATTTCCAAACTTTTCGTTGAAGCGTTCTTCATCTGACGCTGCCAGAGAAGCTGCGCCACTCAATATAGCCTTGATATTTCTGAGATATTCCCTTTTTATGCGATCATTCCCGATCATCAATAAAACTGAAAATGAAATGTATAAGTGTAAGACAAAAATGATTCCAAAGGAAATTACCTATGGGTGGAACCAAATAGAAAATCGAACTATTCTGGTAATTCTCTAGCATGGATATGAATTCTCCTTTATTGAATTTTCCAATGGTAACTAATTTCCCTCCATACAATTGAATTCCATTCATCACAACATTGTATCCAAAGATGTGATAGAGAGGTAGGATTGTTGGTAATACTTCTTGGTAGTTATCTACAAATTTTTCATTATTAAATGGTTCGGTCTTGATGAGTGTGTTTTGATGAGGAGTTTATACCACGGAAATGTCTCGCCAATCGTAATAATAATAATAATAATAACATATATTTATTTCAACAATTATCACAGATACATAAATGAAATACAGTGATGAAATTGTGTGAATTGCGTGAGAGTAAGCGAACATTTGGGGAGGAGGTAAGGCACCATCCTTCTAGTATCGTTCGAATTAGAAAATTGTGAAAAGAGTACGTATAAGGCGTAAAGGGGGATAGACTATCAAAATGTGGGGTGTTGCTAGAACACTTGAACGATAAGTAGAAGTTACGAATATTACAATCGTTTCCACTTTCGTCGAAAAGATGGCAGCAATTAACGAACGTGCGTTTTCAATTTCACCAGGATACGAATTGTAGCCAAGGGCGAGACTTTTCTAGAAATTTTTTTATGTAGAAATTCAAAGAAGAGATAATTTCACCTCGGAAAGTTAATAATATGAATTAATATTTGTTCTTCAATTAAAAAAATTACCTATTTTTTTTCCTTTGAACGAATACAAAAATTTTTGACTTTCCGAGATGACGAACTGATTGAATTGAATTATAATGAAACCCCATATAAATTAGTGGTTGTTGACGTAAGATATTCATTTTCTCTTTTTCAACTGACCACCAAAACGGTGTAGACCTCTCTTAATAAATATTTATTTTACGTGCAACATCCAGTTGGAATTTTGGTTTTGTTTTTAATATTTTGTGCGAAATTTCTACCAATTGACATCATTATCATTGTTCGCATAAAAAACAGTCAAACTGCTAAGCAGAGAAATGTTTTTATTGCATTTTAAATTTGAAAATAACCTTTCAGATTTTCTCGTTTTTGCACTGCTTATAATTTTTAATGAAAATTACTGCATACATTTATTTTCATATAACTTTTTTTAATTGTTTTCATGTCGCTTCATTGCGGTGATAAATATTTCGACATAAATGAGTAGGTACTATTCAAAACAACTATAAAGGAAATTTGTTCATTACCTGTAGCGTATTCTTTGAATCGTAATTCTGGATTGTTGTGCTGGATTATGTTGGCTACTAAGTTCGAATGAGTGAGTTGAACTCCTTTCGGTAATCCAGTGGTGCCACTAGAATATGGAAGGAAAGCCACACTTTCAGGTCTCACAGACGATAGCACTAAATCGTCTATTTCCTTGTTTACAAATTCGTGAAAATCTATGCAGCCGTTCATCAGTTCTTGGTCAGTCTAAACAAAATTCGGAATTCCTTATTTTTAATTGTATCGAATTTAGTTTTTTGAGTGCAGGTCTGGTCTGAGTGAAGGTCCAATGGACGTGAACAAAAAAAGAAGATAATTTGAATTACCACAGTGTAGACTCAAAATGCATGAAATATAATGAAGATTGTTTACAAAGGTGAGTATTTTCTGACGGAAGGTGTAACTCGTCGAAATAATTCCAGATTATGGTATTTTATCATTCCTCAAAGTCTAACGCGTAGGTATTCGTTAACTTTTAAGTTTGGACTGGAAAGATACTCCTGCCACATGTGAAATTGTTTAGTATGATTAATATGGTCCAGTACATTCAGGACTATCTAAATAATTCTTCAAGTCATTTAACAAACTTGTTCTATCGTGAAATGGGGTAAAGTAAAACCAGTTGATTCAGAAGAATTGAGAAGCGTGTTGAAAGTGCTCGTAAAATTTATATTATTGATTGATACCGTATTTATTCCCCATTATCCCGACGGGTAAAACTGGGCAGAGGTAAAACATAATAGGGGCGGCTTTGAACAACTTTTGTACATAATGAAGACAGTGGTGAGATTTTGAAATTATATTCGAACTGTAACAATTAATAATCAAATTAATTCAGATGCATAAAATCCGCAGATAATGAAATCAACGAATGTTACGATCTAAATCGAACTAACAAACTACCATCGCTCGAAGTATCACCAGAAATTTCATTTCGTCGACAAAGAGTAGATGCTGACCATGGTTTCGGTCTTATTTGACCTCGTCAGAGCCACAAAACTCATTCGTCAACGAAATGCTATGAATTAGCGGCTCCTTTTATTCCATTTCAGTAGCGGGTATGATGTATATTCTTTGTAACAATTAATTTTTTCTTGATGGCAAATAACCTATGCCAAGTTGACCGAAATAATTTTTGAGTTCGTTGAGAAAAATTAGACACACGACGTATATATTGTATATTCTGAATCAGACAAAAATATGGGACTAGAATATGAAAATAAAACATTAGGTTTATATTTGAAATAATTAAAGTAAATATTATATAACTGAAGTGGCGTACTAAAAAAATGACTACGCCACTGCAACTACATAAAAAAGTGTCTGAAACCTTACAAAATTGGGGCACCAATCCAAAGAGCCGAAAAATGAGTTTTCACTTATAACTTGAATGAGTGATAAGGGTTTGGAGCTTAGCTACTTATGGGAAAGGCCAAGGTCAAGGACTCAGGGTAGAAACCCAGTCTAATGTACATTCATCGCCATATACCTCAAAAACGTTCAAACGTAGAAACAATTCCTTCGGACAAATTTTGTAGAAAACTTTATGCTCTACAACTTTTATAATGAATTTGAAAACAATTTGAAGCCCAGGAGAGGAGATAATTGAAAAAACTGATCTGACCTTTATGGCCAAATTTTATTGTTTCGGCTTTCTGAAACTGTCCGATTATAATTTTTCCGTTACTCTTGAATCATTAGCTTCAAAACGACGTTTTTTTGCAACTTTGGCGCCCTCGTCACGCTTAAATTGTCAGATCAAGAGAATATACGTTTCAACCTTTATTTAACTACCAATAGGGAACTCTAGCGATTTGTCAAAATCGTCGACAGCGTCCGCTGTCGTGGGGCACACAAGCTTTTCCCTCCATGCTGTTTTGGTCGAGTATTGTGTTTTGTGAATGTCTTTGGAAAAAATGTTCTTCCCTACGTTAGATGAGAGTGATTAGACTATAACTTTCTAAGAAATGCCTCTTTAAACTGATACTAAAAAGCTTTGTGTGCCCCCACGGCAATAAACAGTCAGCTGATTTTGACAAATCGTTAGAGTACCCTATATCTTAAACTGACATGCTGGAGAATGTACAATGATCTTTTTTTTACTATTCTGACAGGATGTCCTAGACAATCTACAGGGTACAAAGTATCTCCTCTTATATTAATCTGACACGCTTAAGTAACTCCCGAATTTCCCTCTTGGACTCCCCAACTATGTTCATCTTTCTCAATTCTCCAAGATTCGTGACCAGCTGGACCTTCTCTCGTTCATTCTAGTGAATACTTACTCTCGTTTTAACTACAATGAGGGGTAAGTCCTTCAGAGATTTCTGAAGAGCTTTTTTCACTGTCGGTGCAAGATCGACCTCTGTGATGATCGCTTTAGCGTTGGCATCAACAAGTTGTCTGTGTATTTCCTCTATAAAAAGTATGAAATGTCCTAAGATGATGAATCTTCAAAGAAACTCATTTTACCTGGAGTGAAAACTGGACTCACTGAAGTCACTGTGAGATTAGCCTTCAAAATTCCAAGATTTGCTATGGGGAACTCGGGATTATTCGTGAGAACAATGGCAACCACATCTCCATCTGTCAGTCTCAAATATTTCCTCAGACCTTTAGCGAGATTCGTACTTTTTCTTCTTAGTTCGCCATAATTGTATTTCCTTCTGGTGACTGCGCATTCCTGAATTTATTCATTTATCCAAATTACATCAAACAAGCATATACCCAATTAAAGATGTAAATAAGAAAAAGAACTATCCCAAACCGCGTCGCTGAGGAAAAATTGAAACTCGAACAACAAGAATTATGGTACATCTAGAAACTATCTTTCAATAAAAATAAGATGGAAATGTAATATACATCTGAAAGAGCAACTCTTCTAGTAATAAATCTGAAAATTTTATGGAGCTCGATGCAGCCGTTCGGTCTTGACTATTATTTAATTAATTCCATCTTTTTGGAAATTTTTCAATAGTCAGTATTCGAGTCGTTTTTCTCTCAATAAAAGTAACCGTAGATGGAAATGTTTTACATATTTTGAAAAAGCAACTCTTCTAGTAATAAATCTGAAAATTTGATGGATCTCGATGCAGCCGTTCGGTCTTGACGATTATTTAATTGATTCCATCTTTTCCGAAATTTTTCGATAGTCAACGTTCGAGTCGTTTATCTCTTTCGACACGCGCATCTTAAGTGCCAAAAATTTTCCTCTTTCGGGAACACTGAAGCTGAAGAATTCAGTGCATTTTTCTGTAATTCGAATTTTTCGTTACTCGAAGTCAACGAACTGGACCTTGGAGATTCGACTTGGAAAGATCCATTTCCTCAAAATTCGAATAAATCGTAGTTAGGTACTAGACATTCATGTATTGTGCATAATTCATAATGTGAATAATTAAGACTGTTTCATTTTCATGTTTTTACGAATTTATGCTATTCATTAAAAAGTCGAATTACCAACTGAAAAAGGTCGACATTCAATGCTAAAATCTCGAAAAATACTCTCGGGATGCGCTATTGTTCCTTGTCTAACCCATTGTAAGCCCTCGCCAACCAAATAAATGGTACGATAACATATTAAGCGAATTAAATTTGTATTGTTACAATAATACTTGTATTTAAATTCTTGATCTGCGTGAGAAATTCATTCTGATCGTGTTTTATGATTATTAAAACAAATTATCGTCATCTCACACCAAATTAAAAAATAAATTGCTGCTCCATAATCCATTGTAGATTTCAGTCTAAAGGGGAATGGGGAGAAAAGCTGAAAAAAGTTTTCAGACGTTTCAACCCCTCCCTCTTTGAAAAAATTTCTCAAATCATGTACTCACAATGGCAGTGAAGTTATGAAACTTCTCATGATACTCCTCAAAAAACTCCGGCAAAGAAACATTGGGTATTGCAACATCACTAAAACCGGAATTAACTATGTAACTTTTCGAAATATGGCTCTTAACCCTTTTCTGGTAAGCGCTCAATTTGAACCTAACCAACAAAGTTTTAAATGGGAACCTTCTATGAATCATCTTCGAAATGAATGGAGAATAATACTGGGATCCTTTCAAACTAATGCTATTGTGCTCTGTCTTATCTACGGCTCTGGTTATGACTGATTTGAGGTAACATGATTATTCAATCAACTTCTTTCTCCGAATTGTCATGTAATGTCCACCAGAGTTCCAAAGGTCAGAGCGTAAAGATAGAGATAGAGATAGAAACTTGTTTGAATATGTGGGTGATAGTTAGACTGAAAAAACAGTGGCGGATGTTTCGATTCTTTGAAATATATCTCAATTCTCAAAACACTTGAAATTATAATTATTGGATCATTATTACAGGAGCATCTTCATCTTCATCATTTGCCGCCATTAATATTCACTATTTAACAGAAAATTCAATGATCTGTTAAAAATTCTGAGAATCTTTCGAAGACGCTTAGCGGACATGCAGAAAATGTATTACCTATGTATTATGGCCAGTTGAAACTGGCAATTATGCCTAATCATGAATTTCAACTGGCAATTATGCCTAATCGTGAATTTGAACTGACAATTATTTTACTGAAAATAATTAAATATACATGATTGCCAGTTCATACATGATTGCCAATTCAAACTTGACGACAAACAGACGAATTTCGGTTGAAGATTTCCTACATTTTTTAACCTTGCATATTAACAATTTCTCAGGGCTGTTTGCAAGTATTTTTCTGACAGGGGGTAGAATTCTACGAAGGCGTAGGAGGGCGACATAATACATATTTTAAAAATATTTTTAAAATATTATGTGCACTTCTACTCCTTCGTAGAATTCAGCAGAATGCCTTTTACGAAAAATTGACAAACGAAAGAATTATCAATCATTTTTGATGATTCGTGGCCTTTTCACGAGCATTTTTTACCTTCAGCTCATGTTCCACTGTAATTTGTTACATTTTTTATTTTGGTTTTCACTATAATGAGTCACAATAAGTTAAAATAACCAACAAATTTGGCAACTGCTCAGGATTAGTTGATTTTTTCTTATTTTCTACTTGATCTTAACAGGAAAGTTAATACCTATCATAGATTAACTTCGATCTGAGATTTCGTAATCCGAAGTTAAAACTACCATTAATAATACCTATTAATGGTTTAGTGAAATTCATTGAATGAGAAGAGCTCATCACAATCATTGATCATTGCAAATGATCACTAGCTGAGCCGCCTCTGGTTTGAATCATATAAAAAGTTTATAGCTAAATGTGATGACCCTGTGTAAAATTAACAACTTTTCTCTTATTCGTTTTCTGGATTATTTATTTCTGAAAACATGAAAACTTCATGAAGGAAATTATGTTTTCAAGCTTCTTCTACAGAGGACGCAGATGTCGCAGATAGCAGAGATAAATGTTATTAGAAATAATGAGCTTTTTCAATTAAACAAGATTTAATTTTTCATTACTTTCATAGCTGAATTCATTCGGGAATTTGAGAAATAGCCTCGGAAATAATTGTTGAATTGCTTTTGTAAAAATGTAGGTACTAGCTCTCATTTTCAATCAAATGATTCTCATGGTTGAGAATTGGAAATCAAATTTGGGCGAAGCAAGTAGGTAGGTGTTAACAATGAAACTTCAAAAATGGCCATTAGGCCAATATATTATAGATGAAAATTTGAAATAATTCCTATATGTACATATTTATATATTTTATTTTGTAATATTTATGTATTTCAGTATTTGTCTATCATAAATTTTAGGTTTGCTACAAATAAGGACCTCTATTGAAGAATAGATACAATATGACTGCTTTATTCAGATTTACAGGTATCTGAAGAGGTCAGAGAGAAGGATTCTACTATAAGGTTTATAGTTTATTCGCCACCTAAAAGATATTAGCAGTATTCTAACATAAAAATTAAAGAAATTTTTTAACATGGAAGGACAAATAAAAGTTAGCATCATTTCATTGAATATGGCATTTCTTTTGAAAAAAATCTTATAATAAAACGCACCGTAAAACGAATAACTCATTCATCAAGAAATTCGAAGACGTGAAGTTTGCAAACGTGTTGGAAGAGGGCGCTACATATATTGATATGTAACGCCCTCTTCCAGCACGCTTGCGAACTTCACATCTTCGAATTCCTTGATGAATGAGTAATCATTGTATTACAGATCTGTAATCATTGGATTACAGAAATCTATGTTTGCATTTAAACGAATCTGAGTATATAATATATAGTTTACACGTTGCCTAAGAGATGTCAGCAGTATTATAACATGTAAATTGAAGAAATATTTCGACACAAAAATAGAATTGAAAATTAGCATAATTTTATTCAATATGCGATGTCTTTCGAAAAAATCTTATAATAAAACGCACCGTAAAACGAATAACCAATTCATCAAGGAATTCGAAAATGCAAAGCTCTGAAAGGTGCTGTACGTGGTCGCTATATACATAATAATGATTACAGAAATTTGTGTTTGCATTTAAACGAATCTTTGTACATAAATAACGAATGAAAGATTCGAGAAAAGATTGCAAACGAAAAAAATTAAACGTAGCTAATTGAATAAATTGTATAAAAACTGAGGTTCCTGGTGACTGATATACCCTTTCACAACATATAATATAGGAACGATATAAAAACCTAGTCTGAAAAAAATTAACTTGTTACAAATTTTGTGGAATGAATTTTTCGTATTCGTATCTATATGTGTCACCATACAATATCAATTTGAATCAAGCACTGTAACGTTTCCCTAATGAAACCCTAAATCGCTTTAATTTTAAAGCTTCCTTCAACCCTACTAAAAATGACACTAAAGAAACCTTTAAGCCTAAAGTGACTTGATTATGATAGTGGACGTAAGCAGTAATGTACCCCTCATTGTTTATGTGTAAATGATGTTGTAAAAATTATTAGAATAGGTATTTGAATATGTGCAGCAAAAAATGTGTACCTACCTACTTTTTTTATTTGCAATCAATTGCAATAAATTGAAATATTTGATGAATATAGGTAAAACACTTGTTTATCTCATCGATTTCTTTGTGCATTTTAGCATTTGTAATACATTTCGAGTATTCGTTTTTTTTTAGTTTTGTAATTCGTATTATTCGTGAAACTGAACAGTGATTATTTTGTTTTTCTTGATTATTTTCCGTATCCTGTTTTGTAACCTCTGTAATGAATTCATAAAGTTCTTTTAAGATCCAGTCCAAGCAATACCTAATACCGCAACTATAATTTTAGAATTACCTATTAGTCTGGATTAAATATATCACGTCAGTTTTATCTTTGAAGTCCTCATTTAACTAAACAATTCCGGTGAGAAAAAATAAAATAAATCAACAAAATATTAACAGCAAATATAGGTATACTGAATGAAGTGTTAGTTTTATTTATTTCTATTATTCATTGACGAGAGGAAACTGTATCTACTGAAAGACTCACCCTGTATGGAACATTGATTGAAATAAATTGCCCTGAAACATTTCATTTTCAACAAGAAAAAGCTTTATTGGTTCCTTTAACAATTAATTATCAATTTAAATTCGAGCCCTGGAACTTTATTACCCTTCAACCCAATTCGAAACTCCTTCCCCCTGTATATAAATGCGCCTAGCATGCACGCCCGGCCATTTGCAGTCAATGACAAGGCAAATAACTCTCCTTTTAATTACTTGAAAGAAAAACGAATAATTAAAGAAAATACTCATGAGAGACTGCCTGAGAGGCGGCGTAAGACAAATTAAAAAGTTCTTAATTGAACATTCTTCCAGCAGATAGACGAGCTAAAGAGGGTGCCCGCTCAAAAATACTGCCGCCAAACTTAATTAATCACCCGAAAAATCTGCAGTCGAGTCACGTGGCAACGCCAATTGATCTTTTACTTTGCCGGGCCTTCGTTGGACTTGTAGGGGCTTCACCGGAGGCAGGTTTCACTTGGTCGTTACCAAAATCGGGAGGATGCTTATGGGAAAGTTCTGATGCCAAACTGGCAGACTCACAAGAGGATAGTTCCCGCAATTTCTAGCAATTCATCAAGCTTGAATATCAGTATACAGGATGGATCGTTCACTCATACGGAATCAACCATTGATTTCCTTCATTCGAAGTTTTTCTCTTCTATTTCTCAAAATTTCAACATAGGTTGGTGACTAGAAGTGGTATCTCATTTTGGGACATTTCGATCTTCAATCTTTGGTTTTGAGGATTTGTCGGCCGAATCACATAACCTAAAAAATCTCCAAGAAGGGGAGGGGTTTTAGCAACCCCTAAAATCTTGAATGGGAAGGGGGGTTGAGTGACACATTGTTTTGAAGTTAATTAGATTGCCCCTTTCAAGAATGGTGTAGGTACATGCAATCGATTTTTTTGTTAGTACTTCCGAAAACTTAAGAATTTGAGAAGAGTAGAGTACACTGAGAGAACGAAATAGTGAAATTACAGTGAAAATCTTGGGTTATTTGTGACCAACGATAATCACTGGAATTTCACAAGGAATATTCTGAAACGAAAACCTTGTAAAATCACAGAAAATATAAATCACAAGTTGGTTGTGATTTCACATGAAATTTTTTCTGATGATTTTTCTAGAAACTAAACCTGTGAATACTCATTGTGAAATCACAATAGAATTTTATGGTATCAACTGTAAAATTACATTTATTCTGTGAATTCGCAAGGGATTATTACAGAAATAAATTGTAAAATGAAAAAATTTTGGAAAATTACAGGATTCATTGTGGAATCACCTCTCGTTCTCGCTAAAATACGTCGTGAAATTTAGCATCAATTAGACCGTAAAATACTATAATGTTGTGAATAAACAGAGCAGATTCACAGAATTTAATTGTGAATTTCAAGTATTTGTTAAAATTCCAGAATTCATTGTAGAAATACCCCACACCCTTTTAAAATTACTTCGTGAAATAACCATGAAAATTACTGGATAATTGTCTTTATTTTGTTATTGATCAAAGTAGTTGGACAGAACTAAATTGTGAATTTCAAAAATTCAACTGAATTTGTTACAATCACTGCCTAAAATATACACTTCAATATGGAAAAAAACATTAAATCAAATAAAAAACAACAACCACAACATAAAATATAGTCAATATGGAAAACAAAAAATTTGAAACATTATATCAGTTAAAAAACAACCACAACATGAAACTATTATAAACAATATGAAACATTACATCAAACAAAAACAACAACCACAAATATCATCTAAAATTATAAACATTTTTTTCAAAATGTAAAAAAAATCAACACAATCTTCTGGAATAGATAAATTTATGAATTTGGTTTCTATAAAACTTGCTTTTGTCCTGCTTGACTTACTTCCAGAATCCGGATGAATATTGAAATGCATCCTTCGGAACATCTCCATAGATTAAATTGAGGGCCTCCCTGAATACATAGGTTGTAAACACACACTGAGAGAACGAAATAGTGAAATTACAGTGAAAATCTTGGGTTATTTGTGACCAACGATAATCACTGGAATTTCACAAGGAATATTTTGAAACGAAAACCTTGTAAAATCACAGAAAATATAAATCACAAGTTGGTTGTGATTTCACATGAAATTTTTTCTAATGATTTTTCTAGAAACTAAACCTGTGAATACTCATTGTGAAATCACAATGGAATTTTATGGTATCAATAATTGTAAAATTACATTTATTCTGTGAATTCGCAAAGGATTTTTACAGAAATAAATTGTAAAATTAAAAAATTTTGTAAAATTACAGGATTCATTGTGGAATCACCTCTTGTTCTCGCGAAAATACGTCGTGAAATTTAGCATCAATTAGACCGTAAAATACTATAATGTTGTGAATAAACAGAGCAGATTCACAGAATTTAATTGTAAATTTCAAGTATTTGTCAAAATTCCAGATTTCATTGTAGAAATACCCCACACCCTTTTAAAATTACTTCGTGAAATAACCATGAAAATTACTGGATAATTGTCTTTATTTTGTTATTCATCAAAGTAGTTGTACAGAACTAAATTTGGCACAATCACTGCCTAAAATATACATCAATATGGAAAAAAAACATTAAATTAATTAAAAATAACAACTACACCATAAAATATAGTCATCAATATGGAAAACAACAGATATGAAACATTATATCAGTTAAAAAACAACCACAACATGAAATTAATATAATCTTCAATATAAAAAGCAATATGAAACATTACATCAATCAAAAACAACAACCACAAATATCATCCAAAATGATTAAAAATTTTTTTCAAAATATAAAAAAAAATCAACATAATTGTGAAGCATTCAACTGTGAAATATCAGCTTCTGAAAATATTGATATGAGTGTGAGCTTATTTAGCGGTTCATATCATAAGAGTATAAACTTAAAATTCAAAAACAAAGTATACCTAGTCTTTTTCCAACAAAAAAGACACAATCTTCTGGAATAGATAAATTTATGAATTTGTTTTCTATAAAACTTTTGTCGTGCTTGACTTACTTCCAGAATCCGGATGAATGTTGAAATGCATCCTTCGGAACATCTCCATAGATTAAATTGAGGGCCTCCCTGAATACATAGGTTGTAAACACATATCGTTTTTCCATAAAGAATTCGTATCGGTAGTTTATTCCTGAAAAAAAAATTAAATAAGTAGGAATCCAATAGGCAATATTTCGATACAGAATAAATGAATAATAAGTTGTATGCATGCGGTGTTCAATTTTTTTCATTAGTATCTGCCAAAGGAAAACCACAAATCGAAAAAATAAACATCGCTTTCAAAAAATTATAACTATCTACTTACCAGTATTCCAGTATATATTACTTTTGTCACACACTTGAAACCTTGAAGGAACTTGGAAGGCAGAAATACTTGGAACTTGAAAGAACTAAATCATATTAAACAAAAAACTGAACCATGTATAACTCTTCGCACTTCAGAGTTCTTGAAGACACAGTGGATCATTCCAGAATTAATTGGGTTATGGGGTAAGTTAGTGAGTATCTACGATAGGATATGGGATTTGGCAACGAGCAGGTGCCAGTTGCAGGAAAGGTTTTGATTGGCCACAGAATGAATCTGGAAGCAGATAAAAGTTGTGATTTTACAATTGCATTATGAAATTCCATTGAAGCTGTGAATTCGGATCCAGCCGAGCGACGTCACGTACCGCATAGGTGGAAAATGACTTGATATTTGCAATCATATTGTAATATTACGCTCAAGCTATGAATGTGTTTAACACATTTTTAAAATAGATATTTTACAAAAATACCCAGACTTACGAGTTTTGTCAGCAGTAGGTACCTACTCAAAATATTTTCTGACCAAGTGACAGAATTTGTTATTCGATTATGGTTGAGGAGGAATGCAGGATCCTATATTCTCCTATATGAATTATACAAAGAATAGAATAAGATATATTTTATTTATATCTTCAGAAATGTATTCATATAAAGAACAAGTCGAAAAAAAAATTTCTACAAAAAACGTCATTGTGGACTGTCTCAATGCGATGAATAAATTAGACAAAAAGTCATCTGTATGGACTCTATGTTGTACTGATGGATCAAAATTAGAAAGAGGTACAGGCATTGGGGTGTGTGGACACAGATCAATATAAGGCAGCAGTCCAAAATGAGGAGGGGAGGAAGCATTAAAAAAAAAATCCTGTACACACACTCCTAGACATGCACAGAATAGTTATAACAACAAAAAAATTCTTTCCTTCACCGATCTACACCGGAAAGCTCCTGGAGCTGCCATTAGATGAGCTTCTGAAAAGTCAGCTTCAGATGAGACTCTTCGTGGATCGGAAAAAGAACAGCACAATTTTGGCCTTCGTAAGATCATCAGTTGTTTATTAAATTTCAAGCGGCATCTTTGGAACGCTCTAATGGAAACCGATTGATCTTTTTTTTTATTCTGTTTCCATATTCGAGAGAAATATTTTGACCATAATAAATTTCAACAATTTCGCGTAAGATTTTTCTCTTGCTGTAGACATGTAAATAAAAAGTGTTCTATCCTTGAAGGAAATTGTGCCGCGATATCATGTTGTACAATTATATTTTTTCGTGGTAATTTCACAACCGCCGTAATAACACATTGTATAAGCACATTTGTGAAGGAATTTTAAAATTAAAAGTGTTCTGCATTGTAATTCTACAACACAACATTTTTTTCTTCGCAAATTCACAATAAAAATTCTCAAATCACAATAACTTTGTGAAATAACGTTGTGAAATCACATTTTCATGTGATAATTCACAAAATTATTGTGATTCAAAAAAAATTTAGATCACAATAATGTTGTGAAATTACCGTTTCATGTTGAAATTCGCAAATTTATTGTAATATTGCATTGCAGTTGTAATTTTTCAGGTGAATATTACAACCCTTGTGATATCACAGAGAATTAACACATATTTTCTGTAAATTTCATATTCACTGTAAATATACATGATAGTTTTACATTTTTCATGAAATTTCGCAACACCCTTGTAGAAACATCCAGATATTAGTTGTGAAAAAAATAATCCAACCGTGTAACTGTAACCTGTCCAGCTAATATGTGGGTAATTTCACATTGTAACCTCAAGATTTTTCTCAGTGCATATCGTTTTTCCATAAAGAATTCGTATCGGTGGTTTATCCTGAAAAAAAATGAAATAATTAGGAATCCAATAAGCAATATTTCGATACAGAATAATTGAATAATAAGTTGTATGCATGCGGTGTTCAATTTTTTTCATTAGTATCTGCCAAAGGAAAACCACAAATCGAAAAAATAAACATCGCTTCCAAAAAATGTGAAGTATCTACTTACCAGTATATATTTCTTTTGTCACACACTTGAAACCTTCAAGGAACTTGGAAGGCAGAAATACTTGGAACTTGAAAGAACTAAATCATAGGAAACAAAAAACTGAACCATGTATAACTCTTCGCACTTCAGAGTTCTTGAAGACACATTCCAGAATGAATTGGGTTATGGGGTAAGTTAGTGAGTATCTACGATAGGATATGGGATTGGGCAACGAGCAGGTGCCAGTTGCAGGAAAGGTTTTGATTGGCCACGGAATGAATCTAGAAGCAGATAAAAGTTGTGATTTTACAATTGCATTATGAAATTCCATTGAAGCTGTGAATTCGGATCCAGCCGAGCGTCACGTACCGCATAGGTTGAAAATGACTTGATATTTGCAATCATATTGTAATATTACGTTCAAGCTATGAATGTGTTTAACACATTTTTAAAATAGATATTTTACAGAAATACCCAGACTTGCGAGTTTTTTCAGCAGTAGGTATGTACCTACTCAAAATATTTTCTGACCAAGTGACAAACAGAATTTGTGTTTCGATTATGGTTGAGGAGGAATGCAGGAACCTATAATCTCTATATGAATTATACAAAGAATAGAATAACATATATGTATTTTATTTATATCTTCAGAAATGTATTCATATAAAAAACAAGTCGAGAAAAAAATTTCTACAAAAAACGTCATTGTGGACTGTCTCAATGCGATGAATAGATTGGACAAAAAGTCATCTGTATGGACTCTATGTTGTACTGATGGATCAAAATTAGAATGAGGTACAGGCATTGGTGTGTGTGGACACAGATCAATATAAGTCAGCAGTCCAAAATGAGGAGGGGAGGAAGCAATAAAAAAAACCCTGTACACAAACTCCTAGACATGCACAGAATAGTTATAACAACAAAAAAATTCGTCTTTCCTTCACCGATCTACACCTGAAAGCTCCTGGAGCTGCCACGAGATGAGCTTCATAAAAGTCAGTTTCAGATGAGACTCTATGGGTCGGAAAAAGAACAGAACAATTTTGGCCTTTGTAATATCATCAGTTGTTTATTAAATTTCAAGCGGCATCTTTGGAACGCTCTAATGGAAACCGATTGATCTATTTTTTTATTCTGTTTTCATATTCGAGAGAAATATTTTAACCATAATAAATTTCAACAATTTCGCATAAGATTTTTCTCTTGCTGTGGACATGTAAATAAAAAGTGTTCGATCCTTGAAGGAAATTGTGCCGCGATATCATGTTTACTATACAATTATATTTTTTCGTGGGAATTTCACAACCACCAATAATACATTGTATAAGCACATTTGTGAGGGAATTTTAAAATTAAAAGGGTTCTGCATTGTAATTCTACAACACAACATTTTTTTCTTCGCAAATTCACAAGAAAAATTCTCAAATCACAATAACTTTGTGAAATAACGTTGTGGAATCACATTTTCATATGATAATTCACAAAATTATTGTGATTTAAAAAAAATTTAGATCACAATAATGTTGTGAAATTACCGTTTCATGTTGAAATTAACAAATTTATTGTAATATTGCATTGCAGTTGTAATTTTTCAGGTGAATATTACAACCCTTGTAATATCACAGAGAATTAACACATATTTTCTGTAAATTTCATATTCACTGTAAATATACATGATAGTTTTACATTTTTCATGAAATTTCGCAACACCCTTGTAGAAACATCCAGATATTAGTTGTGAAAAAAATAATCCAACTGTGTAACTGTAACCTGTCCAGCTATTATATGGGTAATTTCACATTGTAACCTCAAGATTTTTCTCAGTGTAGACTTAGAGTAGAGCAGGGGGTCAGAAGCCAAGAGATCCAAGTCGATATTTTTTCGAAATCGACTTATTCGACTTGAGTGCACGAATCAAAACATTCCAAACTTGATATACAGGGTTAGAACTATTTAGAGGTTAGAAATACAGGATAGCTTAAATTACAAAAAAGTTGCGTTATTCAAGGGTAAGTGGGTGGGTGTAAACAGTTTCCAAATATCTCCGATGGTTCCTGAGATATCTCGAAAAAACTGAAAATCAAGAATATCATTTTTTCTTCATATTCATAACTCATTTGTTTTTGGAGATAACTACACTCACTTTTTAAAGTCCTGCACCCCCTAATTATTAAGGCTATCTCAAACTTTGAAAAAAAAATGATACCCTCGGGTTCAAGGATAATGAAAGGCTTTTACAGAAATAAAATCAAATCAATTTCATTTCATAGAATTATGAAGTTGAAACAACAAATACAAATTAGGAATCAAAAATTGCAAAAACAAAAATTAAATTTAAACGGAAAATTAAAAGTTAATTAATAAAAGAGCAAACTAATATGCAGTATTTGAGCCTCTGTTGCTCAGCAATGCATTCACTCGTCTAGGCATTCCAAAAATTAAATTATTGATTATTTCCTGCGGAATATTCATCCATTCCTCGGTAACAGCTACAATAAGTTCTTGTGAATTTCGTGGTGGATTATTTCGACGGAAAATGGCTCTGGAGACATGATCCCATATATGCACTATAGGATTTATGTCAGGAGACATCCCGGGCCATTCTAATCTGATAATGTTTTGGTTTTCCAGGGCTTCTTGAACACCTCTAGTGCGATGTGGCCTGGCATTATCGTCCATAAAGATAAATTGAGCCCCTAATTCATTACCCATGGGTATAATTACAGGATTTATGATATTTTCGAGGCAATATGCACCAGTCATCGTCCCGGATATGTGAATTAGTGACGTTCTTCTTCCAAACATTATGCCTCCCCAAAACATTTCAGTGCCACCGCGAAAAGGAGCAACTTGAATAGCTCTCTCAGGTCTATTTCGACATCCTGGTTCCCTCCAAACTCTTAAGCGGTAGTCATCACTTACTAACCCAAACCGTGACTCAAATAGCACATTCCTTCATTCTTCTAAATGCCAGTTTTGATGAGCTCGCGACCACTGCAGACGAGCGGTTCGGTGACGAACTGTTAATAAACGAACTCTTAGAGGCCTTTTGGACCGCAATCCTGATGTTAAAATTCTTCTACGAATTGTAGCACATGAAATTACACGGTTGTGGGCTTTTTGGAATTCCGACCTGAGTGTTGGTACCGTCACTGACCTATTTCTACGGGCTGATTGGGCAATATACCGATCTTTTCGAATCGTGGTAACACGAGGATGACCATTTCGAGGTCTACTAGGCACTACACCAGTTTACTCATAGCGCCTAATCGTTCTGCTAACCGTGCTTCGAATAATGTTTAGTCTATTGGCTATCTGATGGCGTGAGAGCCCTTCTTGCCAGAGAGGAATAATTCTAGTTCTGTCAAACTCAGACAACTCGTTTCTGGGCATATTACACAGTTTTTGAATTAACCGGTACTTCAAACGAAAAACTACTGGTCCGCAGAAAGGCACACATTTGACAAAATCGATATTTAAACACAAGAAAATTTTTTGTTTCGTAATGTTATCGTTTTATTTGGTGGTCAACAAGTTTCTGTTGTTGTCAGTTACAATTTGTTGTGAATCTTGATTATTTTATCTCCACTACAGGGGGGGTGCAAAACTTTTGAAAGTGAGTGTACTTGGAGATAACTACACGAACTTCGGTGTGTAGTCATGATCCTATATAGCGATTATACAGGTGTACTACTTTTTTGTAACTTAAGCCACCCTTTATTTTTAACGGTTTTCGATATTCCTATAGTCTGCCTCTAAATAGTTCTAACCCTGTATTTGAAGGTGAAGCTTCTTTTTCAAGAGAAGGTAGAACTGGTCAAAATGAAGCGTTTCATCAAAAATCACCTATTTAAAACTTTCAAAATGACAAAGTTGAAAAAAATATTGAAAATGTTTACTGAAATAGATCCTAATACGACCTTAGGCCGTTTGTTAGCTGAATTATCGAAAAGCAGTGGAAAAAAACTTATCTCCTGATTCGACCATGTGGTTTCGTTTAGAATATTGGCTCGTTCGATATTTACGTGGTAATGAAAATGGAAACTTAGGATTGCCGAATTGTTGTCATTATTTTTAACTAACTTACACTATTTTATGAAATGGCTCATTTCGATTCCAACTGACAGAAGAGACTTAGGACACAAGTGTAAAAAATAGAATAATACTTCAAAACTCACCAATAATATTCGTCTAAATTATTCACGAATTTTGTCTCAATGGGCATCACAATCTTTTTGTTCGAACATTCCAACAATCGTCGTAAAAATGGGATGAAATGGAGAAACATCACAGCACTTTATCAACATAACTAACATAAGCACTTTCAAGAAATTGCCTGGATTTTCTACATTTTTTTTCACCCTAAATTGCACGATACAACAATTTATGATTCTCTCAAAATTGACCTGATGCATCTAATCCGATGAACTTGATACTGAACGGATTCATTGTCCAGCCATATGTTTATGTTTTATTTCCTGTTTGCGATGCCGGTGTCCGGAGTCACCTTCCACAGTCTCGTACTTGAAACTCAATGAAATTTTGTAGAACTTGTTGTATCTCAGCCATCTTGGATATTTTATAGGGACAATTTTTGGTTAAAAGACTTATTTTGATGAGTTATACCTTCTGTCAAAAAAAGTCTAATCTTTGAAAACACCCTGTATACATTTAATTGGTGGCAAAGAGAAACAGATCCAAGCATAAAAGAAGTCTTAGTGTTGTCATTTATCGGAAATAGATTTTACTACTTTCTTAGATGAAATTAGACAATATTACAAATTAAAATATTTCAATACTTTTTTTGTAATTGGACATTGGTCCCCTTGACTTCTGACCCCCTCAATTACGATAGCAAGAGTTACAATGAAACATGAAAATAATGAAAAACTTTTTGAATTGAAAGATTTTCATAACGTTGTCCATAATTTCTATAGATAAAATATAACCCATGTTTCAGAAAACTTCTCGGCATGCTGTGCGTATTCTTACTTTCAATTCTTCCACATCTGGGGGCTGTGCTTTATATATACACAACCAACTTTGAATGTCTCCAAGAAAAAATTTAACAGTGTCTAGTTTGGGGAACGTGGTGGCCATTCAATAGGCCCTCTTCTACAAATCCATTTCTCTTGAAAGTGATCTGTCAGCAATGTAACCTACTTCTATAAGATCTCATTTTATATTTTTGTCTACAGCTGCTGGAACATTTTAAAATCCTCTATAGTGAAAAATATTTCTTTATTTTCATGTTTCATGGCAATTCTTGCTATTGTAACTATTCTCCTCTTGGGTTTTTCGAATTTTCGGAGTGGTAAATTTTACGCTCTGTGAGTGGTGTAAATTTTCTCTGATTTTCTCCGTCATATAGGTGACACTTATGCTTTGCACACGGATGAACTTATGCTTCGCACATAAATGACACTTGTGCTTCGTCCCACAGATGACACTTTCGATTCAACTGATGTTCGATGGTTTTTTTTTATCTAATTAATCTAATTACACCAATCTACAGTCTAGACCGATTACAGATTGGAAATAAACAAAATTACAAAATAAAAACTCATAAAAGTATATATACATACAAATGCAAACCTAAATTAACTAAAAAATTACGACCCCAACACAGCCCTCCGTATATTCAATTGGGTACAGTTGAAAACATCCAAAACATACCTACTGAAAATTGCAAAAATCATGACATATTCTAAACATTGGCGAAAACCAAATTTTTTCACAGCGAATGGAAAAATAAAATTTGGAAATGTCAGAAATTTTCGGGTATTTGGGGGTCTTAAAAGTGGGCAAGAGTGTCAACTGAGCACAATTCGGTTCTTGGTGATAAAACTTAGGTGTCCTTATTATGTATGATGATGCCAAAACGCCTAAAACAAACCTATTGATTCATTATGTTCATATTTTTGATCGAATCTGATCTGTCAAAATCATTCCTTCTTGCCGATGAATTTGTATTAATTAATTAATTATTCATCGTAATCATACTCTTATAATGCATCACGCTTATAAGCAATTTTATCTTTCATACCTTTGGTGATATGTATTTGAAAATTGTTATAACTGCGGGGTCTTACAATATCTTGTTTTTCGTAAAAAAAAATCTGTATCGTGAAATGACTCGAACATGCAGGCTAATCTTCTTATGTAGAGATATTTTTGAAAATTTTGAAACACATCAATCACATAAAGTTTCTCAGCAATGTAAGTCTTTGTTCAAATATTTTTGTTTTTGATATAGAAGAGGTGGGGCTTTTTTCGACAGAAGGTAGAAGTCATCAAAATAAGTCATTTCACCACAAATTTTCCATATAAAATATTCAAGATGGATGAACTACAACCCCTAGAAGTTTTTCAAAATTTTAATGCGGCATTGGAAAAACGAAAAAAAAAACATGATATATGGCAAGACAATGAATGGTTCAGTACTTCCGAGTCTATCTGATTAGTTGCATCAGGTCAATTGAAAAACTTGTTCTATTGTGCGATTTACGGTGAAAAAAGTGTAGACAGTTTATTTAAATTGCTTATGTAGACAAAGTGCTATTATTGTTTCCGTATTTTATCCCATTTTTATGACGATTATATACTCCTGAGACTTCAGAATATCAAGAACAAGGGTCAAAACAATAATATTTACCTATTTCCAAATTTCTGACTCTATTCGAAAGATTACATAAAAAATTCCTATCATAAATAAGCCTTCAGGCACCCCGTACCGAAACCAATAGGTACATTAAAAAGCATCCTCCTGAAATTAAATGTTCCCTAATCACCGATCCCTAGGAAGTCAAACCGCCCAAAAAAACCCATAAAATAATCGGCCAGTTGCGGCCACGTTCGTATTTTGACACTAACATATACACAGCATACCAATCCTGCCTTGGTCAGTTAATCAAAGCTACAACCTAATGCGACGCGCGATTAGTGCTGCCATCTCCCGCCGAGCTTCGGATACTTCAATCGCCTAAATTGGCAACGTGTGGAAATATAATGAAGACCTGAGGGACCACACACGTCGCATCACTGATTGGCCACACTACCCCTCTTCAAGGCGTGGCGATTGCCTGGCAAAAATAGTGGGGGATTAGGAAGGGATAGAGGAGAAATGTAAACATACAATGTGAGTGGGGGGAGAGAATTCCAGATAAAAAAGAAGAGGGGGGATATTAGAGTGGGGGGACGTGTCAATTTGGTGAGTACATCGTGATTTATTGATATAAATCAGTGGAATTGATATATTGTGTGGATGTTCTGGATTAGGCACGTTTTGTGGGGATTGAGCTGAATGTTGCTGTTAATACTTGGGAACAAATGCGGTTAGTTAGATCAATAAGAATTGAGCTTTCTTTATGTGGGATGCACAAATGATTTAGTTCGAATTTAGAGGCACAATTGGAAGACATCTGGCACTTGTTTTACCCTCGTTGTAGTTTTTTAATCTCGTTGAACAAGAATGATGATATTATTGGGAAGTACATACGTTCGTAGTTTTATTACTTAGGTTAGGATATTTTTATAGGTTCAGAAGATATGACCAGACAAAATTTAAAAACCAAAGGAAATGAAGTGAAGAAATGTAACTGTTGATGAAGGTATACTGGATTCTCAGGTGGTTTTGAATAGTTCTAAAAGAAGAAATTGACTTTTTAGTTTTAACACTTCCTTATTAGGTATTGAAATAAAAAAAATCTGTACTTGCTATTCCATTTTCTTACCTATTTATAATTAAATTTTTAAATAAGAAAGATAAGCACCATGCAGAGCTCAAATATAGTTGGGACCTAATTTGGAAAAAAATCATATATTTAGTCCATTCACTTTTATAAAAGCAGTCGGTTCGCCAAGGAAAATTTTTCTTGAGTTTTTGTAACTAGAATATTGTAAGATTGACCCATGTGAAATGTCGTTTATGTCTAAACTTCTTCAAATGACCTAATTTCCTATACCTACTACTTTGATATTTTCATTCTCTAAACTTTTAGAACTTGCAGGAGCATCCAGAGAAAATTGGATCCTCGTTTCTGGTAATTTTTGATGGAAAACCGTGGATATCTCCGAAAAATCTGGAATAGGGATAGGGAAGTAGTAGGAAACAATTTTTTCACTCAAAATTAGGTTTATGTTGAAAACTATTATTCTGATGGGGAATCTTTTTTATGGTATCTATACAATGATGACGGTTTTAAGTTGTGCTTTATGTTTTTAATGGATAACTCGTGAACCGTTACAAAATACAACTTTACAATGGAAAATAATTGGTCCATACTCTATACCAATGAGAGCTTTTTTTGTTGCAAATTGCTTGTAGCATCACTCTATGAGATAACTTGCACATAGTCGTAAACAATACAATGTCATATGAATATACGTTATTGTTGTGATATTTGATGCCTGGTAAGAAAAATGTTATAGAGATTTTCTTCGAAATTTAGTTTTTCCCTGAGGCAACCAACTAAGGATGGGCATACCATATTAATGAGAACTGATCCAATTGATCATAATTATCATGATAAATATTCAATAGTTTATTTCAAAACAGAGCTGCTCATTCACCGATTGCAGTGACGATAACATCAATATATAATAAATAAATTGAGCGAAAAACCATTCACACCATTCTTAGAACAAACCAGCTATATACGCACATCATCCGGTACTACTATCTATATAGGTAGGTAGTATAATTATTATTGCATCAATTGAAATTGATTGAGTAGAACGCTGCAACATTTTTTATCAACATAGAACTACTTATCTTTGACTTCGTTTCCACTCAGATCTTTCTATATCAGCACGAAGCAGAGCTGTGATATGTCATTTTCCTTATGCTCTTCGTGCATGGAACCCTTATAAGCTCATCTGTAGGTATATCAGCTCGTTTTAAAATACAGGGCGTATTTGAAGGTGAGTCTTTTTTTCAACAGAAGGTAGATCTAGTCAAAATGAAGCGTTTCACCAAAAATTACCTACTGTCAAACTGTCAAATGACAAAGTTGAAAAAAATTTAAAATGAAATATATCCTAATACGACCCTAGACCGTTAGCTGAATTATCGTAAAGCAGTGGGAAAAAACTTGTCTCCTGATTCGACCATGCGGTTTCTTTTAGGATATTGGCTCTTTCGATATTTACGTGGTAATTAAAATGGAAACTTAGGATTTCCTATTACCTCATTATTTTTCAGTAACTCACACGATTTTATGAAATTGCTAATTTCGATACCAACTGACAGAAGAGACTTAAGACACAAGTGTAAAAAATAGAATAAACTTCTTGTTCGAACATTCCAACAATCGTCGTAAAAATGGGATGTAATGGGGAACATCATAGCACTCTTTCAACATAATTAACATATGAGCACTTTCAAGAAACTGCCTGGATTTTCTACATTTTTTTTTCACCCTGAATTGCACGATGCAACAATTATGATTCTCTCAAAATTGACTTGATGTATCTAATCCGATGAACTTGGTACTGAACAATTCATTATCCAGCCATATGTTGTGTTTCTTCACCTTCCACAGTCCCGTCGTACTTGAAATTCAACGAAATTTTGTCGAACATCTCAGCCATCTGGGATATTTTATATAGACAAGTTTTGGTTAAACTACTTATAACTGTTTATATTTCGGAAGTTAATTTCAAAGGAAATCAATTTCAGAAAAGATATAACTTTTTATTTGATACATTCACTGAGAATACTTGAATCAATGACCAGGAACTGCCACTTCATTTTGATTCAAAGTACTTACTGTATTCAAGTCTAACCTGTTAGTTTCAGTAAAGAAAAAAATCTCAATCAATTTATATTCTGATACCCATGAAACTTTCGCTGCATCGGTTTTGGGTTGAAATTTCTACAAAAATCACTTTTACACGAAAAAATCCGAAAGATCATTCATAAACGTCGTGAAAGAATTATTTCAAAACAGCTCCAACTTCGCGGAACAGAGAGATCTATCCGTGTCGAGTTATTTTTATGATTTCATAGATTCCCAGAAGTTTCAACCGATGGCTGGCTGTATTGCTTTCATGAAAGTGCTGATGGAATCCCATCCGCTGCAAGGCTCTAGATTATGATGAAATAACGAAATGATCCCGGAGAGATTTCTTCAATGGCGGCAGATACGAATCTAACAGTTTCAGAGTTAGCCGAGAATCAACACTTCTTAATTCGCGGAAGACGTAGTAATTATTTGCTCGGAGAGAGATTGCTCTGGGAGCCGACAGATGGCTCCAGGGGTGGAAGATGCATCAGGTACTTCAATTTCTGAGCTCAATATTGTCCGTATTATGCGTAAACTCCACACAATTTAGAATAACTGATTAACTGATTTTAAATTAACAGGTTATGAGTCAGGTTATTGGAGAAAAAACTGATTTTATTCAAAAATCTTTTTCAGGGCTCTATAAAACGAAGTACAGAAATTTTATCACTAATATACAGGGTGTCTGTAAACAAATGCGAAGGACTTAGAAAGATGATTCCTCGATGAAAATAAGCAGGGGTAGTTCCTATAAATTTCTTTCGAAATCGACCTAACATAATATGAAGCACTAAGTAGATACCTATTACTCACACAATTTTTTTAGATCTTTATTTTTAAGGGTTGAAAATAACAACCCCTTATGATTTTCCTTCAAAAATCGTTTTCGTGGGATAGATTTTCGATAAATAAAATTCTCTTATATGGTTTCCCATTCAATTCTGGAGAAAAAAAGTCTCTTGCAGAATTTCGAAACAGTCGATACTTTTCTCGAAATAAATGAAAACTTAGAAGCAGTATAGTTTATAGCAGTTAGATATAGAACGTGTTCTATAGATTTTTTAATATTTTTTTTATTCTTCCACTTGTGGTGCATTTCTAGTCAGCTGACTTTGACAGGACCGCTGTGGGACATAAGTTTTGTTTAGGTTAGGTTAGGTTAGGTTAGGTACTTTTTTTTTTATTCTTCTACTAGTGGGACATTTCGAGTCGCAGTTGACTTTGACAGGACCGCTGAGGGACATAAGTTTTGTTTAGGTTCATGTTTTTGTGATTTCGAGTGGTTTTTATAAATCCTTGTCAATTTTCTGAGAAAATATCGTTGAGTGAATACTATTTATCCTTCACTGGTGATGATAAAAAACCGACTAATACAATTTGAAGTTTTGTAATCATATGGGAAGTCCGGGAGAGTTAAACCCCTTTTCACTCTGAAGCCAATTAAGTTGTATCTGTAAATGATAGCAACTCATTTTTTTGCGTGAAGATATTATGCTCAAATAGGTAACGATAGATAATTGTAGAGTGATGGTACGATGAATATTTTGACTACAGCAATTCTCTATTAAGGTACCGAAAATTGGCTCATGTCTCTCTAACTTATGGAAGAGTTGAACAGGGGGCGAGAAAGACATGACCATAAGTTTGTTTATCAGGAAAAACATTGAAAGAAAACAATTTCCAATAACTTGTCTCTGTCAAGGTTTTCATCATCAGATGTATCAGCGTATAATACATATTTTGTATTTTAGAGTCACTCTCACTTATTTCCGAGATGTTTGTTACTTCTTTGAACCTTTGCTGGTATATTTTTTTTTTATATTTATTTCTATTATTCAATTTTCTTTTTTTGAAGCAAACTATTATTTAAGCTCAGTGCGGGAAACTTGGACCAGTGATTATGTCTCCCGACTATAGCATGGGTCAAGCCTCCCGCACTCCCTTTTAGTCTATTTAACAGATATTTTCTTGAAACTTTCACAACTATCAATAAAAAATGCTAATCGTTTGTAAAACAATATTTATTTATTTCATTTATTTATTTACTCAAATTAATGTCTCACAAAACACCCAAGAGTAATTACAATGTATGACAGCAACAAGGAAAAATACAGAAAAAAACAACATAACTATATCAATGAAAGCAATAAAAGTAAAAAACACCACGCACTTTTCAGACAGTGCAACAAACAAAAATCATTCAATTTCTTACTTCCTAACAACAAAATCACGTTCAACCCCCTCACTCCCGAACTGTTCTGATGAAGCCACCATTAGTTGTGGCTTGTTACGAGTAGGTATATTGCAAACTATTTACGATACCGGTAGCGCGAAATTTGAATTGAAATATTTGAGGTGGTACAAGTCTCCTACCTGAGCAAGTCTCCCGCACTCTCCCTACATGTAAATTGATGAAATTTATCAACTTGGGCCTTCGAAAATAAGTTAAGAACGAACATCTATCTCAGTCCATTTTGGACGTAATGGACGTTTATTCGAACCCGATATTGTCGATGTAGCTCCTGGTTACTCGTCGCTCAATGAAATCAAACTCCAAGATCAGATCAGATAATTGCTCACAGGAGAGCAGTTGGTTTGTGGCAAATTTCAAATGAAGATATTTTCTAGACACGATCCAATTGATGGCGTTAATCGGTCCGTTTTGCATTTCAAATTGGCCCGTTTCATAGAGTTTCTCGATTATCATAATGCGGTAGAGCGAGCGTCATATGGACGCCTATTAGTTTAATAGAGCCTCATTACCTTGTATACGCCTTGCACGCTATTTTGTTCCAGTGGACTGTATGTATATACCCAAGTACCAACATGCTGGATTCTTGTTAGTTTGCAGATCTCAGAGAGCAATTTGTTCGGTTATTAATTTAGCCATTCGAGTGATGATAGCTCACTAAGCTATTTCGGAGTGAACTCTAGAATAATGCTTCATACTGAAATTCAACAAATAAATACGCAGCAAAATTAGAAGAAAAGCGTAGTCGAAACAGAATATGGATTTCCTATGAGCTTTTGGACTCAATAATCTCATAATCGAACACTCCAGTAAGTTTTTAATCTTGGAGGACACAAATACCAAGATACAGTTCCTGATATACAGCGTGTTTTACGTAAGCTGGTCACTAAGGATGTTGTGATATACTATACCTCCCTAAACCCAGGACTAATATGACGATTAGATCACCTTTGTATGAGATGTGCCAACAATTCAATAGGATGTGTGCTGATGTTGATATCTTCAACGATATTTTACGATCATTTAAGCATAAACTGAAGGAACTGCTGAGTCTCAGGCAGATTGATCATTAGCCTGCACTTCTTTAAAATGAATTAGCGTTCAATATTATTCCATCAACTTAGTACAATAATATAATATGTTGTCTTGTCTAATTGGGATTTCCTGTTTAAACAATAAAGGTTTTTTTTATATATTCATTGTACAAAATTTAAAGGTGAACCATGAAAATGATAGGTATTTTACACGGGTTATCCAAATGTGCTACGTGAAATTTTGAAGATGAAGTTCTTCTTGCCTTAAAACTTCCTTCATTTTGACTTCCATAGATGCAAGATGATTTTGGTTGAAGAAATTAACATTCTTGTCATTATCCATTAATTCCTTCGGGAGATACACATTCCCAACCATTGCATCATATCCCTTTTATGTGGGGTTGTTTTTTTTTAAATCAACGTTAGCAAAAAAAAGAGAACCAACATTAATTCTCCTCAAGCTACTGCATATTATGTCCAATAGTTCAATCTTCTTCCATAGCAAAAATAAATAAGATTCCAAAACTGATCTCTTGTATTTTCCATACAAATAACTAGATTTGGTATGTCTTCAATCAGTTTGTATCTAAACGTCAATTATGTTGGTCACATATTTTCGGCTTCATATTTCCGAAGTGATTCGACATTGTGATAAAATACGTATCTAATTACTGAGACTTATTTATGTTTTTCTCCCACTTCAGTTTCAATTTTGCACGAAATTTTCGGATGATATTCTTCCATTGTCTGTTCCTTGTGTTGTTCCAATTTTTTTTTAAATGTTCCTCCTTCTAACAAAGCTTCGTCTCATAAATTCGAAGCAACAAATGAGGATACCTTATAATGTTTCTTTGTTTTGTAAAAATTTCAAAAAAGTTATTGGATGTTGTTTTTTCATTCTTTCGTCAAATTTCAATTTTCCATCTCCAATATTGAGAAAATCGGATGTAGCTATTCTTCTACTCATAATTCTTTCAATTTTTTTATTCTGTTCTGTAATTTGTTCTTCTTGTTCCTCCATATGTGCATTTTGTTTTTCTAACTCAGCTTGAATTTCATTCCTATTCCTTTTGATTTTTGTGTCAATTTCTCTCATCACATTATTCTCCGTCAATCTTAATTTTTCTTGATTTTGACTTTGATTGTTTTCTAGTTTTGATTCATATCTTCTTCTATTTTATTCATGCGTGAACTTCCTAATCCTTTCAGTGCTATGATATTTTCTTCCATCCTTTTGACCAATTTTTCCTAAATCTTGTTCATACCTCTCTTTCCAAAGGATAAAAATCTTTCCGACATTATTTTAATTGTTTCCATTACTCCTCTCAGACTGGGTTCATTCCTATTCTTAAAAGTTTCCATCTTGCGAATTTGTACCGCATATATTTATACTTAGGTAGAAATTTAAATGAAGAATTGAAATTATTGTAGCTTCACGTCGATTGCGCCATTTTGATACAATCCGTTTAATCTTTAATTTATTTTATACATGAAATTGTTATTTGAATGAACGAAATCGCAACTTATCAAAAATATTCAATTCCAACTGACTTTTCTCTAATTAATGAAAATTGTCTTTTTTTTTCGTTACCATAACATCCTAAATTTTAAAATACTAAGCATCTTTGATACCTTATTTACATTTCTAATTCATATTTGACAAAAATCCCACACTCATTATTTAACAAACTAACTGAATTATACACAAAATTCAAACCATAACACTATATTCCTAGAAATTCTTTCTTATAAATTCATCAGCATCTACTGAGTTTTCTATGTCACTTGGTTTATTTTATACTAAGTAAAATATTTCACGTTTGGAAGGCTGATGGTACCTGAACAAGCTGTCGCTAGAAAAGTTACTATTCTTTAGGCGGCGCTATCGCGTTCGTATATATCTACTATAGTTTTATATGAGAGTATTTTGTCCACGGATGATGTTGGGTTTTAATTGAAACAGCGTATTTGAAATAAGTTTCTTACTTATATTTCAAAGATATCATATATAGGTACCTGATTGTTTAGATTCAAAATTGATTGAGAGCAATATAATTTGTTTACATTATATACATAGTCACCTAGATTTTTGAAGTTTGACTCAAGTGAGGATTTATATCTTTGCTGGACGAGATTTTGGCTTTAAAGCAAAGCGAAAAAACTACTTAGTTGAAGAGCGTCTCATTTCTTATCAAAATCAATACTGGACATCCTACGAATTGAACAAACGTCGGAAAGTTATTTGACTTTCTTTGATAAACATTTCCATATAGGTACACATGTCATAATGATGTAGGCACTGCTGATTCAAGAGGCGCATAAAGATCCCATTATAAGATATTAGCAAAAACTTGTCCTAGAATTTGGTCTCGAGTAGTCTCGACCAATCAATAATACCAAACAAACCAATATCATTCAATGAGTAAATAGCAAACGAAATTGGCCTGCTATTAAAACAAGACATCACGATGAAAAACTGCTGAGCAAAACGATAAACAGCAAATAAGAATGAAAACACACTTCAGCTAACTAGCTCTATCTGCAAAATCGGCCTTTTGCTGCATGCATAAACCCCACTTTGCGGTCCCTGCCATAAATAATCCATAAAGAACGTCAGAATCCAGCAGACTCTCCGTTTACACGACCGTGATTCGCCCTGCTGTCCATCCCCACCGCTGCCGTCACGCCCCACCATTCGAAGCTCCGCCCAGTCCATCAGTTCGAATGTCAGAATACCGTGGCAAGTCGTACCGTGTACATCGATACCAGTGTTATCGACGGACATAGAGCCAAACCTAGATCAAAACGTTGAATCGAATCTGTGATTGTGGGTGAAATTCGTGAAGACCACGGACTCGCACGTTGGTTCCGGCTTGTTATGAAGTGCTGCCATGGCCACCTTGGCTAGTAACATGGTCTCGCACCCTCACCACTTCTCCAGGACGGTGGAAAGCACAGATGGTTCCGTTTCGATGGACTCTAACGATCATTTCGATAGGGAATCGCCGCATCTGGACAACAATAGCTGCAGCAGCGAGGATACCGTTCTGTCCGTCGGTAACGAGAATGAGAACACGTTGGTGAAGGAACCCTTGTCCTTCAAGAACATAGAGAGCCATCTGAACGCCATATCTCAGATAACTAACAGTACTTTAGATCCGAAACTGAGCAAAAGTCCCTCTAGTCCTTTAAACTTTAGGTTAAGTCCGACCAGTACCAAATCGGTGCCAAGTTCACCGACTTACTTGTACCATGAACGTTCTTCGGAGTTCTTCAGACCTAACTCGTACTCGCCGGGGTCTTTATCGGGTTCTGAGTCCCACGACAGTGTTAATCGTAGTCCTAGACCTGTAGATAACTTTTATAACCAACAAAATAACAGTACGAAAACGAATAACGATAACGCCACCGGCACAAGTTTGAAGTTTTCGATAGACAATATTCTTAAGGCGGATTTTGGCAGACGTATCACAGATCCGATCAACATAAGGAAGTCGAAGCCGAAAAAGGTAGTGCCGGAAGCCTTTGAGGACAGTCTGAAAACCCCGGGACCTGTAGATTTGTCCAAAAGTGATAGCGGTGAAAAGAGCGGTTCAGGGTCGGATGGTTCAAAGCCTCCTATGATGTGGCCGGCGTGGGTTTACTGCACGAGATATAGCGACAGACCAAGTTCAGGTAAGCGCCAATTAAATAGCAAACACTATCATTAGTTAATGCGGTAGTTATTGTATCACTGTATGGTTGTCTGTTATTAACTGCGATACTTATGATAATTGAATTAGGTACATTTGCACTGCTACGTTTATTTTTACTGAATTTATTAGTTTTATGATTAGAGCCAGCGAGTTTCCGTTAGTTTTTAGAGCGCTATTTGTGGTTAATTGATCACTACTCGGGATTCAGGGGGTGTTGACTTCCATGTCTTGTATTTATTCGAGTTTGTATCACATTGACGTCGTATTTCAGTAGAATTGTTCCTAATTGAATTTTATCCGAGCGTTTCGGTTAATGCACGCTTGTTCAAGGTTGAGTCTCTTAACCTTTACTTCGTAGAATTGAAGAATTCGGTATAGAGAATTGAACTCACTCTTGTGGTATCGTTTTTCCCGCTGTGATGATATAATATGGACCATTCAATTCGATAAATGTGACGCTGTAATTTCAGTATATAGGTACCTGAGAATAATTTCCCAGTTTTTTTCACGGAGAGACGAATAAAACCAATATACCTAGTGTATTCGTGTCCGTTTCCCATTTTGGTATTGTACAGGGTATTCCTAAATTGCTTGATTTTTGCTATTTCTGGTATGTACTTCTAAATTATAGATAGGTAAAAACGATAAAAACTTTCTACCTATACAAGCAGGCACTCTATCCGAGATTTTATCACTGGAAATACTACACTACATTAATTTTTTCAAATCTTTTGTACTAAGGGTGGACAAAAAACAACTGCGTTATTTTTGTTTTCTTGAGAAAAATGGTCTGCTAGTGTTACCGTTTATACAGTAGATACATCTTGAAAAAGACCTCATAAAAATCCTCTTCATTCATATTACATAATTTCTTACTCCATTTGGAATTTGCTAAAAAATCTCGACTATTTGCATTCTGTGGTATTCTACAGGAAATGAAACTAGGGTTCACCAAGTTTTTGAAAATCTCGAGAACTTATCTCGATCTTGTCTTGTAATCAAAGTAATTTCAGAATTTCAAGAAAAGACAATAAATTTTGTATCAATACTCAAATACCATTCCTTGTCAAGAAAACAAGAAATCTTAAAATATTTTGTCTAACCATGAACACGCTAAAACGTTAATTCGTGAAAAAGATGACATAATTATTTCAACATGAGATACCTATTTCGATCTATTGCACACATTTTTTACTAGAAAAATCTAAATTGAAAATAATTAATGATGATCTTGTTGAAACTTTAACTGGAATCTAGATTTGCAATTTTTACATTCAGGCATACAATTTTTTCATGTTAATGGAAACATTTTGGCCTATTTATTGTTTTCCCCTTTGGTAATTGTATCCACCTGAATTTGGAAAGAATAACAGAATTTCTTTCTGTCAGTATTGCCTATAATATACTCACCACTATTTTGCATTGACAAATGCTGCTGCTTTTTCTTCTACTGCCGCTTTTGCAGATACTGTTTCAGATTCAGATTTATCATTTTCACTCGCATTATTGGAAGTCGCTTTATTTTCACTGATCATTTTTTCAAAAACTTACGTTTCTCTCTCTTGCATATTGGTGAATATTCTGAGTCAGAATCAGAGCCAAATGGCTCAGTTCAGCAGACATTCTGTTTACTGGGAGTCAATGTCACTTATGGTAAAATAAGACTTGCAATTTTGATAATCAAGAGTAAGTTGCAATTCAGTTCAAAGCCGATTGGAAGGGTGATGACGTATAGAAGGTGGCAAAGACAAAACTGGGTCTGTTATCAGTGGCGTATCGATATATAGACAATAGTAATATGTAGGTAAATATAAGAAGACGACAATTTAAAATAACTAGCGAGTATTTTTGATCTCCTATTGCGCCTTCTTCCTATATTTTCCGAGATATTTTCTTGGTAATAACAACCTTACTCCTACAGCTAAAGAATGTAACTGCGCGACTTCATTTTGAGTTCGTCAGAAAATAAATGAATATCGGAAAACCACAAGATTGACGTAATAGCATGAAACGGAATGAAAAGATTTAATATGTCAAGAAAACGCCAAGACAAGATTTTTCTAAATTTCTTGACTTTTTCTCACAAAAAAAGAAGAAAGCTTGTCATCAAGACAAACGACTCCTAGATGAAACTATGAAAACCAAAAACCAATGATAACTAGGTATGAATCTTTCCTTTTAGATTTTGTTGAAATGGATTATATACTTATGTGTCCCATATACCTACAACTTGCAACTAGAGGTTTTAAAAAATATATAAGACGTTCCTTTTAAGAAAAGGTAACTGTGGGATGCACTCCTGTTTATGAATCAAGAACAATTTTTATTCGACAATTTTTTTCTGTAACAGAGTGTATTTGAAAGTGGGACTTTTTTCAACAGAAGGTAGAACTGGTCAAAATGAAGCGTTTCACAAAAAATCACCTATACAAAACTTTCAAAATGACAAAGTTAAAAAAAAAAATGAAAATGATTCCTGAAATAGATCCTAATACGATCCTAGATCGTTCTTTAGCTGAATTATATCGAAGCAATGGGAAAAACTCATCTCCTGATTAGATTATGTGGTTTCGTTTAGGATATTGACTCGTTCTATATTTACGTGTTAATGAAAATGGAAACTCAGGATTGCCGAATTGTTCTCATTATTTTTTAAATTACACCATTTAATGAAATGGCTCATTTCGATACCAACTAACAGAAGAGACTTAGGACACAAGTGTAAAAAATAGAATAATACTTCAAAATCTCACCAATGAAATTCATCTAAATTATTTACGAATTTTTTCACAATGGGTATCACAATCTTCTTGTTCGAACATTCCAACAATCGTCGTAAAATCGGTATGAAATGGGGAAACATCATAGCACGTTTTCAACATGACTAACATAAGTACTTTCAAGAAACTGTCTCGATTTTCTACATTTTTTTTCACCCTAAATTGCACGATACATCTCTCAAAAGTGACCTGATGCATCTAATCCGATGAACTTGGTACTGAACCATTTATTGTCCAACCATATGTTTATGTTTTGTTTCGTTTTTGCGATGGCGGAGTCATTGTACTTGAAATTAAATGAAATTTTGTCGAACTTCTAGGGGTTGTATCTCAGCCATCTTGGATATTTTATATAGAGAATTTTTGGTTAAACGACTTATTTTGATGAGTTCTACCTTCTGTCAAGAAAAAGCCTCACCTTTGAAAACACCCTGTTTATATATGTAGTTTCGTATATAAGGTCCTGTGGACATAGCACAAGTCTGACATACTGCATAAAACAATAAATGAAGTCATATATTATCATCATAAATTAAGGCCGCGCCAATAAAAAATTATCCCCAAGGAAACTTAACGTAAAAGGATTTGGTCACCACCCATTGCAACTCGATGTACCATTTCGCAAAAACGACTCTTTCTCCCATTTGTTGATATCCCCGAGTACCATCTTGGGGCGTCCATACAGCTAATTTATATTATTTATGTTTGGCCTCTTCCGCTACATATATTTCCAGTTGTTAAGCAGTAAATCCGCTGCCAAGGTAGGAAACTCGCCTCTGACATAACCTAGCATCACGTTAAATGTTAATGGCACAATAATTCATTTCTATATTCGCCGATGATTATTTTATCATGGGCTCTGATCTGTGTTTAATGTTTGATGATTTCTTGTTACCCCACGCCCGATGGGAATATCTGAATATTAATATTTTAACTACGTTTCGAATCGATCACTACCGGATACGCATCCGATTAGATTATTTCTTGGTTATTTCATCGGGTCAAATTGAGAATTGGTCGACGAGCTCCAAAATGAAACTTTTATTAATGAATAAAAATTTCTCGTGAAATTAACTTCTCAAAACTTAATTTTTCTATGGCTTCTTTCCAAGGGCATGGTTTGCAACCTTCGATAATATTTCAGATAAGGCATCTTTAGGTTCATAAGAGGAAATTTTACTGTTCATTTTTATGCAGTTAATTTGAATTATATTCAAGGCCGCCCAAATGTCTGTAACATTATAGAATTATTTATATATTATAGAATATATTATAGATAGAATTTTTAGACTAGATAATAGGTCACAAATGATTGGGATCATTGATGTTATCAATTATAGAAATTTCAAAAATTCTCTCCAACAAATTCAGTATGTCTTTTAGGTAATACTCGACATATTTATGCTGGATTTTTTTTCTTACCTATGGACATCGATAAAATGGCTCTTCGAAAGGTTTCTTTAGCTCTTTAGTTGAAAAAACTGTTGGAAAATTCAGAAAATTACATGGGAATAGGTGCTTATTTTTGTTTAGAAAATTACATGTAATTCTGTTTCTTATAGGAGATCCCATTTGTTATAAAAAAAACAAACGCTCTCCCAGCCAACTTTAATAATAATAATAATATTCCAATAAATTAAATCCCAGGGTTGATGGCCTATTATACAGGGTGCTCTCAAAGGTAAGGTTTTTTTTGACAGAAGGTAGAACTCATTAAAATAAGTTGTTTAACCAAAAACGTCTATATAAAATATCCAAGATGGCTGAGATACAACTCCTAGAAGTTCGACAAAATTTCATTGAATTTCAGATACGGGACTGTGGAAGGTGATTCCGGCATCGCAAAAGCGAAACAAAACATAAACATACGAGGATGTATTGATATCTAGTTAGCCTAGACCAGTTCCATGCATAAAAAAATATCGCGTTACCATAGAAATGAACAATAACTCATCAGAAGTGTTAGTGTGAAGTTTATTGAGGTCAAAAAAGTAAACCAGAGTCACGCAATAAATTAAAAGAAAGGAGATGTCCACTAAAATTGGAGTATCAAGTACTTGTATTTAAAAGGGTTAGGAGGTAAGCAGATTTACGAAGATATGCTTAATAACCTTGGTGATCAATGTCCTTCGTATGCGACCGTGAAAAATTGGACTGCAAGCTTCAAAAGAGGTGAATTTTCCATTGAGAATGATGACCGATCGGTAAGGCTAGTTTTTGTGTCAGTTCCTTAAAAATATCGATGCAGTTCAAGACATGATTTTATCTGACCATTTCGTCGAATTGGGCTGAAACGGATATCTGAAGCACTGAATATTTCATACGAACGCGTTCATCACATAGTTCACGTCAATTTGGACATGAGAAAAATTGCTGCAAAATGGACCCCCAAATGTTTGAATATCGACCACAAGTGTACAAGGGTAGAAGCATCGCGTTCGATATATGCTCGATTTGAAAACGATGTAGACTTCTTAAACCGAATTGTTACTATGGATGAGACTTGGGTACATTTCTACGATACAGAAACAAAGCAACAATCGATGGAAAGGCGACACTCTGGTTCTCCAAGACCTAAGAAGTTTCGTGTCCAAAAATCTGCTGGAAAGGTCCTGCTTCAGTTTTTTGGGATTGCCATGGAGTAATCACAATTGATTTTTTGAATAAGGGTAGAACAATAACCGGAGATTACTATTCGACTTTACTGACCACTCTACGGGAAAAAATTAAAGAGAAAAGACGCGGAAAGCTATCCAAAGGTGCATGTTTTGTTTTGGCTGGACAACGCCCCTGTGCACAAATCTCATGTTGCCATGCAAAAAATTCGTGATTTAGGGTTGCAATTACTAGAACACCCCCCTTATTCACCAGATTTGGCTCCATCCGACTATCATCTCTTTCCGTGACTGAAAGAAAGTTTAAAAGGTCGTAAAAGCTGTGCGGAGGTTTGGTTTGCAGAGCAAGAAGAAACATTTTTTTTTAAAGGTCTAGAGACATTGCAGGTTCGCTGTAATAAATGCATCCAATTAAGAGGAGAATATGTTGAGTAATAAAATATTTTGACATTTAAATTTTGTTTGGTTCTAATGGTAGGCTAAGAATTTTCCAATATATCCTCGTATGTTTTGTGTTGAGTTTTTGTTGTTCACAAAAATTAATTAATTAATCGCTTCATATTGTTTTGACGTTCTGTATATGGACACCGTAACAATCAAGTTTCACTGGTTTTATTCAGCTCAACTAGTTGATAAGTTTATTGATGAGAATTCCAATTCTGTATCACAGTTTAATAGAAAATAGAGCCCCTTTTGTGGGATTCAGAAGGTTTATTATCGAAAATTGAAACCAGATATTCAGACATTTCAGACAAGACCAGACTTCTTCGTCACTCCTCTACTTCTTCCATCACAAAAAAGGCCAGAAGAATAAAATGGTATATGCGTCGCAGAAGGCCATCGAATCACTCTCCTAGTCCATATTGCGTCTTTTCCCCGCATTTCTCAAAACTGGCACATCGCAACTTTTTTGGTGCGTAATCACTTTCCGAGAACGAGATGCTATTTAGCTCGTTTAATTCTCTTTAATCGATGTAAGCAACTACTGTGATTTCATTCGAAACATCGATTGAGCATTCTTTTCTTTACATTCTTCCCAGAATCGCCTCTTCGAGATACCAAAGAGACGAAACTACGTCCAGAAATGGTGAATGATTGAGGATTGGAGGAATTGATGTTATATAGGAGGCGGATTCACTTGCTACAGCGGTTTTTATGGAAAAAATAATTCTCTTCAAAAAAAAAAAAAATACATGAGTTTACAATTCATTTATTTATTTATTATCATTATTTATTATTATTATTTATTATTCAGCATTCAAGTATTTATGGCTAATTGTTTAATTCCAATAATGAAATTTGTTCAATCTGATTAGGTATGCATGAATAAATAATTGATTGAATGAATGGGAATACCGAAGAGTTGATATTACGAGGATATATTGAAAAATTCTTAGACTACTATAGAACCAAACAAAATTTCAATGTCAAAATATTTTATTACTCAACATATTCTCCTCTTAATTGGAGATTATTACAGCGAACCTGCAACGTCTCTAGACCTTTCAAAAATGTTTCTTCTTGCTCTGCAAACCAGACCTCCACAGCTTTTATTACCTGCTCGTTGAAAGAAAAGTTAAGACCTTTTCAACTTTTTTTCAGTTAAGGAAAGAGATGATAGTCGAATGGAGCCAAATCTGGTTAATAAGGGGGGTGTTCTATATAGTAATTCAAACCCTAAATCACGAATTTTTTGCATGGTAGCATGAGATTTGTGTGCAGGGGCGTTGTCCTGCAAAAACAAAACACCTTTGGATAGTTTTCCGCCTCTTTTCTTTTTAATTTTATTCCGTAGAGTGGTCAGAAATGTCGAATAGTAATCTCCGGTTATTGTTCTACCCTTATCTAAAAAATCAATCATGATTACTCCATGGCAATCCCAAAAAACTGAAGCAAGAACTTTTCCAGCAGATTTTTGTACACGAAACTTCTTAGGTCTAGGAGAACCAGAGTGTCGCCATTCCATCGATTGTTACTTTGTTTCTGGATCGTAGAAATGTACCCAAGTCTCATCCATAGTAACAATTCGGTTTAAGAAATCTACATCGTTTTCAAATCGAGCAAAGATCGAGCGCGATGCTTCTACCCTTGTACGCTTTTGGTCAACATTCAAACATTTGGGGATCCGTTTTGCAGCAATTTTTCTCATATCCAAATTGACGTGAACTATATGATGAACGCGTTGGTATGAAATATTCAGTGCTTCAGATATCCGTTTTAGCCCAATTCGACGGTCTGATAAAATCATGCCATGAACTGCATCGATATATATTTTCGGGGACTGACACAAAAACTGGCCTTTGCGATCGGTCATCATCTTCAATGGAAAATTTACCTCTTTCGAAGCTCGCAGTCCAATTTTTCACGGTCACTTACGAAGGACATTGATCACCAAGGGTATTAAGCATATCTTAGTAAATCTGTTTACCTCTTAACCCTTTTAAATACAGGTACTTGATGATGGCTCGATACTCCAATTCTTCGATTTTCACAATTTCGGTGGACATCTTCTTTTTTTAAATTTATTGCGTAACTCTGGTTTACTTTTTTGACCTCAAACTTCACACTGACACTTCTAAAGAGTTATTGTTCGTTGCCATGGTAACGCAATATTTTTGTATGCATGGAACTGGTCTAGGCTAACTAGATATCAATACATCCTCGTATAGTGTACAATATTTATTTTGCGTGAAAAAATGGAAGCTATTGCTTCATCCTCGTTGGAGGTAGCGGGTGAACAAGAACAATGGGAACCATCATCTGATACACCTTCTTATCGCCATAAAAATCCGTTCAGAGCAGGAACTTCTTTGAGCAGGAAAGAAGTATTGTCTCGATTTGTCTACAGGAAAAGTAAGAGTGAAGAATCACCACTTCGCAACATTTGTCGGCATCTTTCCAACATCAAAGTGGTTTTTCTACACTGATAAAGATAGTCACGCTAAGTGAACACGGGTATGTTCGTTCCTTTTAAACAGAAGTACATATATCGGTAGAAGAATAAAAAAGTGGAGTTCAATAGTGGATAAAAACATCATATTCCGACTAGATTTCGAATTGTTGTGGAATTTACTTCATACAGAGTGTATTTGAAGGTGAGGCTTTTTTTCAACAGAAAAGAATTGGTCAAAATGAAGCGTTTCACCAAAAATCACCTATACCAAACTTTCAAAATGACAAAGTTGAAAAAAAAATCGGAAATGATTACTGAGATAAATCCTAATACAACCCTAGACCGTTTGTTAGTTGAATTATCGCAAAGTAGTGGAAAACAATTCATCTCCTGATTCGACCATGTGGTTTCGTCTAGAATATTGGCTCATTCGATATTTACGTGGTAATGAAAATGGAAACTCAGGATTGCCGAATTGTTATTTTTATTCTATAGTGACTTACCCGATTTTATGAAATGATTCAATTCGATACCAACTGACAGAAGAGACTTAAGTACAAAAGTGTAAAAAATGGAATAATACTTCAACATCTCACCAATAAAATTCGTCTAAATTATTCACGAATTTTTTCACAATGGGCATCACAATCTTCTTGTTCGAACAGTCCAATAATCGTCGTAAAAATGAGATGAAACGGGGAAACATCATAGCACTTTTTCAACATTACAAACATAAGCACTTTCAAGAAACTGCCTCGATTTTCTACATTTTGTTTTCACCCTAAATTGCACGATACAACAATAATGATTTTCTCAAAAGTGACCTGATGCATCTAATCCGATGAACTTGGTACTGAACCATGTCTAATCATATGTTTATGTTTTGTTTCGCTTATGAGATGCCGCAGTCACCTTCCACTTGAAATTCAATGAAATTTTGTCGAACGAACGAAGAAGGAGGAGAGTTTTCTTATTGAAAATTAAATATATACCTACACGCATTTTCAAAATTTAGATATCGCTTACCCTTGGGAAGTGGAGGACCTGATAGCTTCTATATCAAGGCCGGACTGTGGATATAAGATATGAATATTGATTGTGATCTCTCAGTAATAACATTGTAATAATCTGCTTACTTGACCTATTTCCTGAACCTGAACACAAAATATTGGCAACACAACAAACATATATAGAAAACCGAAAAATGATTATATGTGAAATATGTAGGTACATTATTAGGTCGTTGCTTCCGTATCAAAAACTCTTAAATCCGATTTTCATGAAAGGCTTCAAAAATCTGAAAACCCTCAAAAGTAAATATATCACTTTTATTAAAATTTTCTTTCTTTCCTCCTAAAATAATGCCATAATGATTTAGGACCTTGTGATAAAGGCGATGCTATTCTTAGATAAAATATAACCCACAATCCACTCAAAGCCGCGTCCACGACACAGCCACACCTGAATATTTTCAACATTTTTATTATCTAACTTTGAGAAAAATGGAATTTTTCAACCGACTATTTCCCAAAATTTTCCCTACTACATCCCTGGGAACTGAATTCCTGCTCGCTTCTTCATCCAAGGCCCCCTCGACTATAAATCTGTTGTAGACAGGGATGTTCCGAATGTTTTGCACCCAATTTTGCAATTAACATCGTCTTTGAAGTCCGATACCGCATAAATAGACGCTTACAATAGTCCATAATTAGGTCAGACCGCTGGCTTTGTTCTTTTGATAAATTGCCGGCTAATTGGACAAGTACACGGTGTTACCGTGTTTGGCGACAATCGCACTTATTTTCACACTGGTAAATGTTGGACAAAGCTTTAATTGATGCGCTCCGGTGAATCCATATTTAATGAGGATTTTGAAACATTGAAATAAGATTTTGGTTGTATATATGTTAACGCTGGTAATTTATCATTGTTAATGCTGGAAATTGACATCAATTCTTATCGGAGAGTATATGGCACATTAGGTTCCCTCAATTTTCTTTGACATAAGAACAGGCATCACCTTGTTTATTCGGTGATTCTACTAGTTGTCATATACCGCTACACCTAATTTTCTTTCAATGAAAAAGCCTTAAATATGTGAGAAAAAATGTAACAAATAAATAATTTAATGTGATATATCACATTTGAATAAGAATGCAAGTATTTCGTTGCTTTCACTAGGGGTAGAGTTTTGGGAAACGGAAAACTCATATCAGAAAAGTGCTAACAATGAAATTCAAAATGGAATGCTTGTTCAAATGCGAATGTTTTTTTTTAAGATATAAGCACCCTCAATAAGCAAGCTTTCATTTGGTCGAAACTTATGATTATTTATGAATTTGTAGTTTGATTATTTTATGGTTTCTACATAATAAAGTAAAATACAAGTATTCTCGATATGCCTTTTTGGAGGCACTTCATTAATTAATATGAAAAGTTTGGTTGGACGTGATCATCAATGGAAATTGAGTCGAATACAACCTAAAAAATTGACCGTAAAATTTAATATCGACGATTCATTTTAAAATCTGAACGATCTATTGTTTTGGACTTGAAACTCTAAAGTTTCTACCCAATCATCATCCCCAGCTTGGTTTGGTCAAAATTTGAGTTTAATGGTATAATTAAGAAGGTTATTGATGTTGCATTCATAGGTATAGGCCTTTTGAAATGGAGAAACTATTTATAGTTTCGCAGAAGCTATAGCTTCTGCGACGGTTACAGTTGAGCGTTTATACGACAGGAAATCGAAGAGATGATGAGTTCATTGAATCACGATAATTTTTTATGGTCAACTCAATAGTAAAAATCGCATATCGATATCTTGCATCGTTTCAAAGTTATAATTGAAGTATTTTGGCCATTGTCAAAAATACCGAAAGAAGTCCAAACTAAGTTTTTTCCAATTTTGAAAAAATATCTTTGTCGTTAAATGGTTACATCATGCATTTAGAGAGATATAACGAATTGTGGTACTAAAGATGATTTAATTCAGTCAGTTTTACAGTCCTTGACTACCGCATCACCGAAAATTATGTGCCAGTTAAATTGAGGTTGTGTAAGTAAATAGGATGAATATTTTGTTATAATTTTCCAATTCCAGAATTAAATGCACATACAGGGTGAGTCTTTGACTCGAACAAATATTTTAACAGAAGATTCTCGAGGTCAAAAGAAACGTTTTTTTTCCTTTTTCATTCTTTCCGAATCGGCTCGGTTTTCAGATACAGGCTGTTGAAAAACCATAAAAAAATGTTATTTTCAGTTCTCCCACAAACGTTTTTATCGAATAAAATGAATGGGGAATTCTCCTCTATTTGGGTTATCACAGCCTATGCAAGTTTAAACTGAATAATTATGAGTTTCATTCATGAATTTTTCAAATGCACCGCGGAAACTATTCAAAAACATTCCTCAAATATGAAGTTTTAAAATTTAAATCGCTTCGTTTCTAGTTTACGATTTGGCAACAGCGCTACTAGAAAATAAAAAAAAAACAATAGCTTGTTTATAAAATAACAGCTGGCGAGCCTCAACAGCAATCGGCCTTAAAAATACCATAAAATTTCACGACCTTCCTTGTTCGTCGCAGACTTCATAGACAGCCACTTTGTCTATATCTCATCAAGATAGTGTATTTGTTGTCCTTTATTATCAACGCATATTTCAGTCGATGTTGCCAACTTGTGCAATAGTAACGAAACGCTTTAAATTTTAAATATCCATTTTTATTTTTCATTTTTGAGTAGTATTCGTCAGAAGGAGTATTCCCTATTTCGGAATATATGTTTTTCATTTATTTGATGAATCTTTTTCGAACACAAGATATTCATCCACGTCTTACAGTTTTCTCATTATGATCAATACGTACCTTAATAATACCAAAAATTCAAAAAACCCAATTCTTCAAATTAAGTTAGACGGTATATAATGATTATTTGAACGGTTTTTAAAATAAAAGTTTTCTTCATATTTTCTCGAATAATGCGCGTTTTTGAGTAATTCGGTGAGTAATTCGAAATAAAAAATATCTTTGAAATTCGAAAAATTGGTTATTCTTGAGATAATTCTGTTTTTCCAGGGGTGACACAGCTCATTGTAAAAACTTAAAATGACAATATCTTTTTATCAGGGCCGAATCGGAAGAAATGGTATGGAAAAAAAGTGTTTCATTTGACCTCAAGAATCTACTGTTGAAATATTTGTACAAGTCAAATTTTCCCCCTGTATATAGGGTGTTCCTAAATTGGAGGTGAAAACGAAAAGTCTAGATTCTTTGAGTAATTTTAAGAAAATAAAGTCTCATAAATATGGGACCGCAAACGATGCGTTTTCGAGATACAGGGTGCCAAAGTTAGAATTTTCTTCAAGTTTTTCTCTTATTATAGTATCTTAAATTCACAAGATATTCAACGGAAATTCATCATAAATATTTAATATTATAATTGATAGTTCACTCCATGTGAAATGCCAATTTCGATAGCAAATCTACAGGGTGATTTTTTCCCCTTATTTGCTCCAGAATTTTTTTTTGATGAGCCACTGTTAATTTGAAAGAATGTATTGAAAGAAGCTTCCTTGTTATATTAACTTTATGGTCTATAGTAATTTTGTCGTATTCGCTACCGATTTCGAGAAAAAAATTTTGAACGATTCTCTCGAAATTCACAGAAATATCCAAATGCCATAAAAATTCAGTTAGTAGGCTGTGGTGCATAAATTCAATAATGAATGTGTTTTCACAACTTGTTTTGATACCAGTCCAAAACTTCAAACATCAACACCCTGTAGGTATCTCTAAAACGAAACGTTCGCGATCCGTTGTTTATGTTACTCTTTTATTCTTAAAATTACTTAAGAAATCTCTTCTCCTTGTTTGTACCTCCAATTTAAGAACACCATGTATACTAAATAATTACAATTGAGCTTTGTTTTTTCCGGATACCTTCATAGATTGACCATATTAATAATTATCTCGTAAGACTACACGGTGAGTGGCTAACCCGTTTCGTGTATCGCATTAACAACATAATCTCGAAAAGGCGTGGGATACGAACAAAAAAATATCGGCCAGACTCGAGGAATGACATGTCAATTACCCCCCGCAAAATGTACGTTAATTAATTTACAAGCCCCGCAGGAAGAGAAAAAGTCGTAGAGTGCAGCATCGAACGAATGTCAGTATTTCGCATTCACTATTCTGTGAACCCGTATTGTTAGGTCAATCTGCATATGCATGAAGTCGATTATTAATATGTAGAGGCGTGCTGATTAATTAATTATTTTTTGCGAGTTCGTCCTACTTGGTGTGCTCGCGAGTGGATTGTCGTGTAAGGAGATACCGAACTGGATTGATGGCAATTCGCGAATCGGGTTCGGCTCTTATTGATATTTTCTTCGTAATGAGATTGATGAAACTGGACTGAAATTAACCCTCACATGCATGTAGTACGTTTACTCCATTCAATTTTATGAAAGCATGGTGGGCTATGGAAATTTGACACATTCCACACTGTACAGTACGAAGATGTGAGGTTATGACGCTTGTAAAAACATTTTCGGGCTTTAAATCTGCGCTGTTGTCCGTTCTAATCAAAATTCTCTCAATGTGAATTTACGCCAGAAAGTAAATGAATTCGAAAATCTGTGATGGACATTATTAACGTTTATACAAACTGATTAAAAGGATTCCTGATCTAGTTATGTGCATGAAAGGGACAAGAAATCAGTTTGTTCATATTCATTCATTCATTCATTGCTGTATCCCGTTACCGGGAATGAATCTACAAAAAGAAGAAGAAGAAAAAAAAAAAATTCGAACAGACTTATTATATTATTATTATTATAAGTAATTTCTTAGTGCTAGTTGCGACTGTGTGCCCTCCTGTGACTAAAGAGACCCAACCGTGACCTGCAGATCCTTCCACACTCAGGGCATGGATAGTCACCAACCAGATCTGGCCGCCGCTGTATCCTTCTCGATTCTCCATTATATCTGTTTACCAAAGACCTCCACTGCGACCTGTCTAACGCTAGTTGTTCCCAGTTATGGTTGGCATTAACTGATTTTAGGGATTGATGTAGTGTATCCTTAAACCGCTTATACTGGCCTCCTGGTTTCCGGGCTCCCTCAGTGAGTTCGCCGTATAGAGCTACCTTGGGGAGTCTTGTGTCTTGCATCCTCAGAATGTGGCCGCTCCATCTGAGTCGGGCCCTCGTTACTTGAGTCTCAACTGTTGTACAACTCGCGCGCTGCAAGACTTCTGCATTCGAAACTTTGTGGAACCATCTGATGTGCATTATCTGTCTTAGATGACGTTGCTGCGTCTGTTCAAGCTGTTTAATATGTCGCCTGTAGGGAGTCCTTGACACGGAAATACACAACCGTTTGTTCATATACAAGATGGGCGAAATTCTTTGTCTATATACTGAGGGGGTCTCGAGAACTATAGCGACTAAAAGAAAACTGATGACACGTCCTCGAACTCTTTTTTCATGACTAATCCAAATCTGAAAACAGAATCGGCCTATCATTTTTAGACTTCGAGTTATAAACAAAAATTGAGATTTTGACGATTCCGGAAAATTCTCATAACTTTTTTGTCTTTGAAGTTACAGATCTGAAATTTCACTTCCATACGTAGAATCTACTGAGAAAAGATTTTTTCCAATTCAAAAATAACAAATTCAATAAAAGTTTGCATTTGAAAAAATGAAAGTTAACCTAATAGTGAAATGATTCGAAATGGAAAAATATTTTGAGCTCATTAGTGGATTCTAAGTAAGAAAGTGCCTGTAAAAGGTTCAAGTTTCAGATTTGTAACTTCAAAGACAAACAAGTTATGGGAACTTTACGAAATTGTCAAACTCAAAAACGAAGTATCGTAGGAGGCTGTGATTTTCACCATTCTTTGATTCTCCGAAAATGGGCTCGGAAATGTGTCATCCGTTTTCTTCTAGCTTTTATAGTTCTCGAGATCCTCTCAGTAGACAACGAATTTTGCCCACCCTGTACAGGCCGAGTCGTTGACTCGTACAAATATTTTAACAGTGTATTCTTGAGGTCAAAAAAACTTCATTCCATTACCATTTTTTCCGAATCGGCTCGGTTTGAAGGATACAGACTGTTGAAAAACTATAAAAAATCTTATGTAATATTTTCAGTTCTATCTCAACGGTTTTATCGAATGTGATTCCGGAATATAGTTTTTCATTTATTTGATTGATCTGTTTCGAACACAAGATATCACCCACTTTTTCCAGTTTATCCATTATGACCATTACGTACCTAAAAAAAAGTTGGAGGCTATCTAATGAATATTTGAACATTTTGTGAAATAAAAGTATTCATATTTTCTCGTATAATAAGCCGTTTTGAAGTAATTTGATGTTCAAAATTAAAAAAGATATGCAGATATGAAATTTGAAAAATTGGGTACTTTGGCTGACTACAACTCTGTTCAAAAGATCCATAGATTTGTAGTGTCACAGATTAAGCTAGTTATTCGGAAGGTAATTTTGTTTTTCCAGGGGTAGCACAGCTCATTAGGAAAACTTAAAATGGCTATATCGGAAAAAATGGTATAGGATAAATGTGATTCTTTTGACCTCAAGAATCTACTGTTGTAATATTTGAACAAGTCAAAGACTCACCCTGTATATTGTCTAGTACAATTCAAAGTACGATTTAGTGAGATTTTTGATCTGTTTTTAGATGTCCTAGGTGACCTATTCTATAATGCAGTATTGATAAGGGTTATTCATTTCTGCCACAAAAAGTTAGGGTTGTAATTTAAAAGAACTCAACTACCCTCCACCAATCGTAGAGGGGTGCATGACAAACACTGCGTTATACGCAAATAAAAGTGTCTCTTTTGATCTCAATAATCTTCTGTTGAAATATTTGTACTAGTCGAAGACTACCCTGTTTTCATTTTTGCCGTGGAAGGAAATCAAATAATTGACACATAGGTACTTAATATGCAATTGCATGAGCAGAGTTAATGCTGATGGTTATCTTGTCGAGCTAAAAGTTGAAAACGTTACATCAGTTGTTGAATCCAAAAAAATTAACTCAAAGATAAAAGACATCCGATGCAGTGCATGGTAGGGAATGAGTATCTCTCAAAGAAATTAATGGATAATTACAAGAATGTCGAATTCTTCAACAAAAATCATCTCGCATTAATGAAAGTCATAATAGTAAGGATTTCTGAGGCAAAAGGAATATCATCCTTTAAACAAAAATTTCATTATTTCATATAAATTAACAATTGATAGGACAACCCCCTCATATTTATGGCTGTTCATTTTTTAATACTTTAATATAATAATACTATATTTTCTGATTCCTTGAGACATTCAAAATGTATAAGAGAAGTCAAATGAGAAATAAAAAAATTAATTTTCTGGAACTTATTCTACCATGACATGATTATTTTTGAGCAGATTGAACGTTGAGAAAACAGATTTTTGTGTTTAACCATCAGAAATAATAAACATTCTTGCTTGAACGTTTATAAGGCATATACTGGCCTTGAAATGCCATTTCTTCTGAAATGTCCTCTACACGATTCCCTAAACGTTTACCTTTCCATTATTCTTATGGAGAATGGACGACCAGAAATTTTCTCTGCATATAATTCCACATCGATCACGAAGCTGCAAGGTTTCTTCTGGTCTACAATTTTCATTTCACTAAGGCTCCACACAGGTAAATGTGAAATGAAATTTGTAGACCAAAAGAACCCTTCTAGCTTCGTGTCCTGAAGATGCTGAAGATTTCAAATGAAAGCAAAACGTCGGTTCAGTACTAAAGAGTGTTTTTGTTTCAATCGATCCTTCACACCCAAAGAAATAATCACAGTAGGTATTGACCTCTTTTTGTTCTTAAAATTTGTGTTGGCAAAATATTTCTACTGATAGGTACTTCAAATAATTGCGTTAGCGTCGAAAACAATCTGATTTCATACACCTCCCATGACAGATCCTGGGGAAATAACTCTACCTTTATTGCCGGACGTATCTCGTCCAACTACTTGGCTCATAACTCTGAGAGGAGATCAAACTCTGGTCTAGCTCATTTCTTCAATCATTTCCCACGTTAACGAATCGTCTCCCTATCATTTATCCAGGAGGATCTTAGGCAGTTAGCAAATGATATGTCGGAATGTGTGTTCCGGTTTATTACGAAGACGTCGTGCCATCTATTTCTGTTTTGATCCACTATATGCGACAGTGGCGTGCGTTTTCTTTCACGATTTGAATGGAAAATATTAATTAATTTATATTAATTATAATTATTCAGGCCATAAAGCTCATCATTTGGAGCTGATATACATAGTTTTTATGCCATCCACTCGGGCAAATGCCCAAATTTTTAACATAGAGCATAACTAACATTGTCGTTCACCTCTTGCAACTCATACTACCTTCAAACCTCCATTAGAGGCGTCAAGAGCCCAGAAAAATTGTGATCTTTTTAATATTTCCGATAATCTTCGGATAGGGTCACGAAAAAAATTCTCGATTTACCCCTTCTGGATTTTTCGACTAACATCCTTCTAATTTTGGAAAATTTTCAAATTATTCGACAGAAGGTAGAAACCGTAAAAAAAACTCAATTCACTAAAAACCGCCCATATAAATTATGTAAAATGGCTATCATCCCCCCTAGTCCAATGCGATTCCATTTAATTTTTAGTACGGCACTGGAAGTCAGTGTCAATATTTACAATGAATCACTTCATTCGGAATTATCCGAATAAGTGTTTGGGGTTTTTTGAAAAATTACAGGTGTATCCTGAAGGGGAGGCAAGGTAAGAAAAGTGTAGAAGAATTTAGAAATGAGATTGAAAGTGCTTGTGTACTCATTCGTTATCAAAGTGCTATTATTTCTACCGTATTTTAGTAAATTTTTACGCCAAGTAAGAGTGCGCAGCCATCAAACTGATAGCGACAGCATTGAATTAATTTTGTGAATAATCCACACAAATCCTTAGTGATTCTTGATAGCTATTGCTATTACTTCAAAGATTATAGAGTAGAAATATGGGAAACGAAACGACTAAAGTGATGTGAGCGCCATCTGTGTTCCAAATGTGTTTCTAAGACCCTTAGACTCGTTAAAATATTAATTCGAGAGTCATTTGCAGAAACATATGAAATGATGTGAGATTTCAGGTGGTCATTTTGATCAAAGAGGTTTTGAATATTTTGATTCTCGTACCGCCTTTTGTTTATCTTGCTCCTTCTAGTTGCTGATTGTTGAATTTTTTCGTTTTATTTTCTTGGTGAAAACCTCTAAATATCATTCGAAAATTATTGCTATGTGGGGAACTGTGGGTCAAATAAAATGGATTTTTCGAAATAAAATCTTCTACTTCACTTACGAAAATGGAAATTTAAGTATTAAAACTGAAAACATGTGACTCGGTAATTCATTGGTTTTTTATTTTCGGTCCTCCGAAGTGGATAAAATTTTAGGGCCGCAATCACTAGTGACTATACAATGTGCACTGAACATTTTACTGCATGTCAATTGAGAACTGTTCATCCATGTGAATGGTTGTATGCAGAATGCATCTCTTGCATGAAGAGCCCATTTTGGGGAATTTATGACTTTTATACGTCCATTCAAAGATTCTCAATTGCTACTCCTTCAATATATTCAGGAATGCAAAGGTTTTATTGATTTCGATTTGGGAATTGATTGAATGTCAGATTGTTGTTTGGAAAATCAAAGTTTTATGAAACCTGCTGTGAGTGTTTCGTTAATTCCTTAATCACTTTGTATATCGTGTCGTAAAGAGACCATACAATAAAGAAATCATAAGAAAAGCATAAAGAAACTATACTGACGGGCTAACATGTCTTGTATACCTCTGTAACGTTTTTTTAAATTGTGGTTCTGAACATTATGTGAATTGTAAAATTTCGACTAAGCTTATTAATTCAAAACAGTGTATTGCACAGAAGTAACACCTTTGACGTATAACAGATCACCATATATACTCTTGTGTCCTAGTCGATGTTCTATTCGTTGACCATAATTTGAAATTTTTGTTAATCTTTCATAAATTACAAGTAAAAATATAGCACATCCAACAGCGTATTTCATGGATATCACTTGATTTTTGATTTTTAACAATGTTCAGATGAAAACTAACATCAGAATGTTAGTTTTCTGGTCTCTACGAAGTCGATATTGAAATTGAATACAAGGAATATACAATGTAATTCAAATTTCACACCCTTCAATTATAAAACAGAAAACTGTTATCAAACAGTTTTTTTACGTTTTCAGCGCCATCTCATTGTCAAATGTGTTTTTAGTACTAGAGATATGAGGGCGTTTTCTAACTTTCTCTATAATCTTTGGTCTAGGTAGGATGTAAGTGGATATCACAGTTTGTGTGTTCATCTGTGGAAATAATGTAGCACAATGGCGTCATATTAGAAAAATACTTTTTATGTAATGTGCCTGGTGTGATGTCGATGTTTGTTAAAACAAAAAACGGAGAAAAACATTGATGATCTCCAGTTACCACAACATTTCCCCTGTTCTATCTATAATAACCGAGCTCAAAGAAGGAGCCTGAGGTACAGCGTGAAAGTGAATACCCGAAATTTCTCCAGACCACCGAATTAAAAACGTCGATTCGAAACTACCAATTCGACGCTATTACATCTAGTTATTGCCTCATAAATCCCATATTCTAGTTCTGTGATCCCGCTCTTACTCTTCCCCTTGTGGTCGCTATCGTCTGAAACCCAACAACCGCCACTGGTCTCAAATTGCTATAAATACCGACAGGGAAGTGTGCGGTCCAAACCGCGCCGCCACCCGACTGTCTATAGTGTTTGTGGAGGCAGTTAAAGGTGTTAAAATCTGTTTGCTGAAGGTGGGTGGCCCCCCGTTTATTCTTGAATATAAGGATCTCTTCGACGGATAATGCCAGAGTGTTGTTGTAGAATCACGTTTGGTAGAGAGATTATTGGGGAGATTTGGACTGTTGAATGCTAACCTACTTTTCAAAACGATATGAAATATCGCCTATACTCCATTCACCTTTATTTTAGCACTCGGTTGGCCATGGAAATTTGACACATTCCTCTCTGTAAGTACCAAAATGTGGGGTTATGACGCTTGTCCGAACATTTTTGTGTTTTAAATCAAGGCTATGTTGCCCGTTCTACGCAAAAGTTTCTGTTATTTCGTGTTTTATCACAATGTCGAATCTCTTCGGAAAATATGTGACGAACATAATTGAAGTTTATACAAACTGATGGAAGGCATACCAAATTTAGTTATTTACATGGAAAATACAAGATATCAACTTTTAAATATATTTTTTTTTGCTATGGAAGAAAATTGAATTATTGACACATAATATGCAGTAGCTTGAGGAGAGTTAATGTTGGTTATCTTCTTTGGCTGAAGATTGAAGAAGTTACATCTGATGAAGTGGTAGAGAATGAATATCCCTCGAAGGAATTAACGGATACTTACAAGAATGTTGAATTCTTCAACAGTCTTCTTGCATCAATGGAAGCCAAAATAATTGAAGGAAGTTTCAAGGCAAAAGAAACTTCACCTGTAAAATTTCACATGAGTTAACAGTTAACGAGACAACTGGCTCGTATTTATGGCTGTTTCTTTTAAATACTTTGATATAATAATATTATTATTTTATATTATTATATATTTATTGATCCCTTGAGACATTAACAATGTATGGGACAAGTAAAATGAAAAATTAATTTTCTGGAACTTATTCTACGAAGACATTCGGGGAAAACCATTTAGTAACTTCTCGCATTCGTTCACCCTAAAATAAAATTCTCAAATGCCACCACTTTTTTGGGTCTCCCAATAGAAGGACATTCTTTGTTATCCTCTTCATTCAGAATCTTTCTGATTGTGGAAACATTCAGCTAAAATATAAGTCGTTTAGATTCAGATGAAACATTTAATTAGAAATTCACCTACATTGAATATCTTCGCTAACGTCTGATATATTGTAGGTATGAGAATATCAGGGTTACCTACTATTTGAGCGGACCTGAATTCTAAATAGCACTTCCTGAAACCCTGTCTTCTCTCTTTTTCAATCACTTTCGGCATTTTTGTAATATCAATTGATATTAGTTGTGGCAACGGTGTTTTGACATTAACGACATTTCATGAGTGCCAACCTTACTCCATTCTAGTTACAAAAACTTGAGAAAACTATTTCATGGCCAACCGAGTGCTAAAATAAAAGTGAATGGAGTATAGGTAAAAGCATATTGTATTTGAAATAAGCTTATAATTTCGTGCCTTTTCCATCGAGGCGAAAATTTGTGTTGCTCTGATGAGGTCGAGTAAGGCCGAACGGTCAGCATCTACTCTTTGTCGCTGAAATGGTCTGGAATATGGTATGTGGATAGTTGTGTTCAATGCCATCTTCATTTTAGCACTCGGTTTGACGCATTCCACTCTGTAAGTAATGTAAAAATGTGGGGTAATGACGCTTGTCAAAATATTTTTTTGTTTTTAAATCAACGCAATGTTGCACCTCCTAAGTTAGAGTCTCAGTAATTACAACTAAATCTATTCGAAAATATGTATTGAGGAATATTAGCAAAGATATTGTTGATATTTGTTCTGATAACGTAGTGCTGACATTAACGACATTTTATGAGTGCCAACCGAGTGGCAAACCGAGTGCTAAAATAAAAGTCAATAGAGTATTGAGGATATATTGAAAAATTCCTATACTATAGAACCAAACAATATTTCAATGCCAAAATTACTCAACTCTTAATTGGATACATTTATTATAGCAAACCTGCAACGTCTCTAGACCTTTAAAAAACAAAATGTTTCTTCTTGCTCTGCAAACCAGACCTCCACAGCTTTTATTACCTCCTCGTTGGAAGGAAATTTACGACTTTTTAAACTTTTTTTCAGTTGAAGAAAGAGATGATAGTCTGATGGAGCCAAATCTGGTGAATAAGGGGAATGTTCTAGTAATTCGAACCCTAAATCACGAATTTTTTGAATGGCAACGTGAGATTTGTGTGCAGGGGCGTTGTCCTGTAAAAACAAAACACCTTTGGATAGCTTTCCGCGTCTTTTTTCTTTAATTTTTTTCCGTAGAGTGGCCAGTAATGTCGAATTATAATCTCCGGTTATTGTTCTATCATTGTCCAAAAAATCAATCATGATTACTCCATGGCAATCCCAAAGAACTGAAGCAAGAACTTTTCCAGCAGATTTTTGGACACGAAACTTCTTAGGTCTTGATGAACCAGAGTGTCGCCATTCCATCGATTGTTGCTTTGTTTCTGGATAGTAGAAATGTACCCAAGTCTCATCCATAGTAACAATTCGGTTTAAGAAGTCTACATCGTTTTCAAATTGAGCACAGATCGAACGCGATGCTTCTACCCTTGCACGCTTGTGCTCAACATTCAAACATTTGGGGAGCAATTTTCCTCAGGTTTAAATTGACGTGAACTATGTGATGAACGCGTTCATATGAAATATTCAGTGCTTCAGATATCCGTTTCAGCCCAATTCGACGGTTTGATAAAATCATGTCATGAACTACATCGATATTTTCGGGGACTGACACAGAAACTGGCCTTCTCGATCGGTCATCATCTTCAATGGAAAATTTACCTCTTTTGATGCTTGCATTCCAATTTTTCACGGTCACATACGAAGGACATTGATCACCAAGGGCAGTAAGCATATCTTCATAAGTCTGCTTAATTCTTAATACTTTTAAACGCAGATAGGTACCTGATGATGAATCGATATAAACTCCAATTCTTCGATTTTCACAATTTCGGTGGACATCTTCTTTCTATTAATTTATTACATAACTCTGGTTTACTTTTTTGACCTCAAACTTCACACTGACACTTCTAATGAGTTATTGTTCGTTGCTATGGTAACGCAATATTTTTTTCGTAGAAAAATAATATCAAACACTGTTGCACCAATAAACTACAACCTCAAAATTATCTAGTTGAAAGTCGAACACATCCTCAGATCAGAAGAGATTAATAACGCACCTGTGCGGTGAGGTCTGGTACATCAATCATGGAATTCGCTAACGATTCCAATCCAAAAAACCAAACTGAAACGTTGTTGGCCAAGAAACTGGATAGATACGCTTATGTCCACTAGCTGTCGGTAATTGCGGAGAAAGTATCAATTACAAATAGAAAAAATTCACCGTAATTGGCCGAAGCTGAAAAGACCTACCTCGACAGAAATAAATCATAATAACGATGTCATTCGGCCAAATAACAAACGTTTCCGTCCCCGGCGGAGACAATTTAATTGAAATCCCGAAGAAATTGAGCGCCGTATAAAAGCAAAAGACCGGGAAACCAGTTTTTGAAATTGTTATAACAATTTATGGCGGTCAGACCGATAGCGATCTGCATTTTGACGTTTACTCAAAACGCGGATAACTCTATGCCCACGCGGTTGCAGATCGAGTTGGCGGTGCGGTTGATCTGCTGCGTGTATGGTAATCGGGGGTCATCGGAGTGTGTTTAACAGCTTCTTATTAGTTGTAACGATTAGGCGACATGGGTTTTCCAGTTCTCGATTTCTCGAATTTGCGAATTTATGGTCAAGTTGCTTGCATTTAGACAGAAAGAATTGAAAAATCTTTACATTCGACATATTTCAATATTTATACTCCATGCACTTTTATTTTAGCACTCGGTTGACCATGAAATAATTTTCTCAAGTTTTTGTGACTAAATAGAACGGAGTAAGGCTGGCACTCATGAAATGTCGTTAATGTCATAACGACGTTGCCACAACTAATATCAACAATATCTTTGCTAATATTCCTCAATACCAGAGTCTCTGATTAATATCTACTAACCAAATGCGGGAAGATATTGGAAAAAAGCAAAGACAGAGTATCAGGAAGTGCTATTCAGAATTCTAACCCTGATATTCTGAAAACTTTAATATATCAGACGGTATCGAACATATTCAATGTAAGTAAATTTATACTACATTCACATTTATTTCAGCAGTCGGTTGGACATGAAATAATTTTCTCAAGTTTTTGTAACTATAGAACGGAGTAAGGTTGGCACTCATGAAATGTCGTTAATGTCATAACGCCGTTGCCACAACTAATATCAATTTTTAATACGAAAATGCTGAAAGTGATTGAGAAATGAGACAGGGTTTCAGGAACTGCTATTTAGAATTCAGGTCCGCTCATTCAAATAGTTATACCCTGATATTCTAAAATCCACAATACGTCAGACGGTAGCAAAAATATTCAATGTAGGAGAATTTCTATAAACTGTTTCATCTGAATCTAAACGACTTATATTTCAGCTGAATGTTTCCACAATCAGAAAGATTGTGAATGAAGAGGATGACAAAGAATTTTCTTCTATTTGGAGACCCAAAGTGGTGGCATTTGAGAATTTTATGTTTGAGAGAATTAATGTGAAAATTTTACTACAGGATTTTCGATTAATGTCATCGTAGAATAAATTCCCGAAAATTGATTTTTCTACTTTTCATTTGACTGGTCTTATACATTGTAAATGTCTTAGGATACCAATAAATATCTAATTATTATTATTATATCAATGTATTAAGATGAACAGCCACAAATACGCGCCAGTTGTCCTGTTAATTGCTTATTCTTGTGAAATTTTTGTTCAAAGGTGAAGTTCATCTGGACTTGAAACTTCCTTTAATTCCTTTTACTTATATTGATGCAAGATGATTTTTGTTGAAGAATTTAACATTCTTGTAAATATCTGTAATTCCTTCGGGTGATAGCCATTCCCAACCACTGCATCATATGCATTTCATCTTCGGGTTAATACTTTTGAAATCTACAACTGATGTAACGTATTCAAACTTTAGCCAAAGAAGAAAACGAACATTACTTCTTCTCAAGCTAGTGCATATTATGATCTTAGAACTGATCTCTTGTATTTCCCATGCAAATAACTGGATTTGGTATGCCTTCAATCAGTTTGTATAAACCTCAATTATGTTCATCACATATTTTCCGAAGAGATTCGATATTGTGATAAAATACGTAATAACAAAAACCTTTACGTAGAACGGGCAACATAGCGTTGATTTAAAACCGAAAAATGTTTCATAACCCCACATATTCGTACTATATAGAGTGAAATGTGTTAAATTTACATGGCCAACCGACTGCTAAAATAAAAGTGAATGGAGTATACTTATTTCTCCGATTTCTATTGCTCGTTACAACAGAAATCACACATGTAGAAAGAGTCATAAGAAGGATATGAAAGAACACGCTTCCACTAATGATCTCGCTGAAAAATGAACCTAGTATTTTCTTCGCCTGTGATCATTTGACAAAACATTGATAGATATCTTCTCTGGCAACCTCACCCACACCTTCTACGACTCCAGTTACAGGTATTTCGATATCTATATATACTTGTCGGCCAGAGTTGAGAATAATGATGGAATTTTTATCGCGCGCGTTGGAATCCTTGGCGGATAATATTTCTAAAGTTACAAGTTTATCATCGGATGAAATATGACACTGTCGAACAAAGTCACCCACTTCTGACCTCGCGAATATCACGGTCATATACGTTCTCGCACGGGTGGTAAAACGTCCGTTTCGAAAGAGAGGCATACAATATCAGTATTGAGTACCTATTTAGATATTGTGAAGTTTTCCTTCAATAGAATAGGGAATAATCCTTCTGAAGAAAATGATGAATTTTTTATGAAATGTGTATCTCTGAAAAGTCACATATTGAAGTAACCATTTCAACCGTTTCCCAAATAAGAATGGGTTTTTAAAATTTAAAGCGTTTCGTTTCTATTGTAAAAGTTGGCAACATCGACTGAAATATGCGTTGATAATAAAGGACAAAAAATACACTATCTTGATGAGATAGACAAAGATGGCTGTCTATGAAGTCTGCGATGAACGAGGAAGGTCGTAAAATTTTATGGGATTTTTATGGCCGGTTGCTGTTGAGGCTCGCCAGTGAGTACGCGCCTTATGATGGCTGTTATTTTATAAACAAGCTATTGTTATTTTTATTTTCTAGTAGGCGCTGTTGCCAAATCGTAAACTAGAAACGAGGCGATTTAAATTCTGAAACCCCATTTTTGAAGAAAGATTTTGAATAGTTTCCGCGGTGCATTCGAAAAATTCATTAATGAAACTCATAATTATTCTATGTCGTTCCTAGAAGTACAGGTGGATTCACCGTAATCGCCCATTAGACGGTGATGGAAGGCTAATCATGCACAATTCTGTACCTACTGCACAAAATGGAAATTGGGATTTTCGTCAATTCTCTTCCTAAAATTTTTTTTTCGTTCTAATTAATTATTCAGAGACAATTTTTATAGGGTAAGAGAACGTGAAAAAAGTAGAAACGACTTTATGTGATGGCCTACGTTTCGCAAATTTATTGTTGCATTATCAGGGCTCCAGTTTTTCAGTTGTTTAATCTCTGTACGAATATTTGAACAGAAGATTCTTGAGGTTAAAAGAAATTTTTGAGGTTAAAAGAAACACTTATTTCCTACACCATTTTTTTCCTATTCGGTCCTGATAAAAAGATAAAGTCATTTTAAGTTTTCATGATGAGCTGTGCCACTAGCTAAATCTGTGGATCTTTTAAACAGAGTTGTATTCAGCAAAAGTACCCAATTTTTCGAATTTCACAGATACTTTTTAATTTTTCAACATCAAATTACTCGAAAACGGCGCATTATACGAGAAAATATGAAGAATACTTTTATTTTACAAAACGTGAAAATATTCATTAGATAGTGTCCAACTATTCAAGAGTTGGGTTCTTTGAATTTTTTCACTTTTATGGTACGTAATGGTCCTAATGCTGGAAGACGTGGTGATATCATGTCATCGAATAAATGAACAACTTTATTCCGAAATTCATTTTAATCGATAAATGCTTTTGTGAGAATTAAAAATAATATTTTTTTATGCTTTTTCAACAGCCTGAACCTATTAAACCGTACTGATTAGGAAAAAAGTGTTTCTTTAGACCTCAAGAATCTACTGTTAAAATATTCGTTAAAAAGCATTAAGAACTACAGGTTTTATTCATGAAAAATAATTTTTCTGTAGGTAAAAACATTTCATATCTACTATCTGATAGCACATCGGGATAGCTCTCTAATTTAATTTTAAGTCGCTCAATGCAGTGACCCATTTTTCTTTTAAATATTGTTGACCCTGTAGACGCTCACTCCAACGATGAAAGGGCATTCCTCATTATAACATTTTTTTCCTCTTAACGTTTAATCTTCACAATCCACTAAGACTCCACCACGCTCCAGTAAATCCCCATTCTTTAGCATCACGAGTGTACCCACCCTAACGTATGAAAATATTGTGCTTTATGAATTAATTCGTGTTCGTTATCCGTATTTCAACATACCAAATACCATGACGTATTTCCGGTCATATTCACTTTTAAATTGGGGCGATAAACAAAGTCGAATGAAGACGCCAAAAAAACCCTTACCGGTTCCCCAGTCATAAAACAGCCGGATTCAAATTATGAATATTAGACGAAGTCGTCAAAAATTGATATATGGATTAATAATGACAGGGTTGTTTGCCCAAATCCTTTGTGTACCCACGCATCAACATCAAAAGAGAAAGGGTTATAATCATATTCCAATATTTTCGAACAAATGGAACGAAATTGAATAGAATATCTCAATTCTAGTACAATTTATCGGTGTTTTAATGACGCCGCGTATAGTCCTGTTTCGAAAATTCATATCCGCACATGTGTATTTCGTTTTGCATTAGAACACCACGTTATTTATCGAGAATTGATGGCGCAGCCAGTCGAGGTAAGTGGAAAATAAAGAGCGGTTTTGGAGATAACGGTTTCCCATCGAAAAACGATATCAAATTGGCGTTTTCTAGGACGGGATAACGGTTATTAGGGCAGTTGGGTACATCCTGATTTGTTAGGAGATGTAATTTGGCGACATACAATTTTTCGGTGCTTTCTTTAGGTTGACATTAAATGTAATGGCTCTCATTTTCAACGGTTAAGCAATTTTCGACCAATCGTGTTTTTGTTTTATTTTATCGGTTGTTTCAGGATATTTGTGCTGCTAGGTGAAGCTTTAATCGGAGACAGAATGAATCATGTAAACATAAAATATCAAATCGCCCGCAATCTACAGGGTGAATCTTTGATACAAATATTTTAACGGTATATAGGTTCTTGAGGTTAAAAGAATCACTTTTTTTTCGATTCGGCCCTGATAAAAAGATATAGCCATTTTAAGTTTTCATAATGAAAATAACCTTCAGCATAACTAGCTAAATCTGTGATAATACACGCATCTTTGGATCTTTTAAAAAGAGTTGCATTCGGTCAAAGTACCCGATTTTCTGGATTTCACATATATTTTTAAGTTTTGAACATCAAAATACTCCAAAACGGCGCATTATACGAGAAAATATGCGGAGTAGGTACTTTTATTTTACAAAACGTTCAATTCATTAGATGGTTTCAAGAGTTGCATTCTTTGAATTTTTGGTATTTTTATGGTACGTAATGGTCATAATAAAAAAACTAGAAGAAGTGGGTGATATCTTGTGATCAAAAAAGATTCATCAAATAAATGAAAAACTATATTTCGAAATTCCTTACATTCGATAAAACCGTTTGTGCGATAGAACGGAAAATAACATTTTTCTACAAACGTCAAAAAATGACAAGGTTCGCACATTGACAACAATATGCGAAGTGACCCTAGCTTTTTTTCATTTTCCTTCGTTACCATGACACCGTGCGCGAAGTAGTGTGCGAAATACTTACTTCGCACACTGCATGTAAACTATATGGGATTTTTATATCATAACCTTTATGTTCCTCAATCAAGCAAAAATCCAAGAAATCATTCATTTTTTAATGTATAACAATAATTAAGGCTTTCAAATTGTGAGAAAATTCAACACTACCTAATTTTATTTATTATTCACAATGTTAACATTAATGGTGCAGCCAGTGCACGAATCAATAATTAGGTATTCCTAAACCAGATAACTCAGATTCAGCTCGTGATATCGTAGAATTGGGAGTTTGATAAGTCTATCCATTTTTGATTTGCAAGCAACTGCCGTAGAGGTGACAGCACTTGATCCTGAAATTTCAATACTCTTTTTCATATTGAGCTAAACATTTTACTTATTTTAGAATAATATTTTTGACGTTTGTAGAAAAAATTTTGTTTGTATCTCATGCGCGAAATACTTTGGTGATCTCGACTATTTTTTTAACTCGGCTGCGCCTCGTTGAAAAAAATCAGTTCTCGATCTCCAAAGTAGAATTTCGCGCACTAGATACAAAAATAACTATTTTTTATGGTTTTTCAACAGCCTGTATCTTTTAAACCGAGCCGATCCTGAAAAAATGGTATGGGAAAAAAGTGTTTCTTTTGACCTCAAGAATCTACTGTTAAAATATTTGTACGCGTCAAAGATTCACCCTGTATATTGATTTTTTTCATATCAAAACTAAGAAACCTGATTTTACAAATTTTCTTCAATTTGCCATGAAAGGTTAGGTCCTCCAAAGAAAAACAACCTTATAACAATGCCAACGTTTCGTCCTTATATTTGGACTTCTTCAAGGGTGTTTTCATGTTTGTGCGTATGATTTGTTGGTTCACCTAGCTGCCTTGAATTACTCCAAATTTGTGGACGAAACGTCGGCATTGTTATAAAGTTGTTTTTCTTTGATGGCACTTACCCCTTTAAAATGATCTTAATCTCGATTTTCCTTAATTTTTTTTATCCACCCATCTTCCTTTTTCTTCCATCCTCTGATCTGGATTTACGAATTTAACGCCGTTGCCTCAACTAATACCAATTTTTAATACGAAAATGACGAAAGTGATTGAAAAAAAAACAGGGTTTCAGGTGCTATTTTGAATTCAGGTCCGCTCATTCAAATAGTTATACCCTGTTATTCTAAAATGCACAATACGTCAGACGGTAGCGAACATATTCAATGTAAGAGAATTTTCATAGATTTAATGTGTCATCTGAATCTAAACGACTTATATTTCAGCTGAATATTTCCACAATCAGAAAGATTGTGGATGAAGAGGATGACAAAGAATTTCTTTCTATTGGGAGACCCAAAAAAGTAGTGGCATTCGAGAATTTTATGTTTGAGTGAATTAATGCGAAAAGTTTACTACAGGATTTTCGATGAATGTCATCGTAGAATGAGTTCCCGAAAATTGATTTTTCTATTTTTCATTTGACTTGTCCTATACATTGTGAATCTCTTAAGGTACAAATAAATACATAATTATTATTATTATATCCATGTATTAAGAAGAACAGCCACAAATACGCGCCAGTTGTTCTGTTAATTGCTTATTCATGTGAAATTTTTGTTCAATGGTGAAGTTCATGTTGACTTGAAACTTCCTTTAATTCCTTTTACTTATATTGATGCAAGATGATTTTTGTTGAAGAATTTAACATTCTTGTAATTATCTGTAAATTTCATCGGGAGATACCCATTCCCAACCACTGCATCATATGCATTTCATCTTCGGGTTATTATTTTTGAAATCTACAACTGATGTAACGTATTCAAACTTTAGCCAAAGAAGATAACGAACATTAACTCTCCTCAAGCCAGTGCATATTATGATATTATACCTTTCATGCAAATATCTGGATTTGGTATGTCTTCAATCAGTTTGTATAAACTTCAATTATGTTCGTCACATATTTTCCGAAGAGATTCGACATTGTGATAAAATTCGTAATAGCAGAAACTTTTACGTAGAACGGGCAACATAGCGTTGATTTAAAACCCAAAAATGTTTTGACAAGCTTCATAACCCCACATTTTCTTACTATAAAGAGTGAAATGTGTTAAATTTCCATGGCCAACCGAGTGTTAAAATAAAAGTGAATGGAGTATAGATATACAAAACATCTCTTGACATTTTCAAACTCACTGAATTATGCCATTGAGTTGAGCTAGATTCCTTCATCAGTGTTTGTCGAATATTTTTTAAAGACAATGAAACAAAATTTCATGTAATAAAATTATCGATGTCGTCATTAGTCAAATTTGGAACACGCCTTATAACTTTTTTGTTACCTTGAAAATAGTGCTACATATTTAAAATTCCTATCGATCTGTCCAATCATATTAACAATAAACTGTCTTTGATTTTCTGAATTTTGGGTTGCATCAAAAATTGCTTCATCGAACAGCATCCGTGCATTGATTTTGCACCCTCATACGAACAAATTATCATCTGGGAAAATCATCTGAAAGAATCTTTTCTGTCGCACTCAAACACAGAAACAATCTTTCTCTTGCTTCGAGGGTGCAACAATCCAAGAATTTTTGATGCTTGGAACAACAAAAAATTACCAAAACTCCATCTGCCTTCCATTGTTTTCGGCGCCCAGCCACGTTGGGTGGCATTGTTTTTACACCAACACGTTCCTGATCGCATGGGATGCCATCTTTACACATTCAACAAACAATAGGCATTTTTGTTCTATATTAGGCCGTGCGGTAACGAAGAGGTTGTCTTCGATTCTTCATCGATTTGTGACAACAAATCGCGCGAGGGCTCGTCTCCATGGAGGCTGTCTACGTAACGGCGTGGGCAGAAAATAGAATTTGATAGGGAGTGATTAATTATAGACCGTCCGAGATTTTTTTTTTCGGTTATGTATGTACACGACCCATACGTGCATGTCGTGATATAAATCAAATTGACGGAGATGTGTACCATAACTGATTTCAGAACGTAAAGAGGTGTTAAAACTTTCCATAAAATGTTTCATTGTTTTTCGAGACGCTGTGGGTGATGCCCGTGAAGGATGTGCTTGGGCCCGGGGCTTGGTAGATGTTTATAGTTATTAGATGAGGAATAAATGTCGAATAAATTCGTTAGAAAGTACTAGATTCATAAAAACTCGGCTGTCGTACTTCGGGCGAAATTCATTCCGTGTAGATGTTAACAGGGGGCAGGGCAGGACCTCGCCATAGCCATTTCTTAGGTTAACTTGCAACTTATCTTTGATTTTCCGCTGATAGGGGCAGTCTGGGAGACTTGCTCAGGTAGGAGACTTGAACCACCTCAAAAATTTCAATTGAAATTTCGCTCTGATTTTGTTGTAGGAAGTAAAAAATTGAATAATTTCTGTTTGTTACACTGTCTGAAAAGTTTCAAGAAAACATCTGTTGAATAGACTAAAAGGGAGTGCGGGAGACTTGACCCATGCTATGGTCGAGAGACATAATCAGTGGTCCAAGTTTCCCGCACTGAGGTTAGATGATTGTTCGCTTCAAAAAAAGAAAATTGAATAAAAGAATTGAATATAGAAAAATATCAAAGGTTAGAAAAAGTAAAAGACATTTCGGAAATAGGTAAGTGAGAGTGACTCTGAAATAGAAAATATGTTGTATTTCATACGCTGATGCATCTGATGATGAAAACCTTGACATAGGCAATCGTTGGTCATTGGAAATTGTTTACTTTCAATGTTTTTCCTGATGAACAAACTTATGGTCAAGTCTCTCTTGCCCCTTGTTCAACTCTCCCATGGGTTAGGGAGACATGAGCCAATTTTCAATTCCTAAAAAAAGAATTGCTGTACTCAAAATGTTCATCTCACCATCACTCTACAATTATCTATCGTTACCTATTTGGGCATGATATCTTCACGCAAAAAAAAATGAGTTGCTAACATTTAGAGATACAACTGGCTTCAGAATAAAAAGAGGTTCAACTCTCCCGGACTCCCCATATACAGGATTATTCAGAATGAAAGGCAAACCCAAAAACTTGCAATTCTAATCGTAATTACATACATGTCGATAAAACTTAACTTACGATATACAAATGTTCCTAGTTTTCGAGATACGAGGCAGTCAATGTTTCTTGTTTTTCGAACCGCTACTGGTACCTAATATAAAGAGTGCGTCTTTGCTCGTACAAATATTCTAACAGTTGATTCTTGAGGTCAAAGAAACACTTTTTCTATACCATTTTTTCCGATTCGGTCCTGTTAAAAAGATTGACGTCCAGTTTCATAATCAAATTCAAAGTCACTTTAAGCTTAAAGCTTCCTTTAGTGTCATTTTTAGTAGGGTTAAAGAAAGCTTTAGAATTAAAGCGACTTTAGGTTTGATTATGAAACCGGCCGATAGCAATTTAAATTTTCATAATGAGCTGTGCCACCTCTGGAAAAACAAAATTACCTTCAGAATAACTAGCTAAATCTGTGACACTATACACATCTGTGGATCTTTTGAAAAAAATTGTATTCGGTCAAGGTACCCAGTTTTTCGAATTTCTCACTCTTCTTTCTTTAACATTTGGTTCTTTGATTTCTTGGTATTCTCATGGTAGATACCATGGTCATAATGAGAAAACTGGAAGACCTGGGTGATATCTTGTGTGCGAAAAAGATTAACCAAATAAATGAAAAACTATTTGTTCTTCATTTATTTGGATGGATAAAAAAGCACCGAGGCAACAAAGGATCTACCAATAGGTAGAATCTACCTATTACTGCTTGAAAAGTTTCGGTTGCTATTTGAATAAATCGTATTTTCTGCACTTTCGTAGGGCATTTTTTTGAAAATGGTTAATACCGAAGAATATGCGTGTTCAATTGCTGTGTATCAATATTGAAAATAGTTCAACAGAATCGACGAAAAAATTTCACAAAATATTCCAGCTTCAGGTTACACTTAAACGGGCTTCATAGAGAAAAGCTACTTATGTAGCTCAAATACCAGCAGAGCTTATTTCGCCCAATAAGAGTAATAAAATATTTTATAAATATTTTCTGTTTTCTTCCAAAAAAGAAGAGCTAGTTAATTATTCCCAGGTTTTTATTGAAGTGTTACTTGGAATGCAAAGCAACCGACACCTGCAAATCGTTAGAAGTATCTCAAAACTGCACATTGCGGAATTCCATTGCAGGTTGAGTACCAAGATGAATCAATAAATTTCCACAAAGGCCCATGAAAATTAAAACAACCCGCGTATGAGCGCAGTATATTTTCATAGTTTTTGTCCTGTGTGCTTAATGGGGGCTGGTTAATTATCCAGTGATCGAGGCCGTAAAAAGACCCATTTCGAAACAGAAGGAAATTTTATGTCACCCGGCTGTCACGAGAACTTCACATTCTATGAACATGGCCGTTTTTTTAGGAGCGCGACCTGAATACTTAGCCAGACAGCGGCAAAATCTATCGGGGTACCTGCATAACGATCAGTTCTTTTGTAGACTTTATGAAGTACCAAATGATGGATCAAGAACGGTAATTATTACGCAAGGGAGAAATGATGGTCCGTCTATCCGTTTAGTACTTTTCTGCGAAATGAAAACAACCCAACCAAGCTTGAGCCTGATGGTTCGTGAATGTTCTTGGTGGTCCCGATTCAGAATTTAACTCTGAATGGTCACTCTGCTGTTCTTCAAAATTCATCTGAAATTAGGCTATGTATACCTCGCAGTTTTGGAGGTGGCTGTCAACACAACTTCTACAGTCTGGAAATAGGACAATGTAATGATGGTGGCAGTTAAAGAAGAACGTGAGAGCTCTGAAGATGATGGTAGATGCAAATGCATCCCTTATCCATAAAGGGGACCCTTCGGGCACCAGCTTCTGCTTTGATAAACCTTATAGGGTAATTCTTCCTGATAGAGCTCTGAACCCCAAACAGAGTTCTCTTGCCTGAAGGACCCACTTGGCCCACCGATGGCTCTCTGCTATCCACAGGGACAGAGTGAGGATTGTGGGTCCACTTTTCAACCAGTCCATCCCCGAAGGAAAAGGTTTTTCTAAAGTGCTGCCCGAACTTCATGATGTTTTTATTTACACATCATCTCAAGTTATGTTTACGACCTTGTTTGTATAATCGAAGAGAAATGATAGATTTTCAGTTTCAATTATAAGGAAAACCAATTATATGTAGGCCGACGTTTCGTTTAATTTTATAAACATCCTCAGGGAACTAGCAAAGACAGCAGAGAACTTTGTGTTATGACTCAATTAAAACATGAAAGTTGTAGGTATAATTACAACTAATCAACAAAGGAAATACAATTTAAAACAAGCATGAACCACAGACGTTAAAGTTCAGAAAGCAACCAAAATAGGTATATAGGTCAATAAAATATGTATGACTTGTAAGTATAGAAATTTGTCTTGTTTGACTGAGAAGATCATACAGTATTGTGAGTATTTTATGCTTTAGATTTTGTTATTTTTCTTATCTATTATACCTACAAATTTCATGTTTTAATTGAGTCATAAAACAAAATTCTCTGCTAGTGCCCTGATGATGTTTATAAAAATAAACGAAACGCTGGCCTATACATAATTGGTTTTCTTTATAATTAGACCTCAAAACCTGTCGTTTCTCTTCGATTACACTGTTTTCTGTCCTGATATATTCCTATAAATTCTTTCTAATTAATTCATTGATATTGTGTGTTTTTTATTTCACTTAGTATATTTAGGAGACCCTTTATTTTTAATAATCAAATTAATTCAGATGCATAACATTTGCAGATAATGAAATCAACGAATGTTACGATCTAAATCGAACTAACAAACTACCATCGCTCGAAGTATTACCAGAAATTTCATTTCGTCGACAAAGAGTAGATGCTGACCATGGTTTCGGTCTTATTTGACCTCTTCAGAGCAACAAAACTCATTCGTTAACGAAATGCAATGAATTGCCGGCTCCTTTTATTCCATATCAGTAGCGGGTATGGTGTATAAATACATCGTACCGACATCTGACAGAGAAACGGGAACCAACCCAATTCAATTTCCTAACTCTCAGAGCGAAGATAGCAGTATGCATCCATATGCTTCATTCCCATATTGCAGATATCGTATATTACGATAATTAAGCAAGGGAAAAAGCGCGGAAAGGTTCGGATCATGACAGTAACCGATCTGTCGCTTAGATGGAAACTAAGAAATGGATCAGGCCTTCATAGTAAGGCAGATAAATAATAATCAAATTAATTCAGATGCATAACATCCGCAGATAATGAAATCAACGAATGTTACGATCTAAATCGAACTAACAAACTACCATCGCTCGAAGTATTACCAGAAATTTCATTCCGTCGACAAAGAGTAGATGCTGACCATGGTTTCGGTCTTATTTGACCCCGTCAGAGCAACAAAACTCATTCGTCAACGAAATGCTATGAATTGCCGGCTCCTTAGTTTATTTTTAATATTCTCCAGGCCGTCTCCAGATTTCTAGTACTCGATTTCATCTGAATGCATTATCCTGATATCGTTGAATTATTACCATCTGCAACGTCACTTCTCTGACAGATCCTTCGATTCCTGCCCCATTGTCCATCGAAACGAACTTCCTGAAGGCTATTAAGCCTTCGGCTCTCCCATCTTCAGTCCTCCTTCCCCGTGGGACCGTCATATCTCCTGACAAGCCTAGCTCAATTCTTCACTCAGCCAGAACACGCCTATTCTGGTCCATTACACGGTGTTCCCTTCGTTGGAAATAATTACAGAGGGACATTTACCTTCCCGAAGAACAAATGGGTTCCTGCCATCTCCGGTAATGACTGTCGAAAAACTCTTTCCACCTATTAGCGAACCAGCGGAATTTTTTCTCTTTTCTTTCGCTCTTCCCCATCTCGAAACGGATTGTAAATAATTATAATAGCGAGTAATTTATTTATCATCCAGTGAGGTAATTTACGGTGAGGAATTTGTAGAATAGAATCGCGACCTCTACTAAGTATTTCTCGTTCTCTCTGTGTCGGGCTAAGGGGGCTCATACATGGTCAAAACGAGCAACTTATATCAAGTTTTGATGAGCTTCCATCAAAACTCGTGGTAGAGGAGGCTGCATGTAGAATTTAAAATCAGACGCTTCTTGCTTGAAAGTAGTGGTTTTTAATTTGCGAGAGAAGATCTAACAAATAACGATAGTTTTTTTTCAGTCAACAAGTAGGTATATTTCCTTTTCTAATCTTGCCTTAGAGCCCTTAAAATGGTTAAAATTCAAGACGAGTGGAAAAATTCTATGAGTGAATGGTACCTCCACTCACGATATGAGGAAAGAGATCGTTTTTGATGCTCATTTTAGATGTACAGTTAGTTTTTCATTATTTTTTGTGTTGTGATGGCGGTAACCTCGAAGAAATCAGAGGGGGCAGTTAACTAAAAAAATACCGTATTATTCAAAGCTTTGAGACTAAATATAAGTAGAAATTTATAACCCAATATTCGGAAAGTATTGGCAGATCTGGCCGAATACCAAGGCGTATCGTATTAATCGATTATTATATTATTAAACCGGGGTTTCATAAAGCTTGATCGGGGAATCAACGCTTGATTGACGAATAGACGTCAATTTTTCTTCAATCAATAATTCAGTCATGATCATTCAGAATATCATTCTAGCATCAAATTATGCTGTTCATACGTCCATTCAATTATTCTTAATTGTTACTTCTTCAATATACTCAGAAATGAGAAGGTTTTAGTGACTTTATTCTAGAAATCGACTGACTGTCAAATCGTTGATCGGACAATCAAAGTTTTATGAAAACCGCTGTAATTCACTCAAAATTCTGTTGTCACTGTAGTACCGCCGAGCAACCCTGGTCGATCCTGTCTCAGTCACACCGAGAAGTTTCCAATGAACAATGTACAGGGTGTCCCGAAATTAATGCAACAAAATTTGGCCACAGATTCTCGCGACAAATTTAGGAGACCTCAATTTTCTATTTTTGCCTGGGTCAGTTACAACCCACTAAAGTTAGTCCCTAAAATAGTCTTTTCTTTTTATCTCAGAATCTGGTCATACGAAAATTCGCTGAATATGGTACACATAAGTTTTATGATATGATGCGAAACCCCATAGACACTTTTTACTGGACCAATAAACCTTAAGTCCATTCAATTGAAGAACTTTATTTTCTTTCACAATTTTTCATGAAACGCGAGATTTTTTACTAAAATCTAAAAGTGTGATTAACAAGTGGAATTCCATACGAATAAGGATCTCCAGGAACTGTTGAGTGATATAAATTAAGAAGAGAAGAAACTAAAACACTCGACAGATATACAGGGTGTATTTGATGAGGCTTTTTTTTCAACAGAAGGTAGAATTGGTCAAAATAAAGCGTTCCACTAAAAATCACCTGAAAAAAACTTTCAAAATGACAAAGTTGAAAAAAAATTGAAAATGATTACTGAAATAGATCCTTATACTATCCTAGACCGTTTGTCAAATGAATTATCGCAAAGCAGTGGTAAAAAACTTATCTCCTGATTCGACCAAGTGGTTTCGTTTAGGATATTGGCTCGTTCGATATTTACGTGGTAATGAAAATGGAAACTTAGGATTGCCGAATTTTTCTTATTATTTTTTAGTAACTTAGACCATTTTATGAAATGGCTCATTTCGATACCAACTGACAGAAGGGACTTAGGACACAATTTTAAAAGATAGAATAATACTTCAAAATCTCACCAATAAAATTTGTCTAAATTATTCACGAATTTTTTCACAATGGACATCACAATCTTCTTGTTCGAACATTCCAACAATCGTCGTAATAATGGGATGAAATGGGGAATCATCATAGCACATTTCAACATAACTAACATAAGCACTCGATTTTCTACATTTTTTCTTCACCCTAAATTGCACGATACAAAAATTTTGATTCTCTCGAAAGTGACTTGATGCATCTAATCCGATGAACTTGGTACTGGACCATTCATTGTCCAGCCATATATTTATGTTTTGTCTTTTTTGCTTAGCCGGCGTCACCTTCCACAGTCCCACAGTTCTTGAAATTCAATGAAATTTTGTCGAACTTTTAGGGGTTGTATCTCAGCCATCTTGGATATTTTATATAGCCAATTTTTGGTTGAGCGACTTATTTTGAAGAGTTCTACCTTCTGTGAAAAAAAGCCTCACCTTTGAAAACACCCTGTTTAGCTAATCAAATGAAATTGCCATTCATGAAAGCATTGATGCACTGTGATGATTCAAAACTCAATTATGGTATAACATTTCCAAACTTTTTCTTCTCAAGTGTAGCCGCTGTTTAAGTAGTTCGGGCATTCTTCCTCAATATTCAGAAAACAAAACAAAAGAAAAATCAAGACACGATCAGCTCTCAAATTGTTTAATAACCAATTATGCGTTTTTCAATCAACCATAATTAGAGATGGGACGAACCCACATAGAAATCTATCTGCGTGTGTGAACCTCGAGATCCGATGGCTGGCCGAGCGCTAGCTGAAGCGGAGACCACCCAAGTAGAACACGACTCTATGAATGAATACGGCATAGCAACCCACGGCTCTGATGAATTGTGATCTCTGTGATCCTGTTTGACGGATGGTCCCCGCGGCTCTCTGGCGTACGTTCGGATTCTGTGCTCCCCGTCCGGCCGATGACGAGCGCGTCTAGTGAGCCGTGGACGAATGGAATCGACGGCGATATGGATATGGGATAATTATCGATTTATGGTAGTCGTTAGCAGGTTGTGGCGATAATGGTTAATTAGTTAATTCGGGTATTATCTTTCCAGATTCTGGGAACAGTGTTTCTGACGTTTTGGTTTGTTTTTTCCAATGTGGGGCTTTTAGAATTGATAAACATATTGACACCTGACATAAAAATTTTGGAATTGACATTGTGGTGCTTACTGGTATGCACATAATCAATGAAAAAATTCTGAACCTTTTTCGGGGGTTTCTTGTTAAAAAAAGCCTTGCAAAAATGGATGTAAATGGATGTGAAAATACCTTATTATTTGTATATTTTTCACATACATACCTACTTACTGAGATAATTTTATCTGAAAAACCGACGATTGCGACCCACTTATGAAGAATTGTTAGACATTCACATTTATAAAAGTCGGACATGGAAATGGACACATTCCACACTGTATAGTCGAAAATGTGAGGTTATGATGCTCGCCCAAATATTTTTGGGTTTTTAAAGCAGCGCTATGTTGCCCGTTCTACGTGAAAGTCTCCGTAATCACGTATTTTATCACAATGTAGAATAACTATGAATATGAATTCGAATCATAATTGAGGTTCATACAGGGTATTTTCAAAGGCAAGGCTTTTTTTTTGACAGAGTGTGGTCATCAAAATAAGTTTTTCCACCTTAAATATTCATATTTTCGTTTCTATTGCACAAGTTGGCAACATCGACTGAAATATACGTTGATAATAAAGGTCAACAAATACACTATCTTGATGAGATAGACAAAGTTGGCTGTCTATGAAGTATGCGACGAACGAGGAAGGTCGTAAAATTTTATGGGATTTTTATGGCCGGTTGCTGTTGAGGCTCACCAGTGAGTACGCGCCTTATGATGGCTATACATCAACAGCTGTTATTTTATAAACAAGCCATTGTTCTTTCCATTTTCTAGTAGGCGCTGTTGCCAAATCGTAAACTAGAAACGAAGCGATTTAAATTTTAAAACCTAATATTTGAAGAATGATTTCGAAAAGTTTCCGCGGTGCATTTGAAAAATTCATAAATGAAACTCATAATTATTCAGTTTAAACTCGCATATGCTGTGAGAACCCAAATTGAGGAGAATTTCCCATCGACATCCATAAACACTCTTTAGTTTAGAAATAGAAAATATCAATCCTTATAGCCGGATAGACGTGGACGAGAGTCGTTAATTCAGAAATATTCTTGTCCCCACGACCATCTGTATGATTCATTATAATTCTATTATTATCATCCAATTGAAATTTTCTGGATTCAACCACCGTATAATAACTCGAAATTAACGCAGATCACCCAGGAGATTATAAACTGGCCAACTTCCAGATAATTACGTTGCTTACCCAAACAAAACCTATTACTATTCGAATTATCTACGTTTATTATTGAATCGGATCATGTGAATAGTTATGTTACATCGATTGGATTGGGAAGTGTCTTTCTCTTTCTATCTCTGATGGGTTGCTTTAGACACGCTTTGCTCTTACGCTTTACCTTTATTCTTGACAGTCATTATCTATTTTATAGATTAATTGAAATTCACTATTTACTAATTTCATATTAGTTTCGAATATGGTTTTGCGTCTTTATCTGTTTGCGTCTGTACCTCGGTCTGTACATTCTTCAACTTAATTAAATCATGAATATGAACTCAGTGGTATTTTTGAGAAAAAAAATTCATGATTGAATTGTCTTTGAGAACTTTTAGACACTAAATTACTGAAAGTTTTGGCTCTTGTCACTCAACAAATTATTTCGTTTCCAATGATGAGGAATATTATATTCAGTATTGAACTGATTTAGAGACTAAGAAAGGCTCTCTCTCTTATATCAGAGACTATAATCAAACGAATCTTTATCAAATCGATTTGTTGAAGTGCATGCTCTCTTTTATTTTTTATTTGTTATTATTTTTTATTATATTTATGACGACTATATTGCTCTACAATGTATTTTGGACATGCTAATATTTTATTCTACGAGGGTGAGTTTCTAGTCACAATATGAAGATGTCTTTTTTCATCTATTTACTGTCTATTTTATATCCTTGTCTATTATCTATTTCTTTAGCTTGATGAGGGCTATATATTAGCCCCAACGTTGGTGGAAGAATAATAAATGCATATATGTTAATAAGACCGTTATTCTTCATTCATAATAAGATTTAAGAAGTCATCATTCTTGAAACAGGTCTCTTTTCGAAACTTCAATAAACATTGAACTTAGAATGACCCTGTATTGTACGTTAGGGAATGTATCTGAGAGTGTACAGTTCTAATAAACTAGCAAAGAACACTAGCAGGTGGTAACAACATATACGGGGTGAGTCTTCTACTCGTACAAATATTTTGACATAAGATTTTTGAGGTAAAAAGAAAAAATTTGTCCATAAAATTTTTTTTTTATTCGGCCCTGATAAAAAGATATAGCCAGTGCAAGTTTTCATAATTCGCCTCAGAAATCAAGCTGTATTTGTGACAACACACATCTGTGGATCTTTAAACAGAGTTGTATTCAGCCAGTTTTTCAAATTTCACAGAGAAAATAATAATACTTTTTAATTTTTGAACATCAAATTACTAGAAAATATGAAGAATACTTTCATTTTACAAAACGTTCAAATAATTATAAGATACCATTGTTACGATAGCTCAGAGAATATGAGAAGAAAAGATGAAAAATAGAAAATATAAAGATACGCTGGAAGCACTCGACCTACCTTTGTTGGGATGAACACCAGAAAAATGGGGAGCTCGCACTTCCTGCTATCTTTCGAAGTCCGTTTTGAGAGCACTATCTTAGAAAGCACTATTTGAGAAAAAAAAAAACGGAATCTGAACTTAGAAAAAGCGACGAAATTCGGTTGTAATTCGCACAGTCTCCGTCCTTCGTCAATCGAGAAGTTATATTAATTCATCTCGCCCATATGTCTCCATATGCAGTCCGAGATTTTCCAGCGTATTTGCCGATGATGAATTGAAATATACACAAATGAATGGATGAAAGAAAAAAAGGATAATTAATTATAGAAACTGACGCGTTGATTCAACGATCGTTTCGAAACAAAAGAAAATATATATTTTGAATTTAGAAATTCAATTCACTAAGAGTGTTGCATTAACATAACCGCCCACCTAAAATATACATATTTTAAAGAGAAGAAAAAAATAAAAAAAAAAAATAAAAATTCAGCAATGATTATTGCTGGGGTAATGGACACAACTTTACTATAGGACGTTGCATCACACTTTGGCTAGTACGAACGGTAGCTACACGAGCTATTCCATCTAAACCTGGATGTAGTTTCTCAATTCGTGCCAACCGCCAGCGCAAGGGAGAAATAGGTCCATCATTAATTAGGACAAGCATACCCGGTTTTAGGGTAGAATTCGGATGTTTATCCCATTTTTTTCGTTGCTGTAACGTATGTAGATACTCTGTGTGCCAACGTTTCCAAAAATCTGCATGAAGTCGCGAGAGCAATTGCCATCGAGATAGCCTGTTGATTTGCAAATGAGACAAATCATCATCTGGGAGCGATGTTAAGGGTTCAAGAGTCAAAAAATGACCTGGCGTCAAGGCGGATAGGTCATTTGGATCACTGCTCAACGGGCAAAGTGGTCGCGAATTCAGAACCGCTTCGATTTGCGTCAGAACCGTATACAGTTCTTCGTAAGTCAGTTTCTGTTCACCTATTACCCTCATTAAGTGCGTTTTAACTGACTTTATTCCGGCTTCCCAGAGACCGCCAAAGTGAGGTGCGGATGGAGGGTTGAAGGTCCAATCAATATTCTCAGATTCGGTAGCATTGCGGAACAAAGTACGTAAAAGACCGTAAGCTCCACGAAAATTTGTACCACCGTCACTAAAGATCTTATTACACCGCCCCCTGCGGGCTATAAAGCGTCGTAAAGCTGCCAGGAAAGCTTCGGAGGAAAGGTCAGAAACCAATTCTAGGTGTATTGCCGGCGAAACAAATGAAAAGGCAGACATATGCTTTAGTATATTTAGTACCTCGTGATCTTGACATAGTGATAAGGAAAGGACCACCAAAATCAACACCAACACATTGAAATGGCTTTACCTGGTTTAAACGGCTAGAAGGCAAGTCTCCCATAAACGGTTGAACGGGTTTAGGATTTGAACGGAAGCAAGTATTACATTTTGAGAGCACGCGATGTATAGCTCGTCTCGATGAAAGTATCCAAAATTGCTGACAAATAAGATACTGCAATGCTTGGTGACCTGGGTGCAAATGTTTTAAGTGGAAATGGCGAATTATAAGATCCGTTAGAGGATGTTGGCAAGGAAGTAAAGCAGGGTGTTTGCTCTCAAAGGAGAGCCCTGAAAGAGTAATTCGACCGCCCACCCTGAGGATATCATCCGAGTCAAGGAAAGGATTCAGTTTCCTGAAAGGTTTTGACAAAAGTTTTCCTTTTCGAAGATGATCGATTTCCACACTAAAAATATCCACCTGAACTTGCTTTACAAGAAATAGTAAGGCATGTGTTAACTCCGAAATAGTTAACATGCCGTGGCGATGCGATGAAGAATTTCGAGCATTGAAGCAGAACCTCAGAATGTATGCTAAAATCCTTTGAATTTTCGAAAGAGATGAAAACTGTGATATTAGGTCGTCAGTCAAGGATTTCTGAACCGATGTTGTCAAGACAATTTTTCGTTCTTCTTCCGAGCAGAGAGAAGAATCTTCAGTATGGGTAAATGGCGTGCTAAGAACTTGATTCGATCTTAACCAAGTCGGTCCCGACCACCACTTAGTGCAATTTACCAATCTGAACGGAGTTAAACCGCGAGAGCCGAAGTCAGCAGGGTTATCCTCTGATTTAACATGAAACCATTTTTCGGGAGGAACCAGATTTTGAATTTTAGTTGTTCGATTGCTCACAAAAGATTTCCACTTATGAGGCGACGATTTGATCCAAGACAGAGCAACGGTTGAATCAGACCAGGCGCATAGTTCAGAAAACCTAACAGATGGATAGGTGGAGACCACAAAGGAAATTAGTTTGGCCAACAATAGAGCAGCACATAACTCGAGACGAGGAAGAGATATGCGCTTAATAGGAGCAACCTTGGATTTCGCACAGATGAGAAAAGTTTCAATTTGTCCTGATGAATAAATGAAACGGAAATATACTACAGCTGCATAACCTCTTTCACTGCTATCGCCGAATCCATGTAATTCTAATCTGATATGTGATTGTCGGAAAATGCAACGTGGAATACGTAGATCTTGTAGATGAGAAAGTTCATCTTTACATTGATTCCAACAGTGCACGACGTCAGGAGTAGGCGTCTGGTCCCACTGTAAACCTTGAATCCAAAGAACCTGTATGAGATGCTTCGTGAAAAAAGTAAAAGGAGTTAAAAAACCCAAAGGATCGTAAATTCGTGCAAGTTGCGATAATATGCTACGTTTCGTGCAAATTGAATCTATCTTCGATGCTGCAAAGGAAAAGGTATCACTATTGGGATTCCAGCAAAGTCCTAGAATCTTCATAAATTCGCCATCAGTGAATGAGAAGGACTGCATCAGCTGGTGTTCCATTGGAATTCCTTCGAGAAGCTTTGGCTCATTACTCGCCCATTTTCGCAGTTCAAAGCCCCCTTTATTCAAAAGAGAAATGAGGTCATTTCGGAGATTTATAGCCTTTCGAAGATCATCGGAACCCGAGACAATATCATCGATGTATATATCCTCATTTAGGATCCTAGAAGCTAAAGGATAGCTATCCTTCTCGTCGGCAGCCAACTTACGCAAGGTTCGAAGCGCTAGAAAAGGAGCTGAAGACAACCCATAAGTAACAGTGTTTAACTCATAACACCTTATTGACTCTGAGGGCGAAAATCTCCAGAGAATGCGCTGATATTTAGGATGACCTGAGTGAATCAGAATTTGGCGATACATTTGTCGTATATCGGCCGTGAACACAAACTTATGCGTACGAAATCGGAGAAGAATAGTGGCAATATCCTTCTGCAGTTTTTGACCTGTAAGAAGACAATCATTCAAGGACGAGTGACCAGCAACCTTCGCTGAAGCATCAAACACAACCCTGAGTTTAGTGGAAGTGCTATCGGGTTTGAGAACGCAATGGTGTGGAATGAAATAAGAAGATTCATCAGAAGGCTTTGACTCTACCAACGTCATATGGTTAGATTCTAAATAATCTTGCATAAAGTCATTATATTGTTGCCGGAGAGAGGAATCTTTATCGAGTCGTTTCTCCAGCAACAAGAAACGACGCAATGCCAATGAATAAGTGTCGCCAAATGAATCGGGAATAGACTGCTTGAAGGGAAGTGAGACACTAAAACGACCCGTTATACTATCTCGAGAGATATCTTTCTTGAAAATCTCTTCACAGAGAATCTCATCGGAAGAATGTGATTCCGATGCCGAAATTGGAAGGTCTTCGAGTTCCCAAAATGCCTTTAAAGTTGCGTTCAGAGATGAATCTAGAGTTACATGCAATGAATTCACTACATTACAAGAAGAATGAGTTCTGCCCATCAAGACCCAACCGAAAACAGTTTCCAGCGCTGAAGGTTCTCCTACCCCACCATCCTGACGACCATCAAGAAGTAAAGAAGGAAATATTTCTGCTCCTAGTAGTATGTCAACACTACCAGGTTTATTGAAATTAGGATCTGCCAACTTCAGTGATTCATATGATGAAAATTTGGTTGTGAAATTTGGCAAATCTGAACAAATTTTTGGGATCACAACAGCATCGAAAGTAAAGATTGGATGTGTAATTTCTCGGGGACGGATTGTGCAAGTGACAGTAGAAGATGATGGAGATGATCTTTCCCCTATTCCTTTAATGCATAAAAATGATTTGGATAATGGAAGTCCAAGTGAAGCAACGCACTTTCTAGTGATGATATTAGTTTGGGAACCACTGTCTAAAAGAACTCTCACAGTTTTATAATTTCCCCAGGCATCGAGAATTTCTACTTGAGCTGTAGCGAGAAGAACATTGGAAGTGATCGAAGATGCCGTGGTAGTGAAACTCTGAGCAGAACTACATGAATTATTTTCTGAAGATGGTAAAGTTTGTTTTTCCTTTTCATCGGAATCGATATGTAGCAAAGAATGGTGTCTTCTAGAACAAGAACGACAACAGGATTTAGAAGCGCATTTCGAAATGTCATGTGCCGAATGCAAACAATTTACACACCAATTGTTACCTTGGGCGATCTTCAATCTTTCAGTTGGCGTTTTGGACAGAAATGAATAGCATTTATAAATACTATGCGATGAATTGCAATAATTACATTTTATTTTTGAAGGCGTATTATTAGATTGAGCAAGGAAAATAGAAGTTGATTTATTTGAAGAAAGATTTTTTTGTTTAGTTTGAGTTTGAGAAAGTGGACTGTATTTGGGTTTAGTTGAGGTAGAAAGAGCAGCAGATTCTAGAGCGGTGCACTGATTTAGAAGAAAATTATGTAAATTTGTGAATGATGGAATATCTGAAGAGCATTCTTGCAATTCAAAACGTTTAATCGTAGCATTATCTAATTTTTGAATCATCATATGGAAAAGTATAAAGTCCCACTGATCAACAGGCAAACCTAAGTTTTTCAAGGATGACAAATTTTCCGAAAATGTATCAAGTAGGTTCCTTAAACCTTCAACCGACTCATGTGTCAACTTTGAAATGTTTGTGATCTCCTGCCAATATGAATTTGCCAAAAGACGTTTATTTTGATATCGTTTAGTCAGAGTTTCGAAGGCAATATGGTAATTTTGTGCTGTTAATGGAAAACCTTTCAACAATGACAAAGCCTGAGATTTTAAAGAACTTAGAAGATATTGGAACTTTTCAATGTCTGACAAATTAGCATTTTTGTGAATCAAACTGGTGAAGATATCATGAAAGGTTGTCCAGTCTTTATAATTTCCGCTGAATGATGGCAACGAAATCTTCGGAAGTTTGACATTAGGTGTGGCTTTCGAAGACTTCACCGAAACATCATCAGTAGTTGTTGTAGGAAATAAATTACTATAAGTTGTTTTTATAGTGAAATAATTATCATTGAATGTCGACTTTATCTGTTTCTCTGACTCTAAATCAGGGTTTTCCGAAACTGACAGGAATGATATTATGGAATTGTGAACAGTATGAAACTTTTCATGAATATCCTCCAATTCTTCATATCGAAGTCGAAATCTGACATGACGACTTGCATCGTCGACAGCTGCTGTCGCCAAAGAAAGAATTTCCTCAATATCATCAATTTGTAACTGTCGAATAGCGTAATTTTGTTTTAATTTATTAACACTCATTATGAATGAATTGAATAAGGCGTAAATATGAGAAATCAAATTGAAATGCAACACTCAATATGCGAACCGAAGAAAAAGCAATGAAAAAAGTACCGGAAGTGGATAAAGAAATGAAATAATTTCGAAACAATCGCCGAAGCAACGGAAATTGAAGAAAATTTGGCTCGAATTGGACCAATGTTACGATAGCTCAGAGAATATGAGAAGAAAAGATGAAAAATAGAAAATATAAAGATACGCTGGAAGCACTCGACCTACCTTTGTTGGGATGAACACCAGAAAAATGGGGAGCTCGCACTTCCTGCTATCTTTCGAAGTCCGTTTTGAGAGCACTATCTTAGAAAGCACTATTTGAGAAAAAAAAAAACGGAATCTGAACTTAGAAAAAGCGACGAAATTCGGTTGTAATTCGCACAGTCTCCGTCCTTCGTCAATCGAGAAGTTATATTAATTCATCTCGCCCATATGTCTCCATATGCAGTCCGAGATTTTCCAGCGTATTTGCCGATGATGAATTGAAATATACACAAATGAATGGATGAAAGAAAAAAAGGATAATTAATTATAGAAACTGACGCGTTGATTCAACGATCGTTTCGAAACAAAAGAAAATATATATTTTGAATTTAGAAATTCAATTCACTAAGAGTGTTGCATTAACAACCATCCAAATTAGTTTCAAGAGTTGGGTTTTTGAATTTTCGGTATTTTTATGGTACGTTATGGTCAAAATGAGAAAACTGTAAGACGTGGGTGATATCTTGTATTCGAAAAAGATTAATCGAATAAATGAAAAACTATATTCCGAAATTCATTTCATTCGATAAAGCCGTTTGTGAGATAAAACCAAAAAAAACATTTTTTATGGTTTTTCAACAGCCTGTATCATTTAATCCGAGCCGAGTCGGAAAAATGGTGAAGAAGAAAAGAGTTTCTTTTGACCTCAAGAATCTACTGTTAAAATATTTGTACAAATCGAAAACTCGCCAGAAATGCCAAAAAAACCGCTTGTCCCGAACACGCATATTTGTTATAATTTTGTGAATGTCTTCATCGAAAAAACAGGACTCACGGGCGATCCGCACAAACTAATCATCGTTTCTTTCACGTGTTCACCAAAAATGTCACAACCATTCGTGTCCCCGGCCTATCGTGACAAAGCTACATTCGGCAATTCATATACGTTTTTATCAACTTTTTAATGGGAGTAGAAAGATATGGAATGCATCCATCGCATGTTAATTTTCAGTTTCTTCGAATTAATGAATCTAATCGTCATATCAGTAATTCCTTGTAGGTAATAGTTGCTTCGCATGTTATAAGTACTCATCGTGATGTAAACGAACGGTTATTTATGTGTTTGTTTTCTCTGAGATGTGCGTCTAAGGCTGACATCTCAATTTCTGGTAATGCGAGACGCTAATTTTGTTATCTATGTATTTCAAATTCTGTCTAGAGATAGAAGAAAGACACGACCTGCTTATGAAAGGGGGACATCCCTTCTAGGGTCGAACTGTCAATTCACGAGCAGTTGATGCCACGTAAAGATATAGCCAAATAGGTAGCAGATATCATACCAATTGACCAGTTAAGACAACCTAAACTGCTCAAAAACTGTGGATAAGTTGTGTACATGTAATAATATACAGGTTGTTTCTAAATTGAAGGTACAAACGAAAAGAGAAGATTCCTTGAGAAAATATGTACACTACAAACGATTCGTTTTCGAGATACAGGGTGTTGTAAGAATTTTTTTTTCAAGTTTTTCTCTTATAATATCTACGCTTCACAAGATATTCAACTGATATTTGACATAAATATTTTAATTGATAGTTCACACCATGTGACATGCCAATTTCTATAGCAATTGATATTTTTTTTCGGAACACAGTCCCCTATTTTCCTATAGTTTGGTGAGCCACTGTTAATTTGAAAAAATGTAAAAAAAAGCTTTGTTGTTATTTTAAACTGCTAAGCTGGTGCAACTTTGTTGAGACCAGAAATCAAACAAAACAAATGTATGGTTTTGTTATGTGACCAGGATGTTAGTTTTCATCTGAACATTGTTTGGAATCAATTGATATCAGTGAAATACGCTGTCAGATGTACTATATTTTTATTTGGAATTCATAAAAAATTCACAAAAATTGGAAATTATGGACATTGAATGAGCTTTGACTAGGACACAAAAGTATATGGTAATCTGCTATACGTAAAAGGTGTTATTTCTGTGCAATACGATATTGAATAGATAAACTTTTAGTTGAATTTGTACAATTTATATCTGAAATTAATGTGAACCAATATACCATCAAAGCATACATATTTCAGTTCTTTACATATTATTTATAGAATTTTCAGAACCACAATTAAAAAACCTTATACAAAAGTATACAAGACCTGTATGTTAGCCCGTCAGTATATTTTATTTATGCTTTTTTATGATAGCGTTATGATATGGTCTCTTTATGACACAATATACAAATTGATTAAAGAATGAAGAAAACACTCACAGCAGGTTTCATAAAACTTTGATTTCACGAACAACAATTTGATAGTCACTCGATTCTCAAATCGAAATCAATAAGACCTTTGCATTTCTGAATATATAGAAGGAGTAGCAATTGAAAATCATTGAATGGACCTATAAAGGTAATACTTTTCACTAAATGGGGCTTCATGCAAAGGATGCTTCCTGCATACAACACTTTATGTGGATGGAAATTTACCAATTGACTTGCAGTAAAATGTTCACTGCACATGGTGTATTCGGTAGTGTTTGCTCAAGTCATTGTCTTAACGCCCTGAGAATTGTATCCACCATTTAATACTTACATTTCCATTTTCCTTAGTAAAGTCAAAAACTTAATTTCGAAAAATCCATTTTATATGATCCACAGTTTTTCACCATACAATAATTTTCGAACGAAATTTTGAGGTTTCACCAAGAAATTAGACAAAAAAATTTAAAAGTAAGCATCTAGAATGAACTAGATAAACGAAAGGCTGTACGATAATCAAAACATTCAAAACCTCTTTGATCAAAATGGCCATCTGAAATCTTAGAAAATTTCATATGTTTCTGCAAATGGAAGAACATTTGAAACACAGATGGCTCTCACATCACTTCAGTCGCTTCGTTTCCCACCTCTCTACTCTATAATATAATCTTTGGAGGTGATGTCTATTTGACAATTGTTACCAAGTAAATCTGTGAATATCTGGATTGGAATTTTAGACATATTTAGCTATATCTGAAGGATGGAAAAAACTTTTTTCGTCGACCTGAACAAAAAATGACATTTTACGTACTAATTTCCGAACGAAAAATCGACTATTTTTGAAAGCGAGTACTTTTCGTCCTGATTCACTTCTCGTACTGATTCACTTTTCATCACTAAGCAATATATTAGATCTTAGGGCGATTGAATCAATTTTGTGAATACAGAATTTGATGAAAACATAAGTGCCTGTGACAATAACTGTCATTTGATTTTGTCAAATTAATTCTTTACGAAATCGGCTAGATTTTACCAGTGATTTAGGCGTGGTCTGAGTTCTAGTATTCAGGATAATAAAGAATGGATAGTGATAGCTGACTATTTTAACCACAGGCAGAAGGGCAAATCATGTTTGACCGAAGAAGGACCATACAGATTTCGTTATCCAGATATCTTCAGTGACCTTAGTCAGTCATACTTCAAGGACAGAGGAATCGCTCAAGTCGAGGAATTTAAATATAAATAGTACGGTCACCTTCTGGACGACAAAGCATCGAATTTCCTGCGTCCATCAATGTCCGAACGTTTTATAGTCGATTCATTAAAGGGTCGCCTGTGTAATCATTGATCCAGCGTGACAGATTGGAATTAATGCGGGAAAATCCATTGAAAAATGAAGATTAATCACGGCGAGAGTGTCAGAAGAGAGAAGATATAGATTTCGATTCAAAACCGAAAAAAAGTCAACAAAGACTATCTGGTATCATTTGTCAAGATTGTGAGATATGGTAAGAGGTCCTCCGGATTGAGCTATCATCCCAGAGCAGGACGGTGGCCTGCGGCCGTAAAAATTAACGTCGGGGTTTTTTGTCGAAGATATGACTCACGTGGTGGTTTTGGAATGCCATGTGGTAGGTTGGTTGGTTATGGGTTGGACTTTTGACCCGGCAATGTTCAGGTAAAGCTACCCTCGATTAAAAACAAAACGGTCAAGAGTTTATTTTCGTTGTTCTCCATGCTAATTTAATGTTAATTTTATGAGAAAATGGGAAGAAGACCTGTAGGGGCTTGTCGAATTGCGAATTTTAGGCGTAGAATTGCGAAACACGGGTTATATCCGCTGTAGAATCAGGGGGGGCTTCGAAGTGAAATAGAATTTAAACGTATTGGCTTGATGCTGCCGATACTTAATGTAAATAATAATAATAATCATAAAGGTCTTTATTCAATCAATTTAATGGGAACTGAATACAAACTCAAAAAAGTAAACCAGAGTTACGCAATAAATTGAAAGAAAGAAGATGTCCACCGAAATTGTGAAAATCGAAAAATTGGAGTATCGAGCCATCATCCATTACCTTTATTTAAAAGGGTTTAGAGGTGAGCAGATTGACGAAGATATGCTCAATACCCTTGGTGATCAATGTCCTTCGTATGCGACCGTGAAAAATTGGACTGCAAGCTTCGAAAGAGGTTAATTTTCCATTGAAGATGATGACCGATCGGGAAGGCCAGTTTCTGTGTCAGTCCCCGAAACTATCGATGCACAGTTCATGACATGATTTTATCAGACCGTCGAATTGGGCTAAAACGGATATCTGAAGCACTGAATATTTCATACGAACACATTCATCATATAGTTCACGTCAATTTGGACATGGGAAAAATTGCTGCAAAATGCAAATGTTTGAATGTTGACGAAAAGCGGGCAAGGGTAGAAGCATCGCGTTCGATCTGTGCTCGATTTGAAAACGATGTAGACTTCTTAAACCGAATTGTTACCATGGATGAGACTTGAGTACATTTCTACGATCCAGAAACAAAGTAATACTCCGGTTCCAAGACCTAATAATTTCGTGTCCAAAAATCCGGTGGAAAAGTTTTTCTTCAGTTTTTAGGGATTGCCATGGAGTAATTATGATTGATTTTTTGGATAAGGGTAGAACAATAACCGGAGATTACGATTCGACATTACTGAGCACTCTACGGGAAAAAATTGAAGAGAAAAGACGCGGAAAGCTATCCAAAGGTGTTTTGTTTTTGCAGGACAACGCCTCACACATAACTCTCATGTTGCCATGCAAAACTTTTGTGATATAGGGTTTGAATTACTAGAACCCCCTTTATTCACCAGATTTGACTCCATCCGACTATCATCTGTTTACTCAAATGAAAAAAAGTTTAAAAGGTAGTAAATTTTCTTCCAACGAGGAGGTAATAAAAGATGTGGAGGTCTGGTTTGCAGAGCAAGGAGAAATAGTATCAAAGTTTTAAAGAATGAGTTTATCAAGGAATGAGTTTATGTCTTGTTCACAAACTTGCTGATTTCAACTTAAGAAATGTATTATCCGATAAAGGGCAAGAAGATAATCTTCCTGATCATCCCAAATCGATCATCTCGAATTACTTTTTTCAGAATAGAGGGAAAGACAAATGATCAAAGAAACATTGAAATTTGATGTTGAATCCGGAAATGTGATAGTTTATCGAGAATGACATTTTGAAAAATCGAAGTTGATAGTTATACTCCATTCACATTTATTTTAGCAGTCGGTTGGCCATGAAATAATTTTCTCAACTTTTTGTAACTAGAACGGAGTAAGATTGGCACTCATGAAATGTCGTGAATGTCATAACGCCGCTGCCACAACTAATATCAATTTTTATTACGAAAATGCCGAAAATGATTGAAAAAAGAGACAGGGTTTCAGGCAGTACTATTTAGAATTCAGGTCCGCTCATTCAAATAGTTATACCCTGATATTCTAAAATCCACAATACGTCAGACGGTAGCGAACATATTCAATGTAAGAGAATTTATATACCTAATATTTCATCTAAATTCAAACGACTTATATTTCAGCTGAATATTTCCACAATCAGAAAAATTGTGAATGAAGAGGATGACAAAGAATATTTCCTTCTATTGGGAGACCCAAAAAAGTGGTGGCATTTGAGAATTTTAAGGGAATTAATGCGAAAAGTTTACTAGAGGATTTTCAATGAATGTCAACGTAGATTAAGTTCCCGAAAATTGATTTTTCTTTTTTTTTTCATTGGACTTGTTCCATACATTGTAAATGTCTTAAGGTACCAATAAATACCTAATTTTTATTATTATATCAATGTATTATGATGAACAGCCCCAAATACGCGCCAGTCCTGTTAATTGTTTATTCATGTGATATTTTTGTTCAAAGGTGAAGTTCATCTTGACTTGAAACTTCCTTTAATTCCTTTCAGTTATATCGATGCAAGATGATTTTTGTTGAAGAGTTTAACATTCTTGTAATTATCTGTTAATTCCTTCGGGAGATACTCATTCCCAACCACTGCATCATAAGCATTTCATCTTCGGGTTAATATTTCGGAAATCTACAACTGATGTAACGTATTCAAACTTTAGCCAAAGAAGATAACGAACATTAACTCTCCTCAAGCTAGTGCATATTACGATATTATACTGATCTCTTGTATTTTCCATGCAAATAACTGGATTTGGTATGCCTTCAATCAATTTGTATAAACTTCAATTATGTTCGTCACATATTTTTCGTAGAAATTCGACATTGTGATAAAATACGTAATAACAGAAACTTTTACGTAGAACGGGCAACATAGCGTTGATTTAAAACCCAAAAATGTCATAAACCCCACATTTTCGTACTATACAGAGTGAAATGTGTCAAATTTCCATGGCCAACCGACTGCTAAAATAAAAGTGAATGGAGTAATCTTCTGGTATAACAGAAAGTGACAAAAATTGTGAAAATATTTCACATTAAAATTGAATTTAAAGAAAATATCTTTAATAGTTCTCCAAATAATTTTCGTCGAGGTATTCGACCACCTAATTCTCACCAGAAAATTCCCGGAGCGAGTCATCAGCTGTTCAGCCCGAAGAAGTTGATGAACTTCGACTTTTCCCCGGCTCCAACGGGTCCGACTAAACCAACATCTCCGCGGTTCGGTAGTATATCGCGTGCCGGGGACCACACACGTTGAAACTTGTTAAATAAAACATAAAGCACGTTAACTGTCCGTCCTTCGGTTTCTTCATTACCCGACCTCTTTTTCTACGCCCCGCACGGATGGATATAATATAACATGTGCAAATATTTCTGCGGAGAGTCCGCGGACGCAGACCCCGTGGGACAAAAAAATCGAAAACGCATCCTTCGGAACATTGAGACGTGTTTTTTCATGTTGCAGTGCGACATGGAATCCTAGGTCGGGGATAGGAAAGAATGGGCTTAGAGAGCTTCAAGGGTTTGGGCTATTTGCGGCTTAATGGAAATAATCCTTCAAACGATAATTTTAAACATTGAGCTGAAAAATTAGCAGTTATTTCACCCAACAACAATATCAACTACAGATACCATACATACGAGGATGTATTGATATCTAGTTAGCCTAGACCAGTTCCATGCATAAAAAAATATATTGCGTTACCATAGCAACGAACAATAACTCATTAGAAGTGTCAGTGTGAAGTTTGAGGTCAAAAAGTAAACTAGAGTTACGCAATAAATTAAAAGAAAGAAGATGTCCACCGAAATTGTGGAAATCGAAAAATTGTAGTATCGAGTCATCATCAAGTACTATTTAAAAGCGTTAAGAGGTAAGCAAATTTACGAAGATATGCTTAATACCAATGTCCTTCGTATGCGACCGTGAAAAATTGGACTGCAAGCTTCAAAAGAGGTAAATTTTCCATTGAAGTTGATGACCGATCGGGAAGCCTAGTTTCTGTGTCAGTCCCCGAAAATATCGATGCAGTTCATGACATGATTTTATCAGACCGTCGAATTGGGCGGATATCTGAAGCATTGAACATTTCATACTAACGAGTTCATCATATAGTTCACGTCAATTTGGACATGAGAAAAATTTCTGCAAAATGGATCTCCAAATGTTTGAATGTTGACCAAAAGCGTGTAAGGGTAAAAGCATCGCGTTCGATCTGTGCTCGATTTGAAAACGATGTAGACTTCTTAAACCGAATTGTTACTGTGGATGAGACTTGGGTACATTTCTACGATCCAAAAACAAAGCAACAATCGATGGAATGGCGACACTCTGGTTCTCCAAGACCTAAGAAGTTTCGTGTCTAAAAATCTGCTGGAAAAGTTCTTGCTTCAGTTTTTTGGGATTGCCATAGAGTAATCTTGATTAATTTTTTGGATAAGGTTAGAACTATAACCGGAGATTACTATTCGACATTACTGACCACTCTACGGGAAAAAATTCGAGAGAAAATGACGCGGAAAGCTATCCAAAGGTGTTTTGTTTTTTCAGGACAACGTCCCTGCACACAAATCAAAAAATTCGTGATTTGGGGTTTGAATTACTAGAACACTCCCGTTATTCACCAGATTTTGTTTGGTTCTATAGTAGGCTAAGAGTTTTTCAATATATCCTCCTACATATCTACATTTCATATTGTTTAACAATAAAAAAATGGTTCGGCTAAATATACGTGGTCCTACATTACATTGGACGCATCTCATCGTGTAAACATTTTTTTATTTATCATCTTTATTCGAGGTGTGAAACTCATAGAGCACGTAGACAAATGGCCATAATAATTATTGTTTCGTCTAATTGTGATTCTATTATTCCTTTATACAGGGTGTCCCAAAACTAGTGAATCAAACGTCACAACACGATAAAGTAGACCAAATATTATCGAATGACAGCAACATTAGTTCAACGAATATGTACCGTTTCCAGAATACCTAATCAGAATTTTATTAAAATACCTAAAGTTGCCGATTTTCGAACTATTTTTCTTAATCACAGGGCCAGTTTATGAAAAAGGTTATCGATTTTAAATTATATTGAACTAAGATTATTGTTTTATCTCCCCTAATTGATTTTATTTCAAGTAGTGAATCGATAACCTAAGTAAATGTAAATTAAAACAATTGTTTTTTCTACATGATTTTTAATCCTCAGAATAAACCCGCCCCTCTATAGGGGTGATAATATGGGAGAAAAACGCTTTCCTTAATCCCAAATTGGCCTTGTGATTGAAAAAATAGTTCGAAAATTGTCACCTTCAGGTTAGGTTTTTTAAGAAACGGTAAATTTTCGCTCAACTAATGTTGGTGTCATTCGATAGTATTTGATCTACTTCATAGTGGTGTGACGTTTGATTCACTACTTTTGGGAAACCCTGTATAGATACTTTCTTGGTGATGAGCGCTTTGGCTACTTGCAGTTTAATCCAATTTTGTTCAGTCTTTTGAGCAGACGCAGATCCATTGACGATTGACCTTGGCTTTTAAGGGATCCGAAGTTTAGATTGAATAATATTTTGGGATGGTTTTGATTCTGCTTGAAACTCATTATGGGTTTTCACTCTCAATATCTGAAACACAATAGTACCTACAAATCTTTTAGTTAAAAAATTCCTTGTGTTGTAGTTGTTGGAGCTGTAAGTGAAAACTCTAAACATGTTCAAAAAAGCTGATTTATCATATCGACAAATCAGGTTCATTTCCTTCACTTAATTTTCAATCGAATGTACGGTAAGGTATTTACTTGACCCAGACAGGCTTGCTGCTCTTCACGGTTGAAACGTAAATGCCATATGGCACTATTCACAATTACGCAGACCGACCATTGAATTACGAGAAGATTACCTCAAACAGCCCACAATTACTATAAATAATAGATACAGGTTGGTCTATTGACAATCATTGACCAGAAACTCGCTATCGGTAATGATAGTTCACTCTTCGACGTTGGCTTTTTCAGAAAATCGAACGATATGATGATGCCATGGCTGATGGGAAATACTACATAATATGACCAATTTTTTCCTCACCGACGAGGTTTTAATCAACCCCCATTATTAAGGGGGTTAAGGACTAATGGGAAAATTATTGTAATTCCAATTTTTGTTCGGGAATTGACATCTGGTATTCAGTTGTTATCGGCTGAGCTTCTCGGTCTTCATTTTTCACTTTCAATACGGCTGGTTTCAGTACCTAATTGGTTGATTGAATTGATGGAACATTCTAAAGAGTTTGCGTTCGGTAGCGTTTGAGCTTTAATTTAGAAACCGCATAGGTAGTTGGGGAGCCCAAGGGGGAAATTCGGTATTTACTCGAGCGTATCAACTTATAGCTCAATACAAGGGGAAATACCTTGGACCCTGTAGAGTACCTTTTCCAAAAATTAGACCTGATGAATATAGGGGGAATTGTCTATAGGACAGCCTGTCAGATTAGTAAAAAAAACCATCATTGTAAAAAAACACGTGAAAATTCTGGAACGCGGTGACTTTTTTTCTTATTTTGAAGCTAATGATTCAAGAATAATGGAAGAAATAAAATCGGACAGTTTCAGCAAGCCGAAACATTAAAAAATAGACCTGAGGCATAAAAATCAGTTTTTTTTAAATTATATCCTCTTCTGGGCATCTGGGCAAATTGTTTTCGCATTCATTATAAAAGTTGTACAGCATAACATTTTTTACAAAAGTTTGAACGTTTTTGAGATATATGGCGATGAATGCACATTAGACTGGGCTTCTACATTGACCTTGGCGTTTCGCATGTGTGGCTAAGCTCCTCGCCCTTATCGCCCTCTACCTCGAAAACAGTTAAGAGTATGTAAAATTGCTTCAGACAAAAGTTTTATAGAATTTTATTATCTACAACTTCCATAATGAATACAGAAACGATTAGAGTTACAGGAAAGGAGATATTTAAAAAAAATGCTTTGTTATAATCTTCAGACTATCGGATTAAGAAAACCCCTCCCCCTGATTAGTGCCAGATCAATGGGTCAACACGTCTGCAACACCGAGATTAACTATCTGTATGAAAATCTGACACGCTCGAGTATGTACAAGTAACGATTTTTTTTACATTTTTAAAGGACCGCTGTGACCTTGCATCACGTCCGAATTGTCAGTCTCTTGAAAAGTAGATTCCTTTGGGTCCAATTAACATATCCTCTAAAAATCTGACACGCTCGAAAAAAAATTTTTTCACCACTTTCAACTCTTCCGGACGGCCAGCCCCACCACGCAAACTTTCAGATTAACATGAAGTTATTATCGGAGACAAGTAGGGCTTAATCTGACATGCTCGAGTATGTACACCTGACGTTTTTTTCTACATCTTTGAGAACCCGCAGTCGCTTTCCCCACCGTTGAAAGTGCATACATCATATAACCTTCTTTTTGCTAAAACCTAATCTTCAAAATACACCAGGTCTCCATGACTCTCGAGTAAATCCCGATTCAGCATCGTCGGCTTCCCAACTATAGTCCATTCCAGAACTATTGACATCTCAGATGGCCTTGAAAGTCTGGACGCAGCTTAATATCTAGTCACAAATTAACTCCAATAACTTCTGTAGTTTCAACGATGCTAATCAAAGAAATTGAATTTATGATAATAAAATAGGAAATTAGTATTTGAAATTAAGAAATATCAAGTCAAAGCAAACAAACGAACAATAGTATAAGATTCAAAATGTTTTCCGTCACTGGATGGACATAGATATATGCAATTTGTCTATGTTTCAGAGTTCATTCTCAATACCAGCCTGAATTCCGCTCAAAATCTTATTTCATGGGTTGAGATTGAATCGATTCCAAGTTGTCGCTCACATCGGATTCAGTTTTAATTTGGAAACCGTTGTGTTGTTCGGTGATACTTTCGACGCCAGGCAATGATTATCAACGATTAAAAACGTTTCAATCTCGTCCACATCGGAACAAACATCACTTTGATGTAACACGTTCTGACCGAACGCAGGCTAACGCTATGGAACTGTTGGAAAACGTTCAGATGGATTTGACAATGCCGTCCACACTAGATACAACGTTGCCCAATCTCAATTCACATCTAGAACGTTCGTCGGTATTGTGAAGATGATAGGCTAGTGAGTGTTCGACTTGTTGACTAATGCCCCTTACATATCTCTTCAAGTAGGTGCTGATTTAAAAAAATCTTATTTTAAAGATGAAATACCTTGTTTCTAAACTATGAATCATTCGTCAACTATGTTCCAATTGAATAAATATTTCATAATTGAATTGTACAATTTATTCAATGTTCTCATTGAAAGACAAAAAAAGACAACAGAGCTCTGATTCTTCCATATTCAAAATTCAGATTCGATATTTCAGGGCAAACCACCTGCAGATAAACGGCGACAAAAAGTACACTCCTAGATTGCAATTGGAGAGAAAACTTGTTTTAAATTGACAGAATAAAAGAGAACAATGAAATATAATGTATCATTGAACTAGATTGGAAGTTGTCCACGATTGTCTGAGATTTATCCCTATGATTTATTCATAATTTCTTATTATACAGCACATTACCTGGGTTGTGTACGTAGATGTCTTCAACGGAGTTGTTACTCCAGCTTATTTCAGATTCTGACGTACAATCTTATATTCGACTGACTGCATTAGTGCCCATTAATTCGATTTCGATTAATTATATTTTTGCCGTGCTATTTGTTACCAACTGTTCTAAATCTAAGTCATAGTAGATATCAGAAAAATATTGAAAAAATCTAAGTCACTTACCTATTTTATGAATTATGGAGATTTGGAAAAAATGGAGTAAATCAACGTCTTTTCACTCCTGTTGCTAAAAGTCTGCACTTTCCTATAAATTTTATTTATTTACTTGATCCTGAATAAAGCTTCTGTATAGTCTGGCCTAAAATCTGAAGCCAGCTCCACCAGTTTGGAAGAAAATGTCACTTTTTTCCAAGCAAATATTTAATAAGTACGCCTAGCTTTAAGTGAGTGTACAGGGTGGGCAAAATTCGTTGTCTACTGAGGGGATCTCGAGAACTTATAAGAGCTAAAAGAAAACGGATGACATATTTCCTAGCTCTTTTTCAGAGAAAAAAAGAATGAAGAAAACCGTAGCCTTCTACGATTCTTCGTTTTCGAGTTATTAGCAAAAACTGAGGTTTTGACGATTTCGAAAAGTTTTCATAACTTGATTGTCTGTTAGGTTACAACAGATCTGAAACTTGAACCTTCTTAGGCATTTTATACGTAGAATCTACTGACAAAAATTTCTTTCCAATTCAAAAATAAAAAATTCAGCAAAAGTTTGCATTTAAAAAAACGAAAGTTCGCCTTATGATTCGAAATGGAAAAATATTTTGAGCTCGTCAATGGATCCTACGTAAAAAAGTGCCTGTAGAAAGTTCAAGTTTCAAATTTGTAACTTCAAAGACAAAAAGTTATGAGAACTTTTCGATATCGTCAAAATACCATTTTTGCTGATAACTGAAAAACGAAGAATCGTAGTATAGGCTACGTTTTTCACCATTCTTTGTTTCTCTGAAAAAGAGCTCGGAAATATGTCATCCGTTTTCTTCTAGCTCTTATAGTTCTCGAGATCCCTTCAGTAGACAACGAATTTTGCCCACCCTGTACACTCACTTAAAGCTGGGCGAAGTACTTATTTTGAATATTTGGTTGAGCAAAAAGTGACATTTTCTTTCAAACTGGTGTAGCTGGCTTCAAATTTCAGACCAGAGTATGCAGAAGCTTCATTCAGGATAAAGTAAAAAAAAATAATAAAAAAAGTTTTTTTTAGTGTCTTCAGTGACTTAAAAAGGATTCTGCTGTCCTGAGGTTTTCTTCTTGACCGTTTCTAGTTCAATTGAGAAAGGGAGAGTCATTTCATAAAAAATGGGACCGAGACAGATAATGACATTTAAGTGACAGACATGGAGACAGTCATTTTACGAAGGTTGGGTGATACGTATGGATAGATACCGCCTTATTCATACTATTTCGCGGCCACCCCATTCACCTAACTTAAATCCGTTAGTCTTGTAGTCTTGTACCAACTTTTAAAGTTACTTACCAAACCCAAACTAGCGTAGTACTTTTTTTTAAATAGTGAGTTGAAGCTGGGCGAAGTATTTTGAATACATATTTGGTTGGACAAAAAGTTACATTTCTTTCCAAGTTGGAGCAGCTGGCTTTAAATTTTAGGTCAACGTATACAGAAGAAGCATTATTCAGGATTATACAATGAAGAAATATAAAGAAAAGTATAAAGATTTAAAACAATGATCACACTAATGGAGGAGTTCACAACTAGAAAAGTAAAGACTTGTAGTAGTATTGTATTTCCTCGATTTTTTATTGAATTTCTACAATTTTTGAAATGCAATGCTCAGATATTTTTCTGATAGTTTCCTGATAACTCTATCAGTGACCTGTGGAGAATGGACTCGTGGCCATTAAAACATGTGTCAGTTTCAATGATTTTTTTAGATGGATATAATTGCGCATCAACCTAATGATACAGCCAGAATAATGGACTGTTAACAGTTGCCTCCACTGTCATTTTGAACTATTAAACTCGGTGAATTTTTATTGTCGTCCCACCGGTTGAAGCATAGGTTTTAAAGGCCACTATTCAAACAATGAAAGTGTGTACTATTCATAAAAAGTCTTCGATAATTACCTGTACCCTCCCTCGTACAACTCCCAATTGCTCGGAGTAGAATCAGAGCCTACTTCGGATTCGAGGATGAGGCAATAGCGAAGTTATTAATTTCCGTTCACACCCATCATTTGTATTTTATGCCGTATTAAACGGCAACTACATCGGGTGTAAATAATGAGGACCACCAAAGTTGTTCGGTCCCGTATCGGAAATGAATTATTGGGCGATTGAATCAATGTTTCTGCCAAAACGCTGCTTTCTCTGCCGATCAGTCGATCTCGTGATTATCTTTCACAGACCGGAGAACGTCAAGTTGGAGTTTGGAAAACAGAATTATACTTCTTTTGAGCCTATATAGTAGGCGACGATATTTTTGAAACAAATCTGGTCTCTCATTGTCTGGTGTTTTACAAATTTCATTAATGACAGTTGTCGAATATTTTTGATTGCCTACCGCCTCTAAAGGCTGTTAGCAACAGAGACTTACTATCTTGAGGAGACAAAACACGGCTTTTAGTCAAGTCTTTGACTCGAACAAATATTTCAGCAGTGGATTCTTGAGGTCAAAAGAAACACTTTATTCCTTTACCATTTTTTCCGAATCGAATCAGTTTGAATGATACAGGCTGTTGAAAAAAAACATAAAAAATGTTATTTTTAGTTCTACGAGGATATATTGAAAAATTCTTAGCCTACCATAGAACCAAACAAACAAAACAAAAATATTTTATTACTCAACATTTTCTCCTCTTACTTGGATACATTTATTACAGCGAACTTGCAACGTCTCTAGACCTTTCAGAAAAAATGTTTCTTCTTGCTCTGCAAACCAGACCTCCACAGATTTTATTACCTTCTCGTTGGAAGAAAATTTACGACCTTCTGAACTTTTTTCAGTTGAGGAAAGAGATAATATTGGGATGGAGCCAAATCTGGTGAATGAGGGGGGTGTTCTAGTAAATCAAATCCTAAATCACGAATTTTTTGCATGGCAACATGAGATTTGTGTGCAGGAGCGTTGTCCTGCAAAAACAAAACATCTTTGGATAGCTTTCTGCTTATTTTCTCTTAAATTTTTTCCAGTAGAGTGGTCAGTAATGTCGAATCGTAATCTCCGGTTATTGCTCTACCCTTATCCAAAAAATCAATCATGATTACTCCATGGCAATCCCAAAAAACTGAACTTTTCCAGCAGATTTTTGGACCCGAAACTTCTTAGGTCTTGGAGAACCAGAGTGTCGCCATTCCAGTTATTGTTGTTTTGTTTTTGGATCTTAGAAATATACCATCTCATCCATAGTAACAATTCGGTTTAAGAAGTCTGTCTACATCGTTTTTAAATCGAGCACAGATCGAACGCGATGGTTCTACCCTTCCACGCTTTTGGTCAACATTTAAACATATGGGGATCCATTTTGCAGCAAATTTTCTCATGACCAAATTGACGTTCTCATGACAAAAAGGCGTTCGTATGCAGGCCTTATTTTAAGAATCACAATATTCTAACGGTTGCATCAATATTCATATTAAGGTGCCTCCTATACGCTAAAGAAAATGAGGACCATTTTGCAAAAGTGTCTCTTTATCATAATTATAACTCCAGAAATGAAACAATTATGTCCATTCCAAAGCACAGAACTGCTAAGTTTGAGATGTCCCCTTTGTATCAATGTGTAAATCTTTTCAATCATCTTCCAAAAGAAATACGATCGCTTAGTTTTAAGGAATTTAAGAAAATAGTTAAGGCTAAACTTTTGGAAAAATGTTATTACTCAGTTTGTGAATATTTTTCTGATAAAATGTGATTGTTGATTTATTGACTTGTCCTATACATGTTAAATGTCTTACAGGATTAATAAATTATTCTATTCTATTCTATTCTATTCTATGAAATATTCAGTGCTTCAGATATCCGTTTTAGCCCAATTCGACGGTCTGATGAAATCATGCCATGAACTGCATCGATATTTTCGGGGACTGACACAGAAACTGGCCTTCTCGATCGATCATCATCTCTTTTGAAGCTCGCAGTCCAATTTTTCACGGTCGCATACGAAGGACATTGATCGCCAAGGGTATTAAGCATATCTTCGTAAATCTGCTCGTCTCTTAACCCTTTTAAATAGCTACAATAGCTATATTTTTATCATGGCCGAATCGAAAAAATGGCATCTTTTGACCTCCAGTTTTCATTAATTTCCACGAAGTTGGATTTCGGTAAAGGGAGCACAAGTGGACTTTTGACATATCTAGTATTTGTTACCTATAATGTATTACCAAAATATAGCTTTTGGGAACTAATGTGAACTGAACCTTTTTTTCTACTATTTGGTCTGAACTATTCACAAATATCGATTCTATAACTACTTCGGCAATGATAAAATATCGAACCTTCTCGTCATGAAACGTTTATTTTAGAAAATTGAACTTAACTAGTGGATGAACTGAAACAAAGTTGCCAAATTGGCAATAAGAATTTTTTTCCTACCATGGCAGGGGATGTGTAAAACATTGACTCAGTGATGAATTAACAGATCAGTTATATAATGTATTATTACTAGAATTGCTTCTCAGGAACGCTAAAAATATAAGTTAATTCAAAAGCTTTTTCAACCCTTTAAGGTTATTATTCCACTCGAAATAAGCTTGATCTTGCTTGACTTTTTTAGTGTTATTTCGTGATATTTATGGAAATAATTTAGATCTATCTTGTAACCAAAAATGTCTTTATTTGCTTCAGAAACCTAAATGGATAACTCACAGCGAGAGAAAACCTTACATGTTATCAACATAAGACAATTTCCAATACCCTGTAAATTACGATTGTGGCATCATGAAACAAACATGAGTTCTCATTAACATCATATAAGTATACCAAAGAGTAGGCAGTCTATATATATTTAATGGTAAAATGAACGTGTACAAAATGAATGAATAGGTAAAAATGTAAATGCTCATTAAAAAACGATCAATTCACGTCAATCCGTATCAACTATGACATTGATGAGAATTCAATCTGGAGTTTACATTTAATTAATCGAGTTAATTCGATAGAATACTCATTACCCACATATTTCTAACAGTAGCAAGGCCTTCAATCTACGATTGCAATTGTAATTAACTTCGATTTGGTCATAAGAATGAACGTTCATGTTTGTAATGTGAGTATAGTATTTATTTATTCTGCTGGTTATGAATGGAATCCATTCTTAATTATGTCTCTAACGGAGGAAAAACCCATAGATTTGATCAAATCATACTAATTTTTCGAAGGAGGTAGCTCTGTCCCCCTCTATCCCTTTGGCGACGCACATGATTATTATTCAAAAGGAGAACAATTGTAACTTCTGAAATGTTTATGAATTTCTTCTTTTATCCCCAAGGCATGTTCTTAAACAAGCAACCAACCGCATTTTTATTCGTCTTCAGTAAAGCATTCTTCGTTGTTTTCATCACTTATAGTCATTCGGGGTAACTGAGCGCAGAGGGTAAGTGTGCACAGTGCGTATATCTCGACTATGCAAAGTATGAAAGAGGGGTTCATTTGGGCGAAGCAAGGGCGCAGCATCGCCAAATTAGTTTTTCATAGGAGTGCGCGTGCGACGTTTCGTTAACTTTTTATTTGCAATCAATCAAATTGGCTAGTTTTCTTGTTAATTTTTTGCATCACTGCAAATTCTGCCAGGTCCAAGTTCAGAGTCCGACAGTGTTAAACAATATTTTATTCTATTATGCGCATATTAATCTAAATATATTACAAGAAATTTTAGGTTCTCTTAGCTGCTCAACTCTATAAGAACGTCAATTCAAATTTTGGCTTACTGGGGAAAGTCTACGCGTGTAAGTGTGCGCATAGATTCATTATATGGGCATTTGTTCAGTGAGGAATAAATTTTGACATTGTTGATTTTCTTGGTTAAGACTTGATCAATATTGTCCTCTTTGTTCAGAATAATATGAAGAGCCACCAACAGGGGAATTTATCAAGTGTTGTGTTCACCAGGAATGGTGGCACGAACAATAATGCAGTGCTTGAAAAAAGGCGCTTTTGTATTGACAATAAACAGCATTTCTCTAATATTGTAACATTTTGATGACATTATTTTGTTATTTGTTTCGATTGTGTGGTTCACTAAGCACTCCGTTCACTTACCCCGCACTCCCACTTTCACTATTAATTTTTTTTGCGGAAATGAAACGTTTTTGTTTGTTTGTTTTTTGATGTTTTTTCTAGATTAGAAAATTCTCTATCTTATGAATATGATTTAATTTTCCTAGCTTCAACATTTGAAACAGGGTATGGCTTGAAAAGCAAAAGTGCGCACACTTGCCCCGAATGACTCTATTCATGCAGAATTTCATTTCTTTCTGATGGTCATGTTTCTTGAATCTACGTGTTATTCCCAGCGTTTCGTCATTAAAAAGCCGTAAATGAAGAATTATGAATTCCTTCCGTAGAAATTACTCAATGAAATTGTCACCATTTTCTATCCGGAAAAAATGAATGTTTCTATTATTAATACATCAACTCCGGCTGTAGTCACCTTTAGCTGTAAGGACAAGGCGTTGCAATGTGCAATTTCCAAAGAATTTGCCATATGCCAATGATTTATCCCACACGGGATGGCGATAATTCACTAGTACATACTACGTATCTGTAATATCGAGTGAAAAGGAGTCGAGAATGGGCTGTAAATCGAACTAGACGTTCATGAGTGAATATCTCACCGGTATGGTATTGTAATTTTCGCATTGAATTATTACGGAATAAATATGGGGGAATGGCGAATTCCTAAAAAAAAGAACGACTATAAAAAGGTGCTTAACATTTTGTTTTCACGAATAAATCAAGTATCTCGGCTTTATGCTCCAGAGAGTGATATTGGAGCTTATAAAACTTTATGTTTCGATATTTTAAGGTGTGATCGAAGGACTGCCAAACTGGGAGGTCGTTGTTTGGACAGTGGCGGGACTCTTTTTTTAGTAGGTGATTAAATCATAATATAAAGTCATTAATGTTCCCTCTTAATTTAATCTATGTTTGATGGCAACTGCTACTATGAAAATAGATCATGCTTATTGACGACTCAGGAGCTAATAGCTTGAAAGATGCACAAAAACGAATGTCTCTAAATTTGGACACATTCCAAGCTGCATAGGACGAAAATGTGAGGTTATGACGCTTGTCAAAACATTTTTTGGTTTCAAACCAGCGCTATGCATTGAGAAAAATCTTGAGGTTACAATGTGAAATTACCCACATATTAGCTGGACAGGTTACAGTTACACAGTTGGATTATTTTTTTCACAACTAATATCTGGATGTTTCTACAAGGGTGTTGCGAAAATTCATGAAAAATGTAAAACTATCATGTATATTTACAGTGAATATGAAATTTACAGAAAATATGTGTTAATTCTCTGTGATATCACAAGGGTTGTAATATTCACCTGAAAAATTACAACTGCAATGCAATATTACAATAAATTTGCGAATTTCAACATGAAACGGTAATTTCACAACATTATTGTGATCTAATTTTTTTTTTAATTACAATGATTTTGTGAATTATCACAGGAAAATGTGATTTCACAACGTTATTTCACAAAGTTATTGTGATTTGAGAATTTTTCTTGTGAATTTGCGAAGAAGAAAATGTTGTGTTGTAGAATTACAATGCAGAACCCTTTTAATTTTAAAATTCCTTCACAAATGTGCTTATACAATGTGTTATTAAGGCGGTTGTGAAATTACCACGAAAAAATATAATTTTACAACATGATATCGCGGCACAATTTCCTTCAAGGATAGAACACTTTTTATTTACATGTCTACAGCAAGAGGAAAATCTTACGCGAAATTGTTGAAATTTATTATGGTCAAAATATTTCTCTCGAATATGAAAACAGAATAAAAAAATAGATCAATCGGTTTCCATTAGAGCGTTCCAAAGATGCCGCTTGAAATTTAATAAACAACTGATGATCTTGATCTTACGAAGGCCAAAATTGTGCCGTTCTTTTTCCGATCCACGAAGAGTCTCATCTGAAGCTGACTTTTCAGAAGCTCATCTAGTGGCAGCTCCAGGAGCTTTCCGGTGTAGATCGGTGAAGGAAAGACGAATTTTTTTGTTGTTATAACTATTCTCTGCATGTCTAGGAGTGTGTGTACAGGATTTTTTTTATTGCTTCCTTCCCTCCTCATTTTGGACTGCTGCCTTATATTGATCTGTGTCCACACACCCCAATGCCTGTACCTCTTTCTAATTTTGATCCATCAGAACAACATAGAGTCCATACAGATGACTTTTTGTATAATTTATTCATCGCATTGAGACAGTCCACAATGACGTTTTTTGTAGAAATTTTTTTCTCGACTTGTTCTTTATATGAATACATTTCTGAAGATATAAGTAAAATATATTTCATTCTATTCTTTGTATAATTCATTAAGGAGATTATAGGTTCCTGCATTCCTTCTCAACCATAATCGAAAAACAAATTCTGTCACTTGGTCAGAAAATATTTTGAGTAGGTACCTACTGCTGAAAGAACTCGTAAGTCTGGGTATTTTTGTGAAATATCTATTTTAAAAATGTGTTAAACACATTCATAGCTTGAACGTAATATTACAATATGATTGCAAATATCAAGTCATTTTCCACCTATGCGGTACGTGACGTCGCTCGGCTGGATCCGAATTCACAGCTTCAATGGAATTTCATAATGCAATTGTAAAATCACAATTTTTATCTGCTTCTAGATTCATTCTGTGGCCAATCAAAACCTTTCCTGCAACTGGCACCTGCTCGTTGCCCAATCCCATATCCTATCGTAGATACTCACTAACTTTCTAACTTACCCCATAACCCAATTCATTCTGGAATGATCCACTGTTTCTTCAAGAACTCTGAAGTGCGAAGAGTTATACATGGTTCAGTTTTTTGTTTAATATGATTTAGTTCTTTCAAGTTCCAAGTAATTCTGCCTTCCAAGTTCCTTCAAGGTTTCAAGTGTGTGACAAAAGAAATATATACTGGTAAGTAGATAGTTCACATTTTTTGAAAGCGATGTTTATTTTTTCGATTTGTGGTTTTCCTTTGGCAGATATTAATGAAAAAAATTGAACACCGCATGCATACAACTTATTATTCAATTATTCTGTATCGAAATATTGCCTATTGGATTCCTACTCATTTCATTTTTTTTTTCAGGAATAAACCACCGATACGAATTCTTTATGGAAAAACGATATGTGTTTACAACCTATGTATTCAGGGAGGCCCTCAATTTAATCTATGGAGATGTTCCGAAGGATGCATTTCAAAATTCATCCGGATTCTGGAAGTAAGTCAAGCACGACAAAAGCAAGTTTTATAGAAAAAAAAATCATAAATTTATCTATTCCAGAAGATTGTGTTTTTTTTGTTGGAAGAAGACTAGGTATACTTTGTTTTTGAATTTTAATTTTATACTCTTATGATATGAACCGCTAAATAAGCGCATACATCAATATTTTCAGAAGCTGATATTTCACAGTTAAATGCTTCACAATTATGTTGATTTTTTTTTATATTTTGAAAAAAATGTTTAATCATTTTAGGTGATATTTGTGGTTGTTGTTTTTGTTTGATGTAATGTTTCATATTGTTTTTTATATTGAAGATTATATTAATTTCATGTTGTGGTTGTTTTTTTACTGATATAATGTTTCAAATTTTTTGTTTTCCATATTGATGACTGTATTTTATGTTGTAGTTGTTATTTTTGATTAATCTAATGTTTTTTTTTCAATTGATGTATATTTTAGGCAGTGATTGTGCCAAATTTAGTTCTGTACAACTACTTTGATCAATAACAAAATAAAGACAATTATCCAGTAATTTTCATGGTTATTTCACGAAGTAATTTTAAAAATGTGTGGGGTATTTCTACAATGAATTCTGGAATTTTAACAAATACTTGAAATTCACAATTAAATTCTGTGAATCTGCTCTGTTTATTCACAACATTATAGTATTTTACGGTCTAATTGATGCTAAATTTCACGACGTATTTTCGCGAGACCAAGAGGTGATTCCACAATGAATCCTGTAATTTTCCAAAAATTTTTAATTTTACAATTTATTTCTGTAAAAATCCTTTGCGAATTCACAGAATAAATGTAATTTTACAGTTGATACCATAAAATTCCATTGTGATTTCACAATGAGTATTCACAGGTTTAGTTTCTAGAAAAATCATTAGAAAACATTTCATGTGAAATCACAACCAACTTGTGATTTATATTTTCTGTGATTTTACAAGGATTTCGTTTCAGAATATTCCTTGTGAAATTCCAGTGATTATCGTTGGTCACAAATAACCCAAGATTTTCACTGTAATTTCACTATTTCGTTCTCTCAGTGTGTAGTCCGTTCTACATAAAGGCCTTAGTGGAAAATTACGTATTTCTCACAATGTGAATTTACTTTGTAATATGTATAAAGGACTTTGAAATGTAAATGTCTCTTCGAAAATATGTGAGGAACATTACTAACTTTCATATAAATTGATTGAAGGGATTCATATCTAGTTATTCACATGGAAAATACGAGAGATATATTTATTTTTGCTATAAGAAAAGAAAATTGAATTATTGATACCTATACATAATATGCAGATACTCGAGTAGAGCCAATGTTAGTTATCCCCTTGGACGTTCGTTCACTTTTTTTTCATTATAATCCATTGGTTTCAAATTTTTTTTGTGAACTGATATCATTACCCTGTTTTATTCCAAATTATCTTTCGCATAATTGAGTAGTGTGTAAATAATAAATTCATTTTTCAAATTATAATTCCAAATTTGTCGTTGCAGACTTTTTGTGTAGGTAAAATCCTCTCAACTCTCAGTATCTTTTCGGATTCAACAATAGAAATGAATTCCTTTTCATCCTTTTCACTCACTATCTTTTTGTTTGTGGAAACAAGTAGCTGAAATATAAGTAGTTCAAATTTCAGATTTGAATGTAACATAATATAAATTTACCCACATCGAGAATCTTCGATGCTGTCTAATAAATCTTCGATATCAATATATCAGGGTTTGGTATTAGAATGATTTCGATTCAAAATAACAGTCGTTTTGAAGAATGGTGCAAATGTATGGAAAAAATCAATTTCCTTTAAAATATCCAAATTTGGTTGAAAATGCTGATACACGTCAATTTATTTTCTGGTGATCACTCAGTTTTTCACATATATGCGGGAGAAATTTTGTTTTGTCATTGTTGTGAAGAATATTTGTCTAATTGCGATTGTATTTTTTTTGCAGGTATGCATCCATCTTCCATGAAACTATGGTACAGTAGCTGAACTGAGTTTCGATATTTTATCCTGTAGCTGGATCTCGAAAATGTGAGTCCTGAATTCATTTCCCCATGGCAGCAATTGGATATCGATCTGTAAAATTAAACTGTTCCGAAACTGTTCAGTTTATTTCGTGACGAAAATTTTTCATTCTCTTTCGAAATCCGATTATTCAAATCAAGATTGAAACGATTCTCTATATTGTCCACATTACATCAAGCAGCCTGTATACGAATTACCTATCAAAAATATTATACAATCACTACAACATATTCACAATTCATTTAACTTATTTAATGTCTTTTTTCCGACCTGAATCGACACAAAGTTTTAATAATGTTTCCCATCAAATTGTCCGCTTGAACTGTGTCGTTATTCCCCTCTCTGTTGAACCTCAAACGGATGAAATTTTTTAATATAAATCCCCGGACCAAGCAAACCCCAAAATTGAAATTAACAGTTCATTTCACTAACCCCAATTCAATTTCATGCCATCGCTGACAACCGTTGCTCGATTAACATTATCACAACTAGTGTGCAACTGAACCACCCTTATCGGCCACCCCGTTTGAATTTTCATTACAGGTCTCCTTGCTCGGCAGCTACTCAGCCACCCCCTTATTTGAGTGTAGAATAATAGGGAGGGTTCGGACGGATATCAAGAAATGCGAACACATGTTTTATTGTGTTGTGCTTGAATCCTGATAGCCTGGATTTGCATTTAAGACCTCTGCTACTTGTGGAGTTTGAAGTTGCTTCCAACTTTGGTTTATTATTGCCGATAAATACTACTTTTGGGCTGCAGGATTTTGAAAAAATATTTTAAGCAGTAGAAACGATCAGCATATCGGTTGATATATTCGATGAAGAATATAAGTGACTCAAACCTACACCAGTAAAATCGCCCATACAAGAGCCATACAAGAGGAAACATATCATATTTTGTAACTTTTTTATTACAATTTATCACAACAGGACCGAATTGTATTACACTTAACTCTTTAAGACCTGCTGCTTGTGGTGTAGGAGTTTGAAGTTGCTTGCAACTTTGGTTTATGACTGCCGATAAATACTACTTTTGGACTTTAACCAACACCAGTAAAATCACCATTACAAATGAGGAAACATATCACAATTTGTAACCTTTTTATTACAATTTATCACAAGAGGACCGAATTGTATTACACTTACACTTTAAGACCTGCTATTTGTGGAGTTTGAAGTTGCTTGCGACTTTGGTTTATGACTGCCGATAAATACTACTTTTGGACTGCATCATTTTGAAAAAATATTTTTCGCAGGAGAAACAATCATATATATTATATATCAATTGATATATTCGATGAATGATATTATAGTGGCTCAAACCTACACTATCAAAATCGCCCATCCAAAACCGGAAGTTTATTACAATTTGTAAACTTTTTATTACAATTTATTACAACAGGACCGAATTTTATGACACTTGCGATTCCCGAGTTATGCCTGTTGGTGTAGTTTTATCTGAGGTTACACCACCCACTTGTATCTTCTGAATTAATTCTGATACAGGAATGTGATTTGGACTACAATTTATTACAACAGAATCATCGAATCAAATACAAATTTTGATCTAAGAACGTCCCACTCTCGTTGTTAGTTTCATTGACACAGGGCATTAAAATTTGACCAAAATCAGGACTGGGCTCAGTGATGCTTCACTTAACTCCAAACTCATGCAAAACACCCAGTATGTAATTTGAAACAATAATTTTAATATTTTTGTCATCTGCATGTATGATTGTCTCGAAAGAGATTCAATATTGGGTTGCCCCACCTGTTGTTCATGTTTTATAAATAACTGTTTTGTGGACAGACACCTACCAGGAATACACCATTTTATGAAAATTTTATTCACAGTGGAATGTGTCAAATTTCCATGGCCGGCCTGATGCTTTTATAAAAGTGAATGGTGTATATACATAAACGAAAAGTATGATGTCCCTGTCATAAATTTACATTTTTCTTCATTCGAATACTTGGTCATTACATACAGGGTGGGCTTTTTGAAACGAAACAGACGAGATAACGGGCGGAATAAATTTATTTCGAAAAAATGCTTGGTCTCGTCGATTTTTGTTTCGAGGGGGATAACTTTTGAGGTCAAATTCACAACTATATCGCTTCAACCCTTAGTGTTAGAACAACAACCCCTAAATTTTCAATAAGGAAGTTGGGGTAAATTTCACCTCATTTAGAAGGTCTTTTCATCCTGAGTTCAGCAAATTGGTTTTTTCTTCATTTGATTCTTGAAATATTGACATTTGAATTTGAAACGTTTATTTTGTAGATTTGATGAAACTCCATAACTGCCATGCACCAGACATCAAAATAATGTTCATTTATCTCATTAACTATGAAAAATAAAGAAATAATTTCAATTCTTTTTGCCAAAGAATGAACCATTTTCACCTTAATTGTTGAAGAAAGTAAGAACCAATAATAATAATTTCGTTGTCTAATGTTGACAATTAACGGTTACCATCGTAACCACAGAATGAATTAGTCAAATAATTGATGATTCCACATAGCATGGTTAGCGGAATGACTGGTAGTGTACGAAATTCAAAATTGAATATATAGAAAACGAATGCAATAAATGAGAAAAAAATTAATATGCTGAATTGAGGACAAAAAGGCCTTTCCAATGCGGTATCACTCACTCTATCTTTCCTATTCAAAATTTAGGGGTTGGTGTTCTAACACTAAGGGTTGAAGCGATATAGTTGTGAATTTGACCTTAAAAGTGGTAACCCTCGAAACAAAAATCGACGTGTCCGAGCATTTTTTCGAAATAAATCTATTACGCCCGTTATCTCGTCTGTTTCGTTTTTAAAAGCCCACCTTGTATATACAGGGTGTTGTGACCTTTCAGCATCAGTATTCTGTTGTAATGGAATATATCACTATAATAGTATTAGCTCTTGGAATACATGACCTCAGATTATTGAAAGCTAGGATGGGATCAAAATTGGGATTTGTATTGATAAGTCAGTAATAAATTTGTGATAAAAGCATGTGCAAATCCCATTTTTCTATCTCAATTACTGCAAAAGTTACAAGTGGGTGGTGAACCTCAGATAGAACCTACGCCAAACTGGAATAATTAGGAATGGCAAGTGTAATAAAATACGGACCTGGTGTAATTAATTGAAGCAATAAAAATGAAACAAATTGTAGTATTGTTCCGGTTTTGGCAGGGTGATTTGGCTAGTGTAGGTTGCCACAAAGAATATAATAATTACTGTTTTTTGTATTTTATCCAGAGCGTCCAATAGCTATAAATACTATGAGGATCCAATATGGATCCAATAATCCATTCATTCTGGGACACCTTGTTTACCCCAGAAATTGAAGCAGACTTTTTTGAGATATGTTGTAGGTATATGTCGTTATTTGACCAGAAGCAGAAATAATGGATTTATCCTCTGTAAATGCCACATAATGGAAAGTTTTTCTTCTCTTTAAATCTTCTTTCGCTCTGTCTCAATACGTACCTGTAAGTCGGCGTCCAACGAATGAAATTCTAAAAATTTGTCATTTCTACCCTTAGACATTCCGTCCCTATCTGTCAGCGGTCAGTAGATCATAACTCCCAATTAAAACTTCCATTTTTCCTGATTCCCAGCCGAAACGCAGCTCGATTACCATATAGATACGTTTAATAATGCTGATTACACAATACTGAATCTTAATTAGGCCTTGCCCGCTGTGCTACCGGATCATTCAGGACGACTTAAATGTCTATATTATGGGGCCACCCACCTTGAACGGTGAAAAACAAAAAAAGGGGGCCGATGAATATGTATAAATAAAACTGCAAACGCAATGATACACTATGGGCAGGTGAATAAACTTGTTGAGACCGTTTTTGATGAATAGCTATTAGCCATTGCGGTTATTACGGATTGAAGAATGGCATGGTATTAATGGCCTGTTTGTGGTATTCAGATGTGAAATTATGGACGGTCCTGGCGTTTTGATTTCGACCCCTCACTGGACTGATTCCTGTGATTAATCGTTGTATCGGTTGATTTTTTTTTCAATAGCGAATCTTTGGAATTCAAACGATCAAAAAAGTTCCAAGAGGTAACCAAATTTTTTCATTCCATTTCATCAGATGTATTGAATTGTGATTTTGTTATCAAAGTTGAAAATTTCTAATTCAATATAAAAAAATTTTCAATTTTCTTTGCATGTTTGTGCCTATATTTTGAAATTTTTGCCGACAAGTGCTGAAGTTTAATTCGGTCGTCGGTATACAGGGTGAGCCTCTGCCAAGGTAGAACCTTGAAATTTCCAGGGTAGGATCAGGAGCTGAATACGCCGATTGATTTAATTACTTGGCAAAATAGACCCAGTTTCGGAGTTATAGATATTTGAGATTTTTGTTTCAATTAGAATAAAAAATGCACAACAGAAATACAAGTTGAAAACTAGAACATAGTTGAAACATTTTCAAAGATAGTGCGAAATTTGATTGCCATTTTATCTGGGGTACAGAATTTTATTTTTTATTTTTTAGCCTTACGATAATCATGAAATTTCGCACATAGTTTTGTATCTGTCCAGGGTGTCCTAAATTCGGAGCTTACTGTCACAATCGAGAACTGTAAGAGTCACAGAAAAAAATATCTAAAAGCATTTGGACTCTTATGTTGAAATAATAAGATACTAATTAATAGATAAATAGGTATCTTGATTCATTCAAGAATTACAGGGCGTTTCTGAAAAATTACTTTTTCGCATATTTCGTTATTTCTTGGTTTGAATTTGATATTTATGAAATTCTTAAACGCTTTTTTCAATAATTTTATGAATCATATGGTAGTTTCATCTGATCGGAAAAATTATTTGTGTTCCAAATGGGACACCTCATTATTTATTTCAACATAGTTTTTTTGCCTCAGATGGGTCAAATATCATCACGTTATAGGTTTTTCGACAATGTCTTCTGTTTCAAAGTACATAATTGAGTTTTTACACACATATATATATATATATATATATAAATTTTTTCACATTTATGACGAGATATTAGTTTTTTAGTGTCTGATATCAATCAACTGAAAATTTTAAATCCATAAAAATTGCAATCAATAAAAACGAAACTAATAGAAAAAAGGATAGGACACATGCACATATTTTTCTCATTATTCAGTAACTTGAAGATTTTATGGAATGGCTCATTTCGATACCAACTGACAAAAAAATACTTAGAACCAATTGTGAAATCATAGAATATTTGTTCAAAAATCTCACCATTAAAATTCGTCTTAATTTTTCACAATTTTTTCAAAATGGTTATCACAATCTTCTTCTTGTTCGCATCCGCCAACAATCGTCGTAAAAATGTTATGAAAGAGGTAACAAAAATAGCACTTTGTCAACATGACCACTTTCAATAAACTGTCTCAATTTTCTACACTTTTATCACTCTAAATCGCTCTATACAACAATTGTTTCAAGTGACCCTATTCAACTAATCAGATTGACTGGAAAGTACTGAATCATTCATTGTCCAGTCATATGTTCATGTTAAGTCACCTTCCACAGCCCCCTACTTCAAATACTAACAATGAAATTTCCTCGAATTTCCAAGGGTTGTAGCTCAGCCACCTTGAATATTTTATAGAGACAATTTTGGTAAAATTATTTATTTTGATGACTTCTACTTACCTTCTGTGAAAAAAGCGTCACCTTTGAAAACACCCTGTGTATAGCAACTCATTTCTTATCAGATATTAGTGAAAAAATTCACTTGAGACGTTTTGAAATATTCATCTCAAATAGAAATAAACCTATAGCAAGATATTTGAAACAGTAATTTTCAAGAAACTTTCCTGAACCTACCGTAGAAATTTTGACTACGAATTCTTCATCATTGAGTTCCAATCATTTGATACCATTTTCAGCTTAAGAGTTAAACATTTCAGACATTTCGGCGAATCCATAACCCCCTTGTTTCTGGAAAGAATCGCCCATAAAGAAAATAAACTTTTCGCAATCAATTTTTTAAGATATTTGTTTCAACGATTCTAGATACATTGATCTATGTAGACATAAGGTCGAAATTGATTATAAATCAAATGAAGCACAGAGTCCATCTAGTTGGTGGTTAGAAATCATTTAAACCGTTTTGGAGTCATTGAGGTGTCAACCGCATATGACAGGCACTTCATTTAAGAAAAGGTAGCAGGCAGAGAGATAGTCCTTAATCACGTCCACAACATAACAGGGTTTTCATCTTCACCATTATCTGCATCCTCAACAAAGCGCCAGATATATTTCAATCGTAATAAATAAGAATCATCAACGGAATAAAAGCCAACTCAACTTCCTCGATAGTCAAACAAATGCCCAGGCTATCCGATCGGAATAAAACCATTCATAACACAATGAGGATCTCTCTGCAACTGTCAAATTTCTCCTCTAAATAATGACCGCAGTCAAAACATCCAATTGTGTGTATCTATTTCTATGGTCCGTGTCCCCTAATGTTGTGCGGTGCGAGGTGTTATCCAGTAGGCCTATTATGTGTCAAATTAAAAGGGAGAGAGATAGGGAGACGATGAAGTGTGAGCGTCGGAGAGAGATAAGGATCTGGGCGAGTCCCGGTGACATGGTAGACGGGACCCACCACGGAGTCTGGTGACAAACTGGACAGATGACTGCATTTAGAACGGTCAATTGTGGGGTGTAAGTGGATCGGACTCGAAAACAAAAACAGACCAACATGGTGATGACTCGCGGAAAGTGGATTGGTTTTGCGACGTAGAAATGGAATAACATTTTTTTTTTCAATCCAAAATGTTTATCATAAGAAGAACACAAGGTACTCCTTGAAGATATGCTGATAATTAAGGTGGACGTTATGTCCTAAAAGTCTTAACCTCTGAGATACAGGGTGATAAAATAAAATAAAAACTTAATTTCAACCAGGGGCTTGTTTACCATGGATCACAGCACAGCTTCTCTAACAAATTCAAATAAAATTAATAATATAATAGTATAACAATAATATCAATAAATAATGAAACGAAAACTCGAAATGAAAGAAAACAGTCTCCTTACTCTCCTTTTCCACTTTATGTGATGGCCAACGTTTCGCAAATTTATTTTTGCATCATCAGGGCTCTAGAAGAAAAATGTGATGAATCAGAAGAATAAAAAGGGATTATTTTTTAATTACACACATTCACAGTTGCGCAAAAAACAAGGTATTCAGAGTTCCAAACAAATAATGATCTGACATATATGCAACTCTCAATTAAAAACGAGAGGAACGCCAACATGTGTCAAAACAGTTCAGGTATTCATTCTTCCCACTAAATTGAAATACGAAGAACTCAGTCCATAGTCCATCTATATGTCAGCTCTTTTGTTAACACAATTATGATATTTTTTAATACATATCATCTAATGTAATATTCTTTTTTTATATTTAGTTCGACTGCGATGCTAAAATCTTTGTTTCATGACATGATTTTATGTCCAGTCTCTTTTTTATGCTCGACCAAAGCAGTTTTTTCAATTAGAAAGTTTTTACTACCATTTAGTACTTCATACATTCTCTGCTTTAAGATATTTTTCTGTCTGACTATATAACACTTCGAAAATATGATATCCTTGTACTATGTTGTCCTACTGTTTTATCTGTGATATCCTAGACCAACATTTTGGTTGTGTTTTCGTGATTGTCCTTATTCTTCTGATTCGTCATATTTTCTAGAGGCCTGATGATACAAAATTAAATTTGCGAAACTTTGGCCATCACATAAAGTGGTTTCTTTTTTTTCATGCTCCCTAACCTAAAAAAAAACATTTCATCTCACAACTCAATTTCATTAAGTACATCTTGCAATCAAGAACTGAGCATCTGACTAGAAAACATATTTTTTGGATTCTTATTCATTGTGGAACAAATTTGATCTCTTTATTCACTTTCAGTCGATAGGTATACACAAACATTTCCACACCGCATCGGATTTTTGGGGAATTGATCCTGAAGATTTTCATTTTTTTCAAGTTAAAACTCCAAAATGAATGAGTATCTGAAAAGTAATTCTTATTTTAAGGGAAAGCTGTGGCGAACTAGTTCATATTTTTTCTTCGAAAACATTCAATGCAAAACCCGTACGGACGCCACTGGTAAAGAAAATGAAAATGTTTGTGCATAGCAAAATGCGCAAATGTAAAATGCAAAATTGTATCAATCTTTGTCTGAAAAGACTTTTAGGATATAGGTACGTTCATAGGAAGTTTTTTTTTTTCAAATGAGTCAAAGAATCACCCACTCACATATAAGCATGTTTTTAAGGAACACTCTGTATACCAAGATTGACTCATATTGCAGTATTGCAGTATGCCAGATTTCCAAGCATTAAATATACCATTTTAACCTCCGAATTATTAGAAAAACAAGCAGAAACTCACTTTCTTTATTCCATTTGGTCAACAAAGTAATCCTAAATTCAATGAGTTACCACAATTCCGTTGGTGATAAATATTGAACATTTTTCTCTTGATTCGAGTCTAATTTTCCATAAAATAACGAACTCAGCTTGCAACCAACAATATTAGCTCCGATACGGATCTCCAATATGTTATCATTTATATTATCATTTTTATTTCATTTCGAACAAGAGTTAACAGATTCAAACATAATCCATTCAACGCATTTAATTTCATCAATACTGGGTGTGATTTTTTCCTTTACCATTTTTTCCAATCCGCCTCGGTGAAAAATATACAGGCTGTTGGACATCCATAATATTTCATTAGTCTCCACACTCGTACTCGTTGACTTAAAAAAAAAACTTACATACTGGACTGGCCAGTGAGCGATTATAAATTGAAACAGTATAACCAATTATAACACTATTATAACTCTCGAAATTATCATGTACAGGATGGGCAAAATTTGTGATACCTGAACTAATAATGCCATCTCCAATTCTCCACTATCTTTTGTTTTCGAGTTATAGGCCAAAATTTAAATTGAGACGATTTCAACTTTGGCCATTATCTCCGTTTCTGTTTGTGCTAAGATGTTGAATGAAAACATTATTGAGACACTTTTTTATAGCAATCCAGTGGCGGGCCATGATATTTTCAGCAGGTATATTTGCTGAGCTATAAAATAAAGATGTATTTTTCATATAAAAACAGTAGTTTGAAATGACTTAGAAACACTGAGGGCGATGTATGATATATTTCTGAAACGTGAAAGAAATGGCGATTCTTCCTAATTCATTTTAAACCACTGTCTATTTAAGAAAAAACGCAACTTTATGTTATAGCTCAGCAAATAAACCTGTAGGAAAAAATCGGGGTATGCCACTGGATTGCTATCAAAAAAGAGTCTCTATAATGGTTTTATTTCAACATCCTAGCACAAACAGAAATGGAGATAATGACCAAAGTTGAAATCGCCCAAATTTCAATTTTGGCCTATAGAACTCGAAAACAAAAGAAGATAATGGGATGCACTTGATGGCATTAAAAGTTTCTCGAAAAAAAAACGACATGAATAGTACATTCATATTCCTCTATCTCGTTGGGTAAAAAAGTTGTACTTCAGGTATCACCAATTTTGCCCACCCTGAACTAGAATTTCTTCTACTTCGATTATTATCAACTTCAACCACCAGACGTTGCTAGAATCATCTCCCATGGCGATAAAGTTAGAGATGTGCCATTAGCAACAGTGCATGCCTTTGAGTTATCGTCAAAGGATACCATATTAGCGAATCTTTCAATAAAATCTGATCTTTTTCCCAAGTTGCAACTTCCATCGTTTCTTATTCCGCATCGAGCCGTAACCTGCTGAAATTGTCGCAATTTTCGATGACTCACTCCAAGGCGAAATAGCTCATTTGCCATTCTTTTCCCGCACGCCAATCCAGCCCGCTTTTTCTCTTCCACATTCGTCAATACGTCGACAGTTATCCAATTGACCAACTATAGTTACGTCGTAATGACTTTATATAGTGCGGCACGAAATATGCCGTGACCATCTGAATCGACGTAATTAAGCGTTCGATAATTTCGTATGTATATCTACTCTTCGTAGTGATTTGACGCACGGCAATTCCCTCGTTTGGCCTCACGAGCAAGCGGCAAATGGTTGTTAATCAATTTTTGGGTTGGAGGAGTGAGAAGCCCCGATAATTTTTCAAACATTTTTGTTTTTCGCATGAAAACGCGAGGTGTGCGACTATTGAGCTCTGCAGAAATGTGCATTTGCTCTCGGTGCAGTTCCATCATACAGGGTGAGTCTTTGAATTGTAGAGGGTATCCAAAATTGATTGATTTTGGTTGTGAAAACGTTGAAAGAAGTCCTGTGTTCGATTTTTGTGAAAAGTCCGGAATTGTAAACTGCTTCTTCATTTTAGCTTATTTCCAAGGCTAAAATGGTTTATTTCATGCTTGAAAAATTTTAGTGTCAGGTTTCTAGGGGTGGTATAGCTCATTATGCATGTTGAAATACATGTACGAGGTGGGCGAAATTCGTTGTCTACTGAGGAGATCTCTAGAACTGTAAGAGCTATAAGAAGACGGATGACACATTTCCTTTTCAGGAAAACAAGGAATGGTGAAAACCGTAGCCTTCTTCGATTCTTCGTTTTTGAGTTATCGGCAAAAAATGAGATTTTGATGATTTCGAAGTTCTCATAACTTTTTTGTCTTTGAAGGTACAGATCTGAAACTTGAACCTTCTTAGGCACTTTTATACGTTGAATCTAATAAGAAAAAATTTTCAGATCTGTAGTTTCAAAGACAAAAAAGTTATGAGATTTTTTCGAAATCGTCAAAATCTCATTTTTTTCTAACAACCCAAAAACGAAGAATCGTGAGATGCTACGGTTTTCGCCATTCTTTGTTTCTCTGAGGAAGAACTCAAAAATGTGTCATCCGATTTTTTCTAGAGCCCTTATGTTATCGAGATCCCCTCAGTAGACAGCGAATTTTGCCCACCCTGTACAGTGGGTATTTCTGCAACCGTTGGGGATATAAAATTTTAAGTTAGAAATTTATAGGCTATTTTTTCATGATGAGTTCAAATGTGCTTTCTGTTTTTTGATATTGTATGTTAAACTGTGAAAGTTACAGGGTCATTTTGAAATTATTACTCTTTCGGGGATACTTTGTATCTCGAGAACCTCTTATGATATTTTCAAAGTGAAAACTGTTTTTGATAGATATTATATTTTTACATATAATTCGTTGGCGTACAATAAAAATCATTTTGAGTTATACCTCAAACTATTAGTTTTCTTAATGGGACATCCTATATTTTATTTCGCACCATTGAATTGCATTTTTTATTCGGATTGAAATAATATATAACATTTGGTATCTTAAAATATTGTTGATTATTGAAATTTTAATTTTATACTTTGAAGTCGATTTATCTATCAATCAAAGGTGCTTCGACAATTATTGAAATAATGACATTGACAGAAGTCAGTAATCTCCTTTGGTCCAGAATTTTTCAAAGTATTTCCGCTTAGGCCCGTTTGCAACAGCCGAGAATTCTCTAGAAAATTTACTCGAGATTTCATGCGCCGTGAATTATGTACCGTTACATACGCACTTTCGGTAGAATTCTCTGTTCAGTTGCGTACTAAATAGGCTCCGCCCTTTTCTTGCGAGAATTTTGTAGAGAATTCTCCAGAGAATTCTCGGCTGTTGCAAACGGGCTTTATGGAACATTTCAAATTTCGATTATCAGTAATACCCCTAGTGGACAGCGAATTTGGGATGCATTGTACAATTCAAAGACCCTGTATAATAAAATAAAACTCAAAATCTTATACTCCACATAGTTTTTATCGAAAGTGTACATATTTCGGACCTATCTAGGTCCATCCTCACCAAGCCAAAAAGGCCAGACTACATGAACAAATAAGGGTCACTTACTTTCTAGAATGGTGAAAACTGCAAGTTTTTCTTTATGTCGACACATAATCTCCACACCCTGGCTGTACTTTTTGCGATAATTTCACATTAGTAACTCCATGATAAATTTCTTGATATCAGTTAGTTGTCCTTATGTATTACGGAAGGGGTGGTTTTTATGGGGGTAATTCACCCCTAATTCACCCCTTGCATGTAATCCTCTCAACAGACCGTGTGGCCTAATGGATAAGGCGTCGGACTTCGGATCCGAAGATTGCAGGTTCGAGTCCTGTCACGGTCGAAAAGTTTTTTGCAAATGTTGATCATAACATACTCCGATGAATCAATAAAATTAATAACTATCTTCTTATTTCATTTTCAGACCGGCGGACGACATCGTTATTACAATGAATTATTCGTGAAGATATCTTGCAACCATATATGATTGAAATTTTTTCGACCCCTTCTTTCAATTACAATTAATCTTTTCTCCTGATTTTCAGGAAATAGTACCTATCTCTGCAATTTTGAATTTATTTTCGTCGTAATATTGATTGATTATCCAACAATTTTTATATTTTGTTCAATGAACTGTTCCATAATAGACAAGAATGAAATTTTGGTATCGAATTTTAAGACCTCTTTTGATTGGCGACTCATAGGGGTAAGGACGTATCTCAGTGAACCATTTCATCAAAAATCGCCCAAGGTACTAGATTATGAGAAAGATACGCACAGCCTAAGTTTTCGTTTATTCTAGTTCTCAGACAAAAACCTACTAGGTCAATAATAAATCTGAACCATACGGTTTCTTGCGACATGGCATGAAGTTAAAGGTTTCTCTCGATTCCACAATTTTTAGGCTTTCCTCCAGATTGTATCTTGAGTCGTAGAACTCTTAGATCTATTTTATTCGTCATATTGATTACTTGCTGAGCATTCATATGAGATACAAACCCAACAGTTGGTAAGGTTTATTGTGACAGGTTATACCTTCTGTAGAGGAAAGATTCACGTTTTAAGACCCTCTATTTATACATATTTAAAAATGAATTTGAAGTCAATAAAAATGCGAAAAAAAATCTACTGTTGTATGTCTGATCTCGTTAACGAACAATCTCCTCCAATTTTTTTCATGTGCGTGTTTTGAGTGCGGTAGAACCGGTGAACATAATCGAATTATGCCTCCACATCAAACCTGAAACGTTCTATCATATATATATGCTATAATAGACTTAATTATTGAGGATGGCCGTTTATCCAACAAACGATGACTATTTCCGACTTGAATCATCCTAATGCGTCTTCATTCCTTGGCCCCAGTAGATATAGAGGCATCATCAAGAGCGAACGAAACCAAAATGTCAAACGTCGTAGGAGAATCCATAAAAAACCCAAATTATATCCCAAGGTAATAGTTTTTATTCATAATATTAATCTTCCTAACAGAGGATGAAAGCAACGGAGGTCCAGACTATCTCAGAGAATATACCAGTGCTGGCCAAAAATATCGTAGGATAAACATTGGATTTCGTGATATTCGTGAGTGAAAATGGATTCGCATTTATGAACCAAGGTCCTTCAGGTAATTTTATACGTAAAAAAGTGTGTTCTTGTGTCTTTTATTTGAGGCTCACTCTAAAATTTTGACTAAAGTGTCAACAAGTCTGTTTTTACCACATTGGGTACTTAGTATTTCATTTCATTCGAAGCCAATGAAAATTAGTCAATAAATTATAATTTAATATACAGGGTTGGTCATAAATCTGGAATAAAATTGTTATTTCTTCAACCACTAACTCAAAATAAAAACGCTGAAATAAGTCAATTGATTTTTAATCATCCTCATTTTCTAGCAATGAAATTGAGTGTTTTTCTTTAACCCCTCAGCCCCAACCCCATCCAACTGTACTAATCAGAAGAAATTCGAAAGTTTCGAAAAAAATAGTAATTAATAGTTTCTCAACCAATAAGTCAAAATTAAGACGATGCAACACGTTAATCGACTTCCTATTGTAGTAGTGATATTTTGGCAATAAAATACATACTGATTTCAAACAATGAAACGTCTAGTGATATCACGTTTTGACAGCTGCCATATCGTGTCAAAAAAACAATAGGGCATTTCGGACTTTGACAGGACCGCCATTTTGTCTGAAGGACTCACAATTGCGAAGTGGGTGAGCTCCTATTATTGTGATGTCAAGTGGTTTTTATGAATTCATATAAATTTTCTGAGAAAATTATGTTCAGTGTATGTACAGGGTGAGTCATTGACCCGTACAAATATTTAAACAGTAAATTCTTGAGGTCAAAAAAACACTTTTTTCCTTTGCCATTTTTTTTTTCCAATCGGTTCGGTTTAAAAGATACAGGCTGTTGAAAGACCATAAAAAATGTTATTTTCAGTTCTCACATACGGCTCATTTCTTCCAGTTATCTTATTAGGATCTACGTATCATAAAAATACCAAAAATTCGAAGAACCCAGTTCTTGAAACTAAGTTGGACGCTTTCTAAAGAATATTTGAACGTTTTGTAAAATAAGAGTATTCTTCATATTTTCTTGTATAATGCACCGTTTTCGAGTTATTTGTTCAAAAATTGAAAAGTATCTGTGAAATTTGAAAAATTTGGGTACTTTGGCTGAATACAACTCTGTTTGAAAGATTTACAGATGTATAGTGCCACAGATTTAACTAGTTATTCTGAAGGTAATTTTGTTTTTCAGGGGTGGCACAGCTGATTATGAAAACTTAAAATGGATATATCTTTTTATCAGGGCCGAATCGGAAAAAATGTTATAGCAAGGAGTGTTTTTTTAACCTCAGAAATCTACTGTTAAAATATTTGTACGAGTCGAAGACTCACCCTGCATATCATTCAACCCTCAGTGATGAAATTAAAGAAGAAAACTGACTTAAATTTACAATATTTTCCCATTCACTTTGACATACAACTATGACGTTATAAATGTCATAGATGGTTTGTGCGCCTCTCAGTACGCGCAATTCTATCACGACACATCTTCGTAGCGGTTGAAACAACCTGTACATAATTTCGGATCGAACATGACCAGACTTTTCGTCATTTACAACGAATAAGGCACAGAATTGCGTATAGTCCAGTTAGTGGAAATTTCAACTTTCCTACCAGTCGAAGAACTTACTTTCATAATGATTAATCATTATCGATAATATGCCCGATTCCTTATCGTTTTTACTAAGTAGATCTTCGAATCCATTTCATCCGGCAATTAAAATCGACCAAGTTCCAAGCGGATTCTTTTCAGAAATACCTTGTATAAAGGTCGTACATTCTCTGGTTCTCGGATGACGTCAAAAATAGTTTCTTGATGAAGACATCTTATCCTGGCAGCTTCGTGTGTGGCATTCCGTATTATACGACCGAATATACCGAGCCAACATCATGCCACTTTTCGTCTCTTTTCGTCTTTCCTTCTGAGCCTTGGACGGATAAGGAGGAACGTATCGGTTCGTTGTGTGTTTGACATGTTCAAAAGTGAAAAGGTCCAATATAAGAGCTCTGTATATTTATATAGTCGGTTTTAAACGGTAGTCTTTCAGATGGATTGCCCCTCGGATTATGGGCTAGCTTTGGGGGGTCAATAGTACGTTGAATATTAGACGGGTTAAATCGGAGATTAGGGACCATTTCTCCTGATTGGGGGTTATTTGATGGAATTTAATGTTATTATATTTTTGTCCCATGAGATAAAATTTTCTCAGCATAAGAGTCTATTGTAGGACTCATTGTTAAAGTATTCGGCACACCATTTCATTCTTCTCTTATTATCCTTTTTCAACAGCATAATTGAAATGCTCTTGCAGAAAAGTTTTGGTCTGAATCTGAAAAACATAAATTTGAAAGCATCAGAAACAGCCCTTCAAAATATTTACAATATCAACTCTCAGAACATTATTCAGAACTGGGTATTTCTTCTTGAACATGTATAAAGTACAGCGGTCGTATATTTACTGAGTGAGTAAAAAATCAGTATTTACTATTTTGTAGACAAAAACTCGAACATATCAATTTTTTAAATTACACAACTTTTTATGAATATTATGGAGTTTGCCATAGGCCCCCTACAAAAGGGTCGAGGGTAGTTGAGTGTTTTGAACTGTAACCCTGATTTTTGTGGCATACATTGATATACCTTTTGTTGCTGAGGACTATCAGGTCATTTATGGAATTTTTAATAAATGATTCGTCTGTTGTAGGAATGAAATGGTTTAAACACATTTAATTCGAATTTTCACTAGTTTTATATATTTTCGGGAGTATTTGATTCGTTTGAAATGTTATCGAAAACACTTTTTTGCGTAGGGTAGTAATCGACGAATTATCTGAAATAGCAATGACAAATTCAAAACTAAATTAACATTGTACATTCTTTCATCTATTACTTCGTAAAAGTATAATAATATTTTCCATGACACCTCAAAAACACTCTTAAAGTGTATTCAATACAGATTATACGATTTTCACAAAATGAGGTTTGAAACCACGACGCGTGTTTCGCTATCATAATAGAATCTTCAGGAGGGTGCACCCTCCTGAAGATGCTATTATGATAGCGAATTCGGTTTTTAGTTCATTTATGGATTTCCCTCAATTCTCAATTAATAATAAAAGCATCTTCAGGGTTTACCTACATGTAGGTAAACTAAAATATTTCAGTTTACCTTCACCATCCACCCTGAAGATGCTTTTATTATTAATTGAGGGAAATCCATAAATGAACTAAAAACCGAATTTCATGATTTTTACAAATTCGAGTTATTTAACCACTAGTGGTTGAATAATTCATGTAATTCAGTTTTTTAAGGAAAATTTCTGGTAAATTTCGAATCGTTGAGGATAATATTAGGCGTTGAATTCTTATACATTTGTGATTCATAAATATAGATATACTCTTATTTATAATTTTCGTTATAACTCAATTTCTGTCGCAGATTCACTGAATACGTCAATCCTATAGAAATGCTTGAGAATGAAATTCGATACTTTTTAGGCAGGTGTTGAGAGATGTGCAACCCATCAATCTTCTTATATCAGTGATCTTAATACCGAAAACGGATTTTCCAAGATAGAAACACATCAGGTGTTTTGGAATGAACCTTTTGTCGATAGTTATTTCAGATGCCTATCAAAATGTAACTTCTGAACTAATATATCTTGGGTTTATGGATGGTTCAAGTCCAAAAGATGTGAAATAAAAACCCTGAAATTTTTGTTTGACTGCAGGCTATATCTCATACATAACAATCTGAACATACATATCACTTGAAAGGAAAATCTTAGATGTACAGTGTGGGTAACATCAATTGAATTGATTTGGCTGCGTACCTGTAAGAGCTAGGGAAGAATGGACCACATTTTCGACCTCGATATTCAAAAGATAAGATAATGGTCAAAAACGCATATTTATAAGTTACAATTTACATTTTTTGGTTCTTCGAAATGGTGTCTCTATCTCTTTAAGTCTTAGTTCTATCGAAAAACAAGTGTTGCATTCACTTATTTATGTAGAATTCAGTCCACCACTAAACAAAAAATAAAATTGAGGATATATGGATTGGTGGACTGATAAGATGTTGCAAATGTTTTTCGATAGGTATTACAAAGAGGCCGCAATTTTTTAGAAAAGAAGGTAGAAGGATGCGATTTGTCCATTATACATCTAGATCTATAGGTGCATATCTACCTATAGCTCTTACAGTTAGGTAAAGAGCTGCCATTTAATCTCATCGAATATTGCTCATTCTGTACATTGAATCTGTTGGAGTTTTCCATTTTTATGAGATTGCCTATTTTTCAGTTATCATTTACATATTTTTTCGTTTATAGGTAGTAACTTATTGAAGAGTTTTATATACTATATGTGGCTACATCCATCCACATTATGCCGCTATGTGCCGATCAGCAATGCCGCTCGGCAAAACCGATGTGTATTGTGTATGTGAATATACCGTTAGCTTGTGCCGATATGCCGCTCTGTGTCGATGATGCATCCACATACAAATGTGGATGCAGCTTTACACATCAGCCTTGCCGAGCGGCACACATCGGCATAATGTGAAAGCAGCTTTTCGCCGATGTGTACGGGAATGCAGCGTCGGCCGAGCGGCCTTGCCAATTGGCACACAGCGGCATAATGTGGATGCAGCTTTAAATATAATTTTAAGCTGCATCCTCATTGTCTCACTGTGTGCCGATGGGCAAGGCCGCTCGGCCCACGGTGCATTCTCGTACACATCGGCGAAAAGCTGCTTTCACATTATGCCGATGTGTGCCAATTGGCAAGGCCGCTCGGCCGACGGTGCATTCTCGTAAACATCGGCGAAAAGCTGCTTTCACATTATGCCGATGTGTGCCGCTCGGCAAAGCTGATGTGTAAAGTTGCATCCGTATTATGCCACTGTGTGCCGAGCGGCTTTGCCGATCAGCAAAATCTTATCGGCACAGTCAACGAGAGAAGACGCATTCACATTAACATGCGTGTACAAATTGCAACTGAAGGCATGTCGGCACAGGCACAGGTGCATATACATACACAGTGGATTTGCCTATTGGCACACAGCGGCATAATGTGGATGCAGCTTCACGCACGCTTTTGTCAATTGGGCGTTTTTGAATCAAACGATTCAAGAATGCCGCGACACATGCTTAAATGCGACAATGAATGAATATAGCGCTACTTGGTGATATTAATTCAAAAGCGTCATGTGAAAAAAAGGCTTCAGCGGAAACGCTTTTACCCGCGCTGACTGCGACTGCTTATCTGACTGCAGTTGCTCATTTGACTGCCACTGCTTTTATGATATTAATATCTGTTCATCATAACGTAGAAGATTTGAGAGTGAATTCTGATTTCAAAGTGGTAATACCGATTTGCTGATCCATTCAGGAGGAAGATCGGCCCCACTCTTGTTCTCCTTGGTGGATGGGGTGCATAACGCTTAAATTGATTGAGAAACATTGAGAAACTTAGGGAAACGAAGAATTCAAATAAAAAAATTTCTTCACTTTTCTCCGCGGAATGCCTCAACAGAAGTGCTAGAAACCCCCAACTAACATTCCGGCTTAGCCCGGGTTCCAAAATCGCCAAAGACAAAAAGCGGATGAACCCGATCGGACCGATATAAACCAATCAATGCCCCCGAGAGGGAGTCATACATAATTCGGAAATACGTCCGCTGTCCAATGTAAAAAAGACGAAATTCGAACATCCAGATCGAATTAAACGGACTAGACCGAATCAGTCGCACACAAAAACCGAGCCGAAAGAATGACACTGGAAGTTTTACATATCAAAAAACCGGCCAAACAATCATTAAAGCTCATGTTTAAACAAAAAGGGCCCATTAGCCCGAACGTTTATCTAATATTTGTCCACGGTCGTGTCTAAGATACCGGACAGCGAGCGCGACAGAGACGGACGACTGGTCGCTGTCGCGGAGTAGACAGAGACAGTGGCGGCCACACAGCTCGAGAGGCCGACCACCAATTAAGGATGTAAAGCACATTAATTTGCCGGGGGACCTCCTGTATGTGTAAACTGACCTGACGTTCTAGCACACGTCCGATCTCTCCGTCCTCGTCGTGGTCGCTAACTTCATGACTCGCGACAGAGATGAAGTCAGCCGGCACGTCCCTGCAGATACGGAAACGTTCGGTTCGTCTTTTTTCCGTTTCTTTTTATATTTTTCTAATTAGAAATGTTGGGTCCGTTTAATTTGGCAAATTTAAATATGGGGAGACCTTGGAGACAGATTAGGTGGAAACGTTAATTAAACAGCTGGGAATCTTCTTCGTTTAGACCACATCAACAGACGGCAATGCGCTTCGTTATTTCTAGATTCATTGTAGATCATCGGAGGTTATTCAGAGTTGTTCCGGATCTTGAAAAAATTATCTCAGGCTAGATGATTGTCGGAGTTACCTCAGGCCATAATTGGTGAGTACACTCTCTGGCAAAAAATTCGGCCACTTAAAATTTAGCTGAAGTTCGTTAACCAAGAACTTTCGCAATTTTTCATCGACTCTTAGATGAAGTCCTTGATATTGAAACAAACCCTAGAAAATTTGCCAAAAATGTTGATAGCTTATGTAGGTATACAGGGTGAAAAAACCCTATGAAACATTTCAAGACATTTGTTTTCAGTTAATTACAGAGACCGTCCTTCTAGCCATCTTTCAGTTTTTATTTTACCTTGATATCTTGATTTTAACTGACGCTGAAGTTTTTCCAAGCATCAAATATACTATTTTAACCGTAGAAATAAACTACCGTATCATAAAAACCAGAATAATTTTTTTCTCATTTTATCTGGTGGTCGATGTAGTATTTATAATACAATAAGTTACCGCAATTTCGTAGGCGAGAGAATATGCTTTTATTGATTTATACTTTATTTTCCATAATAAAGACCAGTTCAGCTTGCAACCATCCACATTAGCACTAATATGAATCTCCAATATGTAACCTTTATTATCGTTGCTCATTTCCTTTCGTACAAAAATAAGATTCAAACATAACCCATTTAACCTTTCATTTTCATATAAATAGATGATATTTTCTCTGAATGTTCTAACCATAGGGTAACTTTTCGGTTCAAACGTGTCCAAGTTGACAAACACAGAATACTATAATTACAACAAATATCTCCGGAAAAACAGGCTAAACCTAGACACTACGCATATCTGTTATGTGCTATGTTTTGATTGTACCAATCTGTTAAACAGAGTTGTCTCCATCCAAAATACCCAAATACAATATTTCACAGATATTTTGTATTTTTGAATATCAAATTATTGGAGAACTGGGAAGAATCTTTCATTTTTCACTATTTCATTAGTGAGTTTTCAACTTTCAACAGTTGGGTTCTTTGAATTTTTTGTATTTTATGGAATGTAATGATTGTAATGTGGAAACTGGAAGATGTGGGTGGAATTTTATGTCCCGAGAAGACCTTTTTTTGTGGATTTTCAACACCCTGTATTGCTTCATTTGACTTCTGAATCTTCTGTTAAAATATATGTATAACTCAAAGATTGACCCTGATATAAGTTCGCAATTCTCAACATTACCTCTCAAATTCGATATAGCTCAATTAGGTTGTTAATTTGCTACATGGTTGTTTGAAGCCCAACCGAAACTTAAAATAACCCTTTTTCCAAATTAGTTTTTTCAGTTCTTACGAACCACAAACCGCTTCCAGTCCGTTTGGTATCAATTATAATTGCACTGGTTTGGAATCAGTTCGATCCTTGATAGTTTGATTGATATACAGGGTGTATTTGAAGGTAAGGCTTTTTTTCCAATAGAAGGTAGAACTGGTCAAAATGAAGCGTTTCACCAAAAATCACCTATACAAAACTATCAAAATAACAAAGTTGAAAAAAAAAAATTGAAAGTGACTACTGAAATAGATCCTAATACGACCCTAGACCGTTTGTTAGCTGAATTATCGTAAAGCAGTGGGAAAAAACTTATCTCCTGATTCGACCTTGTGGTTTCATTTAGTATATTGGCTCGTTCGATATTTACGTGATAGTGAAAATGGAAACTTAGGATTGCCGAATTGTTGTCAATATTTTTCAGTAACTTACACGATTTCATGAAATGGCTCATTTCGATACCAACCGACAGAAGTTACCTAAGACACAAGTGTAAAAAACAGAATAATAATTCTAAATCTCACCAATAAAATTCGTCTAAATTATTCACGAATTTTTATACAATGGGCATCACAATCTTCTTGTTCAAACGTTCCAACAATCGTCGTAAAAATGGGATGAAATGGGGAAACACTTTTTCAACATAACTAACATAAGCACTTTCAAGAAACTGCCTCGATTTTCAAAATTTTTTTCACCCTAAATTGCATGATACAACAATTATGATTCTCTCAAAAGTCACCTGATGCATCTAACCCGATGAACTTGGTACTGAACCATTAATTGTCCAGCCATATGTTTATGCTTTATTTCGTTTTTGCGATGCCGGAGTCACCTTACACAGTCCAGTACTTGAAATTCAATGAAATTTTGTCGAACTTCTAGGGGTTGTATCTCAGCAATCTTGGATATTTTATATAGACAATTTTTGATTAAACGACTTATTTTGATGAGTTCTACCCTCTGTCAAGTCAAGCCTCATCTTTGCGCATACTCCGTTCAGTTCTGAACTGATTCTCGTCTCTGGAAGGAACCAACCTTTTATTAACCCCTTATATCACCAGCGATTGTTTCGCTAGGTCCACAATCAACACGAATCAATAACGTACCACAATAAAAACTTATTGCCCTCTATTCCAGCCATTAAAACCACCCAAGACCCACAGTCTACCGTGGTCGGCCGCATAATTCTATCAGTATAAAACAGACGTTTATGGATCGGAATGAATTACAACCGGGCAACGTGAAAGCCGTTCCACAAACTTGATTATCTAACGCTAATTAAGGCCGATATAAATTAAGATGTAGACCCTCCAAATGATAATGATATCTGTCGTTTATGCGGCTTTTTCGATTCGGCTCGGCATTTCCTGTCTTTTGCCGAACGCGAAGGATCGATCTAAGAACTTTTTACATTCACCGTTCGGCCAATTTGTGTGATTGAGAAGTGTGAAATGGATTTTATGCGTACGATGTCAGCCTGTATGTTTTGAATGGATCAGATCGGCTGATTGGGGGCATTGTCGCGACCGTATTGAGGTGTTGAAGCTGTTGTAGTTTTACCTGAAGGTGTGGTCTTGGCCGAACGAGTTATTACAACTTGTTAGAATCAAGTACACTCAACCGAACTGATTTGGAATCACTACCTACTTGTTTTATGGAAACGTCTATTCGATAGAAACACCTGCAGTTGATAGGAAATCGTTTTGACTGACATAAACTGCTTGGATCGTGAACAATAACGTCATTATTATTTGTTAATTATTTGCTAACTATAAAAATATTATTATCACAGGGATAAGTTTTGTGTTTCACTAACACAAAAGCTTCTTCACATCACATGAAAGAAAATAATAAGTTATACTTGGTTATACGACGCAAAGATCTATGAACATCGAATTGTACTTATCTAGAGAGTGTAATAATATGTGTAATATAATGTTGAACAATTACAATTTCACAGGTCCGCAGTAGCAGGAGTGCAATTAAAAACAGAGTAAAATCACAGTCATTGATAAAAGAGGTTGAAAAACTCACATTACTGGTTGGTTCTATTGGTCATACAATTTCTGTTAAGGAAACAGTGAAAAAAATTTTCAGGAAGATGAACATTTTCTTCCAAACGCAATCGTATTAAGAGCAAGAAAAAAGCTGAAAAAGACTTGACACAAAATTCAACTGTTTCCTGCTATCTGTCATTTATTAGGCATATTCTGGAATGGAAAAGACAAAGACAACCAAAAAAAAACCGGAGAGAAAGATTCACTTCTCATTTATTTTTGAGATTAAAAAAATATGATGTATTTAGATTCGCAAAGTCCCTTATTTACTGAATTTCTATTTCTTTTTATAGATATCTTTTGATGTAAAAGTCTTAGATATCGTTGCATTCCTAAAATTTTAACATCGTCGAACTTGAATGAATAAAGTTGTTCACTTGCATGATCTACTATAGGGATGTTATAATTTCTTCTTTACGTGTTGGATTATGTGCATTCATCATAATGATTTGACCTGAAATCTATCAACCTTTTTTTTTGGAATATTGTTTACAAGCAATTATGCAGTAGACAAAAATCAAGGTACAGGCTATCCCAAATTGCTTGATTTTGGCTGTTTCTAGTAGGTACTTCTAGACAGGATAAATAAAAACGTTGAGAGGCGTCTTATGTCTTGTACTAAAGAAAAAAAAACTTCTTTGAAATACGGATGGTATATTGACTCGTACAGATATTTCAACAGTATATTCATTTTTTTTACCATTCTTACGAATCGGCTTAGTTTGAAAATTTTGAACAACCAAAAAAAAATGATATTTTTTATCGAATAAAATGGATTTTGGAGTATAGTTTCCCATTCATTGATGGATCTTTTTCGACCACAAAATATCTACGTCTTCCAGTTTTCTCATTATGACCATTACAAACCATACAAATACCAAAAAATCAAAGAACCTAACTCTTGAAACAAAGTTCGACGCTATCTAGTAAATATTTAAACGTTTTGTAAAATAAAAGTATTCTTCATATTTTCTCGTATTTTTCTAGTAACTTGATATTCCGAAATTAAAAAGTTTCTGTGAAATTTAACAAATTGGGTACTTTGTCTTAATACGACTCTGTTTAAAAGATCCACAGATGTGTAGTGTCACAGATCTAGCTAGTTATTCTGAAGGTAATTTTGTTTTTCCAGGAGTGGTATGGCTAATTAAAATGGCTATTCTTATAAGGGCCGAATTGGAAAAATGGTGTTAGAAAAAAGTGTTTCCTTTGAACTCAAGAATCTACTAGTAAAATTTTGTACGAATTAAAGACTTAACTTGTATATGTCGATATACAGGATGTTTTGAAAGGTGAGGCTTTATTTTGACAGAAGGTAGAACTCATCAAATAAGTCGTTTAACCAAAAATTGCTTAAATAAAATATCCAAGATGGCTGAGATATAACCCCTAGAAGTTCGACAAAATTTCATTGAATTTCACGTACGGGACTGTGGAAGGTGACTCCGGCATCGCAAGAACGAAACAAAACATAAACACATGGCTGGACAATGAATGGTTCAGTACCAAGTTCCTCGGATTAGATGCAACAGGTCACTTTTGAGAGAATCATAATTGTTGTATCGTGCAATTTAGGTTGAAAAGAATGTAGAAAATCGAGACAGTTTCTTGAAAGTGCTTATGTTAGTTATGTTGAAAAACTGCCATGATGTTTCCCCACATCATCCCATTTTTACGGCGATTGTTGGAAGGTAAGAACAAGAAGATTGTGATGCCCATTGTGAAAAAATTCGTGAATAATTTAAACGAATTTTATTGGTGAGATTTTGAAGTATTATTCTATTTTTTACACTTGTATCCTAAGTCTCTTCTATCAGCTGGAATCGAAATGATCCATTTCATATAATCGTGTAAGTTACTTGAAAATAATGAGAAAAATTCGGCAATCCTAAGTTTCCATTTCGCTTCATTTCGACCAGTTCTACCTTCTGTTGAAAAGAAAGCCTCACCTTCAAATACACCCTGTATTACTTCCATACTCAAGGCAAAATCACCCTGTTAGTGAAATTTCAATATTCGATAGAATTCTATGAAACCATTTACTGTCAATGAAATTAAAGAATTCACGTTACAACAAATTCGACATCTTGTTCTGGAAGAATTCCTGTATTCAACAGCATAACGCGGGAAATGTATCTGATGGCGTTCCTGAATATCTGCTCTAAATCAGTCTTATTTATGACTGGAGTCTTTAGCATTTAATTTTCAACATATCCCCATACGAAAAATCCAAGGGATTGAGGTCTGGCGATCTTGCTGACCATGCGTTTTCGTACACTGATTCTCGAATAAACTATCCAATTGGAAAGTGATGTATTTTTGTGATTCCATATCGTTCTGATATGAAAGTTGTCTATATCTAAGTAATTCTAAGTAGCCACCTTTACAATAATTCGTATTCTGTCTCAAATTTGGGCTTAAGCTTAAGCAATTTTCGATATTTCTCCGTAGTCTTTATGACTTCTCCTCAGTACCTCAGTGAAAATAGCCCCTGCCTATGTGTGGCCAATCTGCTTCATAATTCCATCTTTCAATCGAGAGATGTTCGCTGAAAACAGATCGCCTACTCTCAAAGGAACCCCACCTCATCTCTGCGTCCGTTAATTATTCAAATTGTCACATCAAAACGCAGTCGGATAGAGCCCCAGACATACTCCGGATATTTCCATGCCACCCAAACAGACTGCGAAACAATTTAACCAAGATCATAGGGATATTATGGGCAAGCTACAATTTATACGTCGTTTGCGTTCGGCCGGATAATTAAAAGTCATATTAAATAAGAATTATCGCACTTGTTAATGTTCTTGCAAATCCTTTGATTGTCGTCGTGGGGATATTCAACAGATTCGCGAGATTTGCTTGGGAGCGATATGTGGACCGGCCGGTGCGGACCATAATAGCGTCTTAAATTGGCTTTAATAACATATTTGGAAGGAGCGCTGACAGTGGCGTGGATGTGACGAAGGAGTGATAGATTGACCGATCCTCGCCGGTCTCTATGTCTCTGTTGGTCTGCATTCTGACGCTGATAGCTTTTTGAGCTTAGCTCCTCATTTTTGATCAAATGGATTTGTACCTATTCATAGGGATATTTTCAAAATTACAACATGAAAGATTTGAGATTTTGGAACTATATAGTTTTTGTTTTGTTTGTATATTGTAACCTAGACTTTTATGGTATTATGTCGTATTCATTTTATACAAGTCTTTGACTCGTACAAATATTTCAACAGTGGATTCTTAAGGTCGAAAGAAACACTTTTTTCCCCTACCATTTCTTCCGATTTGGTCCTGATAAACAGATATATTCATTTTAAGTTTTCATAATGACCTGGAAAAACAAAATTACTTTCAGAATAACTGAATCTGCGGCACTACCCATCTGTGCATCTTTTAAACAGAGTTGTATTTAGCCAAAGTATATACCCCATTTTTCAAATTTCACAGATACTTTTTAATTTTTGAACATCAAATTACTTGGAAAGGACGCATTGTACGAGAAAATATGAAAAATACTTTCATTTTACAAAACGTTCAAATATATACCTATCTATATTCTTTTGAATGAAAGTAATACATTCAATACAATATAGCATATGCATGAGTTTTAGCAAAGGTTAGTGTAATGGGGTACCATACAATTTGGAGTATGCTCTTGTGCTTAGGGAAAAACCTCAGTAAAAAAACCCTGTCTCCCCTTGAGTAGTGTAGTGATGACAAATTTGCATACAGAATAAGCTTTTAACACTGGGCTTCTTTTCCTTTGATATAAAAATTTCTTCATCCTCTTTCCATTTCGAAAATATCTGAAACAATGAATCAGATCAGAAAACGAGAAAAAAAGTGAGTAATAAATCTTTTATCAAAACTGATTCAAAGACTTGATGATGAATGAAAATAAAATAAATAATCTTAGATACATAACTTGTCCTTCAATTGCACTGGGAGGAATATCATCTCTGCGTCAAAAATATTCTGCTGATCTTGGTGAAGGATCCTTTGATCCTTATGTTGGGGAATCATCTCCAACTTAGTTACGACAGTTGAATTCTTTGAATTTTTGGTATTTTTAGGGTAGGTACGTAATGGTTATAATGAAAAACTGGAAGACGTAGGTGATCTTGTGTTCGAAAAAGTTTCATCAAATAAATGAAAAACTATATTCGGAAATTCATTTCATTTGATGAAACCGTTTGTGAGATGGAACTAAAAATAGCATTTTTTATGGTTTTTCCATAGCCTGTCTTTTGAACCGAGCCGATTCGACAAGAACGGTAAAGGAAAAAAGTGTTTTTTTCACCTCAAGAATCTACTGTCAAAATATTCGTACAAGTCAAGATTCACTCTGTAGAGATGATTGAAAGTTGGGTTTGAATCAATGTAGAAAAATATCAGAGATTTAACATTCTGACAGTCAAACTGTTATCAGAACATTGAGCTCTGAGCTGTCAAAGATAATATGGGAGTACCGGGAAATCCTAAATGAAATAGGAAATAGACAGGTCTTTTTAATCTGTGTATACTGGGTGATTCTTGGACTTGTACAAATATTTTATAACAGAAGAACTGAGGCGAAAAGAAAATAAATTTTCACACAAACGATTTCATCCAAGGGAATGCTTTTAGAAATATAGTTTTCAGCTGATACGATGAATATTCTCCGACAAAAATTCCACCCACATCTCACAGTTTCCATTATGACATACCATAAAAATAACCAACTCTTAAAAGTTAGTCAAACGTTCACTGTTGAATATTTGAGCACTCTGGAAAATGAAAATATTCTTTATATTTTCTCGGTAAATGGACCGTTTTTGAGTAATTTGGTATTCGAAACTAAAAAATGTCTGTGAAATTCGAAAAATTAGCTTCTGAATGTTACTCCGTTTGAGATCCACATAATATGTGTTTTTTCATAGATTCACCTTGTGGGTTGGTATAGCTCATCATAAATACTTAAAACGATTATATCTTTTTATCTACTGTTGAAATATATGTGTGTCGAAGTCAAATAATTCTGTTTTATTCATCAAGTATCGACCACATCAATTTAAGAGATAACTCTTGTTATTTGTCGTATACACTTGAATATCATATCGGTCGATTCGTGCTTGAATGGGATTTAAATTTCCTTTTAGTGTTGTCCAGTAGATAAAGCGCAAAAGAAAGATCTGCTGGGAAAAATTTCAAACTCAACAGGTTGTTTAGGGATGAGTTTACAACTTAAGGACGCTGTGCTAACTTGAAAGAGCCATAAAAACTTCTTAACTAAGCTGTTTTTAACCAAAACGTTCATTCTTAGAGTTGTAGAGAATTTGGTACAATTTTGTTCGCATAAAATCTTTCCTTAACCTAATATCAACCGAGATACAGCCTATCGAAATCAGAGTAATTTTCTAATTTCCTGTTTTCTGTTCTCATGGACAAACATCTCACAGTAGACGAGTAAGGGTCACAAAACAATCCGAGACTGACCTGAGAAACTTGTACAAGTATGAGCTTGCCCCATTTCTAATGTCTCCCTGTTTCCTGACGTACATACGCCCGCCACTGGATCTATTCCAATCAAACGCAATCCTCGTCTCTCCACAATCGAAATTTCCATAAATATCAGAATTAATTCCGTTTAAGGCCGCAGTATCTGTAGTTATGAAAAAAGTGAGGCCGTTTATTCGATTTATCGGCCGTTAAGGTGCAGTAGAGGCATAAAAATTAATTGTTATTGTTCACAAAAGTCGCAGCGGCTCAACAAAAGTCGAGGACATACGGAGATTATTTTCTAGTGAAATACGGGAAGACCAATAAAGGAGATTTGATGCAAATTGGGTAATATTTTGACTTGAGACCAGGCCCGTCCCAGACTAAGACATTGCTTTGAGATATGGGTACGTTGCTCCTGATGATGGGAATGGCAAGGATGGGTATGGCGTCATCGTTGGATTCATTCAAAGAATTCGGCGTTGGTATAAATGCCACAATATGACATTCCGTGCATAAATGGACGGATTTTGGACAGATTCTAACTACATCTAACTCTAACTCGACTGTATCGTTGTAAAAGTTTCAAGAAAACATCTGTACATGGTGGTCCAAGTTTCCCGTACTGCGCTTAGATAATAGTTTGCTTCAAAAAAAGAAAATTGAATAATAGAAATAAATAGATATAAAAAATATACAAAGGTTGAAAAAAGTAAAAAACATCTCGGAAATAAGTGAGAGTGACTCTGAAATACAAAATATGTATTTCATACATCTGATGATGAAAACCTTGACATAGACAATCGTAGGTCATTGGAAATTGTTTTCTTTCAATGTTTTCCTGATAAACAAACTTATGGTCAAGTCTCTCTCGCCCCCTGTTCAACTCTCCCATGAGTTAGGGAGACATGAGCCAATTTTCGGTTCCTAAAAAAAGAATTGCTATACTCGAAATGTTCATCTCACCATCACTCTACTATTATCTATCGTTACCTATTTGGGCATGATAACTTCAAGCAAAAAAAGGAGTTGCTACCATTTACAGATATAAGTTGAGTGGCTGCAGAGTGAAAAGGGGTTCACCTCTCCCGGACTCTTCATACTTTCGAAAATGCCACCAAGCTTCACCTAATGAGAATAGGTTTGGCAGAAACTGACTAGCGCATATTATGTGGAGAAAAATCTTGATTGCTTGCTAACGTAATGCCTTACCATTACAAGCTGACAGAAAAAATTCTTTGGGCGAGAAAGGAAGTGACCCTTTTGAAACCATACCACGTGTAGGAGTTTATTAGAAGTCTGGAACTGGGAGTAAATGTGAACAACGTAGTGGCGAGAACATATACTCGTATATGATTAATCATGAATTAGAAAATGCAGTTTTTGAATGGAGATTCATGAAAGACCTACCCTTGTAATTGGAAGATACCTAGACATAAACCTGGATAGAAACGATCAAGGAAGTGACATAGTGATCCAGTCTCATAGTTCAGAGCACTGAACTCCTATGTGATCGACTCAAAGCTGATATAGAAGGAAATCTTAATGAAATAGGCAAGAACAATAAGGTCTTTTCAGTTAAACAAGGAAGCCAACACACTCGCCAGAAGAGAAGCACAAACGCCACTTACTGGCCCAGAGCGTTTCTGTTGTATAGCATGCACCTATAGAAATGAGTTTCTGGAGAAAGAAGAAACCAAAGAAGGAACACTCTGGAGAAATCTTCTAAGAATAGATCATACCAAAAAATTCCTCAGGAATTGTGAAACTACAAGATCCAAGAAGTATTTGAATCTGAGGAAGAATCCTCACAGGACATTGGGATGGGCTTATCAGAAATTAACTAGTTAGTGTAGATTCAGTGAATGGGATGACTGTGGTATTGGTTGGGTTAATGTTATACCCCTTCTGACCAACACCATTGCTGGATCATTCTGAGGTGCCCTCGAATTTTGGTCTATCTATTAGGACTATGACGTCATCAGCATAGCTTATACATTCGAAACCAAGCTTCGAAAGCTTCGAAACTTGGGATTACAGAATTGACACAAAAATAATTCGGACTAAGTGTAGGAAAATGGAATATTAGTTCAAAATCTCACCAATAAAATTCGTCTTAAATATTCACGAATACAACAATCGTTGTAAAAATAGAATGAAATAGGGTAACGATAATAGCACTTTGTAAACATAAACACTTTCAAAGAACCGTCTCAGTTTTCTACACTTCTTTCAAGTAACCTGATGAACTAATTTCATCAACTCGCAAGTACTGAAGTACTGAACTATTCAGTGTCCAGCCATATGTTTATGTCTTGTTTCATTTTTCCGTTGTTGGAGTCACCTTCCCCAGTCCCGTACTTGAAATTCAATAAAATTTTGTCAAACTTCTAGGGGTTGTAGCTCAGCCATCGTGAATCTCTTATATAGACAATTTTTGGTGAAATGACTTATACCTTTGGTAAAAAAGCCTCACTCTTGAAAACACTGTTCATATATTTGTAGCCTTGATAAAGGAGAGAGTATTCTCAGAAACGTCGGCAAAGTTGTTGATAAAAATTTACACATTCCCGAAATAAATCTTGATTTATCAAAAGTTGATGTAACAAACCAACATACATAAATGATAATGTAACATTGCACTATCATAAAATTTGGAAATTGCAACACAGTCATTTATAAAAACCCTGTCTAAAGAGCGCATTGGTCTTTTCTTAGGACAGACAATCCACCTTTTCAAGTTTTATATTCTTCTATCCGCCAACGAAAGGGTCCATTCCCTCTGTACGAAAAACAAATGAAGTATCCGATACACATCGCCCTGCAACACAGATCATGAAATTTTAATTAAACAGCTCCGTATATCTCAACCCCTTTCTTTCAACAAACAAATTAACGACGCGCTTAGTCTAATACTCTAATTCGCCGTGTCATGCTCAACAGGGACCACTCGCCTGATAAAGGGTGGACCGTTTTTCTTAATATAAATTCAGAGAGCGTTTCGCCGCGTTATCGGACAAAAACAGCTCGCAAAAAGCCCAATCCCTTAATTGAATACATCCTGGAATCACCGAAGTAACCCCAGATCCCCGTTTTATCGACTCTCTCCCCGTGCGGCAATATTGAAAGTGTCACCCTTACACGCTCAGTACATTAATTTCGGGGAACCGGGAGGGGTTCATCTCGCGACAAAACGATTGAGTGTTTTCTTACTCCCCCGGGGGATGCTGTATTTTCGCTGGAATTTGATTTTTGAATTTTTTAGTTGGAGGGATTTTGTTTCGGCTGATAGGAGAGAATATGAAATGTATGTCCATTGGATATCCTCTATGAATACATATGTCGCAGTCTTATTGTAAAATCAGTCATTATTATTATACGCCTAGGCTTTTTCAATACGACTAGGCACATTGCAATATCACCGAAATAATCCAGGATCTGACAATTTGACGCGTAGGTATTATAATACGCCTATTGTACATTAGTCTTATTATTGACAAAATGCAAAAGCGCGCGAATATTCTGGATGCTGATTGGTGTGGTAATAGGACTGACGTCTTGTCAGGCTAATTGTGCAATCTATTCAAAAATGAAGAAATAGTCATGAACCAAAGAAAAGATCTTCAGAAAAAATGCTGAACGTGAGTAATAAGAAATTGAAACCTCTTGAGATAGGTCAATCTTTAGCAAGTTCCTATTAAGTAGATGGAGGACCTTTGGGTTCCAAAAATATCTTAGAAACCGTAGTAAAAATCTTCAATGATGTTTACCAAATTGGTACCATAGATGAAGTGTTAAACCGATGGTTTTCGAGTAATGAAATTACTAATTTCCACAGTAATGAAGTGAGTGCCTATGTCCTATGTTTCAAATCCCATATGAAATGTAGAAGCAAATGTCATAAGAGTGGACCATGTTGTAATAAATAATCCAAATCTATAAAAATTTATTTTTGTATCCTATAAGCGATTTCTATGATTTGCCTGGTACACTGCCAGTCATATTATAATATACGACGTATTTTATACAGTCAAATTCCAAAAACATCGGTTACAGATTCTCTCTCGGATTCTCTTGAACAATAAGACTAAGAAGCGTCAGGCGTATTATAATACGTCTTAAATAATCAGTCATATTGTCCGATTTTCATTTACTTTGGTAGTTTTACAATACGCCTAGTTATATTGAAAAAGCCTAGGCTTATTATTTATAATAAGACTGATATTATGATAAGCCTGCGACATATATCTACATACCTTCAAGGATATCCAGGATACTTATATCCCCGGAACCTGAATATCTTTTATGTGTTGTCAAAATACTTTTTCGTCTTACTTTAAGATACTGAACTTATTTCTTTCTATTTTCGCTTTTATTGTTTGTAATTATTCTTATCCTCAAAAGGTCCCTGAGGAGCTTGATCTGGTGAGGCTTTTTTTGACAGAAAGTGGAACTAATCAAAATAAGTCGTTTAACCAAAAATTGTCCTTATAAAATATCCCAGATGTCTGAGATACAACCCCTGGAAGACAAAATTTCATTGAAATTCAAGTAGGGGACTGTGGAAAGTGTCTCAGGCATCACAAAAACGTAACAAAACATAAACATATGGCTAGACAATGAATGGTTCAGTACCAAGTTCATCGGCTTAGATGCATCAGGTCATTTTCGAGAGAATCAAAATTGTTGTATCGTGCAATTTAGGGTGAAAAAAAATGTAGAAAATCGAGGCAGTTTCTTGAAAATGCCTATGTTTGTTATGTTGAAAATGTGCTACGATGTTTCCCCATTTCATCCCATTTTTACGACGATTGTTGGAATGTTCGAACAAGAAGATTGTTATGACCATTGTGAAAAATTCGTGAATAATTTAGACGAATTTTATTGGTGAGATTTTGAAGTATCATTCTATTTTTTACACTTGTGTCCTAAGTCTCTTCTGTCAGTTGGTATCGAAATGAGCCATTTCATAAAATCGTGTAAGTTACTAGAAAATATTGGGAACAATTCGGCAATCCTAAATTTCCATTTTCATAACCACGTAAATATCGAACAAGCCGATATCCGTCTGTTGAAAAAAAAAGCTTTACCTTCAAATACACCCTGTATATAGAGAAAGGCAGCACATAGTTTAGTCTAAAATATTTCTTCTTTAGCCCCAAGATCCAACTCCAGATTTTACGATCTTAAAACCAACACTCTCAACAACTTAGCTATGAGAGCTCAGGCAACATATGGATAATATTCATATATTTGCTATTCCCATATATATTATCCTCGATGGCCGTGCTGCAATTCAACAAAATAATTGGTCAGAGTTTTCTTCAGCTATCGCAATTCTAGATATAGAGTTCGAGCGCTGGCAATGACTCACGAAATCAATCATAAAGCATCTCGATGTCGACTGAATCGAGAACCAACGCGAAAAATTCCTATCACGTCTCTACAAAATTCAATAAGAGTCCATTTCCTCCCGCTACATTGAACGGGAAATGGTCCGAGAGGCATTCTAACTCGATTTTCCGCCGAACAAGTCGCGATTGGTCCTTATCTGAATTTCACAGGAAATAAAACATCGCCTTCAGTCCCACCCCCCCTCTCGCCGTACGATTTGAAATTTACTTTTATTTGCTTTTTGTGTGCTCTCATTGTACCTCCACTAATTTCATGTTTTTCTTTTGTTTTAGGAAGAAGTAAGTACTAGAATTTCTACAAGAACTACAAAACCAAACGTGAGTTATTTGACTATACGAAAGATGTATGAATGATGAGATGAAGTTGAAATAATTTTTTTTTGATAACAATAAGGATATGAGCATTCTAGTAGTTACTTTTCGAGGTTATCCTAGTTGTGTCAAACAAATATTATTTTTTATTCTACAGAATGATTTATTTTGATGATAAGTGGTCCATTAGTGTTCCATCTTGTTGCAAAACTTGAGCTGTGTAAAAAATAAACTTTTAGTGTTTCGGGAATTCCTGCATATTGAAACGTTTTCGTTTATTTGTATATATCGAATTATTTGGATATCTACATTCACTTTTTTTCAACTGGCAACACTTCTTTCAGTTTATGTTTTCCGATATTTGATATCTGTTTATTTGTTCTTATGCTCGGAAATCTGCTTTTGTCTATTGGCCGTCGGTTATGGTCTTACCAATTCCTATGTCTAACAAGAAACATGACAACTCATGCCTAGTGAGTCGACGTTTATTTACTGTTGAGTCTAAATATCGTTTGGTGGAAAAGAGGTCGAAGATTTTCAGAACTGTTTATGATTGCCACAACTGCCACAAAACTATAAGTGCTGGGCAGAGATGTCTAGACTTAACATTATCTTCTCTAGAACGAATAAAAATCTTTAGCAGTTTTCTTACGTTTTGCTGTATTCAACGAAGACTAATTTGTCCAAAATTTCATAAATTGGCTAATCGAAAGTATGCCTCCCTTCATTTTATTTTTTTTTCCTTGTTTTTCAAACTTAAGGGGAAGTAATACCTCAATAATCTCCATTCAAAAACGGCATTCACTAGTTCCTAATTTACGCTTTCAATTTCTCACGTGAAGCCTTGATTTTTTTTAAGTTAAAGGACCTCTTGTTGTCAACCCGTCTCTTTTTTTCCATTTTTGTTTGTTTTTTTATATGAAAAAAAAACTTGAACTTTAGTGCCAATAAAACTTGTTTTCACATTCATTCTTCGACGGTTTTTCGACATATTTCGATGAAAATAATGATGGGGTGACATCGGCGATTCAATTCTTTATATACTGCAAATATTTTCATAGCGATATATGCCAAAATTACGGTGAAATTCAGGAATAACTGAAAATTATTCAATATTCCTAATATTACCTCTCACGTGGTAATTTCTACTTTTCAACTGAATCAGTAACTATGTAAGTCAGGCTATTGCTCAAAGATATGACACATTTTCGTTTTTGGGGTACCATCCGTAAAGCAACCAAGGTCGATGATCTTGGTCTCGAATCGTATGTACTACTTCCCCTTAAAGTATCTAAGTGCTAGATCCATTTCAAGCAGTAACTGAACTGAGAGAATCTCTCAGTGAGAGAGAAATTAGAAGAAGGAAGGGTCGAAATCATACTACTGTTTCTACAATCTGATGATGCCAACTGTAATATAATATAAACGTTATTTTGACCACTTCTAGAGGCTTGCCTTCGAAGAATCATTTGAAGGCGATACTTGTTCTGAACGGCAGGCTGATTTTGATAGATATGTTACGGCTAAAGATAGGTGTGAACATAAACTTAAGATTAGCCGGCTAAACTTAGGTTTAGCTTCGGGTATTTGCTAATGTTCGTTTCTTCTATCTTTAGCCGGCTAAACTTAAGTGTAACCACATCCCATCGGCTAAAAATGTAGAAGGCTTGAGGGGCGCAAATTTTCGGCAATTAAAAAAATGTAAAGAAACAGTAATACGAGTATAATCAAACCATTAATGCAATGCATTTTCTGTATAAATTTCACATATTTTAATAGCAGAAAAGCATTCTGTTAAGCAGTTGAGAAATTGGAGAATGAACATATATTCGTTTCAACTGTGTCTCAACGAATTCTTATTGACGAATCTAAAAATCTAAACGCCTGATGGCAAAATTCATGACATGCTATTTTGAGTGTGGGGGAAAACTGTAGTGTTAATGATTATTTTTCATCTTGTTATTATTCATAATTTAAGGGGAATTGAATGAGCAAAAGGAGTGAATGAAGACAAGAACGATTCCGCGAATTTCTTCATCAAAATACCAAAAGTCAAATTCTAGAAAAATATAAGTAGAAGTACCCAATCTTGTTTGTAGTTAACCGGACTGTTTGGCAGATAAGCTTTACGATGAATGCACTTGTATCCCCCGGGATGATTCATCAAGGGTGGCGACAGGCCATATTTTGGAACCCGTATGTTCAATGACTCGTGAAGAAATTTTTAACAAAATCAACTAGAGAAAGTGTTTTCAACTATGTTCATGTTCATAGTTTTTGCGAAAAAATTGGTTGGAAAGAAATTGCAACGTTAGAAACTATAGTTTCTATTTCGTAATTTTTCCATAAACCCAATTATTGAGTGGTAGGGAAAATATACTTTTGTTTGCAGAAAAAATTTTCTATGTCTAATATCTCATTTTCTTGTGGGGTCATATTATGGTTTTTCACAAATTAGGCTTGGTTTGAAGAGCATTAATCTCCTAAACAGATGAAAATAACTCGTTAAATGATGAATTGAAAACCCATGGGCGTTATGTAATACAACCCCAATACATTCGATGCTCTTTTGCAAATTTCAATTCTAAAAATTTAAACAAAAAAGTGGCCGTGTGCGTTCGTCCTATCCCATCCGACCATTCATGAGACATCACCTTCTCGCGTGTCCATCGAATAAATTTTTAGCCGTTCCGTTTTGGGTAATGTGCACATTAGCCGGCTAAAGATAAAATGTCCTGACGCAGATGAATATTTTATCGAACTTTGGCCGATCCTCGAATATAAACCTAAGTTTAGCCGGCTAATCTTAAGTTTATGCTCACACCTATCTTTAGCCGTAACAGATACATAGACAGTTTATGGATACGGGCTAGGCAAGGAATCATACTGACTTGCCTCTAATCATGTACTTCTTAAGGAAGTGAGATGGATGCTTGGGGATCGTGAGATATAGAAAACCAGGGCCGTATTTCATTGTTGAACGATGAAGCGGAATCATGCTATAGATGCTTCAACAAATTCGAGACATCCATTCAAGCGTACTTTTTGAATGACCAATTTTCCGATTTTTCTCCACAGCCTGAATTACCATCTTAGTCTTTTCAATGGATTTATTGTGATACACTTTGCTTACATTCTATAATATCTGATATCCATCTATATCTATTAGAAAGATAACGAAAACTTGTTCATTGTTCAATTATATTGAAGTTATAAATTGGTCATATCAAGGGATTATAATACACTCCTGGACAAAAAAAAACGGACCGAAAAATGTTTCACCAAATTCATTTTGAAACAACTTTTAAGGGGTCCATCGATTTTGTTGTCTATTTGTAGCCTATTTCATCTAGTTCATCCCCTGATGTAGAGTTTGCGGGAATTTCAATTGAATTTGATGGTATACAGGGTAGAAGTGAAAGTTGCAATTTCCTCTAAATTTCTGAACACCCTGTAGAGGCAATTATTGACGCAATGATGGGCCTTTAAAGGAGTTTTTGAAGCGTGATCTTCTCTTAACATTTTGTTGTTTAATTCAATAGTCAATAGCTCCTTCCTGAATGGAAATACGATTTCTCAAAGCAATTTATAACATTAAGAACAATACCTACTTTTTGATCAAGAAACACGGTTATCCTGTTGCGCAGCAAAGTTATCATTCGTGTTTATGTAATTCATTTTGTCACTTACAGTTCACTGGAATTTAGCATTGCATTTAATAAATGGTTTTTTTTATTATGCGGTCAGAAGACATTGCGCAAGCCTGGCCTCCACGTAAGCCCGATCTAAGCCCAATTGCGCATGTGTAGGACATGTTAGGGAGGCTTATTCGCAACCGTCAACCGATAACCATTTCAGCTCTCAGAACAGCTCTCCTTGAAGAATGGGAAAACGTTCCACAACAGTCAATTGCTGTATTGGAAGCTCACCCCGCCGCATGGAAGTAGTGATAGGAGTACCTGGGGGCAATACTCAGTATATAAGAATATAAGGATGTGCTTTTTTTCATAATGTGTTATCGTTAATGATATAAATTGTATAGCTTCTTTTGAGAAATCGTATTTCCTATTAGGAAAGAGCTATATGAGTGAATTAAACAAGAAAATGTCAAGAGAAGATCAGGCTTCCAGAACTCATTCAAGGACCCACCATTGCGTCACTAATTACCTCCACAGGGTGTTCAGAAATTTAGAGGAAATTGCAACTTTCACTTCTACCCCGTATACCATCAAATTCAATGGTAATTCCTGCAGACTCGACATAAGGTGATAAACTAGATGAGATAGGCTACAAATAGACAACAAAATGATCAAAATCAATGGATAACTTCAAAAGACATTTCGAAATGAATTCGGTGAACTTTTTGATTGTCCGGTTTTTTTTGTCCAGGACCGTAATTTGCATCGAATGAAGGAAAAACATCGAGAATTGAGGAATGTTTTCTCTGATCACGAGAAACAAACTTATTGCGTGTTAGATGTACAGGAAAGTCAAGAGTAACTTCGAGAAGTGTCGTTCAGAAAGACAATCGTCGTGGTTTTCAAATGATTCATAGAGTTCCCGCATTCTCGAAAACAACTCGCTTTATCATAGACGTTCCAACATTACACAGAATCGTTCCATTAGTCACAACGCAGCGGTTGAGTAAACACCCATATTACATCACTAGAATCGATTTTGACATTTCGAAGCAATAAATCTCGCTCGAAATCAATCGGCTCCTTGGAAGTCATCCCGAACGACAGCCTAGATGAAGATTTGTACCATAGAGACTCTTCTGCCTCGGCGACAGATAAATCAGCGCGACCATAGAAAAAACGTCGATATGAAAACGAAAAATGCATCTTCTTTTTCCACCTGCGATACGGCATGAAATGTCGGAATTAGCCAAACATGAAATGCATATCGACCTTCCAGATGATTAATGAATTGGAAAAGTACGAGATTCCGTATGGCAGAGTAAGAACGGCGGTCGCCATCGCGAATGCGGACCGCTTTTTGCCTTTCCCGTGGATTCTTCGTTTCCTCGTTTCAATTAACTCTCTTCACGTACCCGGAGCATTCACATCTTATGCCGAGATTAATGTTTATGTCTACTTCTTAATTATTTGTTATTTGAAACACCCGTTTGTAAACTCTCGCTGCAATTAAATCGGTCTATTCTTTTTGCTCGGTTGGAAAGGCGGCTTATAGCGTACTTCCAAGGCGTATGTGATTCTTGCGTGAAGTTTGGACCGATTCGATGAATTCGTCATTAATCTTCTATGGACGTAAGATTTAGGTTACGACATAAGTCTGTGAGGTCACATCGAGTAATTTTTGTTATTTCAGGAATTCTGGGCGGTTTAAATGAAGTGCACCATTAGGTCGATAACAACTTTTAAACTTTGAATATCGTAATAAGTCTGCAGGCTTTATTTTCTCAGATTGTTGAAAGGTTCGTGACACTTGCGATTATGGAGGAAATCTTTTTTGAACACGTCAAAACCCACTTGTTTGCAGACTTTCATTTCCATACGTTTAATGGGGAGTTCCTAAGAACTTAGGTCTAAGAAATGAACCACTCTAATTTTGGTAGGTGACGTTCACATGATCAACATCTGTCCATTAGATTTTGGGTCCTTTTTTGGGTATTCTAAGTAACGTTGCCTGAACTTACCATAATTTTCTACGAAGTTGTGGCCTATATTCCTCTGTGGGACAAAGTCCTTAAGAGGATTGTCTTCGTGGAATAATGGTGAAATATGCAATAAATACAACCAATAAAGTATTGAAAGCTAGCTACGCTGGTAAAGTTATAGTCGTTTGATTCGTACGTCTCAATTATAGTTGGGGAGCCCACGATGCTAAATCGGGATTTATTCGAGCGTGAAAGAGGCCTAATGGATTTTGAAGATGAGATGATGGGAAGAAAAAAAGTTCTATGATGTATGCACTTTCAGCGGTGGGCAAAGTGTCTGCAAGTTTCCAAAGATGTAAAAAAAATCGTCAGGTGTACATACCTACTCGAGCGTATCAAATTAAAATACAGTACGTACTTATATGCCCTACGTGTCTCTGATGATAAATTCATGTTAATCTGAATCTGACAGTTTGGGTAGTGGAGCTGGTGTTGAAATTGCAAAAAAAAATGGCTTTCGATCATTTCAGATTTTCAGAGGATATGTAAATTAGACTCAAAGGAAGCTACTTTTCAAGAGACTGACAATACCGACGTGATGCAAGGTCACAGCGTTCCTGCATTGGGAATCCAAAAAAAAATCGTTATTTCTTCATATTCGAGCGTGTCAGATTTTCATACAGATCATTGATCTCGGTGTTGCAGACGTGTTGACCCATTAATCTGAAACTAATCAGGAATGTCTCTTAATTTGACAGTTTGAAGATGATAGCAATGCATTTTTTCTGAATATACTCCTTTTTGCTCCTCTTATGTTTTTTGTATTCATCATGAAAGTGCTGGATAATAAAATTCTATACAACTTTTGTCTGAAGCAATTTCACATACTCTCAACCGTTTTCGAGCTAGAGGGTGATGAGGGCGAGGAGCTCAGCCATACATGCGAAAGGCCAAGGTCAATGTAAAATCCCAGTCTAACACACAGTCGTCGCCTTATATCTCATAAACGTTTGATGCAGAAAAAATTGCTTCTAACGAAATTTGTAAAACATGTTATGCTCTACAAATTTTATGATGAATGCTAAAACGATTTGAAGCCCAAGAGTGGAGATAATTAAGAAATAAACTCATTTTTGTAACTTTTATGACTAATTTTCATTGTTTTGGCTTGATGAAACTGTCAAATTATATTCTTTCCGGCATTCTTGAATTTTAAGCTTCCAAATGAGAAAAGAGCCATTGCGCTCGAGAATGAACACGCGACGTTTTTTTTTTAAGTTTCACGCCCTCCCACACGTTTTCGTCACGCTTCAATTGTCAGATCAAGAGAATGTATACTTTTCAACATGTAATTAACCATATACATATATCTTAATCGGACACGCTCGAGTATATACAATGTTCGTTTTTTTCTACTATTCTGAAAAACTGTCCTTCCCCCTATGTAGGTCTAATTTTTCTTAGAGGTCTCTACAGAGCCTAAGGTATCTCCCCTCATATTAAGTTTATAACATTTCAAACTACTGTTTGATTTACTCGAAGGGAGAGGTATCTTCTGCAAAAACTCAAACGCTTCTGTTTAAATTAATCTCTTTCCAACTTTATATGCTACGCCACTGCGAACGGAGCGAGTTCTGTCAGTGAGCTTGACATTTCCACCTTCTACGTCATCACCTCTCCAATCGGCTTTGAATTAAGTTTCATCTAGCAGCAACTTGCCATTAAGTGCTTCCTGAAGTGACAATATCCTGTAAGGAATCCGCTATGGAGGTCTAGCATATCCTTGCTACGATTCAGATATTTCTTAGATCTCGCAGTGTTAAAGTTTCTTAAAGGAACTTTTTGGAATTATTATCCGCAGAATATTCCTCCAGAGTGTTAGGTACCTCTTTAAGTTTTCCCACTCCTGAAACTCTTTCTTGTAGGTCAATGAAAAGAATTTGTGCTGCCTTTCTGGCAAGTGTTTTGCCTCCTCATTATCTTTGATTACCTGGAACCGAAACTAAACAGACCATCTTTCGGCACTCCCATAACATATCAGAATCAAGGGGGCTTAGTGGTTCAATCGCAGTTTGACTGTCAGAATGTATTGCTATATGACATTTCTGTAATTTCTTTTGAGGATTTGGGAGGTGGGTTTCCTTTCCACTCGTCCTTGCCACTTGGCATCGTAGTAATTGTTTTCTCTATCCGTGTTTTCTTTGATATGTCGTCACCGGGTCGATTCGCTGATGGGATGTATTTGAATCGAGATACCCAGGTTGTCTGAATTTTCTCACCACAATATGAAGTGGTGTGATATATGTAATTTTCTCTAGGGCCCTAGTTGGCTACAGCTTTCCCATTCTATCGAGGGTATTCCTCAAGAACAGTGTGAATTATGACTTTTTTCGAAATGTTGATATTTCCTCTATATCCTGCGAAATGAAATCTTAAAATGGCAAACTCCCAATCTGTTTTCAAATGATTAATACAAGTATACCAATGGCACCTTTCCATACCAGGGTTCATTACCACATAAGCCAGATCGTGATGATATATAACGGATATTTGAAATTGAATTGCCGATTCATTATACACTTTAATTCTTTCTGATTCCAATAATAGCATAATCCCTTTTTCCTGCATAATTGATTACCATCAACTATCAAATTCAAACGAATGAAGATGGCTGAGGTAATCTGCCGCTAGCTCCGCCATTAATCAGCATTTAATGCTCTTCTAGATATTCTAATGCGTCGATTACATCTTCGATGACGATAATGGAGCAAATTATGGAGATATATACGTGATTATACCAGGGAACTCTGAGGATCTTAACGATGTTGGAGGATGGGAAAATGAATTTAATCTATTTGCTGTATTTTATTCCTCGATATATACATCAAAGGTTTCGGAAACTTCGGTTGTTTGATTTGCAGTCTTTGTTAAAAAAAAAATCTTAAATTCGATTTTGGAGTTTTAGGAAATTTGCCCATTGAATATTGAATCTTTTATAGACGAACAGTTTCCTGTGGAACAGTATTGGAGTCCTCCCTCTTTGAGCTCGGGAGCTTTAACACCAATACGATCTATACTCATCTTTATTTAGCAAAATGAGATCAGGTATACTTCATTCACTTTTATTTTAGCACTCAATTGGCCATGGAAATTGGACACATTTCACTATGTATAGTACGAAAATTTGGGGTTATGAAGCTTGTCAAAACATTTTTGGGTTTTAAATCAACGCTATGTTGCCCGTTTCACGTAAAAGTTTCTGTTAATACGTATTTTATCACAATGTCGAATCTCTTCGGAAAATATGTGACGAACATAATTAAAATTTATACAAACTGATTGAAGGCATGCCAAATCCAGTTATTTGCATGGAAAATACAAGAGATCAGTATAATATCATAATATGCACTAGCTTGAGGAGAGTTAATAATGTTCGTTATCTTCTTTGGCTAAAGTTTGAATACGTTACATCAGTTGTAGATTTCAAAAATATTAACCCGAAGATGAGATGCATATGATGTATTGGTTGGGAATGGGTATCTCCCGAAGGGATTAACAGATAATTACAAGAATGTTAAATTCTTCAACAAAAATCATCTTGCATCAATATAAGTAAAAGGTATTAAAGGAAGTTTGGAGTCAAGATGAGCTTTACCTTTGAACAGAAATTTCACATGAATAAACAATTAACAGGACAACTGGCGCGTATTTGTGGCTGTTTATCTTAATACATTGATATAATAATAATAATTAGGTATTTATTGGTACCTCGAGACATTTACAATGTATAGGAAAAGTCAAATGAAAAATAGAAAAATCAATTATCGGGAACTTATTCTACGATCTAAAATCCTGTAGTAAACTTTTCGCATTATTTCACTCAAACATAAAATTCTCAAATGCCACTACTTTTTTGGGTCTCCCAATAGAAGGAAATTCTTTGTCATATTCTTCATTCACAATCTTTTTGATTGTGGAAATATTCAGCTGAAATATAAGTCGTTCAAATTCAGATGAAACATTATATAAATCTTCTTACATCGAATATGGCAATACCGTCTGACGTATTGTTGATTTTAGCTCTTGAATGAGCGGACTTGAATTCTAAATAGCACTTCCTGAAACGCTCTTTCTTTTTTCAATCACTTTTGGCATTTTCGAAATATTAATTGATATTAGTTGTGGCAACGGCGTTTTGATATTACCGACATTTCATGAGAGCCAACCTTACTCCGTTCTAGTTACAAAACTCATGAAAATTATTTCATGGCCAACCGACTGTTGAAATAAATATGAATGGAGTATATATTGTGAGTTACTTTCTGATCTGTGAGAACCTTGCGATCGCAGTAGAGCTCATGATGTTCATTTTCCAATACAGAATCTCGATTGTAATTGTAATAAGGAATTTTTTTTTGGCCTTAGAGGTTGGTATTTCATTAATGATTCTTGGTGCAAAATCTTGGCAACAGCATTATATTCATTTTTGCCCCGAGCCCGCAAACTTCAAATTCCTGAGGGATATGCTTGGAGAAATCAAAAATCCTCGCATTGTTCTTATTCTGTAGGGCTGCTAAATCGATGATGGTCCAAGAGATGATACCGAATGAGTAGCTTGATATCTTTATTATTATTTTATTATTTAATCATCAGCAACTCTGCCGAACCTAAATAATTTTTTCGTGTATCTCACATTTAATGATCGACGAAATAAATAATCTGGTTACGAGAGTCAACCGTCATAATAAAACCGTGTACATTAAATCCCTTCATTGAAATCCGAAACGCAGCTTCCACTTAAGCCATCCGACCCTATTCTCCGCTTCCTTTGAGTATATTTTTCATTAGACTAATCTATGAATAAAAAATGGAACAAACAACTTTCGTGATGTGTGGTATCCTCAGGTGTATTTTTAGGGGGTTCAGAGAGCATCCTGTCTTTCTAACATGATCTATGCTAGCCTTCATCTGAGGCGGCTTCACGAGAAAACTTTCTGATCATATTTCAATTCATTCATATTATAATTCCTAAAAAGTCTCTTTACAATCAAACTAAACTGTTCAACATAAGTTAGGGATATTGACTCAAATTGCAAAAAAATATAGTTAAAATAAGATTTTTCTTATGAATGTTATACATTATATATGATTTCAAGCTTCAAATTAATTTTAGATTGTAGGTTGCAGCGTATACAGGGTGGTTAAGAAAAATCGAATAAAATAACGAAATTTTATTGCCAGAGAATTCAAGCATTTTAAGACTATCAATACAATGTATGGCCTCCACGGGCATCAATAACAGCTTGATATCTTCTTTGCATACTACACACGAGGTTGAACATTTCTTGAGGAATTTGGTTCCATAAACGGGGCAGAAGCTCTCTCAGATCATTTAAGGATTCTGGGGTAGGTTGATTATCTAATCTTCTTTGGAGCATATCCCATACTTGTTCTATGCAATTCAAATCTGGTGAGTGCGGAGGTATTGGTAAATGTAGAATACCAAGCTCCTCGCGCGCATTCTCAACTATGGCTGCACGGTGCGGTCTATCGTTATCGTCTAGAAATTGAAAAGTTTCACCAATAGCAGCGTGAAAATTTGGCACAACATTGTCAATGACATGCTCCCTATAGTGTAAGGCGGTCATATTCCCAAATATGTAGATCTGTGCGCCCGTTGAAACATAACCCAGCCCATACCATAACACTTTGACGCTTTTGGTCACGTGTTAATGGAACTCCTCTTAATGGACTTAGAGAACCTAGATTCACCTCTCTCAAACGTCGTCTGATGGTTTCGATGGAAACTTGGACCTTGGACCCCATCTGCATTTTGAAGAGTATTCCGTAGCATTCTACACGTAGATGTAGGGTTTCTTCTCGACGAGACGGTGATGAAACGACCCTGAGCATGAGCAGGTGTTGTTTTTCGTCGCCCACCAAGCCTTGGTCTTTCCAACACGAAACCTGTCTCCCTGAACCTATTCCAAAGTGTAGATATCACACTTTGGCTGACTTTGAGCTTTTCCGCTACAACAACCTGAGTTAGGCCACCCTGTAGCATTCCGATAGCCCTATTAGCCTCAGCGTTTGTTAATTTACGTCTTGGCATTTTCAGAAAACTCGTTTCAAATCGAAGCCGTTGATAAACTGACTTCATTTCAAAATAAGAACATTCATGAAGCATTATGCAAAGAACCAAACTTCAGAAAAAAGACGACCAGATTGACGAAATGTCTCATACTGATTTTTATTGGATCGATTCAAGTTGTTATTGAGTTTTAAATGATTTTAGAGCTATTTTCTCAAAGATTACATACTTTTAAAAAAGATTGAATACGATATCCCTAACACTTGTGGAGCAGTTTATTTTTCAGATATAATAGCATAACCATAAGAAGTGGGAAATTTTATCATCTACTTCACTATACAGAACGAGTGAAATTACTTGTTTTGATGACTTCTACCTTCTGTCAAAAAAAATTCTCACCTATGAAATATTGCGTGAGAGAAGCTAGTAATGAATAATATCAAAGAACCCTCATGCAGCCTGACTGTTCAATTCGCAGTTCTATCTACGCATCCATCCGGGATCTTATCCTGTCCAAATGTATTGCTCACTCAAACACGAAGTAATTTGAACTCGCCCACTTCTTATTACCTCTCGCAGCTTGCCGGAAACGGCATCTTGGCGTATTCCACCAACTCCTGACAGTTATATTGGTACGTCTCAAGACAATGTCGACAGCTTCGCAATTAGCAAATTTCGGGCGTTGTCAGGTGTTGGGTGGCAACTTGATCCGTTTTGAGATGTAGAAACGATTAACGTCTAAATATCTCGTTGGTCGACTGTGTCAAGGTGCCGTCTTCTGCCGGGAGTCTATAGATTCCCGTCATTCACGTTTATGGATGGAGAATTTCCTGTTCAATTATTTATATGACTTCTTGTGGGGAATGAACGATGGTTGGAGATGATGCCAAGCGCATTAGGAATGATTCACGATATGATTTCATATCAGCGCCGCGCCGTATTGGATGATGGGCTATTAGCCGAGGAAAAATCAGCTCAGGGCGAATCAGAAGTGAATCAGGAGTGAATTCCCGTTTAATTTATCCAACAGATATAAAAAACCATACCTATTACCTACTGCTCACATACAGAATGGCTTAGGTACTGGAAATTTTACATGGCCCTTTTGGATGTTTCGAACCGAAGTTCTGGGAAACCATAAAGGGTTGACGTTTATATTGACTAAACTGTCACGTTCATCCTCTAGGTACTTGAAATTTGAGTTGGGAAAAGGGATGGTGTTATGCATCATTAGCAAACGCCTTTCATTATTCGAACAGGGTTGAGAGAGTTTGCCATTATTAACGCATAGGTTTTTAAACCTTTTTTCATTGTGGATAATAACAATTAAATACAAGAATGTATTGATATCTACTTAGCCTAGACCAGTTCCATGCATAAAAAAATATTGCGTTACCATAGCAACGAACAATAACTCAGTAGAAGTGTCAGTGTGAAGTTTGAGGACAAGTTGAGAGGTAAGCGAACTTACGAAGATATGCTTAATACCCTTGGTGATCAATATCCTTCTTATACGACCGTGAAAAATTGGACTGCAAGCTTCAAAAGAGGTAAATTTGCCATTGAAGATGATGACCCCGAAAATATCGATGCAGTTCATGACATGATTTTATCAGACCGTCGAATTGGTCTAAAACGGATATCTGAAGCCCTGAATATTTCACGCGAACGCGTTTATCATATAGTCCACGTCAATTTGGACATGAGAAAAATTGCTGCAAAATGGATCCCCAAATGTTTGAATGTTGACCAAAAGCGTGCAAGAGTAGAAGCATCGCGTTCGATCTGTGTTTGATTTGGAAACGGTGTAGACTTCTTAAACCGAATTCTTACTATTGATGAGACTTGGGTACATTTCTACGATCTAGAAACAAAGCAACAATCGATGGAATGGCGACACTCTGGTTCTCCAAGACCTAAAAAGTTTCGTGTCCAAAAATCTGCTGGAAAAGTTCTTGTTTCCATTTTTTGGGATTGCCATGGAGTAATCATGATTGATTTTTTCGATAAGGGTAGAGCAATAACCGGAGATTACTATTCGACATTACTGACCACTCTATGGGAAAAAATTAATGACAAAAGACGCGGAAAGCTATCCAAAGGAGTTTTGTTTTGCAGGGCAACCTTCCTGCACACAAATCGCATGTTGCCATGCAAAATATTCGTGATTTAGGGTTTGAATTACTAGAACACCCGCCTTACTCACCAGATTTGGCTCCATCCGACTATCATCTCTTTCCTCAGCTGGAAAAAAGTTTAAAAGGTCGAAAATTTTCTTCCAACGAGGAGTTAATAAATGCTGTGGAGGTCTGGTTTGCAGAGCAAGAAGAAACATTATTTTTGAAAGGTCTAGAGACGTGGCAGGTTCGCTGTAATAAATGTTTCCAATTAAGAGCAGAATATGTTGAGTAATAAAATATTTTGACATTGAAATTTTGTTTGATTTTATAGTAGGCTAAAAATTTTTCAATATACCCTCGTAGTTTGTTCGTAAGAGGTGCACGAAATGACAATTTTTCGCACCCAATTAGGCGAATGACCTGATCATTGATCGTCACATAGATGACACCTATCTATGCTTCGCACATAGATGATACTTATGCTTCTCCATTACAGTTCTTGACGTTCGATGATTTTCCTTTCACAACGATTAGAAAAATGAAATTGAGAAACGTCAACAATTCCACTTTTTTCTTATTTTTCGAGGTCGTAAGTGTCAACTGCGAATTATTCAATTCTTCGTGATAAAACATAGCTGGTCAGCGAAACAGCTCCCAATGTTTTGCACCTTTTGCAAGCACCTTATTCGTTTGGTGTATAGACTTGTAAGCCCGTAGATTCGTCTTTTCGGGCTGATTCGCCTCGGCTGTGGCTCGGGCCTTCGGTCCACGTGGTTCTCCTTAGTCTGGTGGCTTCGCAAACATAGAGAATGGACTGAGCAATACCCTCATGAAAATGTTTACTCTGTAGAAAGATACAAAGCTATGACGATGCCAAGAAGATGTAGCTAAGCTATGGCCGCATGTTCGGTTGTCTCTTTCACATTTTTCTGCCATATTTACTGTAGAGCTGAATAGGGAATGCTCCGTCCATTCTCCATGTCTATGGTTACAGTGAACCAAGTTTTATTGTAACCTTTCAATCCTGTACCACTATTTCAACACCCTTCTACTAAATCGTTGATAGCACGAAAGATACTCATTTCCAAATCTTTCCAGGTCCACGTACCAGAAGAATGAAGAAACCAAGCGCAAAAACCGGACAAACGGCGGAGGAGAAAAGACCAAGAACGGCATTTTCCGGTGCACAACTAGCCAGGCTAAAGCACGAGTTCGCCGAAAACAGATACTTGACGGAGAGGCGAAGGCAGCAGCTCAGCTCCGAGCTCGGCCTCAACGAGGCTCAGATAAAGATATGGTTCCAGAACAAGAGAGCTAAAATCAAGAAGGCTTCTGGTCAGAAGAACCCCCTGGCCTTGCAACTGATGGCGCAGGGCCTCTACAACCATTCCACGATACCGCTGACTAAGGAGGAGGAAGAGCTGCAGGAGATGCAGAACTCCAAGGGTACATAGGAAGGTGTAGTGAAGTGAAGATGCGGTCTCGTTGGGAATTGTAAGCAGTTCTGTTTTGAGGTTCAATGAGTAAAGATTGATGCTCAAAAATATAGTGATTTTTTCGGATAGGATATCGATGAGTCGCAGAATGTCAAAGTCGAAGCTTTAATTTCATGAAAGTCATAATATGATTTCAGCTTTCACGTCGATTGCCATTGTTCACAGTAAATTTTAGTTGGGGAGCCGAAGAGGGAAATTTGGGATTTACTCGGGCTTGTCAGATTAATATAAGGAGACATTGGGACATACCTTGGACCCTGTAGAGTACCTCTAGGGGAATTGTCTAGGACAGCCTGTCAGAATAGTAAAAAAAACGATCATTGTACATACTCGAGCGTGTCAGATTAAGATATATGTGGTTAATTACATGTTGAAAAGTATATATTCTCTTAATCTGACAATTTAAGCGTGTCGAAAATGTGTGGGAGGGCGCCAAACTGCAAAATAAAAACGTCAAGTGTACATTCTAGAGCGTGGTGGCGTTTTTTCTTATTTTGAAGCTAATGATTCAAGAATAACGGAAGCAATATAATCTGACAGTTTTAGCAAGCCGAAACAATAAAAATTGGCCATTAAGGTCACAAAAATCTTTTTTTTAAAATTTTTCCCTCCCCTGGGCTTCAAATCTTTTTCGCATTCATTATTGAAGTTGTAGAGTATAACATTTTCTACAAATTTTGTCCCAAGCAATTTTTTCTACGTTCGAACGTTTTTGAGATATATGGCGATTAATGCGAGGTGTTTAACGATACATGCTGAAGTGAAAATTCACTCGTTGGAGAATAGTACATTCTATCATCATAGAAATACCTTGTCATTTTGACAATTGTAGATTAGACTGGGATTCTACATTGACCTTGCCCTTTCGCATGTGTGGCTAAGCTCCTCGCCCTTATCGCCCTCTAACTCGAGAACGGTTGAGAGTATGTTAAATTGCTTCAGACAAAAGTTGTGTAGAATTTTATTATCTACAACTTTCATAATGACTACAAAAACGATTAGAGGTACAGGCAGATCAATATCCAAAAAAAAGCATTTTTATCATCTTCAAAGTGTCAGATTGAGAAAACCCCCCCTGATTAGTGTCAGATTAATGGGTCAATACGTGTACAACACCGAGATTAACCATCTCTATGAAAATCTGACACTTTTACCATTTTCAACTCTTCCGTACGGCCATTCCCACCGCGCAAACTGTCAGATAAGAATGAATTCATTATCAGAGACACGTAAGGCATATACAGTATCTTAATCTGACACGCTCTAGTATGTACACCTGACGATATTCTTTTACATCTTTGAGACTCTGCAGACGCTTTCCCCACCGCTGAAAGTGCAAACATCAGAGAACCTTTTTTTCTTTTTACTATCTAATCTTCAAAATCCACTAGGTCTCCACGACGCTCGAGTTAATCCCGATTTAGCATCGTCGGCTCCCCAACTATTTTTGGAATACCAAGTAAGGAAGGGGCCGCCAAAAATTTCTGTATTAATGTGTTATGTTGTATAAACGATAGTGATAATCGAGAGGCTGAAAATCACTTATTTTTAAAAAACAATCAGAAGAAAACGATTGTCAAATCATTCTTTGTTTGGAAAATAGCTCACAGTTGTTCTTTAAGAGTATATGCTACTCAATGGGTGGGCTTTGAAGATTTCACTGAAACTTTAGAATATCTAATGAACAATTACCAATATACACCTTTCCCTTAAGGGGAAACCTCATGAATCTCCATTCAAAAACGACATTCCCTAGTTCTTAATTTGTACGTAAAGCCTTGATTTTTTTTAATTGAAGTTAAAGGACGTCTTCATGTCACCCCGTTTCATTTTTTTCAAATTTAGTTGGTTTTGTCATATTCAAAATGGTTCCACTATGTCTCAAATTTCTTCGAGGGTTTCAACGTCTGCTGTGTTCTGAAGATAAAATCTCATTAGAAATCAAATTAAATGGAGAAATGGGAAATTTTTCTGCAATCTAATGAAATTGCTATTATGTAATTGCGTCCTGTCATAAAGTTGATATACATACTTATCAGCAACAAAATGCAATTTCGTCGTTGGTATTCTCGTGAAAAACCCAAGTAATATACTTCGCGTAAATGCCATTCTTTCATTCTTCGCAATTTGTTGCCAAGTCTCGCCTCGTGAACAAAAAACCTCCACATGTCTTGATTAAGTAATTATTCGTCTCGATTTACAGTCAGCTGTTTGGCCTTTTTGCGCAAGGGAATAGCAAAGAGACTTTTGTTTCTCCAGAAGCCACACAAACTGGCAATTGTGTTCAAATGAATGGCACATTATTATACTTTTTCAGCTATCAGAAAGTCCGAGAATTGTAAAATTAAAGGAACAATAAAGAGCAATGCTCACATATTGCCGAGGAAGGCTTGGCAAAAACAGTGGGTCAGTCACAGCCAGCGTCGCAGATGAGAGAGATAGGTCATGGGATTTGTATACGAGGATTCAGTTACTTCATGATAAGTTTTCTTTTGATCTTTCAAATTTTCTAGATAAACGTATGGTTTTTATTGATGAAATATTCCGATAATTTTTTTTAACAGTATTGGTATTGTTTTACCTATAGAGTCATTCGGGGCAACTGTGCGCACTTTTGCCTTTCAAGCCATACTCTGTTTCAAATGTTGATGTTAGGAAAATTAAAACATATTCATAAGATAGAGAATTTTCTAATCTATAAGAAAACATCAAAAAGCAAACAAACAAAAACGTATTTTTTTCCGCAAAAAAGAATTTAATAGAGAAAGTCGGAGTGCATTCACATGCCCCGTATTGCGGGTAAGTGTGCGCACCCTCACGGGGTAAGTGAACGCAGTGCTTTGTGAACCACACAATCAAAACAAATTACAAAATAATGTCATCAAAATGTTACAATATTAGAGAAATGTTGTTTATTTTCAATACAGAAGCGCCTTTTTACAAGCAGTGCTTTATTGTTCGTGCCACAATTCTTGGTGAACACAACACTTGATACATTCCCCTGTTGGTGGCTTTTCATATTTTTCTGAACAAATAGGACAATATTGATCGAGTGTTAACCAAGAAAATCAACAATGTCATAATTCATTCCTCACTGAACTAATGCCCATATAATGAATCTATGCGCACACTTACCCGCGCACACTTTCCCCAGTAAGCCAAAATTTGAATTGACGTTCTTATAGAGTTGAGCAGCTAAGAGAACCTAAAATTTTTTATTATATATTTAGATCAATATGCCCATAAACGAATAAAATATTGTTTAACACTGAGGGACTCGGAACTTGGACCTGGCAGAGTTGGCAGAGATGCTAAAAATTAACAAGATAACTAGTGAATTTGATTGATTGCAAATAAAAAGTTAAAGAAACGTGGGACGGCGCACTCCTATGAAAAACTAATATGGCGATTCTGCGCCCTTGCTTCACCCAAATGAACCCCTCTTTCATACATTGCATAGTCGAGATATACGCACTGCGCACACTTACCCACTGCGCTCAGTTACCCCGAATGACTCTACTTTTCGAGAGAGAATTATATATATTTTCACTATGAAAATGCATACTTTATTTGGTGTATTTATTTTTTGTATTGGATACATTTCAAGTCATTGATATAAACAGTCATTAGTATTGTGCTTCCTAAAGTAAGTAAGTGCAAAACAACAAAAACAATGGCAGATCTTCAAATTCGATTTCACGGCAGCAAAGTCATACCTACGTTTGGGAAAGGCATTGAACAGTTTGGTTTCATAGAACATTGAATTTTATCATTAATTTCATTACAAAAGCCTAATATTCCATTAGTATTTTGAGTGGCAAATTACTGCTGACATCATATCATTATATACAGGGTGAGTCTTTGACTCATACAGATATTTTAACAGTAGATTTTTGAGGTCAAAAGAAACACTTTTTTTATACCATTTTCTTCGTTTTGGCTCTAATTGAAAGATATGGTCATTTTAAGTTTTCATAATGAGCTGTGCCACCCTGGAAAAACAAATATACCTTCAGATTAACTAGCTAAATTTGTGGCATTACACATCTTTGGATCTTTTAAACAGAGTACCCAATTTTTCAAATTTCACAGATACTTTTTAATTTTAAATTACTCGAAAACGGCGCATTATACGAGAAAATATGAAGAATACTTTCATTTTACAAAACGTTCAAATATTCATTAGATAGCGTCGAACTTACTTTCAAGAGTTGGGTTTTTTAATTTGTTGTTTTTTTATGGTAATAATGAGAAAATTCGAAGACATAGGTGATATCTTGTGTTCGAAAAAGATTCAACAAATAAATGAAAATCTATATTCCGAAATTCATTTTATTCTAGAAAACCGTTTGTGGGAGAAAACTAAAAATATCAATTTTTTATGGTTTTTCAACAGCCTGTATCTTTTAAACTGAGCCGATTCGGAAAAAATGCTAAAGGAAAAAAGTGTTTCCTTTGACCTCAAGAATCTACTGTTTAAATATTTGTACGGGTCAAAGACTCACCGTGTATATTTTGGCATTTTTACAAGAATGATGAACGATAATATTTAACTTTGAGGATCGGAATGTACAAAACTAAGAAATAAACTTAGCATGAAGATACTGAATAGAATTTTTTTGCTGAATATATCGGAGTTTCATTCACGAAGCAGACTCCAACACGTACCTGTCTTATCACTACGCCACTGCATCCGAGTGACTGGATTGAACTCATGCAAAAAATCTTATAAACGCCGATCGCCTACCAATGAGGGAAATCACTCTAGAACTCGAGATTTCGGCTTTAATCAATACAAACTTTTCCTGGCAATGGATATTTCCCTGTCGGGGTTATCACACTTTGAATTCCTTGCTCCATATGTGCTGAAGAAAGAGAGGATAACAGATGAGAGTGGATAACGGTCGACGAGATAATTGTTGTTCAGGATAAAGTAATTGTTTTCTATCTAAAAAAAAGTGATTTTCAGCTTTCTCGTATAGTCAGGCCATTGTGCTGGCCAAATCAATGATAATATCATAATTTCAGTAAAAGGCACCTACATATATCTATTTGATAGGAAGCAGTCTGCTGCATCAATCAGTTTAACACAAAAGTCTACGAAAAAAAAAACTTCAACCATTGTATTATTGCAGGATTCCTTGGCATGGCATAAATATACTTCAGTATTTCGAAAAGTAATTGGCAAATGACCCCCTTAAACTATAATGTTAATTATATTGGCAATCGCAGTGGAAGCAATGAAAATAATTTCCATGTTCATAAATGGAACGAACACTTGTTAATAATGTAAACTCCACCTTACTTAAATCCTCTGATATATGAACCGTGTAATGTGTAAATACCTGTACATAATTATGATTAAATCAGAAATAATTTATTTCGATTTAGGAAACAAACCGATCGAAAAAGCAATATTTATTCGAGAATAATTGAATACTGTGTACATTCGTTCATGTTTCTCATGTATATAAACTTAAATGTCTGTGAGTTGTAGGAAAAGTATGTTTATTTAAATTATGGATTAGTATTTTATGAATTTTAGATGATGACTCTGTACCTATGAAATGTTTATAGAAATGAATATGTTCGTTGTAGAATGAATAAATGATTATAACGCATAGGTGGTGTTTTTGTGTATGTATAAACCTTACTGGATGTTTCATTATTCAGATTATTCTCTATTGAGGTTGATCAGCTCTTAACCCGCAAGAAGAATTACACATTCAGGAACTGTTAATGTAACCATGTTCGACGTTTTTCCCTACTAGGTATTCACAAAAACATGACAAATTTAGATCCGAGTTCTGATTAAAATGCCTAAGGTCACAAATGGATATTGGCTGCGTGAATCTCATTCTCATTCATGGCGAATGTAATCGATTATTGAATAGAACAATTAGAGACATAAGAGTCTTCATTGAGGGAGATTTCCTGACCGACCTAGCTTAAATGTCAAAAGAACTATTAGCAGTAGAATAACCAATAAAATGAAGAAGTTTGGTTCCTTCCATATAAAAGCGATAAGAAAAGAGATAGATATAGGTATTGTGAATGAACAAAATCGTCTGGTTCATTTTGAATTATTAATAAACACTCTTGCAAATCTCTTCCATCTGATGAAAAAAAATTACTTCGAGAAAACGCTCAGAACTTTTATTCCTCAATTACTGTTTTGAATTTTATACGAAATTAATTGATTTTGTTATAACGAAATGCGATAATTACTGACATTAATTCAAATGAATAACACCATTCTTATGCTGGTATTGCATGGAAAGAAAATCTAGTTTGACCTCGTTGCCTGCTAGATGGCGCCGATGTTCTATCAATACTTCCAAGCATCTACTGGCATTTAATAGGGTTCATTAATTCCGAGCAGTTTTCCTTTGAGGTGCTGTGTTGCTCTGATGGGAACAATAAGACCGAAACCATGGTTAGTTTCAACTCTTCTTCGATGGAATGGTCTTTTCTTTGGCACCCTGATTCATTTTTATCCCATTTTTGTGAAATAGGTCGTAAATGAATTGTGGATAACCGTTTGCAGGACAAATTTCGGCATTATTGTTTGCGAGCTGTTTATGGTACTGCAGAATGTATATTTTTGAAGATTGTTCTCTGCAATAAAAAATTGCATGAATAAAAACATTTAATTTTTGGAACTATTTCAACAACTCTATCTGTATAAATGAATATTTGTGAACCACGTGACTTAACATTATACAGGGTGAGTCTTTGACTCGTACAAATACGGTAGATTCCTATAGCGATTTTTCCGATTTGGCCCTGATAAAAACATATAGCCATTTTAAGTTTTCATAATGAGCTGTGCCACCCGTGGAAGAACAAAATTACTTCAGACTTACTAGCTCGATCTGTGACACTACACATCTGTGGATCTTTTAAACAGAGTGGTATTCACACAAAGTAACCAATTTTTAAAATTTCAGAGTTTTTACTTTATGAACATCAATTTACTCGAAAACAGCGCATTATACGAGAAAATATGGAAGATACTTTTATTTTACAAAACGTTCAAATATTCATTAGATAGAGTCCAACTTAATTTCAAGAATTGGGTTCTTTAAATTTTTGGTATTTTTATGTTACGTAATAATAACTAGAAGACGTGAGTGATATCTTGTGTTCGAAAAAGATTAATCAAATAAATGAAAAACTATATTTCGAAATTAATTCCATTCGATAAAACCGTTTGTGAGATAGAACTAAAAATATTTTTTTTTATGGCTTATCAACCGTATCTTTCAAACCGAGCCGATTCGGAAAAAAGGAGAGAAAACAGTGTTTCTTTTAACCTCAAGAATCTTCTGTCAAGATATACGTACGAGTCAAAGATTCACCCTGTATTGTGAATGACACAAATGTGATTTCCGCATCCAACCAATCAAGTACACACCTTGTTGCTCCTTCCTTGGGTTGAAAACGAAAAGTTCCTCTGAATTTCCACTTGTGCCAAATGAATGATATACAGGGTGAACATAAACGAACTCAGCGTCGTCTGCATAAACCATCCATATAAACATTGACCCACTCGATTTGCAGTGTGACCAGTCAATTAGAGGAAATTGGTGGCTGCCATATATCAGCCGAGGACCCCACACACTTGGTACTATATAAATAATGGATTTGGTAGCAGGGGAGCAGCCTGTTGGGGTGGAGCGCCACATAAATTTAAGTGCGGAAAAACATGAGGTCCTGCGGTCGATATACCATTGGCAGACTGCGGAAAATATCGCCTTTTCTTGAGGGGGAAACTGAATCAGAATGGATAGTTTATGAGGAAGTGCAGTAGGTACAGTTGTAATGATATTAAAACCACCTCTGCGAAAAAAAACGTAGTATCCATTCAGGAGAAAGCTTAGTGCCCAAATTCTATCAACCATCCACACTAGTTTAGAGTTAACGAAATGAGTTTGAGAATAGTTTTTTTTATTGGTACTGCCGAAAGGATGGACAGAATTTTATGTTGAAAGAAAATTCTTTATCAATGGATCGAATCCATAGTTTGAGACCATTATCGGCTTAAATTTCGAAAATAACGCTACGAATAAAGAGAGAAATTTATAGGAGATCCATATCGATTGTTGGGCAGGGTGATAGCCATCAAAGTATGTTCGTTGAATGATGTACTATTTCTCACTATAGTAACTATGTAGTGATGTATGTATACAGGGTGTCCCAAATTCGATGTCCTGTGAGGGGATCTCGGAAACCAGATGAGTTAGAGCAGAACAGATGGTACCTATCCGAGCTCGTTTTTCAGAGAAAAAAAAACTGAAAACCGTAGCCTACTAGAATCCTTCGTTTTTGAGTTTCTAGCAAAAACGATTTCGAAAAGTACTCATAACTTTTTTGTCTATGAAGTTACAAATCTGAAACCTTCCTCAGGAACTCTTTTACGTAGAATCCACTGACAAATTAGTGCAAGAATTCACGCAGGAGCAAATCGTTTATTTAAATTTTTTTAATTGATTTTGTCCCAGAGATTGGGAGTGAAAACCCTAAAAAGTTTCAGAAAATGCAGAATCCTCCCAGAGTAAATTTCAATCGAAATCTGAAAAAATTTTCCTGTTCTAGGTATATTTCGAATTATCCAGCAATTTTTGTATGTAAACTATAATTGAATTGCCATCTTTGGGTTGGAAAATATCAAAGATTTCAAAAACATACAGGGTAAGTCGTTGACTCGTACAAATATTTTAACAGGAGTTAGGTCAGAAGAAACACTTTTTTCCTATACCATTATTCCGATTCGGCCCTGATAAAAAGATATAGACATTTTAAGTTTTCATAATGAGCTATGCCACCCCTGGAAAAACAAAGTTCCCTTCAGAATAACAAGCTGAATCTATGACACTACACATCTATATGTATCTTTTAAACAGAGTTATATTCAGTCAAAGTACCTAATTTTCTTAATATCACAGATATTTTTTTTTTAATTCTTGAACATCAAATTACTCGGAAACGGCGCATTATTCAAGAAAATATGAAAAACACTTTTATTTTACAAAAAGTTCAAATATTCATTAGATAGTGGAACTTAGTTTCGATAGTTCAGTTCTTTGAATTATTGGTGTTTTTGTGTTACTTAATATTCATAATGAGAAAACTGGAAGACGTGGCTGATATCTTTTATTCGAAAAAGAATACTCAAAAAAATGAAAAACTATAATCCGAAATTCATTTCATTCCATAAAACCGTTTGTGAGATAGAACTGAAAATTTTTTTTTATGGTTTTTAAAAAGCCTCTATCTTTCAAACCCAGACGATTCAAAAAAAACTTGAAGTATTGAGTTGATTGATCAAATTGGCATACTTTCATGAAGTTCGCTTCGATTTAATCGATAATAATAAGGCGAGCATAGAATTTGATGCGAAAAGTATAGTGGATAGTACAGAATTCGAAGCATAAATATTCCCAATAATTGTAGAATTGGTTCAGCTGTTCTTTTACTGAAACGGATTGAAAGTGCCGAATTATTATGAAAACTTGACTTTTTCTTAAGAACCGGCATGCACTCGAACGTGAAATATTCAATTCTGACTCTAGTTTGCGAAAAGATGTAGGTACTTATTTGGTTATTTGGTAAACAGTAACTGTTCCAATTATATTCAGAGTCCTCTCTTCCTCGTATGGCTTTTGATGCACTTTTTCTCTCTGTTCACCGAAAATACCTAAATTTCGTATTAAATAAAAAGGAACTTAGTCCACTTAATCCACTTGACAATTATTGGAAATATCTATGCATCGGACTCTAAACTCACCTTTCTATGTATCATATTCAATGCTCGCTTCACTGTGGGGGGCTTGAAGAAGGTATGCCACTTTGATCTATTTTCTCAATAATTCATGTGTTCTACTTTTTCTGGTCACGTTCAGATGAAAATGTTAAAGAAATTTGCCATTTTTCCAATTCAGAGATGGCAATTTCAATAAAAGTTTAAATGTAAAAAAAACAGAACTATGCCTCCTCATTCAAAACCTAGAAAATAAATTTTCAGTGGATTCTTCGTAAAGAAGTGCCTACCTGTAGAAGGTTCAAATTTCAGAACATTTAGAAATCGTCATAATCTGAATGTTTGCTAATCACTCGAAAATGAAGAATCGTAGGAGGCTATATACGGTTTCCCCCATTCTTTTTGTCTCTGAAAAAGAGCTCCGAACGTAGAATGTGTTTTGCTCTAGCTCTTCTGATTTGCGATATCCCATCACTTGACATCGAATTTGTTTGGGAAATTCAAAAAACAAAAACAGCTAGCGAAGTTTGCAACTGAAACAAAGATGAATGTTTACAAAGCAATTATGACAAAAACTGTTTTGTTGCAAAGAAATTCTTCAGTTTCTCGCATTCCGTTCAACAAATGGAACATAATCTCGAGATCTCCTCTATCATCTCAGGAAACCGAACTGTAGGTACCTCGATCGTTAAAATTTATTTGCATGATCAAGAATCCTCGTGGGTCACCCTTTCCAAAAATTCCAGGAATTCTCTCTGCACCATCAATTCTCATCAAAGTCCGGTAGCATTTTTCTAACGTCAAAATGATAGATAGTCGTAATTAATTTCCTCATAATGAGATATACCTAAAGATTCCCAGATCTACCTGTGGTGGCAACCGCTCAAAATTATGCTCCAGCTTTTTTTATGCGCTCTGCGGTCTCCGGAGACTCTAATGACATCATTTTCTCGAGACGTGGGGTTACTTGAATGTGGAATAGCCGTTAAATACCGATGAGGATACGGGGGTCGGTAGACAATAATGAAGGAAATGTTTCTGAACTTCTACTATGTGACTTAGACAACAGAACATCCAGTGTTCAGTGTTAATGAATTTATTAAGCAGAACTTTCAGGAATGTAGGAACATATTTCATTAAGTCAAGATATGAAACGATCAGTTTTTCAACCACAGTCACCGAAAGGTTTTAGTGTTATCGACTGTCCTCACAGAAAAATAGGTACGCGATTATTGTGTTTTCTAAGGGGTCTTTCAAATTAAGTTTTCAAAAGTAAATAATAAAAAGACATGAAATTTTATCGAAACTGGAAGTTATTATTCATTTTCAAAATACAATGCTTTCCATTTATAACGAAGATATATTGAAAAATTCTTAGCCTACTATAGAACCAAACAAAATTTGTTTTTCAAAATATTTTATTATTCAACATATTCTCCTCTTAATTGGATACATTTATTACAGCAAACCTGCAACGTCCCTAGACCTTTAAAAAAAAGTTTCTTCTTGCTCTGCAAACCAGGATTCCACAGCGTTTATTACCACCTCGTTAGAAGAAAATTTACGACCTTTTAAACTTTTTTTCAGTTGAGGAAAGAGATGATAGTCGGATGGAGCCAAATCTGGTGAATAAGGGGGTGTCCTAAAAATCCTAAATCACGAATTTTTTGCATGGCAACATGAGATTTGTGTGCAGGGGCGTTGTCCTGCAGAAACAAAACACCTTTGGATAGCTTTCCGCATATTTTCTCTTTAATTTTTTTCTGTCGAGTGGTCAGCAATATCGAATAGTAATCTCCGGTTTTTGTTCTACCCTTATCCAGAAAATCAATCATGATCACTCCATGGCAATCCCAAAAAAACTGAAGCAAGAACTTTTCCAGCAGATTTTTGGACACGAAACTTCTTAGGTCTTGGAGAACCATCGTTTTCAAATCGAGCACAGATCGAACGCGATGCTTCTACCCTTGCACGCTTTTGGTCGACATTCAAACATTTGGGGATCCATTTTGCAGCAATTTTTCTCACGTCCAAATTGACGTGAACTATGTGATGAACCCGTTCCTATGAAATATTCAGTGCTTCAGATATCCGTTTTAGCCCAATTCGGCGGTCTGAAAAAATCATGTCATGAACTGCATCGATATTTTCGGGGACTGACACAGAAACTGGCCTTCCCGATCAGTCATCATATTCAATGGAAAATTTACCATTTCGAAGCTTGGAGTCCAATTTTACGGTCGCATACGAAGGACATTGATCACCAAGGGTATTAAGCATATCTTCTTAAATCTGCCTACTTCTTAACCCTTTTAAATACAGGTACTTCACAATTTCGGTGGACATCTTTTTTTTATTAATTTATTGCTTAACTTTGGTTTACTTTTTTGACCTCAAACTTAACACTGACACTTCTAATGAGTTATTGTTCGTTGCTATGGTAACGCAATATTTTTTCCATGCATGGAACTGGTCTAGGCTAACTAGATATCAATACATCCTCGTACTCTTATAAGAATATCTTCCATGTGAACACCTCTGTTGCGTCTCTACAGAACCTGATTCTTTCATCAAAACTCTCAGCCACATTCTGGCATAGTTGAGCCACTATCTCACAAATAACTGCCTTCATTGCTTCGAGGAATATCCTTGTAGACCTGTGCTTCAACACAACCCCAGAGAACGAAGTTTAACGTTGTCAAATCACAGGATCTTGGTGGCAATTCTTCTTCACCAAATCTGAAACGATTTGATTTGAGGAGTTTTATCTTCTTCAATTAAAAAGAAACTCAATTGTAGAATGAGATACACCACATTCTATCAAAAACGAGTTGGATTTCGGTCAATACATTTCGTTCCTATCATCGATCCAAATTTTTATGAAAAAGGCGTGAACAATCCGCTTTGCATGTCAGAACAAATAACGAACAAATTTCGATTCCCTTATAAAGAGCCATTCTCATTCTCGTTGTTATCGAAGCATGAAATAAACAGTTTCTCGACTTCCTAATTGAAATATTGCAGCTGATTTTCTAATTTTCTCCGAAACCATGTCTCGCACAGCGTTCTACATGACTTTCCTGCATAAAATTTACATAAACCGGGCCATATTGCCATTAGATGTACTATAATTGATATATTTTTGGGAATGGGAAAATGGCGGTTTCGTGTTTTGTAGCAATTCCGAATTGATGCTTTATTCTGGCGAAAGTTGTAAATAATAGGGGGAAATAGAGCGGTCTGAGAATCACGGGAAAGAGAATCGATAAAGGATCATTAGAAATTCAGGAAATTTTCTCAGAATATGAGGTTTGAGACCTTGACAACTATGAATACCATTCCACTGATGTTATATCTGGGATTATTTTATCAAGTTTTCATTTTTGATTTTACAGCAAACAGCAACTAGGAGGCCAAAGATTCGTTACTTGTAGTTTTTAGAATGTACAGGTTTGGCAAAATAGGTGATACCTGAACTACAACTTTTTAACCCAACGAGATAGAGGAAAATGAATGTGCCTTTCATGTCGTCTTTTTTCGAGAAATTAATAATGCCATCAACTGCATTCCTCGATCTTCTTTTAGTTTTGAGTTATAGGCCAAAATTTAAATTTGGGCTATTTCAACATTGGTCATTATCTCCGTTTCTGTTTGTGCTAGGATGTTGAAATGAAGACATTATACAGACCCTTTTTTGATAGCAATCCAATGGCGTACTATGATTTTTTCCTACAGGTTTATTTGCTGAACTATTAGTGTTGTGTTTTTTCTTATGAAAACAGTAGTTTAAAATGATTTTAAAAAAATCGCCATTTTTTTACCGTTTCAGAAATATATCATACATCGCTCTCAGTCTTTCTAAATCATTTTAAACTACTGTTTTCATAAGAAAAAATATATCTCAATGTTATAGCTCAGCAAATATACCTGTTGGAAAAAATCATAGTACGCCTCTGGATTGCTATCAAAAAAGTGTCTGCATAATGTCTTCACTTCAACAACCCAGCTTAAACAGAAACGGAGATAATGACCAAAGTTGAAATTTTGATTTTGACCTATAACTCGAAATAAAAAGAAGATAGAGGAATGCAGTTGATGGCATTATTAGTTTCTCGAAAAAAGACGACCGTTATGTGCCATGCATTTTCCTCTATCTCGTTGGGTTGAAAAAGTTGTAGTTAAGGTTTCACCGAAAAAATGAAAGGGGTGATTCTTTAAGAAAAATTAAAGTGGATATTCAGTATAATTTTAATTTTAAATCTTCCCCCGAAAAAAGTTATGCCCCTACGAAGATTAACAAAAAAATTGTTTTTCTTTCTTATTTCCCCTGTATATTGAGCTAAGTGCACAATCCTGATGGTGTCGGTACGAGTATCGGTATTACTGTTTTTTTTTAATTGTCATTGTAAAGCACTAACTACTAGATGTTAAGGCAAAATATCCTCGCCTTAGCTCATCTTTCTGAAAATGCTTTGAATTTTTTCTCGTAAATGCTTAAGTTGTCCGAAAAAATTGTAGAAATAAAAGAGTTAGTATATATATGAATTGACTTTTCAACCATGTTTTTTTGAAAGGAAAATCTTCATTCAAAAAAAATTTGTTAGAAAAGATACCTTAAAAGTTTAATACTACTACTTACTACTACTGCGAGCATACGTCAGTGTAGAAAAAATTTCAACATTTGTATTTCATTGACAAATGATATTTACCAAGTTTCGTGTCTTTTACTCAATATAAAGGAAAAATAAAAAAGAAAATCAATTTTTCTTAATCTTCGGAAGGTTGTGACTCTTCCGGGGAGAGGTTTTCAAAAAATTGTATACCAAATACCCACCTTATTTTCACCACAAAATCACTCCTTACATTTTTTTCGGTGTTATTCAGTTATATGGTCGGTCAGACTCTAGAAGAAACTCTTGCGATTTTGTGTCCGTTGTCATTCTGCTACTGATATCCTAGATATACTGCCCCACAAAAGTTATATTGAGGCAGTCATATTAAGACAGTTCCGAGTTTTGTTGAGAAACATTGAAATGAAGCTATAATTAATTTTTCATGATCATTATAATGAATATTTTCAATACCGAAACTTCCAATATTAGTGGGTGATGTAAATGACAGATTGAAGAGCTTTTATTCCTCAAGGAAATGTGCATGGATTTCAATACTGGACTGTTCTTTTACCTCGCGCAACTTTGGGATCCACAAATCACTTTACACACTTTACATAAATAAATGAAATATGTACATGGACATCAAGAATTTATGACCATTGAAAACATCATGTTAACCTAATGTATTCCCAGGAGTGTACAAGACAAAAACAACTCAATTTCTGTTTGAAAATTGTATAGTTTTTGTTTGAGAAAAATGGTGTTACATATATGTAACGCTAATAGCTACAATTACTAAGAAATAAAATAGATTTGCCAGTGAAATTTGCGTTACATATGTGTAACACTAGGTTATTATGGGTTAATGAGTCCAAAGATTCATCCAGATGTATAATGAGGAAAATTTTGGGGATTTTTCATGGAGAAAAGTTGAAAATATGAAATACTATAATTCTAAAAACGTATCTTTAGGAATTTGACCAATTATATGAAACATTTTCAACATTAGCTAGTGAAAGCTTCCAACACTTATATATTTTATAGCTACCACCCGACACCACGAATTCCATTTCCGCGCATTCTCACCTTATCGAAACAACCATAAATTTGTGTCATATAAAGTACTGTTCATTTCTTGTATATGGAAATAATGCTCAAATATTTTATTCATGATTTGGAAGCCTTGTGTGATAAAAAGAATTATTATCAGAGTCAACTTTGATCGTTAATTTAGGAATGCATAGCGATAAAATTGAGTCATTAATTTGTGTGTGCATAATATGCTGAAGTCAAGAGAGCGTAGAAAGCAAAGCACAAGAAGATGTGTTTGGAGTGTTATCGAAAACATGCCAATGTGATTCTTATTTCAGATAATTCACGAATTACTACCTTACGAACAAGGCTAGTTTTCAGCAACACTTCTTAAACATACACTTCATAAAAAGATAAAAGATTTCCAATTTTGAAAAGATGTTATTGAATTAATTTAATGAGATAAGAACGGACGAGAAATGAGAAGCTTTTGAGATTGGCAGGTCCAATCATGCAAGCATATTCCAATTCCCCGTTCTGTAGAGAATCAACATCCACACCAATAAGCATCTCACAAAGTTAACAAAGTAATACAATGAAGTTGTCTTCATAACTCCACGGATAATAATGAAAGTGGAAAGAGCTCGCTGACGAATGAGTACCTACTTGGCAAAAATTGTAACATTCAGCGAACACTAAAATGCGGGTTTAACGACTGCTAAGTACATATTGTCGATTCAGCACAGATTTGCTGTTGAACATACCAGTTATAACAGGTGTTATAGGACCCGGGGGATACTATCACATCATCGGGGATATTTAAAGAAGCCATATGACGGCATATTTATTGACCATAATGTGAACAATGTGTGGGATCCTGAACAAGACAGATATACCAACCAGACGGTGCTTTATGGGAGAAAATTTTATGATGGTTACTGAGGCATCACCATTTGATATTCATATTGGAAACTGCCCTGGACCCGAGAATCACTTGATATAAATCAGCTAATCACAGAAGGATGTAGTATTTATGTAAAATAATGGATATTTTAAAATCGCAGTGGCCGTCAATTTTATGATATTTAGTTCAAAACCCTTCAGTGAAAGCACACTAGAATAGTTCAACGCCAACTGCTATGTAACAATCATTTATAAAGGCTCTGTAATGTTTGTTCAAGTTTTCAGGCAGAAGGAAACATTTTGGTTTCACCACTTATGCCAGATCGCCCACCTGAAGTGAAAACAGTTCATCACTTATTCAACTAGAGGACGACAGCTGAAGTGGAAAGTTTCATCACTTATTGGACTGGAGGGCAAGAGCCGAAGTGAAAAGTTTCATCACTTATTCTGCTTAAAGGTTAGAGCTGAACTGAAAAGTTTCATCACTTATTCGGCTGGAGGGCAAGAGCTGAAGTGAAAAGTTTCATCACTTATTGGGCTGGAGGGCAAGAGCCGAAGTGAAAAGTGTCATCACTTATTCTGCCAAAAGGTTAGATCTGAACTGAAAATTTTAATCACATATTCGGCTGGAGAGCAAGAGCTGAAGTGAAAAGTTTCATCACTTATTGGGCTGGAGGGCAAGAGCCAAGTGAAAAATTTCATCACTTATTTAGCAGGAGGGTGAGATAGGAAGTGAAAAGTTTCAAAACTTATTGGACTGGAGGGCAAAAGCCGAAATGAAAATTTACATCACTTATTCTGCTAAAAGTTTAGAGCTGAACTGAAAAGTTTGATCACATATTTGGCTAGAGGGCAAGAACTGAAGTGAAAAGTTTCATCGCTTATTGGGTTGGAGGGCAAGACCCGAAGTGAAAAATTTCATCACTTATTCATCAGGAGGGTGAGGTAGGAAGTGAAAAGTTTCAAAACTCATTGGACTGGAGGTCGAAAGCCGAAGTGAAAAGTTACATCACTTATTCTGCTAAAAGGTTAGAGCTGAACTGAAAAGTTCAATCACTTAATCGGCTGGAGAGTAAGAGCTGAAGTGAAAAGTTTCATTACTTATTGGGATGGAGGGCAAGAGCTAAAGTGAAAAATTCCATCACTTATTCAGCTGAAAGGTTAGAGCTGAACTGAAAAGTTTAATCACTTATTGGGCTGGAGGGCCAAAGCCGAAGTGAAAAGTTACATCACTTATTCTGCTAAAAGGTTAGAGCTGAACTGAAAAGTTTAATCACTTATTCGGCTGGAGGGCAAGAGCTTAAGTGAAATGTTTCATCACTTATTGGGCTGAAGGGCAAGAGCCGAAGTGAAAATTTTCATCATTTATTCAGCCGGAGGGTGAGATAGGAAGTGAAAAGTTTCAAAACTTATTCGACTGGAGGGCAAGAGCTGAAGTGAAAAATTTCATCACTGCTTCTGCTGAAAAGTTCAATCACTTATTCGGCTGGAGAGCAAGAGCTGAAGTGAAAAGTTTCATCCCTTATTGGGCTGGGGGGCAAGAGCCGAAATGAAAAGTTTCATCACTTATTCAGCTGGAGGGTGAGAGTTCAAGTGAAAAGTTTCATCACTTATTCTGCTAGGGAGTTAGATCTCAACTGAAAAGTTTTATCACTTCGGCTGGAGGGCCAGAGCTGAACTGAAAAGTTTCATCACTTATTCGGCTATAGGGCAAGTACTGAAGTGAAAAGTTTCATCACTCATTCAGCCGAAGAGAGAGAGAGCTCAACAGACAAATTTCATCACTTTTTCAGCTGGAGGGTTAGAGCTGGAGTGGAAGTTTGATCTCGATCTGAAGTGAGAAGAGTTGTCAACGTATTCAGGCAATATCTGAAGTGAAATGGGTTCACCAACTATCTGTCTAGAATCTAGATCTGTTTCTGAAGTGAATTTCCAATTTTCATGTTCCCAAGAAAAATATGTTTAACAAACAGTGGGGTAACGATGATTCAACCGTAAATATCCCTAGATGAATACCCTAGACAGGAATAAATATGTGGTAGATTATAAGGGTATTTTTCTGCAGGAACTTCTGACGCCAAGATCATATTCGGAATTGGCATTTTCATCTCTGGCTCTGATTGGCATCGTTTATCAATCCCTTCATGTTCTACCAGATTATCCCTATGTACCTCATCCGTTTACAATTTCTCCTACAAGACATAACTCATTCGAAACATTCTATCCCTGTACCGGTTGACGTCGCAAGATGAAATGTTAGTTTGATATTGAAGATCTCTGTAAATATATCGAGCCTGTTGACGGTTTTCTGTTCCTGGGCATGTCTATTTTAAATAATGTTTCTCGCTTTCATATGGCCGGAGATATTGCTCATAAATATGGTCTGATGCGCGACTGAAATAGCGGATAGTTTTATTAACGCAAGAGGAGACGGTGCGTGGTTTATTATGTGCTCTTGGTTCAGAATAACTGGTAGATTGGTCCACGCAAAAGGTGTCCAACAGATGAGAAAGAGTAGAACTTCTTCTGCTGCGTTGAAATGCTTAATTCGGGACAATATAGCTATCTTCGAAAATCTTGATAAAAATACAATATGTTAAGTCTAGATTTCTCTAAATTTTCATTCAACCTCTATAAGAAGCTTGGAGTATGTGTGTGCAGATTATGGAAGGCCTTATTTTTGTTATTATTGTCTCCTCAGGCTACCTACAATACTGTCGATTCCTTAAACAAAGTTGAATGTTGTAACAATTCCTCCAAGTCAAAAAGAATTTTTCTCAACAAATCTGAATGAACTGCTTGTCAAAAGTCGAAGGATCTGAAATAGTGGTTTCTCTTCAGAAAAATCCAAGTTTGTTTTGAAATAGGTATATGTAAAGTTTTGTAGATTAGGATAAGAAGATTCATAAGAACACAATTACAAAAATACAATACTTGAAAAGTACCTACATATAAGATTTTACGAATTCTGAAAATTTCAAAAATTCATAGCTCTATTTGCCTTGAATTCAAAGTATGTCTTAAACGTTCATCGATAAATGCTTGGCCTATTCTCAGCTTGCTTTCCACCAAGTTATTGAGGAAATCCTGATCAATTTGTTGCCAAAGTTATGACAAAGGATCAAGGAACTGTTGTTCACAGTGTTTCTTGATTGTTCTTCGAATACTCTGGTAGTTTCTGTAGTATCAGGCCAGTAGATGAAATGACAAATGGGGTGGTCTTGATATCTTTCAAATTCTATTGTCTCTTGATTTGTTCTTCCAAAGCTCTGTAATTAGAAATTTTTTCGATTCTCCTATCTAGTAGGTTGTTGTTTTTTGGAATAACTACGTCAATGAATAGAGCTCTGTTCTCATATTATTTCAGAAATATGAGGTAAGGTCTATTATGTGTTACTTTTCGGTCTGTGAGAACCGTGCGATCCCAGTAGAGCTTGTGATGATCCTTTTTCAATACAGAATCTGGATAAGGGACCTTTTTTGGGCTCAGAATTTGGTATTTAATTGCCAATTCTTGGTGTAAAATCTCTTCAACATCATCAAGTCTATTCTTGCACTCCTTGCCTGTGAACGGGCATCCCCTGATGGTGATGTGCTGGATGGTTTCATGTGTTGCATAGATGACAGATATAACACATAACGACAGCTATCTTCCTCTACTGAGGTATCTTTGGCGATATATTTCATATAGTACCTTGTTGGAATCACTTTCAATCTTGAATGGCAATGATGGAGCCTTCTGTCTCGAGAAACAACTTGAGGGAAGTCAACCAGGAGTTCAACGCAGATATGTCGACGTAATCATGTTTGACTTCGTCTCCTACGTAAAGGTTTGCCAATCAGTTTCTGCATTTTGCTTTCTGTAGAGTGTTCGACGATTTCTAAGTGTGCCTGTTGCAGCTTAAATGGAGTATAATTATCAGCATCACAAACTACTCTGTTCTGATGAAGCCGCCTTGTTCAAGAAATAGGTATACTCGAAGTCCTTCAGTTTCCTGTGACAAATCCACAATTCCTCCACCCCTAAGGTGTCGTGGTAGCTCTGTTCGTTCTATATGATAACCACTAGATCAACGAGTTGAGACTTTAGTGAAGTCTCGTCTCATCTAGCCCCGAGAGAGACCGAGAAAAGTCTCAAATTTATTCTACAACTGAAGGTATGAGTCTCAATGATAATTATTTTTATCAGAATGATGCATGCATATGTTATCCACTTTCAACGGTTTTCTTCAATACAGATGTTTTTTCCCAGCAGGAATAAAAAAAGATGATAGTATCAGATTTTGAATGTACTGGCTCCATTCTAAAATCAGTTGTTCTCGATCAATTCTAGTGATCAATAGTTTTTCTTTCGTTTGATTTTCTACAGTCGATCGCTATGCAACGCGAAACACGCAATTTGACCCAAGAGGAATGTGCCCAAGCCGTAGTTTTGCGAGAAGAAGGGTGGACATACACAAGAATTGCAGAAAGGTTTGGAGTTTCCCATACAAGTGTGTCCAGAATGTTGCAGCAATTCAGAGAGACAGGTATGAATGTCCGAAGACCAGGACAGGGTAGACCACGGGTAACAACTGCCATTCAAGAACGTTACTTAAGAGTTTCTTCGTTGTGACAACGGTTTGCAACCGCTCGCCTCCTTCAAATTCAGATTGATCAAACTCATGAGGTGCAAATTAGCACTCAGACAATAAGAAATCGCCTCAGAGAATATGATTCAAGGACTCGTGTCGCGGCAAGAGGCCCAGCTCTTACCCCAGCGCATCGAAGGGCACGTTTGGATTTTGCGAGAGAGCATATCCATTGGGAAGAGGCCGATTGGGAAAGAGTTCTCTTCACAGATGAGTCTAGATTCTGCCTCTACCATTGTGATCGACGTTTCCTTGTAGAGAGACGTTCACATGAAAGATATGCTCAGTGCAATTTCCTGAATACTACTGGTTTCGGGGGAGGATCGATTATGGTATGGGGTGGAATATCTTTGACTGCTCGCACAGACCTAGTGGTCGTTGATAATGGAGCTATGAATGCTGATAAGTATATAAGGAACATTCTTGAAGAGCATGTATAGTGCCATTTGCTCCATACATTGGTGAAAATTTCATTTTAATGGACGATAATGCCAGACCCCATCGTGCGCGAATCGTTCAGGAGTACCTTGAAGAGGTTGAAGTCTCTCGAATGGAATGGCCAGCAAGAAGTCCAGATCTCAATCCGATTGAGCAGGTTTGGGACAACCTCAATAGAAGGCTGAGAAGTTCAGAAAATCATCCAGCTACTCTTAATGACTTAGGAATCCAACTCGGAGAAATCTGGGAAGGATTAGTTCAGAACATTTTAAGATCACTCATTTTGAGTATGAACCGTCGTTGCCGAGCTGTAATTAACCCAAGGGGTGGAAATACCAAGTATTAAATCACTTATCAGCATTTCAGAATTCTGAAAATTGTTCATTTCTATTCTTTCACATAAGATTCGGTGAAATCCTGAATTTTTCCACTCAATGTGTCTTGTTTAGTTCAAGACCTTCCCGAAAGAACATAAAAAATAAGTTATAAAGTCAATGTAGAGTTAACTTTCATGAAAATTGAGATTTTCAGAATGTGCGTTAATTTTTTTGCGCAGTGTAATTAGTCTGAAGGTAATTTTGTTTTTCCAGGGGTGGCACAGCATTAGGAAGACTCAAAATGGCTATATCTTTTTATCAGGGCTGAATCGGAAAAAATGGTATGGGAAAAAAGTGTTTCTTTTGGCCTCAAGAATCTACAGTTGAAATATTTGTACGAGCCAAAGACTCAACCGGTATAAGAATAATTCAAGAAAGATAATGAGCTGAAAATCAACTAAGCTCACTACGAAAAATAAAATCGAAAAGTTATAATAATTTATAATCAATATCGAAGAAGTAGTCGTCACGTGACACTCAGATCCAGACTATAGACATAATTCCTTGCCTGTTATTTCTTCAGTCTGTCATATCTCGCCACATATTAGTTAGAAAACTGGGCTGCAAAGAGTTCAAAAAACATTTTTCATCAGGAATGAATTCCGCAGATAAGGGTTACGTTCATTTCCATATTGATTCATTCCTTGGAACATTATTTTGGATTACATTAAAAATTTTGAAATTGGTAATCGTGGCTTATCCTTCAATGTTAGATATACCCATGCCATCCAGAAAAACACCCTTTACACCATGAAAGCAGAATTTTCGTTCATACTTCCCTTTGCATCCTCCAAAGAGACTCACCCTCGAGAAAAATGCCGAATCCACATATAGCCGAACTCCAATCTGTAACCCGAATCGCGCGCGTCTTCGTGAAAGATCCGGAATGCGAGAAATTCAGATCAGTAGCGGCGATGGTAGGAGGGCGCGCCTTTGATGGATGGCCCTACGTCGGTCCACTTGGGTGGCCCGTGTCCTTCGACCCGCGGACTGCCGCAGCCGCTCAGTCTCTCACAAATGGACCGGCTGAGTTGAGTCACTGAAATTCCCCGAGAGATGAGGAATTACAGATAGGTGGGCGGGTCCAACGAATGCTAATGTTAATCAGATAATGCTACGTTCTGTAAAAGTTTATTTTATGGGAATTATAATTAATGTCGTGTTTGTTTTGCGGATAATCGCGTCGGTTTCGGAAACGCGGAAGAGCGTTAATGCGCATCTATTTCCATGATTTTCCATATAATTATCCGACGTATGTTCATATTTGATTTATAAACTAGAACTAGACAAGGATTCTTGTCTTGATTGCAAACTTCTTGTCTTGTCTTGAGAAGAAGGCGAGAAATTTAAAAAATCTTGTCTTGACGTTTTCTTGGCATATTACAGATGTCTTGACTCAAGAACTTTCAAGAACTTGAAATCGATTAACTAGTGACACCGTACATGGTGATGCCCGGCGAACTTTTCATTGCGTTTCCTGCTAACACTACAATATGGTGGTTCCCGATATTTACGAGGATACCTTGAAAAATTCTTAGCCTACTATATAGAACCAAACAAAACTTCAATGTCAAAATATTTTATTACTCAACATATTCTCCTCTGGATACATTTATAACAGCGAACCTGTCACGTCTCTAGACCTCTCAAAAAAAATGTTTTTTCTTGCTCTGGCAAACCAGACCTCCACAGCTTATGATATCTCCTCGTTGAAAGAAAATTTACGACCTTTAAAACTTTTTTTCAGTTGAGGAAAGAGATGATAGTCGGATGGAGCCAAATCTGGTGAATAAAGAAGGTGTTCTAGTATTCAAACCCTAAATCACGAATTTTTTGCATGGCAACATGAGATTTGTGTGCAGGGGCGTTGTCCTGCAAAAACGAAACACCTTTGGATAGCTTTCCACGTCTTTTCTCTTTAATTTTTTTCCCGTAGAGTGGTCAGTAAAGACGAATAGTTATTTCCGGTTATTGTTCTACGCTTATCCAAAAAATCAATCATGATTACTCCATGACAATCCCAAAAAACTGAAGCAACTTTTCCAGCACATTTTTGGACACGAACCTTCTTAGGTCTTGGAGAACCAGAGTGTCGCCATTCCATCGATTGTTGCTTTGTTTCTGGATCGTAGAAATGTACCAAAGTCTCATCCATAGTAACAATTCGGTTCAAGAAGTCTATATCGTTTTCAAATCGAGCACAGATCGAACGTGATGCTTCAACCCTTTCACGCTCTTGGTCAATATTCAAACATTTGGGGATCCATTTTGCAGCAATTTTTCTCATGTCCAAATTGACCCGAACTATATGGTGAACGCGTCCGTATGAAATATTCAGTGCTTCAGATATCTGTTTTAGCCCAATTCGACGGTCTGATAGAATCATGTCATGAACTGCAGCGATATTTTCGAGGACTGACACAGAAACTGGCCTTCCCGATCGGTTATCATTCTCAATGGAAAATTTACCTTTTTTGAAGCTTGTAGTCCAATTTTTCACGGTCGCATACGAAAGACATTGATCACCAAGGGTATTAAGCATATCTTCGTAAATCTGCTTACCTCTTAACCCTTTTAAATATAGGTACTTAATGATGGCTCCATGTGGTTTACTTGTTTGACCCCAAACTTCACACTGACATTTGGCAGAAAAGCTTAAGTTATTTTAAATTAGGTAAATTTTTAACTGTACCTTTTACTATTGTCTATCGATACGCCACTGCTCACGGACCCAATTCTGTCAATAAAACTTGACCTTTCCACCTTCTACGTTCTCCCTTCCAAGCGGCTTTGAACTGAATTGCAACTTCTTTCTACTCCTTCTCTTGATTATCAAGTGATAGTCTTATTTTACCATAAGTGACATTGACTCTTCAATAAACAGAACGTATGGTGAGCCATTTGGATACGATTCTGACTCAGAATATTCACTGACAAGCAATAGTGACAAACAAACGTAATTTTTAGTAAAAATACTAATGCGAGAAAATGATAAATCGTAATCTGAAACCGTATATAGCTGCGAAATATAGTTGTAGGAGCTATGTGAAGCTGTCACCCCCAAATGCGAATTTTGAAACAAAAATTTCAGGGGCCTTTGTCCATTACTATTGTCCGTTGCCTGCTGGATCAATGAAAAAGAAAGGTGAACAATCATGGACCTACGATGGACGAACTATCCTGAAATTATGGTTTCAAAATTAGCATTTGGGGGTGCATTTATCTTCCAATAAAAGTAACCGTAGATGGAAATGTAATACATATTCTGTAATTTTTAACTGAACCCAGCTTTTTCAGGATTTTTCGAAGGTCAGCTCTCGAGTCGTTTATCTCTCAATAAAAGTAACCGTAGATGGAAATGTGATACATATTCTGAAAGAGCAAAAAGCAACTCTTCTAGTACAACAGATAACATAGAAAAAAATTTGTAGGTGAAAGAAAAATATTTCAGAAATATCGCTATCCATCCTTATATTTCACTCAAAGTAGTAACGAAAAATATATGATCAGATGCATTATGCTTCATTAGGTATTAGGTCATATATTTCAAAGATATTCTCTGTGTTCCATATTTAATCTCCAACCCTGTTTAAGCGATGCGCTGAGCAAAAGAAGAAATGCTCATATTCACGTTGTGATATTGACCTGGCTATACTTAAAAAAAAAATGCGAATGCAATAAAAGTAAAATAACATCGTGGAAGTATACCTAAATCATTTTCGAAGTTAATTCAGAGATCGTTAATATTTGCGTGCCCCAGAATTGGACGAAAATATCGTCGAAAAAATCATCTGAAATAATACACATCAAACCTACCCATTTAGACAAACCACCCCTTCAACCCTTCATCATGAAAAACACATTTTCATTTAAGCCCGAAAATGCCGAGGAAGAATGATACCGTGCGTAAGAACGGAGTAGGTGTTGGTTGAGGCGAAATTCTAACCACCCACTGTTTATCAGACCGCAAAGGTGTTACCGCTCGCGTGCTATAAGGTCATAACTGAGGTTCAGGGTGGGTCACTCCATACTGGAAAATGGGGAAAGCGGATGGGGGTCCAGTTATCCTATCAGGGCCGACCCCATTGATTTATTGGAACTGTAGCTCGTTAATGCGCCTAAAGGGAACACACAAGGTAGGGCGAGATTGATGTGGTAAAGATATTATTCAATATGGTCACGTTTTGTAGGTTAAACTCATGATTTTTATGAGGAAATGTTCGTGATGATATGTTTTGTCAGCTCGGTCCAAGCAACACAAATTCGATGCTCAACATTACTACTATGATCCAAACCCAAACCATTGAAGGTACAATTTCCGTTTCTTCACTTCTTCAGTAGTCAACGTCTTCCTTAGTAATTCAATTTCTAAAATTTTTTTTATTTTACACTCTTACTAAAAAATGAAACAAAACGTTTACATATTAAAAAAAAAAATCGTCAAGTTGAGAATTTTTTTGGTCGTAAGCTTAGATTCTACTGTATATTATACTCTAGTTATCTTTGAAATTTTAAGATACTGTAAAGTGAGCGTAACCGATTCTTGCGAAAATCTGGCATGTTTTTTTTGAATTTTCATATTAAAATTTACGCTAGTAGTGTCATTACTGTCATTGAAATATTAATATACATAATTTTCAACATAAGGTAGAACTGGTCGAAATGAAGCATTTCACCAAAAATCACCTAAACAAAACTTTTCAAAATGACAAAATTGAAAAAAAATTGAAAATGATTACTGAAATAGATCCTAATACGACCCTAGATTGTTTGTTAGCTGAATTATAGTAAAGCAGTGGGAAAAAACTTATCTCCTGATTCGACCATGTGGTTTCCTTTAGAATATTGGCTCGTTCGATATTTAAGTAGTAATGAAAATGGAAACAGGATTGCCGAATTGTTCTCATTATTTTTGAGCAACTTACACGATTTCATGAAGAAGCTAATTTCGATACCACCTGACAGAAGAGACTTAGGATACAAGTGTTAAAAATAGGATAATACTTCAAAATTTCACCAATAAAATTTGTCTAAATTATTCACGAATTTTTTCACAATGGGCATCACACTCTTCTTTTTCGGATATTCCAACAATCGTCGTAAAAATGGGATGAAATGGGGAAACATCATAGCGCTTTTTCAACATAACTATCATAAGCACTTACAAGAAACTGATGCCTCAATTTTCTACATTTTTTTTCACCCTAAATTGCACGATAAAACAATTATGATTCTCTCAAATGTGAGCTGATGCATCTAATCCGATGAACTTGGTACTGAGCCATTCTTTGTACAGCCATATGTTTATGTTTTGTTTCGTTTTTGCGATGCCGGAGTCACCTTCCACAGTCCCGTACTTGAAATTTAATGAAATTTTGTCGAACTTCTAGTGGTTGTATCTCATCCATCTTGGATATTTTATATAGACAATTTTTGGTAAAACGACTTATTTTGATGAGCTCTACCTTCTGTCAAAAAAAAACCTCAACATTGAAAACACTTTGTATACAGAGTGAGTCTTTGACTAATACAAATATTTTTACAGTAGATTCTTGGGGTCAAAAGAAACACTTTTTTGCCATTTTTTCCGAATCGGCTCGGTTTAAAAGATACAGGCTGTTGAAAACTTATTTTTAGTTCTATCTACGGTACCATAATATACTAAAAATTTAAAGGGCCCATCTCTTGAAACTAAGTTGGACGCTATCTAATAAATATTTGAAAGTTTTGAAAAATAACAGTATTCCTCATATTTTTTCGTATAATGCGACGTTTTTGAGTAATGTGATGTTCAAACATTTGGGTGAAATATTGGGTACTTTGCCTGAATACAACTCTGTTTAAAAGATCCACAGATGCATAGATTTAGCTAGTTATTCCGAAGGTAATTTAGTTTTTCCAAGGGTGGCAGAGCTCATTATGAAAACTCAAATAGTTATGTCTTTTCATCAGGCCTGAATCGGAAAAAATGATATGGGAAAAAAGTGTTTCTTTTTCCTCAAGAATCTACTGATGAAATATTTCTACGAGCCAAAGACTACCCTGTATACTTAAAATAATTCAACAAAATAATGAGCTGAAATTCAACTGAACTCGAACTCGAAAAATGAAATCGAAAATTGATAATAATTAATAATCAACATCGAAGAAGTAGTCGTCACGTGACACTCCGATCCAGACTATAGATTTTATTCCTTGCCTAAATTGTTATTTCTTCAGTCTGTCATATCTCGCGACATATCAGTTAGAAAACTGTGCTGTGAAGAGTTCGAAGAACATTTTTCATCTGGAATGAATTCCGCAGATAAGTGTTACATTCATTTTCATATTGATTTATTCCCTGGAATATTATTTTGGATTGCATTAAAAATGTTAAAATGTTGAAATTGGTAATCGTGGCTTATCCTCGAATGTTATATATATCCATGCCATCCAGAACTTTTCGTGTTCTACAAAATTTTACTTGATCATTTGCTTCTATTTCTCACAGTTCACTCAGCATTGGCCATGAATGGCTGAAATCAGCGATATTTTCCGTCATTTCTTTATTTAGGAATCAATTTCACACGAAAACCCACTTGAATAAATTCTCTACACTATAGTGAAATTCCCAACAAAATCAGACATCTGATTTTGGAATTATATGAAAACGAACATACAAACACGTTATTATTATTAGTAAGAATAAGAATTCTCATTTTACGAATAATGTGGTAGTACAAGCCAAGCGTTATGTTGAGACACAGAACATCTCAAAAAAATTCTCATAAATTTCAAATTTAGCTGAAGACGAATTTTTTTCAAAGCACGTTATATTTGCTGACTAAACGATTTCCAGGAATTCTTGAGATAGTTATAATCATTGAGTTCGAATAAAAATGGTATCAATTCACTTAATGACGGAAGCAATGAACCAATCCAGAATATTAGGATTAGGTATATTCATATTTAAATGTTTATCCTTCACTAGGAGGTTGTCTATTTATGGATAAATTTTTCTAATTGGTTGTGCGAAGCTACGGGTACAGCTAGTTTGATATAAATCTGCGTATTGACAGTTCAAGTATAATGAGCACACTTATTCAATATTATGCACCACACATCAGTAATAATAACTATTATTAAATAGTGTTAAGAGGATTTCTCTCTAGGCAAATCTAAACTTCCATGCGTTATCCGATTGGAATTCAATAGAAAACGGGCTTGGACGGCACCCTATTGTTCATTTGAACAATTACTTATAGCGTAATAATTGATTTATGTAGGTCTATATTTGTTGGCTTTGCGTTAATTATTAACCAATCACGAACGTTCGTGGAACCCATTTGCATTGGTGTATGTACAGTCGGGTGGCGGTAGATAGGCATGGTATTCCCTGTATATTCATAATTAATTTTTGTCGTAATAGAACGATTATTTCTCGTGAATAACTGCAGGGTATACCATTCGGTGATTGTGATTGTTCTGGATTATATCAGATTTGAATTGTACGTTTTGAGCGCCGGAGGAGCTTGTTGTGTTGTTGAATTAATAAACAACGGGAGATTCTTTTATCTGATTGCTCGTTATAGTATAGAAGGTTGAATGTTAATTCACTGAACGAACTGAATATATGACTCGACTTGTTCTAGAAAACATTTCAAAAAATCTGGAATATTTTCAGATTTCAGTTATAGAAAATTCGATGAGGGGATATATGAGTGGTTTTGCGAAAAATGTACCTATATGAATATTTCGTGATTTTCTCCTACCTACTTGAATCAGCAGATATAATATGTAAAAAGATCGTGAAATGTGAAAAAAAAAACTATCAACTTATCCAGACCTTCTAAAATATTTTTTCAAGTTCAAATCAGCATTAAGCACAATAAATATGATAATACTGAAAATCAAATTGGCAATATCAATTCAAAACTATCCTCAGGCAAAAGCAAAGAAACAATAATCAAAATGAAAATTTGAATTTTTGAGATTATTCCCAATTAATCATTTTTATTTACTGTATATATATCATTGTATAAATTTGTTGTGGTAAATATTCGATTGGATATTCAAAAACAAGAATTGGCAAATCTTTTTGTCAATTGTCAATTTGCAATTCACTAATGCCATTTTGAAATCAGTCAGTTTTATGTTGCCTATTTGGTTTTAACGAAGGTCATTTCCATCCTGATTAGAGCTAATCTGAGCTAGAAGGTAGAGGTATGTATAGGGTATACAGGTTGCATCTTAGAAAAAAACTATATTCTTTTGAATACAGTACATTTACAATATGTGTATGAGTTTCAGCAGTACTGTCTCCACATGAGTACTGAAGTGATCAGAATTTGTTCACGTACCAAGCCGATTAGACATTACTTTACGCACAGTGATCGTTTTGCTTCGTTATTTTTTTACACATACAATTTTTCATAAGAAATCGGTTGGTGCCAGTCTTAACTCCGGCAAGCTCGTAGTTTAGGAGATATTGATTATTGAAAATTGCATTTTCCTAATATATTTTGACAAGTCCGATGGATTTTTTCGATTATATTGGTCAAAGCCACTGAATACCAATAGTTTTTGTATTGTTTCTATGGTTAATATATTTCAAGTCCCAAATAGAAAAATTCTGCGTCGACGCTGATACAAAGTTTTCAATATCAAATCTTGCAGAGAAAGTCGAGTTATTTTGCAGAGTTATTTCATTGCCGATTTTTTCTTGGATGCATATAGGAAAGAAATCTATTGGTACAAGTCTCAATCTTAGCAAATTTTCAATGTGTAAAGCGTACAGCAACAGCCAAATATTTTCTAGAGAATTTACTCGTGAATTCATGCACCATGAATTCTCTGCAGTTACATACGTACTTTCGGTAGAATTCACTGTTCAGTTGCATACAAAATTATTTCCGCCGTTTTATTTCCAAAATTCTGTAGAAAATTCTCCACAGAATTTTCGGCTATTGCAAACGGGCTTCAGATATAATTTTTCAATAAATTTTTGGATGAAAATAAAACTGAATAATGTTAACAACAAATTTGATTAGGATCCGGACACAGTGGAAAAACAATTTCCTAATGAAATTAATGAACAATTATTATTAGGCATTGAACAGTTAAAATGTAATATTTTGTGAGAATATTATGATATTTCACGTATTTCGATGAAATTTTTATAAAGTCCTGAATTATATCTTTCAAATTAATAGTGTATAATAGTTAATTTGTCAGTAACATCTGAGCATTCGAATGTAGTTTTATCTTAGAATGACTCGATTTTCTCTCCATTATTTGAAATCCAAATTTTGAATAATTTGGATTGTTTTTTTTTTCGAAATTGAGTTGAAATTATAGTAACTATAGAAATAACACGAAATCTCATGATTATTCTTTGGTTCTGGCTGTCTTAACCTGAAGAAGTCTACCATATCTAATTGTCAAAATACAGGATGTCCCAAAACTAGTGAATCAAACGTCACACCACGATAGAGTAGAACAAATATTATCGAATGACACCAAGATTAGTTGAACGGAAATGTACCTTTTCCGAAGTAATCAGAATTTTATTGAAATACATATCTAAAGCTACCGACTTTAAAACTATTTTTCTCAATCACAGGGTCTGTTTGTGAAAAAGGATATCGATTATCAAATTATATTGAACTAAGATTATTGTTTTATCTCCCCTAATTGAAATTATTTTAAATAGGTAGTTAATCGACAACCTAAGTAAATTAAAATTTTCAAAAATTAATATCTCCTAAACTACGAATTTGCCGGAGTTGCTAGTGGAACCAATCGATTTCTTAGGAAAAAATGCGAACAAAATTCATAACCGTGAAGTTCTACCCTTAAAAAAAAGACGACAAAACGCGAAAAAAAAAGTAAATAATACAGCTTTTATCAAGTCGATCTGTAGACTCATCAAAACATAATTTGATGAAAAACCCTTTCACGGAATTATTCTCCAATTGCATACTGTGATCTTCTTTGTTTCAAAATCTTTAGTGAACACCCTGTATAGAGTTTGTTGTTCGTAGTGTTTTTGTGAATAACCTCTCCTATTATTATAATAAATATCAAGCAAATAATCTTTCAACCTTTCATCAGTATCACTATTGGTCATCAACAAAGATATGTATATAAGAATTCGTAAAGTCCAGCTCTGCTCCGTCGAGCTGAAGATCGCGCTAGACGAGCTGGACCACACACGTCGTCGGCTTCGACTGCGATCCGTGATCTCCTTCAGCCGTTCACACACTCCAGTGTCCTTCCCGCGTACACACGTCCACTTAAAAACCGCCTTTTTGTGTCTAATTTCAGCCTTAATCAGTGTTTAGGTTTGAGGAATCGACATAAATCATGTCTCTAACCATGTTAGAGCTACCGTGTTCGGGCACAAGTGGACGGCCAAAGGGGGACATCTACTTTTCAGGTGACGACGGCAGTGGAAAAAGTTACACGCCACTTTCTTCAGGTCGTAATCGTCCCTTTTTTTCCTGTATAATCGGGGATGGTGGGGTCAACCGCTTAATGCCAAGAGCTTCACTCTTTCTACTGAGCCTGAGTAGTCTCATTTCTTTTTAGTGGATAGTGATTGAAGGATAATTTGTGAAGTATGGTATGGGAAATGACCTGCTAAGCTTTGAATTATCATAAAAGAGCTTTTTACAAATATTTATCATTAACAGCCGTATACCTGTAGGTATTCCTCAACTAATCAATGTAAAACTTCAAGCAGCAGTCATTATTTCAGTTAATTTACCAATAATACTTTCTACTAATCTACATTCTACGAGAATACGATTTTTACCCATAGGAAGGGTGAACCCGAACGCCACATAATGTCATTTGATCAATTCCAGTTCCAGTAAATCTTTTTCAAACTCGTCCTGGGTCTCAGAATTCCTACTTGAAAGTCGGAATTTTGACATGTAATCTACGAATTCTAATTGCAACTCAGAATTCTGACGTGAATCCTAGAATTCCGAGTTATAAAAGTCGGAATTCTGATTTGTATTTCAGAGTTCTGACTTCATCTTAGAATTCAGTGTTGCAAGCCGAAATTCTAGTTTGAGTTGTAAGCCGCAGTTCTGATTTGTATCTCATAATTAAGACCCGTAAGTCAGAATTCCATCTTGTGTCTGATTTTTATCAGAAATCTGACGTCAATCTCAGAGTTCCGAGTTACAAGTCGGAATTCTGATTTGCATTTCAGAGTTCTGACTTCATCTCAGAATTCAGTGTTGCAAGTGGAAATTCTGATTTTTATCTCAGGATTCCGAGTTGTAAGTCGGAGTTCCGATTTGTATCTCAGAATTATGACTCGTAAATCAGAATTCCAACTTGTGTCTCAGAATTCTGACATGAATACTGAGAATTCTTAGTTGCAACTTGGAATACTGATTTTCAACAGAATTCTGACGTGAATCTCAGTGTTTCGAGTTACAAAGGTCGGAATTCTGATTTGTATTTCAGAGTTCTGACTTCATCTTAGAATTCAGTGTTGCAAGTCGAAATTCTGGTTTGAGTTGTAAGCCGCAGTTCTGATTTGTATCTCATAATTAAGACTCGTAAGTCAGAATTCCATCTTGTGTCTGATTTTTATCAGAAATCTGACGTCAATCTCAGTGTTCCGAGTTACAAAGGTCGGAATTCCGATTTGTATTTCAGAGTTCTGACTTCATCTCAAATTTCAGTGTTGCAAGTGGAAATTCTGATTTGTATCTCAGAATTCCGAGTTGTAAGTCGGAGTTCTGATTTGTAACTCAGAATTCGGAGTTGTGAGTCGCAGTTCTGATTTGTATGTCAGAATTAAGACTCGTAAATCAGAATTCTATCTTGTGTCTCAGAATTCCGACATGAATACTGAGAATTCTTAGTTGCAACTCGGAATTCTGATTTTTATCAGAATTCCGAGTTGTAAGTCGGAGTTCTGATCTGTAACTCAGAATTCCAAGTTGTAAGTCGCAATTCTGATTTGTATCTCAGAACTGGGACTCGTTAATCAGAATTCCATCTTGTGTCTCATAATTCTGACATGAATACTCAGAATTCTTATTTGCAACTCGGAATTCTGATTTATATCAGAATTATGGGTGTTTTTGCGTTTCTATGATAACGAATGAGTGGCGGTTCCAGGAGTGATTTTGGGGGGTGAACATAATTATATCTCTCTATTTCACTGTTTTCTTTAGTGTTGTTATGGTCAAGTATTGATGTTTCTTCAAAATGGAATCTATGTCCCTCTTTGAATGTATGTGAAGTCAGAGCAGTTTTATCCCTATGTGTGATGTTGCTTTATGATTCTGTCCTTCAATAGTTGTTTTGTCTGTCCGATGTAGGCCTTGTCGCAGTTAGAGCATGGAATGTTATACATAACTGATGATTGCAGATTGGTCGGGAAACATCTTTTGACTTGTGAAGTATTTCTTCGTTGTGGTCTTGCTGTAGAAAGCACAATTGCAGTAAATCTTCTTGAACATCCTGGAAATTTTATGTGAGATTCCAGGTATAAAAGGAAATCTGCAGTTTTTTGTAGGTTCTTTGTTTTGTTTTTATGCTGAGTGTTGTTTCTCGTACATATTACTTTTTCTTTGGACTTATTATTTACAACACGTTTTATGATGTATCTTGGGTAGTTGTTTTCCCTTAAAATTTTGCAAACCTGTGTAATTTCATCTCTAAATTTGTTGTCACTAAAGGACAATGCTCTATATCCGACAAATTGCAATGTTGACTTTTTGGGTGTTACTATGGTTGCTGTAGTAGTTTATGATCCTGTTGGAACTTATTGTTTTTGTGTACCAACAGTACACAAACAGTATCTATGTACGTATTTCTTCTCTTTTCAAATCCGAACAATGGAAACAAGTAGTGAAAGAAAGGCTGCATATAAAATACTGTACGTAACACGTTGAAAAAGTGATTTCCGGGAATCGCAGGATTCCAGGACGAGTAAAATATCACTTTCAGAACTTGTTACGTAAGTTACTGTTGTAAGGCAATCAACGGTATATTAATGTACGGTATGTAAAATCATATATCTGAATTTATAGCAATTAAAGAAAGAGTACGCTACATTGAAAGCATCATTCGTTTGATAAGTTTTCGCATTCCAAGATCTACCTATATAAAGCTATGAAACAGCATTTTTCATTCTCAGAAATTTACTCTAACGTATAATAAATTGTACCAAAACCAACAAACGTCTCTTGGGGACCGCTTTTGAATCTAAACCCATTCGTGTTTAAGTGACCGATAACACCTTTGGGACAACATCTATTGAACGTATTTGACAAGTCGTGAAACGGGGTTTTGACAACTCAATGAGGTGTAACACCTCCGGTCTGAACGAAGGTGTTGTGTTTACGATTTCGATAATTTTTCATGTCAAAATGCTCCGAGCTGAATATCGAGATATTAATGATTTTTCTGTTTGAGTATGTTCGAAGTGTTGTATCGTTAATCAATATATTCGCTACACGTGAAACTTCATGAAATGCTACGTCCTAAAAGTCCCCTTGTTCCATTCAGTTTTTGGAATTCATTCAGAATAAGAATTATGTTTACTAGTGTATTTAACCTGTGATCAGTTATGGTTGAGTGTAATCTCTGGGGTTTTTCAAGTCCTAGGAATTAGAAGCATTCGATGTGCAGTTACTGCAACACAAACAATAGGAGACTGATATTCTGAGGAATCTATGGTTCTTTTATCAAGCAACTACTGAAGCGATACATGGACGAAAAACTTCTGTCATAGAAAATTGAGCATGTTAGAAGTCTTTCTCTGGAAAAATGACCTTATTCTAAGAAAAACAAGAAATAGTTCTTTTTCGAGGTGTAGGTACTATACTTCACGGAATATATATTCCATTCATTTTTATTTTAGCACTCGGTTGGCCATGAAATAATTTTCTCAAGTTTTCGTAATTAGAACAGAGTAAGGTTGGCACTTATAAAATGTCGTTAATGTTATATTTGCCAGTAGCGAATCCAGGGGGGGGCACACGGAGCACGTGTCCCCCCCAAGACCAAAAATTCTTTCCTCGCTGCACTGAATTTTCATATGATTTTCAAACCTATTTCCGAAAATTTACCTCAGTGGATTCGAATAGTCCACCAAAACTCGAATCTGGGAGATCTGAACCCGTCTCTGAATGCGACTACATATTTTGTTTTATATTTTCGTGTTATTACTTCTCTTATGGACTGATAACCGTTTTTTTTTTCACTTTATCTTGAGAACAGAAGAAGCCTAAAGATGTTCGTGCATTACCATAAAAAAGTATTTTTTCAGATAAGAATAAAAAATTTTAGGTTGGTGAGAGATGGGAATAGGAGGGGTGGTTGTCCCCCTCCCCCCCAAAATCGAATTCTGGATCCGCCCCTGATATTTGCCACAACTAATATCAATTAATATTACGAAAATGCCGAATGTGATTGAAAAAAGGAGAAGACAGGGTTCCAGGAAGTGCTTTTTAGAATTCAGGTCCGCTCATTCAAATGGTGGGTGCCCCTGATATTCTGATATCTACAATATATCAGACGGTAGCTAACATGTTCAATGTAAGTGGATTTATATAATATTTCATCTCAATCTAAACGACTTATATTTCAGCTGAATATTTCTACAATCAGAAAGATTGTGAATGAAGAGGATGAGAAAGAATTTCCGTCTATTGGGAAACCTAAAAAAGTGGTGGTTTTTGAGTATTTTATTCTAAAATAATAATTTAGGGTGAACGAATGCGAAAAGAAACTACAGGATTTCCGATGAATTTCATCGCAGAACAAGTTCCAGAAAATTAATTTTTCTATTTTTTATTTGACAAACCTTGTAGATGTCTTAAGGGATGAATATTTATGATTATTATCATTTTATCAAAGTATTAAAAATAAACAGCAATAAATACGAGCCAGTTGTCCTGTTAATCGTTAATTCATGTGAAATTTTGTGCCTTGAAATTTACTTTAATTCTTTTGATAGCCATTGATGCAAGATGAGTTTTGTTGAAGAATTTAACATTCTTGTAATTATCCGTTCCTTCGAGAGATACCCATTCCCAACCACTGCATCATCTTTGGATTGATTTTTTTGAAATCTACATTTGATGTAACAAATTCAACCTTTAGCCAAAGAAGATAATCAACATTTACTCTCCCAAGCTCTCGCCAGCTATTTCATAGTATGTGTCAATAATTCAATTTTCTTCCATAGCAAAAATAAATATATTTAAAAACTGATCTGTGGTATTTTTCATGCAAATAACTAGATTTGGAATTGCCTTCAATCAGTTTGTATGAAAGTAAAATATGTTCGTCATATATATTCGACTTCATATTTTCAGAAGTGATTCGATATTGTGATTAAATACGTAATTACTCAGACTTTTACGTAGAACGGACAACGTAGCGCTGATTTAAAACCCAAAAATGTTCTGACAAGCGTCCTAACCCCACATTTCCGTACTATACAGAGTGGAATGTATCAAATTTCCATGACCAACCGAGTGCTAAAATAAAAGTGAATGGAGTATACTTACTAATAGATATGCACCGAATCGTATGAAAAGTAGGAATCTCAACTGAAGGTTGATGAGGGGTGCTGCCAACTTGGAGAGGGTCGAAAAACCTCGAAATTTTATGCCCATTTCTTCTAAACTAGGCAGTTTTCGACTAACTTCTTTATGTTTAAATAAAAATTTTCCGCAATCAAAAACTGAGATGCAGCAGATCAAAGTAAGAGGAATTTACTGAATATGGCAAAAACTGGTATAAAACGAAAGTGTCCTCATAACTGTGCACTGTGGAAATTATACAAGTATAAACTTGCCCTATTTCCAATGTCTGTATGTATGATGCATTCATTTCCATCACCGATGAGGTAGACAGCGCCAGAAAATACTAAGTCACCGATAGAGGGTTCCTTATACTAATACATAGGATGTTTTGGACGAAGTCAAGCCAAACAATATTCCAGATAGTCAGCAAAACTACGTGGACTATATCAAAAGGCACCATAGTGGTTTTTCATATTCTCCTATTGGGAAAAGCTATCAGAGCATCAAAGCCTTAGCACGTGGTCGGAGTTACTTGCTCTCAACTAAGTTTCTGAACAAAAAACTTATACAATCTATGAAGTATAAACCATTATCGAAAACAATGAACAGCATACAAATACAATATTAAGATTCCTTCATCAAGTGTACGATGTTCTGTTAAAAACCCACTACATATTTATTTCTTTATTCAAGTCTATACGTGTGTTCCAAGACCCACATCAGATAAAACGTGACTACTTCGTCTTCAAAACCGACGATGAAAGTTAATATCTCACTTTTTGTGGATACTAAGCATTAGAGCATATACTTTCACGGCTATATACTTACGCTCGCTTCGAACATAAATCTATAACGACTCATTGTGTTCTAACAGCCCGGCATGGCTCATTTGCTAACATTTTTCATGCGATTTTACATCGAATGGTATTCAAATTACCCGGCTCGACTACGACACAGAGGCAATAGCGTTTTCCGAAAAAATCCTTATTTTCCAAACCATATCGGACGATTTATGGTCCATAAGCTACAGTCAATTAAATGCAGCGGAAGGGTTATGGACAATATCGGATTATGAGCATTGTTTAGGCGTGCCAATAGTCAGTTTTGTCTAATTTGATGGAAGCAGTTGTGTGAGGCCTATAAGTTATAATACGAAAATAAAATGGTTGTTATTTGGAAAAGTTGGCAAGAAACACTTATGGGCATAGTAATTACGTATTTTATCACAATATCGAATCACTTCGAAAAATATGAAGTCGAAAAAATGTCACGAACATAATTGATGTTCATACAAACTGATTGAGGGCATAGCAAATCTAGTTATTTTTATGATAATTACAAGAGATCAGTTTTTAAATATACAAATCAATTTTTGTTATGGAAGAATATTGAATTATCGACACATAATATGCAGTATATTGAGGAGAGTTAATGTTGGTTATCTTCTTTGGCAAAAGGTTGAATACGTTACGTCAGTTCTAGATTTAAAAAAAATTAACCTCAAGTAATGCATATGATGTAGTAAGGAATGGGTATATCTCGAATTAACGGATAATTACAAGAATTTTAATTTCTTCAATAAAAAACATCTTGCATCAATGGAAGTCAAAAGAATTAAAGGAAGTTTCACGGCAAGAGGGACTTCACCTTTAAACAAAAATTTCACTTGAATTAACAATTAGCATATCTAGCCATTGGTTAATAATTATATATTTATTAATCCCTTAACGTCCAGTTTCATAATCAACTTTAAAGTCACTTTAAGCTTAAAGCTTCCTTTACTGTCATTTTTAGTAGGGTTAAAGGAAGCTTTAAAATTAAAGGGACTTTAGGTTTGATTATGAAACCGGCCGTAAGACATTTACAATGTATAGGACAAGTCAAATGAAAAAAAGAAAGATTTCTTGGAACTTATTCCACGATGAGATTCATCGAAAATCCTGTTGGTACTTTTCGCATTCGTTCACCCTGAAATGAAATTCTCAAATGCCACCACATTTTGGGTATCCCAATAGAAGGAAATTCTTTGTCATTCTCTTCATTCACAATCTTTCTGATTGTGGAAACATTCAGCTATAAATATGACGTCCAGTTTCATAATCGAATTTAACGTCACTTTAAGCTTAAAGCTTCCTTTACTGTCATTTTTAGTAGGGTTAAAGGAAGCTTCAAAATTAAAGGGACTTTACGTTTGATTATGAAACCGGCCGTTAAAATGACAGTAAAGGAAGCTTTAAGCTTAAAATGACGTTTAATTCGATTATGAAACTGGACGTTAGTAGAGTTAAAGGAAGCTTTAAAATTAAATGGACTTTAGGTTTGATTAAGAAACCGACCGTAAGTCGTTTAGATTCAGATGAAACATTATAGGTCTTTTCGTTTGCATTAAAAGTGTAGCACTTTTCTACACTCGACATGATTTACATGAGTGTAGAGGAAGTGTAGTTTATCTACACATAGTCAAAAAAATGTAAATAAACTACAGCTCCCCTACACTGGTGTAAATTCAATCAGCAAACGAATACTTAAATCGAGTGTAGAAAAGTGCTACACTTTTTATGCAAACGAAAGGACCTTATATAAATTCACTTACATTAAATATGTTCGCTACAGTGTAATATATTGTGGATATTAGAATATCAGCGTTGAAGAATCGAGCCATCATCAAGTACCTGTTTTTTGGGATTGCCATGGAGTGATCATGATTGATTTTTTGGATAAGGGGAGAACAATAACAGGAGATTACTATTTGACATTACTGACCACTCTAAGGGAAAAAATTTAAGAGAAAAGACGCGGAAAGCTGAAAGCCATGCAAAAAATTCGTGATCTAGGGTTTGAATTACTAGAACACCCCTTCTTCACCAGATTTGGTTCCATCAGACTATCATCTCTTTCCTTAACTGAAAAAAAAATTTAAAAGGTCGTAAATTTTCTTTCAACGAGGAGGTAATAAAAGCTGTGGAGGTCTGATTTGCAGAGCAAGAAGAAACATTTTTTTTTGAAAATCTAGAGACGTTGCAGGTTTGCTGTAATGAATGTAACCAATTAAGAGAAAAATATGTTGAGTAATAAAATACCCCCGAATTCGTAATATTTAGACGAATTTCATTGTGTTATTTGATAGCCTCATAGGGTGGTTTGGATGAATTAACATTTCAAGTAGTCTGCCGAATCTGCGTGGTCTCCAAAAACTTTGGGACTCCCAAAGCTGACATGACATGAGCAAAGCTAAAGCTTTTTGATAGTTCATCTATAGTTGGATAAGCTACTAAAGCACCTAGGACATAGAACATTATCGGTGTTCCTTGATGAACCCCTGTACTGAGTTTGTGCACTCCAAATCAATCTCAGTCAGCACCATTACGCATGCAAGATTTCTGTCGAACGACAATAACAAAATGACCAAATTTCATGTTGAAAGTTGGTAAAATTGGTAACAAAGGGGATCCAAGATAAGCAGGCAGTAGAAGACGCTAACTTAGAGTATGATGACCGACGTCATTACAGGGAGAGAAATTGATCTTTTGGTGTTGCTAATGCTAAACTACGGACCCTAAGGAACATGAAGAGCCCTTCCGCGACTACCTACCCCCACCACAGCGCGACAAGTGTTTGAAGGGTTATTATTCCAGTTAGCCATTGGTCACAGGTATCTTGTATCTTTCCTAATCTATACCGAATATCATCGTATTGAAGTGGATGAAGAATCTAACCTTTGAATGAAATTAACGACATACCTTGTATATCACCAGTTTAAAATCTCTGAAAACGCAAATCATTAGGGCAACTAACACAATATAACAAGTCCTCCATCACTAATTAAACACGATAAAGTTATAGTTCCCCAGCTCTCATAAATCAGCTTCAATCAAACCAAATTCAATCGAAAAACCATCGGATCCAATATAAAACGTTAAGGACCAGCGGCACAAGTAATGAACGCTTGTCTAGTCTATTTTCGATTCCTGACGTATAAATCATAACATCATAAATTAGGGGACGAAGTGGCTCAACTCAAAGAGCAATTAAATTTATTGGAAGTGTCACTCGAGTCCCCGCTACTAATAGACGGCGTGCATGTTGTTGTCATTAGCGACCGAAAGGCTGAAGAAATGCGTCTTGTGGTGCTAATGAGAGCGGCTCCTTGAAGATGCTGAATAAGACGGTGCGGTGTGATAGGCGTAGGTTTTGGAGAGGATGTACAGAGTATCCCAACTTCTCAAACTCTTTAGGGCTTTCAATCCCAGTCTCTGAAACAAAATCAATTAAAAAATGGATATAATTGATTTGCGTAAATTCTTGCACTGTCAGGAGCAAATCAGATAAAAAAAATTGTTGACTTACAATGAACGAAAAATGGAACTTTATGGTAGAACTTCGTAACGTTTCGGTGTCTGTATCAGACTCCTTCATCAGACGAATTCTTGAAAAATCTTCTGAATTGTAGTTTCTCCCAATTATTTTGTCAATATACGGTGACGTTTCAAAAGATGCAAAGTCCTCCCATATGGAATTTCAATCGTTATCAGGGTATCCCAAATTCTTTGATTTTGACTGTTTTCGATACTTCTTTCTGGACTAGACAAGCTCAATTTTCGTGACTCCATTAGTGGAAACCGTTTCACGATAGATTGATTGTTCTTGAAGATATAGCAATATATCAATAAGAGATTGCCTTTGATAGAGAATTGGACGTACGTTTCGGATATAGGCAAACAAGCTGATTCACAAACGATTTATTTCGGATCCAATTTGACCCTTCTTCAGGCTGCAATAAAAATTCAACATATAAGGAAAACAGATTATTGAATAAAGGGGTAGACTCACCGAGACAAATCAAAGCTACAATCTCTCTTTCATCAATCATAATAATAATTATTAAAATTCCTCACAGATATTGCTGTCTCAGACAAATAGTCAAAATCCAAAAAAATAAATTAAGTAAAATATGTCATAAATAAGAATATGTATCGATTGTCAAATAAAATAAATAAATCAATGAATGAATGAATGAAATGGATTATTAAAAACATAATGTCGAGGAGATAAAATATAATAAATCAAGTAAAAATATTCAAAACACCAACAAAAGTGTTAGATCATTTAAGGAATAATGAAGATATAAACAAATTTTGTTATTTTGTCGATTGTGAAAATGAGCCATAACTTCTTCATTTTCGAATATATATAAAAAGTATAAAAACTTTCTACAGGAACTTTTTCACTTGGAATGCTACCTATATTAATTTTCTTAAATCTCTTGTACTAAGGGTGGAAAACAAAACAACTATCTAGTACCTCACAGAAACAGCCAAAATCAAGAAATTTGGGATACCCTGTACAAGATATGTTCAGGAATGAGGGCTACTCAGGGTTCCTCAACGAATATTCTCTCGTTGCCATCGTAAATATTCCTGTAGGGGTCCTAATAACTAATAAAACAATTGTTGGAACAGGGTTCGAAGAACGTTAAAGAACAGAAGCTTTGTTTCTCCACAGTCCACACCTACATGCAAAGTGTTTGTACTATCGCTTAGTGGCAGCCATTATCAACTTACAGAGTAGGTGTTTGTAGTCTTTTATAGCTACCTGACCTCATCGAAATACAAACGAGACAAATGACTGTGAATGGGAATTATTGACGCTAAATTCAGTAGGCTGAATGGGTTTCGAATAATGAATAAGTCATCATATTCTAAGAGTGTTTCTAATTACTACTTTCGGTGAGATCCTAAGTAATTAGCGTCCATCCATCGACATTAGACTACTCGACGCATTGTACAATTATACAGAAGAAGACCGAAATTATATGTTGATTATCTATTTCTGCTGTGGCTTGGAAAATTTTTTTCAAAATATACAGGGATTATCAAAATATGCCTTGTACAAAAGTTGTAAGGTTGATAAGAATCTACATATCTGTGATAAATTGAAATAAACAGTGTCGCCACAAAAGAATGATAGTTATATTTCTTCACAATGTACCATATTATTACTTATTTTGGATCTTCTCAATATTGAAGATGTTTTTCATTATATTATTCTTATATGACTTTAGCCTTGCGGATTTCAAACTCCTTTCCAGAGAAGCATTAACTTATCCCAGATATCTAAGACACTAAATGGATTAAACTCTGTATGAGCCCTTTCCCTGTTGTCGTGCTCATGGTGGTGGTTAGGTTCAGGCTGCTCCTGGGTTTCCTGATGTCGATCAGGTCCTCTCTATAGATATTTTCGTCCAGATTTTCGTCCTGATTTTTCGGTATCAGGTCTTTAGATGAAATAACAATAGGGATAGTCCCGATATCTTTCAACTTCCACTGTCTTCTGGTTTGTTCCTCGAGGTCTCTGTATTTCGAAATCTTTTCGATGTGCCTATCTAGTAGATTGTTGTTGTTTCGGATCGCCACGTCAATGAGTTATTATCTGGTCTGTGAGAACCGTGTCATCCCAGTAGAGCTTGTGATGATCATTTTCCATTACTGCATCCAGATGGTGTATTTGTAGTAGAGAACCTTTTTTGACCTCAGAAGTTGGTATTTTATTGCCAATTCTTGGTTAAGAATCTTGGCAGCAGCATCGTGTCTATTTCTATACTCCGTGCCTGCGAGCTTATGACATCCTCCAGTGATGTGCTGGATAGTTTCGCACAGCCATAACGACAGCTATAGTTCTTCACTGAGGCATCTTTGGCGATATATTTCATGCAGTTCCTTGTCGGAATCACCTGGTCCTGGATGGCGAGGATGAAACCCACTGTCCAGGGAAACAACCTTCCGGAAGTCAACCAGTAGTTCGACGCAGATATGTCGACGTATTCATGTTTGACCTCGTTCTGGTACCTTCCGTCCAAAGGTTTGTCAATCAGTTTCTGCATTTGGCTTTATGCAGAGTGTTCGACAGTTTCCAAGTGGTTCTGTTTTAGCTTCAACGGAGTAGAACTATCAGCAACACAAACTACTCAATGGAGTAACGAAGCAGCCTTGTTCAGGAAATATTTTCGAAATCCTTCAATTTCCTTGGACATGAGGTTGGACAAGTTAACAATTCCTCTACCCCCGAAATGTCGTGGTAATTCTGTCCTTTCTATTGAGCTTTTGGGATGATGTTTTTTATGTTTTGTCAGCATTCTACTGATTTTTCTCTGTAGGGATGCTAAATCCGTGGTGGTCCAAGTGATGATACCGAATGAGCAGCTCAGTGCTGAGCAAGCGTAGATATTAATCGCTTTGATCAGATTCTTGGTGTTAGGACCAGTTCTCATTATCCTCCTCAATCTTCGAGTTAATTCTTTCTTCATCTGGCTCTGATTGATTTTTCTTGCTTGTTTTATGCATAGATACTTGTATGTGTCTCCTTTCTTTAATGCTTAAATTTCTGCACCATCCTCGAGCTTGAATGTACCATCTTCTATTTTTCCTCTCGTTATGTTCATCATTATTATTATTATTTATTCGACTAAGGAAGGAGGCATATAGCCTATTAACTCTTTTCCTAGAAATCAGCGTTTTAAAAGCGTTAGAGTAGGAGGGGAAATGGTTTTGAATAACCAAAAAATACTGAAAAGAAACTAGCTTGATTTTACCACGTGATTTTCATGTTATTTGATAGCAACTGTTCACTTACAGGCACTGAGCTTCAATTTCCATTCATTGGACGATATGGACTCCCTTGGTGAAACAGATAATATCACTTTGAATAATTATTCATCATTCCCCTATACTACTTATCCGGAAAACTATTCCACAAATCCAATCAAACCAAACCACTTCAACAATGAATCCTAACAATATTGTCGTGAACGTGACTGGCTAATTTTTTTAATAAGGTTAATTCACTTACCCTATTTGATGCCCACATATGTCACTGCTCCGGAGTACAATGGTCATGTTGGTGTAGAAGAAAGTTAAATCGAGAGTCATTGTGATTTCGTTTGATTTATTATGATGAGATGGGTAGATTCTTCGGTTAGGGAAGTAATGAAAGAGTGGTCAGCGATAAAATGAATATGGTCCATGGTGTGGTGTTTGGGAATAAAATATATAATCCTACATCCTTTCTATGTTTTCATGAACAGTATGTTTCAGGTGAAGCTCTTACAATGTAAACCTAATAAAGATAATTGTACCATTTTACTATAAAATAATGGGTATATTAACACTTTCAGAGAATCTCATCACAGAAAAGTGGAAATGGAGCTTTTCCTAATGTAAACAGTAAATTTTTGAGGTCAAAAGAAACACTTTTCTCCATTTCAATTTTTTCCGAATCGACTCGGTTTGAAAGATTCAAGCTGTTGAAAAACCATAAAAAATGTTATTTTTAGTTTTATCTCACGAACGTTTTCCTGGAATGAAATGAATTGCGGAATATAGTTTTTCATTGATTTGATGAATCTTTTTCGAACACAAGATATTACCCACGTCTTCCAGTTTTCTCATTATGCTCATATTACGTACCATAAAAATACCAAAAATTCAAAGAACCCAACTCTGGAAACCAAGTTGGACTCTATTTAATGAACATTTTGTAAAATAAAAGTATTCTTCATATTTTATCGTATAATGCGCCGTTTTAATGTAATTTGATGTTCAAAAATAAAAAATATCTAGAAGATTCGAAAATTGGGTACTTTGGCTGAATACAGCTCTGTTTAAAAGGTCCACAGATGAGTTGTGTCACAGATTCACCTAGTTATTCTGAAGTTAATTTTGTTTTTCCAGTGGTGGTACGGCTCATTATGAAAACTTGAAATGGCCATATCTTGTTATCAGGGCCGAATCGGAAGTAATGGTATATGAAAAAAAATAATCATAGGGACATAACTTGTCCTTCAATTGCACTGGGAGGAATATCATCTCTACGTCAAAAATCTTGATCTGCTGATCTTGGTGGAGGATCACCCTCGTTGATTGAAATGCCTTCAGTACTCAAATTAATAGTCAAATCTTACTTTTGACTGGGTCCAGTCTTCCAAGTGATGATTCTTCTGTTCTTTAGTTGTTCGAGGAACGCTACAGGACCGTTATGTTGGGGATTCATCTCCCATAGATATACCAGTGGTTATTCAGTATAAAATTGGAGAAACGAGAAAGAAATTCAAAAAACTTCTGAAAATAAGAGAGGCAGACCTATACATATGCATATACAGATACAGGATGTAGGTATTTGAAGGTGAGACTTTTTTTAACAGAAGGTAGAACTGGTCAGAATGAAGCGTTTCACGAAAAATCACCTATACAAAACTTTCACAATGACAAAGTTGAGAAAAAAATTGAAAATGATTACTAAAATAGATCCTAATACGACCCTAGACCGTTTGTTAGCTGAATTATCGCAAAGCAGTGGAAAAAAACTTATCTTATTCTCTCTTGAAACATCTAATCCGATGAACTTGGTACTGAAACTGAGCCATTCATTGTCCAGCCATATGTTTATACAGAAGTTGTCTATTCTTGTACTCCGTGCCCATGAGCTTCTGGCATTAATATTAATATGAGTCTGGATTCCGGACGGGTATAGTGAAATTTGTATAGGTATATATATATATATATATATATATATATATATATATATTACAAAAAAGAATATAAATACTTTGGCTCACCCTGTACTAAAAAAGGACAACTTCGACACCCCCTAATGAATATATAAAAATTCTTCTCCCAACTCACAATACCCCTTCATCTGCCAATTAACAAATTGATTCCAATTATGAATGAAACCCAGCATCCAACAGTTACCCTTCACGCGGCACTGGACCGAATTTGGGCGCATAATACGAATTCCTCCCGCAATCGATTGATGCAGGAACCGTTTCAACGCTGGGTGGTTCCAGATAAGTTACACTTTACTCCGTTTTAATGATCTCCGTATCAAGATAAACGTTGAAGCTCGCTGTTTTAAAGGCTCGAAAAGTTAATGGTTAGTGACAAGTCCGCCGCCCTGGCGTTTCAACTTTGAAGCAGCGCCGATAGATAGGGGAAATATATCAAGCGGTCCTGAAAGCTCAGAAAGCCGCACGACGTTCGTGTGTTGAGGTTTAGCCATTCCGAACAAGTGATTTCGACGAAAATAAACCGCCCTGCAAAGAACGGGAATTCGTACTTTGAGATGTCAGATTTATGCCGAGTGTGAGATCCAAGAGGTCAATAAAGTACGAAAGCGCTGGCGGGCCACACAAAAAAAATTCAAATGTATAATTCCGACTTTCTAAGGCAGAATTCCGAGTTACAAGTCGGAATTCCGAATTGCAAGTCAGAATTCTGAGTTAAAAGTCGGAATTCAGAGATACAAGTCGAAATTCCGACTTGCAAGTCGTAATTCGGAGATACATGTCAGAATTCTGAGATGCAAGACAGTAGTGGGGCTAGAATTGGTCGAATGATATTTGCTTTGTTGCATTCGATTGTTGCCGTATCATGTGAGCAAAATGCCCTCTGTAGAGTAGATTTGTCTCATTCAAGGCATGTATAGGTATATTTGGACCCTTAATCTACGCCTACCCTTTCTCTTTTCTTTCAAAAGTTTTAACGGATGTTATTGATTCTGACAAGCTCAAAGAGATCCTGGGGGGTTCGTCATACTAAGGACTAATGGCCAGTTTCATAATCAAACTCAAAGCCCCTTCAATTTTAAAACTTTTCTTTAACCATTCCGAAACTGACACTAAACGAAACTTAAAGTGACCTTGAACTTGATTATGAAACTGGATGTAGGAATTTCGATAAAGTGCTTGAATCACTAAGCACTAAGAAAGATTTTGAAATATTCGGAAACTGGATGTAGGAATTTCGATAAAGTGCTTGAATCACTAAGCACTAAGAAAGATTTTGAAATATTCTGAGGGGTTCGTCGTACTAAGGACTAATGGCCAGTTTCATAATCAAACTTAAAGCCCCTTCAATTTTAAAAGTTTTATCTAACCCTACCGAAACTGACACTAAACGAAACTTAAAGTGACCTTGAACTTGATTATGAAACTGGATGTAGGAATTTCGATAAAGTGCTTGAATCACTGAGCACTAAGAAAGATTTTGAAATATTCGTAGGGGCACAATTCTCGGGAGTACAAAATACTTCAAGTCAGAATTCTGAGTTACAAGTCGGAATTCTGAGATACAAGTCGGAATTCTGAGATTCGAGTCAGAATTCTGAGATGCAAGACAGTAGTGGGACTAGAATTGGTCGAATGATATTTGCTTTGTTGCATTCGATTGTTGCCGAATCATGTGAGCAAAATGCCCTCTGTAGAGTAGATTTGTCTCATTCAAGGCATGTATAGGTACATTTGGATCCTTAATTTACGCCTACCCTTTCTCTTTTCTTTCAAAAGTTTTAACGGATGTTATTGATTCTGACAAGCTCAAAGAGCTTCTGAGAGGTTTGTCGTACTAAGGACTAACGGCCAGTTTCATAATCAAACTTAAAGCCCTTTCAATTTTAAAACTTTTCTTTAACTCTACCGAAACTGACACTAAACGAAACTTAAAGTGACCTTCAACTTGATTATGAAACTGGATGTAGGAATTTCGATAAACTGCTTGAATCACTAAGCACTAAGAAAGGTTTTGAAATATTCCCAGGAGCATAATTGTCGGGAGTAAAAAACTCCAAGTGCTTTCACAAGCACTGTGCACCAAGCTTTGGGACAGCTCAGCTATGGTGCAACCGAGGAGAAAATTAGAATATCATTTCATTCATCCAAAATTCCGAGCCAAAAACACATTCACGGATGAAATGCGAAAAAACAAAACGCATTAGACCTATTTTAGCCCTCCTGCTGCCTTGCATCTCAAAATTCCGACTTGTATCTCAGAATTCCGACTTGCATCTCAGAATTCCGACCTGTATCTCAGAATTCCGACTTGCATGTCGTAATTTTGACTTGTATCTCGGAATTCTGAGATGCAAGTCAGAATTCTGACATGTATCTGAGAATTCCGACTTGCAAGTCGGTATTGTACATTTGGAATTTTTTTTGTGTGGCTCTTTAGCGCTTTCTTAATAAAGAAATCTCTATATTTGGGAAACTTATTGGTTTTACCAGCGTTTCTGGTAGGTGTACCATTTTTGAATTCACCCCATACAGGGTGTCCACCGGAAGTGCCCATTAGAACTTTATGGAGAAATAATAATTTGATCTCTTTCAAATTCTGTATGAAGTTAGAACTTCATGCTTCCTCAACTTTCTGAAATATTTTCATATATCAACTTCCTGATTGACCGGAAATGGCACCAAATTTCTTATTTCAAATGGAACATCCTGTATATTATGACAGTTTCGGACGTATCTTTAAATTCCACATTTATTTCATGTACATTTCCCTATAGCCATCTTGAGCCGTTTTCGAGTTATTCACTGTTTTTTGAAGAATATCACAAATGGAGGCTTGTAGGCTGTTTTTGAGCTTTGTTACCGAAAAGATATTCTACGTCGTTGTGTGGAGAACATTACTTTTTGATATACACGAAGATCAAATGAGAGTCTCAAAGTTGGAATACAAAAAATGCCAAAAATCGATTTTTTTCAAATGGGAATAATATGATATCTCGAAAATGGAACATTTTGAATATAGGGAACCCTTAAAATACTCCACTTATTTTTTTTCAACAGAAGGTAGAACTGGGTCAAAATGAAGCGTTTCACCAAAAATCATCTACAAATCTTTCAAAATGACAAAGTTGAAAAAAAAAATATAGGCCGTTTGTTAGCTGAATTATCGCAAAGCAGTGGAAAAAAAATTTATCTTCTGATTCGACCATGTGGTGTCGTTTAGGATATTGGCTCGGGTCTAGGTATATAAGGGGAGCAGTCAAGAAAAACAAGGGGAATCTTTTTTCTGAAGCTCGAGCTTTCGGAATATGTTCATTCCGAGCTTCAGAAAAAAGAGTCCACTTGTTTTTCTTGACTGCTCCCCCAATATATCTAGATCCAGTTTCATCGTAATTCAGTCGATATTGCCTATCAAACATTGGCTCGTTCGATATTTTAGTGGTAATGAAAATGGACACATAGGATTGCCGAATTGTTCTCATTATTTTTCAGTAACTTACACGATTTTATGAAATGGCCCATTTCAATACCAACTGAAGGAAGAGACTTAGGACACAAGTGTAAAAAATAGAATAATACTTCAAAATCTCACCAATAAAATTTGTCTAACTTATTCACGAATTTTTTCACAATGGTCATCACAATCTTCTTGTTCGAACATTCCAGCAATCATCGTAAAATGGAACGAAATGGGGAAACATCATAGCACTTTTTCAACATAACTAACCTAAGCACTTTCAAGAAACTGCCTCAATTTTCTATATTTTTTTTCACCCTAAATTGCACGATACAACAATTATGATTCTCTCAAAAGTGACCTGATGCATCTAATCCGATGAACCTGGTACTGAACCATTCATTGTCCAGCCATATGTTTATATTTTGTTCCGTTTTTGCGATACCGGGGTCACCTTCCACAGTCCCGTACTTGAAATTCAACGAAATTTTGTCGAACTTCTAGGGGTTGTATCTCAGCCATCTTGGATATTTTATATAGACTTTTTTTGGTTGAACGACTCATTTCGATGAGTTCTACCTTCTGTTAAAAAAGCCTCATCTTTAAAAATACCCTGTATACAAAAAGAGCACCTCGAACGTACTGAAACTAAACGTTTCAAATTTGTCCCAAAAGAATGTACACTTCCACTCTTCACTGCTTCAATTGAAAGTTGATTCCAGGCTTATAAAACTCGGTTAGGAAAACGTTTTCTATGCGCCGTATGATAAAAATGTCCAAGATACTAACGAGATAGTTATAAAAGATATCCGATAATCATGACATAGTTCTACCATAGGCATTTTTCTTATTCGATAACCTGTTAAAACAGAAAGATTCACTTTTCATCTTCAACACCCTGTACATCCAAAACTAGTCTTACGAATTACCTCCAAGGACAATTATTTCGAAGAACAAACATACAACATACCAAATTTTTCATAAGGTTCGTGTGAGCCAGGTCCTATGCTCCACCACAAGGATCTATCGCTCGTTAATAGGTAGGCACATCTCTCCATTCTATTTGTGTCATTTTCTCTCCTCACATTACTCATCCGTGGTATTCCTTCTCGCCTGAGCAGTCTTGGAATCGTTTTATAACGAGAGCAGCAGTAAATAACCGAAATTACCGAAAAGTCGTGGGACATTTCGATCTTGTTACAGCCGCTTCGGCTCATTACCAGGCATAGAAATCGCCGACAGGTATATCTCCGGCAGTTGAAAACCACGGTAAATGTAGAATCGGGAAGCGAGACTAATAATGTACCCAATTTGGGTAGATCAGCTCGATTTATGCTAAGTTATCGACTAGAAAGTGGATGTCTTGTCGGTGTACACTTGTAGATCGCCGCTTGATTTATCGAGTTTCGAGGGTTAAATGTTTTCTTGGATGAGGTTTATGTTAAGAAATTTCATCATTTTCATGGATCTCTCCATTCAGCATTTGCCACATTAAGAGTTAGTCTTGGTCTTGTATCAGTGATATGATCTTGAGTTTGACTATACTCCATTCGCTTTTCTTTTAGCACTCGGTTGGCCATGGAAATTTGACACATTTCACTCTGTATAGTACGAACCTGTGGGGTTATGACGCTTGTCAAAACATTTTTGGGTTTTAAATCAACGCTATGTTACCAACGGGCAACATAGCGTTGATACAGAAACTTTTACGTATAACGATACGTAAAAGTTTCTGTTATTACGTATTTTATCACAATGTCGAATCTATTCGGAAAATATGAGACGAACATAATTGAAGTTTATCAAACTGATTGAAGGTATACCAAATCGTGTTATTTGCATGGAAAATACAAGAGATCTACGAAGGCGTAGAAGGGCCACATAATATTTTAAAAATATTTTTCCTTAAATTCCGACTTTGAAGTCGGAATTTAACTAAATTCCGAGTTCAAAGTCGGAATTTAACTAAATTCCGAGTTCAAAGTCGGAATTTTGTTAAATTCCGACTTCAAAGTCGGAATTTACTAAATTCCTAGTTCCTAGTTATTCAGTTCCGAACTTATACAGGGTGTTCTACGACGACGTAAATTTGTTCCTGAATTACAGTTTGCTTTTCTACAAATATTCAAATTCATATAATACTAGGTATTTCCACATTTATGATATGAATAATTATATACACAGGGTGCACATTATTATTTGTTTTCTTATATGAAAGGTCATAACAATGATATGACAACCTTTTACAGACATGAAATGACATGACATGAATATTTTTTCAGACATAACTGTTTTTTAGGTATATTACGGATATTTTATGAAAAAATTTCCTTCTCATATGTACTCGTGAGGCTATCTCAATGGACGAGAAATCAGTACACCCCGAGGCATGGGCGCCCGCAGGGGGGGGCCAGGGGGGGCCACGGCCCCCCCTGAGATTCTGATAAACACCGTTAGAGAAATTTTTCTTTCAGTAAAACTAATCGTAGATGATATTTTGCCCCCCCTGAGAAAACTTTCTGCGGGCGCCCATGCCCCGAGGTACACCTGGTGTGCTTTGATGTTTCTTAAATATAGGCTGCTCTATGAATTGGTTCATTTACTATGCTGAGATATTCATGGGAGGATTCATGTTTCACAAAATAAACACGTTGGTCTTCAATAAATATTGATCTTGATGAATTTTATTGGAGAAAATTGTCATTAGGTACATGTTTTTGAATAATTATGAAATTATGGTCGTAAACAGGTAGAGGTAAGGTTGGGCACAATCTCCCCCCACCCCAGTACTGAAATAGTAACCTTAAAATAACATTGAGCTCCCAGGCCCCCTCCCCCCTCTGTATATATGGAGAAATATAGAAGGTATAGAACAACACCCTGTGCATCTAGCCTATATCGGTTTCGAAGTAAATAAAATTCCGACTTCAAAGTCGGAATTCCGACTTTGAACTCGGAATTTTGTTAAATTCCGACTTTGAACTCGGAATTTTGTTAAATTCCGACTTTGAACTCGGAATTTAGTTAAATTCCGACTTTGAACTCGGAATTTTGTTAAATTCCGACTTTGAACTCGGAATTTAGTTAAATTCCGACTTTGAACTCGGAATTTTGTTAAATTCCGACTTTGAACTCGGAATTTAACTAAATTCCGACTTCAAAGTCGGAATTTAAGGAAAAATATTTTTAAAATATTATGTGGCCCTTCTACGCCTTCGTAGAGATCAGTATAATATCATAATATGCACTAGCTCGAGGAGAGTTAATGTTCGTTATCTTCTTTGGCTAAAGTTTGAATACGTTACATCTTACATTGAGACTAATCAACACCAATGGAGGTTCAACACATCATTAATATTTTCCTTTTTTCCTACAATTAAATTTTTTCAAATTTGATATATTACTTACCTAACCCTGAAACATGTAAAAGAAAATTGTTGTTATAAATTCATTGACACCCTGTCATTTTTTCTCTGTAACTTAGTTCATCATGTTCAAAAACGGCTTTTCCTTCAGGCTCTGGATTTTACGTAGACTTCTATGGCATATTTGGTTTCCTCACCGATCCATATTTGAAAATGAAAAACCATGACTTATTTTGCGAACTCTCTGTATATGATAGTTCGTCTGACTATCGATATCTCAACAAGATGAAGAATATGCACTTTGCAGGAACGTGATTTACAGAAACTTTTGTTGTGGTGATTTTAAAATGGTAAGATTTTATTTTTAATTTATTTCTTATAATTTGTTGTATACTTCAAAACTTCAGTTCTGTCATGTCATTTATGATGTTTAATTCAGTTTTCTGTATTGTCTTAATTAAATTTTCTCTTTTCAAAGTCGTTTTCATAAATCTTCAAGAAAACGTTTCGTACATCCTACATCTGGTGTTTTGCAAATCAATTCCATAGGGTGTTATATTTACAAAAAGTGTAACTTTGGTCTATATCTTTGTTTTCGAACACCGTGTATATATAACAATAATTTTAAATTGTGCTTTTGAAAACCCTACACACACCACAAAAAAAAAATTCAAAATATCTTTATTTACTCCCTCAAAATGAGCTCCGCGTTTGGGGTGGACCACCCGGTATAGATACTTTGATAGAAAACAGTTTTTTTATCGCTTCCTTATTGTCCCCTTATGAGTTTGGCAAGTTTTCTCCCCATTTCTGGAGAGAATGGAAAATTACACTGAAAAACATGAGGAATATTGGAAAATGTTGCATACAAAATTATCGAAATGTGCCGTTGGAGCTTGAAAAATAATTGAGTTCTAGTGTTTCTCTTCTGGTAAGCATTCAAATACATTAGTTTCTCCAATAAAAGCATTAAATAGAAATTGTATTAAATAAAACTTTTCCTATTGGAAAAGTTTTAACTTGGTATTCCAAGTTTACCCCTTTGTTTTTTCAAAAACTTATCGAAGATAAAAACATAAAATTGTTAGTATATGATAATATGATGCTTCAAAAATAGTAACTCTAGTACCACAAATCTGATGAGTTCATGAAGTAATACTTTCTAGGTTCACTTCTTATGTCCACTTTTATATGTTTAAGGATTTTAATATAATTTTTATTGATTAAGACAAATCTTAAATTCAGACGAAGCAAATTTCGTTCACATACAACATTCGCATCATTAATTAACTCTCGATCTATAGAATACTGCTGATATCGTGTAGTTTTGGTTTGTGTATTATTTATTTTCGTAATGCATAAATTTACATTTTAAATGATTATTGTGAATTCAAATAAAACAATTTTTATTTATTTTTAATGCAGAATAATTCGTAAATTATCAGGAAAAAATAAAATTTTCCTAATTGCTGAATTGCGGAAATTTTGAATGTATCATTATCCGCATCAAATCTATTTTAAGTCCCTTTCAATAGGTTCATCCTTTTCCCAACCACGCCTCCAATCATCGTCTGGCTGTAAAAACACTTCTCACAAAACGGGAGAGAGCACTCGTAAAACTCCCGTTCTATAAAAATCCGAACGATGATGAAGTTTTACGTTCGTGTGGAAATTTGATCGTGTTGAATTTCACAGAGTGAATTCGCTTTGATGGAAATTCCTGCCTGATTTTCGTTATATTTAATTCGGCTGTTCGTTCGGCGGTTTCGGTTTCCGCTTTTTCCCCATTCGCCGGGGAATGAGGTTCGCCACTTCCGGAAGGCTGAGGAGATTTGGAAGATGTTGATTTCATTGGGATCGGGGAAGCTGTGGTTGATGCTGTAGATTTGACTTGACGGTTTGGAAAATGATCTTGATCTTATGAGATTTATTTTTATTATATTTTATACTGTTTTTCATTTCAAATATATCAACTAATCCTTCATCAATTTTTATCCCGCATAAGGAATATTTATAAGAGATTTCAGTCTCCTTAGGCTTGAGAAAGCATCTCCTGGCAGAAGGAAAAGTTTTGGTAGTTCATAAGGGGTTATATTTCACTGCGACCTATTGTGTCCCAATCAGAGCTGTCCTGAAAACTGCGCCATATACAGCTGGCCCTCGAGCTCCAGAGTCCCAATGAACTACAGTGTTTGAAAGTCCTGAGGGGGCTAAGATCTCATTCCTCCTATAATTTTCTCGTCAAAAACAGATGAATAGGAGTTTTCTCCTCTTCCCCAGCGCCACAGAATCATCTGTTTCTGATAAGCCCATTCTCATTGTGGTAACCATTTTTGACGAAACTTCCTAGTGATTTTTCGATTAGAAAGTACGATATAAGAATCACTTGTACGATAATTTCACCAGTTTTGGAGAAAAACCCAATTAAATACTTCATTGTCTTAGTAGTTGCAAAGCCGACGATGCTTAATAGGGATGCTTAGTATTTTGGCAAGAGCTAGGACAGGTGGTGAAGAACAAGACTAAGCCGAACTAAATGCCGATGTACCGTCCGTATATTCGAACTTTTTCAAGGCTGTATAAACGTATAAAGATTTTTCAGTATAACACATAAAAACAGTCAAAACAATAATAATGCCAGCTAAAAACAATAATAAAGTGTGATAAAATTGAAGTCAACTCGATAAAATGTTATATAAAACAACATAATGAACTCGATACAAGAGTACACCCTATATACAAAGATGATAAATAAGGTTCTGTGAGACTGGTATAAGTGGTATATCAACTTACCAAATTCATTCAGTTTGATACTATAGATGTTAGTTTTACTGACATTCGAAAAAATTGCAACCAATTCAAGACTTACCTAATCTTAATTTAAACTCAATCTCAATTTAAAACTAGGAATTTACTCGGGTGTCTTGGAGACCTATAGGATTTTAAAGATTAGATGGTACAAAGAAAAAAAGGTTCTATGATGTATGCACTTTCAGCGGTGGAAAAAGCGCCTGCAGGTTCATAAAAATGTAGAAATCGTCAGTTGTACCTACATACTCGAGCGTGTCAGATTAAGATACTGTATATATATATGCCCTACGTGTCTCTAATAATAAATTTATGTTAATCTGACAGTTTGCGTGGTGGGGCTGGCCGTACGGAAGAGTTGAAAATGGTAGAAATAAGTTGTCAGATTTTTAGACGATATGTTAATTGGACCCAACGGAAGCTACTTTTCAAGAGACTGACTATTCGGACGTGACGCAGGTTCACTGTGGTCCTTTGAAAATGCAAAAAAAAATCGTTACTTTTACATACTCGAACGTGTCAGGTTTTCATACAGATAGTTAATCTCGGTGTTGAAGACGTGTTAATTCATTAATCTGACACTAATCAGGCGGGGTTTTTTTAATCTGACAGTTTGAAGATGATAACAAAAAAACTTTTTCAAATATCTCCCTTCCTGTAACTCTAATCGTTTCTGTATTCATTATGAAAGTTGTAGATAATAAAATTCTATACAACTTTTGTCTAAAGCAATTTTACATACCTCAAAAGTTTTCGAGTAAGAGGGCGATAAGGGCAAGGAGCTTAGCCACACATGCGAAAGGCCAAGTTCAATGCAGAAAACCAGTCTAATGTACATTCATCGCCATATCTCTCAAAAACTTTAAAACGTGAAAAAAATTGCTTCGGACAAAATATGTGGAAAATGTTATGCACTACAACTTTTATAATGAATGCGAAAACAATTTGAAACCCAAGAGAGGAGATAATTTCCCTCTTGGGCTCCACAACTATAGAGAGAAATTTAAATTTAAGTATTTCATTCATGAAAATGCTTTCGAATGTCGGACAGAATAGAAACGTATTTTTTTTAATTATATTTGTGTCTTTCGGTTGGTTCAACATTTTGCAGTCCTTGGAATGTCCCCGATTCTCAAATCCAAGTGATATAAAAGAAAATTTATATTGAATTTTCAAGGTGAGTTTTGACATTATTCAGACGTTTTCTTCGTGTTTCTTGCATTATATTTATGGTTTTACAGTTTTATTCATTATTAGTTCAGTGATGAAATCATAGTAAGATAATAAATAAATCATTAGTCTATGGATGAAACCATAAATATAATGCACAAAACACGAAAAAAAGCCTGAATAATATTTAAACTCAGAATATGAGAAACAATTAACCAGGAATATCTCAGAGATATCATCGAGCAAAGCCACCTACCTGTGTAAACTAAGGCAATCCATGTACGAGGATGTATTGATATCTAGTTAGCCTAGACTAGTTCCATGCATAAAAAAATATGGCGTTACCATAGCAACGAACAATAACTCATAAGAAGTGTCAGTGTGAAGTTTGAGGTCAAAAAAGGAAACCAGAGATACGCAATAAATTAAAAGAAAGAAGATGTCCACCGAAATTGTGAAAATCGAAAAATTGGAGTATCGAGCCATCATCAAGAACCTGTATTCAAAAGGGTGAAGAGGTAAACAGATTTATGAAGATATGCTTAATACCCTTGGTTATCAATGTCCTTCGTATGCGACCGTGAGAAATTGGATTGCAAGCTTCAAAAGAGGTAAATTTTCCATTGAAGATGATGACCGATCGGGAAGGCCAGTTTCTGTGTCAGTCCCCGAACATATCGATACAGTTCATGACATGATTTTATCAGACCGTCGAATTGGGCTAAAACGGATATCTGAAGCACTGAATATTTCATACGAACGCGTTCATCATAAAGTTCACGTCAATTTGGGCATGAGAAAAATTGCTGCAAAATGGATCCCCAAATGTTTGAATGTTGACCAAAAACGTGCAAGTGTAGAAGCATCGCGTTCGATCTGTGCTCGATTTGAGAACGATGTAGACTTTTTAAACCGAATTGTTACAATGGATGAGACTTGGGTACATTTCTACGATCCAGAAACGAAGGAACAATCGATGAAATGGCGACACTCTAGTTCTCCAAGACCTAAGAAGTTTCGTGTACAAAAATCTGCTGGAAAAGTATGAATTTTTTTTATGTCACTTGGAGTTGAGGGCCGGGGAAATTCCAAGGTTTATAATATGATGAAAGCAATCGAAGGCACAAATATAATTAAAAAAAAAAACGTTTTCATTGAAAGAGTTTTTTTCTAATATTTACTAGGTTGGTAAACGTTCCTAAACTTTTCCATTCTGAAGATTATTAAGAATTCGTCTGATGAAGGAGTTTGATATAGTCATTCATTGCTGTATCCCGTTACCGGGAATAAATCTACAAAAAGAAGAAGAAAAAAAAAAAAAAAAAATTCGAACAGACTTGTAACTTCTTAGTGCTAGTTGCGACTGTGTGCCCTCCTGTGACTAAAGAGACCCAACCGTGACCTGCAGATCCTTCCACACTCAGGGCATGGATAGTCTCCAACCAGATCTGGCCGCCGCTGTATCCTTCTCGATTCTCCACTATAACTGTGGACCAAAGACCTCCACTGTGACCTGTCTAACGCTAGTTGTTCCCAGTTATGATAAGCATTAACTGATTTTAGGGATTGATGTAGTGTATCCTTAAACCGCTTAAACTGGCCTCCTGGTTTCCGGGCTCCCTCAGTGAGTTCGCCGTATAGAGCTATTTTGGGGAGTCTTGTGTCTTGCATTCTCAGAATGTGGCCGCTCCATCTGAGTCGGGCCCTCGTTTGATGTAGACTCCGAAACGATACGAAGTTTTACCATAAAGTTCCATTTTTTGTTCATTGTTAGGTAACAATTTTTCCATCTGATATGCTCCTGACAAATTAGTGCAAGAATTTAAGCAGGAGCTAATCGATTATTTCAATTTTTTGATCGTTTTTGTTTCAGAGACTAAGAGTCCTCCCTGATTAACTTTCAATCGATATTTAATTCATTTTGATGAGATCTACCTCCCTCCAAAAAAAGACTATATTTTCAAACACCCTCTCTAGATTTCTTCGATCATGCAGACGAATGTTTCACCGGAAAATTAACGAAGAATTTTCTCTCTCCTCGACGAGCGACAATATCACCCAAAACATCCAACCCATTCAACTCGCCCTCTCGACCCCCAATAAAAAGGGGTTCTAATGTTTTTTCATGTCTCCATCGCGCATTCGATCCACCCCGTCCCACGATTGAAACTTCGGAATTTAAATAAGTTTTTCGAATGAAGTGTCGACTGTCAGCGAGTGATCGGGGACCGGAGCGGGGCGAATTGCGGATTTGTCACGCGCTCGCGAAACTTTTAAATTGAATCTCCGGCGCCTCTACCCGGACCGACGGGTCGGTTTTATTAAATCATTGGATTGGAAGGGTGAAATGCGAACCGTTGGGGATGCGGGCGATTCATCCTATGGTGGAAGATACGCTTTTCACGGGGATGAACTTCGGGTGGCGTTAGATCTCGATGATTTTATTGATTCGCGATGTAAAAGAGGGTCATCAAAATTGGACTCAGAATTTTTTCACCAAATTCATTTTGAAATAACTTTGTAAGGTGTTCATCGATTTTTATCATTTTGTTGTCTACCTGTAGCCTATTTCATCTAGTTCATCACCTGATGTCGAGTAGTTTGGGAGCCGAAGAGGGAAATTCGGGATTTACTCGAGCGTGTCAGATTAATATAAGGGGACATACCTTCTACCCTGTAGAGTACCTCTACCAAAAATCAGAACTGTATATAGGGGGAACTGTCTAGGACAGCCTGTCAGAATAGTAAAAAAAAACGATCATTGTACATACTCGAGCGTGTCAGATTAAAATATATTGGGTTAATTACATGTTGAAAAGTACATATTCTCTCAATCTGACAATTTAAGCGTTTCGAAAATGCGTGGGAGGGCGCCAAAGTTGCAAAAAAAAAAACGTCACGTGCACATTCTCGAGCGCGGTGGCGTTTTTTCTTATTTTGAAGCTAATGATTCAAGAATAACGGAAAAAATATAATCTGACAGTTTTAGCAAGCCGAAGCAATAAAAATTGGCCATAAAGGTCACAAAAATCAGTTTGTTTGAATTATCTCCTTCCCTGGGCTTCAAATCTTTTTCGCATTCATCATAAAAGTTGTAGAGCATAACATTTTCTACAAATGTTGTCCTAAGCAATTTTTTCTACGTTCAAACGTTTTTGAGATATATGGCGATTAATGCGAGGTGTTTGGCGGTACATGCTGAAGCGAAAATTTACTCGGAAAACTGGAAAATAGTACATTCTAAGGTTCAGTCAGAGAAAACACTAAAATTTTCGTGACTAATTTCGAAATTGTCATCATAGAAATACCTTGTCATTTTCACAATTGGATGAATGTAGATTAGACTGGGATTCTAAATTGACCTTGCCCTTTCGCATGTGTGGCTAAGCTCCTCGCCCTTATCGCCCTCTAACTCGAGAACGGTAAAGATTATGTAAAATTGCTTCAGACAAAAGTTGTGTAGAATTTTATTATCTACAACTTTCATAATGAATACAAAAACGATTAGAGGTACAGGCAGGTGAATATTCGAAAAAAAGCATTTTTATCATTTTCAAAGTATCAGATTAAGAAAACCCTCCCTATAGATCAAAAGCACTATGGCGAGCATGCCAGGCATGATAGGCAGAGTAAATGTAAAAAACCGTTTATCTGTGTTTAACGTTGTTTTTTTTGCATGCCGTTGAAGATTTCGACGTTTTTCTGATGTTGATATGCGATAAACCGGAGCTGACGACGTTTTTCACTCTTGTCGCGTTCTGGAATTTTCAGATTTTAACGTGTGGGGAGATGTGCCTATAAAAGCAGATTTTCCCCCGCGACGGTCACTTCTACTTGACTTTTGATTGTCTTTTACTTCAGTCTCTTTTACTTTCGACTCTTTGACTTTGACTGTTTTACTCTTTAGTCTCTTTAGTTATTTTACGCTCCGTACTTTTCTGTGCGATTCGATTTTAATTGTGTGCGCGACAAGCCGTTCAGCGAATTCAGAATTAATTTTGTATTACGAAGTTAGTGCTCTTAGGAATTGATTTTTTAGTTTTCGTTTGTTTTCCGCGAGTGCCTGAAACAAAGGAGGTAGGTCCCCGATTTTACCGTTCAGTTTCTTTGTTAGACCTACACCGGTTACTTCTTTGACTTTGACATTGCTGTACTGTATCGCTTTCTGTTATATTTTATTCTACTTTACCCTGTTTCGCGAGAATGACTTTTTCCTTCGCTATCAGTCATGGTGCGTAAGCCCTTGGGGTACTGAAAGGAAACTCCCGTCAACCCCCCCTGTTCGCGTTCCGCGTCATAAGTGTTGAATCCGAAATCTCTTCTTTTCTATCAGTCATGGCGCGTAAGCCCTTGGGATAGAGAATAAGAGATACCGCTCGTCGTCAGTGAAATCCCGTAGTTGCGCTCAAAATAGACCTTTTCTTCGCTATCAGTCATGGAGCGTTAGCCCTTGGGGTAGCGGATAAAAGTCTCGAGTAGATCCGCCCTGGTTGTGTTTCTTTCATTTCTGGAGAAATACAATAAATTACATCCCGATACCGTATAGCAAGTCATTTCACTTCGCGAGGTCATCCTTAGTATCCATTTCGTCAGTTCTGGTTGGCGCATTTTATTGAACAACCTTTGATTTTTCACTGTGCCCGGTATAAACTTTGCAAAATGCTCGTGACCGGATAGAATTTCCCGAATGTATGTTTACTGATCGATTCACTCATATGTCATACCTACACATATTTCCGTTGTTTATAGAATCAGTTTCCGAAGGTGTGAATAAACTGGTACATAATTTGATTTTGACCACTTCGTTATCGCTACCACCCTAGATAACAGCGAACTCTGTCTCCGACTAGCAGCTACTCTGGTAAGTTTGCTATTCTTCCTTGCGAAAAGAATAGCTGGCGCTCGAGATAAGTTTTCTCCGAGGTGACCACGTTACAGGTTTTTATGGTATGGGATAAGCTAGTAGAGCACTAAGGCATTAGAACGTTAACAGCGTTCCCTTAATCCATCTACTGAGTTTGTGTTCTTCAAGAGAACCTCAGTTAAGACCATAACGCTTTCAAAACTTTCATGTGAAATCACAAGCAACTTGTAATTCATATTTTCTGGGATTTTACAACTGATTATCATTGGCCACAAATAACTGTAATTTCACTATTTCGTTCTGTCAGTGTACATAAAAACGCACTTGGGGGCAATACCACAATGGTTTTTGATTGTTCTGGTCGAGTAGGCTAAGTTACCAAGCCTCCAAGGCAGTAGAACTTTATTGCATTCCTTTCTGAACACCTTCACTAAGTTTGTATTCTACCAGTATCCCAGTAAGCACCGTGACACAGCTAAAGTTTTGCTCGAATAAAAAAGAATTTCATGATGATGCTGAAGGCTTAACTGGAAGCCAAGCTAAGTCAATTAGGAAAAACACTGATGTGCTTATCTTGTATGTACATACTGTTGTCTTAGGCGTCGAGGACTACGACAGTGTTGTCAGTACAGGGAACGGCAATGATCTACTGGTGCTGCTGAATATTTAAAGGGTTTTTGAAGAAAAACATTTACTTTCAGAATAGTAGGGGTTGTACTTCAGAAGAACCCTGGCCTTTACGAGATGTTGGAGATTTTCAAGGATCACTGGGCGACATCAGCTAAAATTGCTGAAGTTAGAGAGATGTTCTTGGTTCTGCTATATAAAGAAAACATTGGACCTCGTTTTACCTCGTAAAGTTTTAATGCATAAATTGTATTCTTCTTATATATTAATAAATTATTTGATTTATTTTTAGACTGGCGCTGTAGGTTGCTTCAATTTTTATAATCAGAAAAGTATTGAAAACTTTTTTGGAGAGAAAGTTCTGTTGTCAATATTCAAAATGTTTGCCCGGTGAAGCTCTTTTTCCAATACAATCATTCTGTAAGCAGATGTTTGATGGCATTTGAAATCTGAAGGACCAAATTTTTTTTAAAGCTTAATTCCAATTAATTCACAAAATTCAACTTCAGGGCAATTGAATTTTTCCAACCCCAATCATCCAAGTGCACACGGTAGTCCACGTTTTATTCTTTTCTGAATCTAAATTAACAGGGGTTCAGTATAGACAAATTTCACTGCGTCTGCTTTATGATGTAGAAACTATTTTATTGCGCTAGTGGCGAGGGATATTGCGTATATCCCAATACGGAGTTTTATCTAGCTCAAACAGACGCCACAACAGGGATTTGTGGCCTATCAATATGGACAATTTGTTCCGACAATGAACTTAAAAGCGAAAATAAAATATCGTAAGAGGGTTCAGATTGGGCTGGTTTTTTGAGAGGAAGGAATTCTTCGGTGGTTTATTCTTTTGTATACAGGGTGTTTTCGAGATGCTCTCACGGATATTGTAGTTGGGATAACCTGTACTTAAATTATATTAGTGCCTCAAATAGAAGAGCAGTCGAAAATGAACGAAAAACTTTTCACTCATATATACATGATCATTATTCAACTATTTAGAAACACAACATAACAAATTTTGGGATTTAAAAAATTGCAATACCTAATATATCAAAGAACAAAGATATATTGGTTAGAACAGAGTTGAATTCAGGATTTTTCGCTTCTAAATGAGGTTTTCTATCATCATGTATACCGGTAGATTCGGCTGACTTGGGACAGTCCTGTAACTTGGGACAATTACCCCGCTTGCAAATTTCTTTGTTTCTTACCATTTATGAATGAAGGGACAAACTTATAAGATTGTGTAGCGTCTTTTCGGTTAGTTCAACAATTAATACAAGTTGAGTGTGCAGTGACGAGAGCGTTTGAATTGACAGGAAAAATCAACGAATTCAGGAGAGTAAAAGCTCGTTTTTTATGGCCCTTATACTTTCTAGTGTCCTGTATATGTGTTTCACTTGGTGAATGTGTAATTTTTTTTTTGGATACGTGGAATATTGGGATATTAGATATATCATGAAACAAGGTAGTTTACAAATCAAACGGCAACACGGATCTCATTCATTTATTTTGTTGTTTCATAGGGTGACTTGGGACAATGCCGAATGGATACAAGCAGCGCATTAGCAGCAGGAAATATGCCGATGTTTCGCAGGATATTACTATTTACGAGATTTCCACAAAGAAATCTCCAGAGAATGAAAGAAATCAAAGTTCTCTCGTTTTGTTTAGTTTTTCTTCATTTTCATTGCAGTATATTTACTTTCGCTGTTATAGGGTTTTATCATTTAATTTCCTTACTTGAATTTCAGCTATATAATCTCAAATTCTAATTTTGCAAAACTATACACCGTCCCAAATCACCTATTTCATTTGAGAGTTGAGAAATCAATGGATTGTTACTTGTGTCCCAAGCCTCCTAACTCGGTGGGGTGACTTGGGACAAGTATATTCAATTTTTTTTAATTTATATCTGAATTCTGAAGCATATTTGAAACTCTTTCTCACATGAAAATAGGTCACCGTTTTTGGAATATGACAAGTTGAATTTCAAAATCGTCCCAGGTAACAAGTACCTATCTATACGGTACATTATTGTAATTTAGAGCTAGGTTCTCATGCAGTCATGGATGAAAAAGGATTAGGAACATTCTTCTGAAACGCCATTCTACGTACTATGCGGTATGAAATGTCTAATTTCCTGACAACTCCCGCGGCGTCATCATGGGGCCAATCACTCAAGAAAACCTGTAGCTCACCGTAAAGATTTGTCATTAATAATCGAGAATTTCCGAATTACACTTCCAAGGTTTCGGATCGTTAAATATCTCTGATAAATTAGATTTTCCCTGGCGCGGTATGTGGTAAAATATCGTTCTTATTTAGCATATCTAACGATATAAATGACTCCTTATTTGATATGAAGAGGACGAATTACTTTCTCGAGATATGCGAGTTGATGCATGGAAGGAATATTGGTCTTGATGTGTTTTTCGAGGAGTCGTGCAGCGTTTGACTCGTGAAGGAATTCGACGGATATTGATACAACTAATTTGACGAAAGAGAAAAAAAAAAAAGGTTTACATGAGAGGTAAGTAAATTCTAGATATTTCACTTCGATCATTGTCTTGTATGCTCCCAAACCAATTCCATGGACTTATCTCTCTATTCTCTCTATCCAACAAATTTAAATCGCTTAGAACGAGCTGCCATAAACAGACATCGATAATGTTTTTAATTTCTTGGATTTTATGTAGATAAAGATGCTATCGTTGTATTCTTGATGTAAGACTTCTACATTTTCACCTTACCAATACATAAAGTTGAAGAAACTATCATTTTTGAATGTAACACTGCTGCTTTCACTGAGTAAATTATATGGTCCAATAGAATACTTTTGAAAATGTATTCATTGTTATTAATAGTTTTAAGAAATAACTTAAGAGTCGATCCAGGATTCCTCGACAACTCTGTGAAACTTCATTCTTTTTTCTTGATCCATCAACTCATGTTTAGATATACAGGTTGTTCCTAAATTGAACGTACAAACGAAAAAGGGGAGATTCCTTAAGTGAGTTTAAGAAAAAAAAGTCCCATAAACATGGGGTCGCAAACGTTTCGTTTTCGAGATACAGAGTGTTGAAGTTTGAATTTTTTTCAAGTTTTTTTCTCATAGTATCTACACTTTATGAATCATCGCTACAGATCAGGAAAATTTCCATAAAAATTTTCTAGAAATCGTTGGTAGATACGACAAAACTACAAGAGACCGAAAAGTTTAGTATAAGAACAAAGCTTCTTTTTACATTTTTTCAAATTAACAATTGCTCACCAAAAAAAAGTTCTGCAGAAGAACAGGTGGCAGTGTTCCAGAAAAAATATCACCCTGTAGATCTTCTATCGAAATTGCCATGTCACGTGGTGAGAACTCTAAAATGTAATATCTAGGCCAAATTTCAGTTGAATATTTTGTGAAGTGTAGATACTATGAGAAAAAAACTTGAAAAAAATTCAAACTTCAACACTCTGTATCTCGAAAACGAAACGTTTGCGACCCCATGTTTATGGGACTTTTTTTTCTTAAACTCACTTAAGGAATCTCCCATTTTCGTTTGTACGTTCAATTTAGGAACACCCTGTATTTAGAAATGGTTAAATGAAAAAAAAGTTTATGGCTGCACTCTGTCAATAGGCAGAATAAAGTTTTTTCATTAAAAAAAGGGTGGTTCTGGATGAAAATATAGTCCATTTCAACATCTTGTAGATGTAGAAAATTGAATAAAATACCCTATTAATAAGTTGAGATAAGATTTAAGTACTAGGAACACCTTTATAATGAATTGAATAATCTTCAATTATGAAACTGAGGGGAATTAATGAAAAACTAAATTAAAATAAACAAAATATAATATTAGAAGCAAATTAATGCGTTGGAGCACACTACAGGATGGACAAAATTCGTTGTCTACTGAGGGGATCTCGAGAACTTATAAGAGCTAAAAGAAAACAGATGACACATTTCCGAGCTCTTTTTCAGTGAAACAAAAAATAGTGAAAACCGTAGCCTACTATTCTTCGTTATTGATTTTTTAGCAAAAATTGAGATTTCGACGATTTCTAAAAGTTCTCATAACTATTTTGTCTTTGAAGTTACAGATTTGAAACTTGAACCTTCTACAAGTACTTTTTTACGTAGAATCCACTGACGAGCTCAAAATATATTTTTATTTTGAATCATTAGATGAACTTTCGTTTTTTTAAATGCAAACTTTTATTGAATTTGTTATTTTTGAAATGGAAAAAATCTTTTGTCAGTAGATTCTACGTATAATGTGCCTAAGAAGGTTCAAGTTTAGGATCTGTAACTTCTAAGACAAAAAGTAATGGGAACTTTTAGAAATCGTCAAAATCTCATTTGTTGCTAATAACACAAAAACGAAGAATCATGGGAGGCTACGGTTTTCATCATTCTTTGTTTCTCTGAAAAAGAGCTAGGAAATGTGCCATCCGTTTTCTTCTAGCTGCTATAGTTATCGAGATCCCCTCAGTAGACAACGAATTTTGCCCACCCTGTACAGCAACACATTAATATGCTTCTAATATTATATTTTGTTTATTTTAATTTAGTTTTCCATTAATTTCCCTCCTACTATTTGTAGCAAGGAATTATGTACAGGTACTCCTTAAATTTTTTCGCAACTATACATTTACACCCTGCATGTTTATTATTATGGCACTGAATATATCTGAAACCGAACCTGCAACAGGGCCTCACAAATGCGAAGCATTTCTCCTCGTCCTACTGAAACAAACGCATCAGGGGATAAAAAGGATTAGACCACACCACAGAAAAAAATAATTAAATTCTTTTACACATATCACACGCTGTCTTGTGTCTCATTAAATTTTCCAGCTGGACTTTTTTGTGTATTTTTACAGGAAAAAATAGTTCGTGGAAATTCTGCACTTCGTGTATCCATGACACAATAAATTGAATCAATATTCTTATACACATCAACTCAATATAAATGCTTTTGATGGAATGCATTGTACGAGGATATATTGAAGAATTCTTAGCCTACTAAAGAACTAAACAAAATTTCAATGTCAAAATATTTTATTATTACTCAACATATTTTTCTCTTAATTGGATACATTTACTACAGCGAACCTGATGCAACGTCTCTAGACCTTTCAAAAAAAAATGTTTCTTCTTGCTCTGCAAACCAGACATCCATAGCTTTTATTACTGTTGGAAGAAAATTTACGACCTTTTTTTCAGTGGAGAAAAGAGATGATAGTCGGATGGAGCCAAATCTGGTGAATGAGGAAGGTGTTCTAGTAATTCAAACCCTAACGTCCAGTTTCATAATCGAATTTAACGTCACTTTAAGCTTAAAGCTTCCTTCACTGTCATTTTTAGTAGGGTTAAAGGAAGCTTTAAAATTAAAGCGACTTTAGGTTTGATTATGAAACCGGCCGTAAATCACGAATTTTTTGCTTGGCAACATGAGATTTGTGTGCAGGGGCGTTATCCTGCAAAATCAAAACACCTTTGGTTAGCTTTCTGCGTCTTTTCTCTTTAATTTTTTCCCGTAAAGAGGTCAGTAATGTCGAATAGTAAGTTATTGTTCTACCCTTATCTAGAAAATCAATCATGATTACTCCTTGGCAATCACAAAAAACTGAAGCAAGAACTTTTCCAGCAGATTTTTGGACACGAAACTTCTTAAGTCTTGGAGAACCAGAGTGTCGCCATTCCATCGATTGTTGCTTTGTTTCTGGATCGTAAAAATGTATCCAAGTCTCATCCATAGTAACAATTTGGTTTAAGAAGTCTACATCGTTTTCAAATCGAGCACAGATCGAACGCGATGCTTCTACCCTTGCACGCTTTTGTTCAACATTCAAACATTTGGGGTTTCAATTCAATTTTGCAGCAATTTTTCTCATGTCCAAATTGACGTGAACTATACTATGAAAGCGTTCGTATGAAATATTCAGTGCTTCAGATATCCGTTTTAGCCCAATTCGACGGTCTGATAAAATCATGTCATGAACTGCATCGATATTTTCGGGGACTGACACAGAAACTGGCCTTCCCGATCAGTCATCATCTTCAATGGAAAATTTATCGCTTTCGAAGCTTACAGTCCAATTTTTCACGGTCGCATACGAAGGACATTGATCACCAAATGTATTAAGCATGTCTTCGTAAATCTGCTTATCTCTAAACCCTTTCAAATACAGGTACTTGATGATGGCTCGATAGTCCAATTTTTCGATTTTCACAATGTCGGTGGACATCTTCTTTCTTTTAATTTATTGCGTAACTCTGGTTTACTTTTTTTACCTCAAACTTCACACTGACACTTCTAATGAGTTTTTGTTCGTTGCTATGGTAACGCAATATATTTTTATGCATGGAACAGGTCTAGGCTAACTAGATATCAATACATCCTCGTATTTCATCAATTTGGGTGAGTTACTCAAAAAAAAAAACGAAAAAACTAATGAGCATCTCCTGCACAAATGAAAAAAATGGGTGGAAAATCATGGACCTACGATGGAGCCTGAATTTTTTGTTTCAAAATTTTCGGGGGTGCCAACTGCACAGAGCTGTCCTTGGCCCGTCGTCGTCCGGATTGTCGGAATGCCAACGACGACGACGGTCGCGGCATTTCGCAAACGCCCAATCGCATCAACCCCCGGACCTAACGAGGGCCCGACAATTCGCCTCTTTCTGCTCCTCCCGCCCCCTTAATTCCGCGCGTCGGCCGGCGGTTGTCACGTGTCTTGTTAACATTTTTGGCGCTAGTGGCGGTGTCCGGTTGCGCCGCAGCCACCCGGGTGGTCCCTTGATTTATAACGCCGCCAACATCATTTAAATAAAACATTAAGTACATTACGAGTTCCTATCTCACGTTCGGAGTCGCTGCAGCAGCGGCAGCTTCCAAGGCGCGCGTTCCTCTTCGACCCGCTATCTGGGAAATGGAATTTTGTTCGAATTCCTAGCGAAAATGTCCGAAAATATCCGAAGCGATTGAGGAAAATCCTCCCTCGATATCTTGATTTGGCCAACTCTTAATTGGGCAGTTTTTGGCGAAAAAATCTTCTTTCACGTTTACCCTATTTTATGTCGCTGTGTAATAACTCATAATCCCCTTCGAAATCTCACCATAAGACACAGAACTTGCTTCAGTGACACAATGGCTCGCTGGTTCAGAGCATTAGTTTTAGGCGTATATAAAGGGTGAGTCTTTGAGTCGTACAAATATTTCAGCAGTAGATTCTTGAGGTCATAAGAAACACCTTTTTCGCTTACTATTTTTTCCGATTTGGCTTTGATGAAAAGATATAGTCATTTTAAGTTTTCATAATGAGCTGTGCCGCCCCTGGAAAACAAAATTACCTTCAGAATTACTAGCTAAATATGTGACACTACACATTGGTGATCTCTTAAAAAAATTGCATTCGGTCAAATTATCCAATTTTTCGAATTTCACAGATATTTTTTATTTTTGAACATCGAATTACTCGAAAACGGCGCATTATACGAGAAAATATGAATGATACTTTTATTTTACAAACCATTCAAATATTCATTAGATAGCGTCCAACTTTGTTTCAAGAGTTGGGTTTTTGAATTTTTGTTATTTTTATGATAACTAATGGTCACAATGAGAAAACTGGAAGACGTAGGTGATATCTTGTGTTCGAAAAAGATTCATCAAATAAATGAAAAACTATATTTCGAAATTCATTTCATTCCATAAAACCGTTTACGGGAACTAAAAATAATTTTTTGATGGTTATTCAACAGCCTGTATATTTTAAACCGAACCTATTCGGAAAAATGGTAAAGAAAAAGTGCTTCTTTCGACCTTGAAAATCTACTGTTAAAATATTTATCCGTGTCAAAGACTCACCCTGTATAGGTCCTAAATAAAATGGAGGTCAAAAATTGCGAAGAAAAAACTAAGAAAACCCTCTGAAATTTGACTTCAACTTTTCTTCCAAGTAGTGATGCCCATTTATAACAATGTCAGAAATGTAAAAGTATTATGAAAGAATGCATTTGAACAACATACATTTATGAACGAAATTTCAATCTGGTGGCATTCACCGCTTAGAAGTTATGAGGAGAAATTCTTTAAATTTTATCAATTTTGGGCCATTACTTCATTTATCAAACCATACTCATTTTACAATATACTTTGACCCCCAGGAAGCTCGGTACACATTTTTGACCCATGCTGTATACAGTCTGTATCTTTTTAAACCATGCCGATTCGGAAAAAATGGTAAACGAAAGAAGTGTTTTTTTTTTGACCTCGAGAATCTACTGTTGAAATATTTGTAAGAGTCAAAAACTCACCCTGTAAAAGGTTGTTCTGAAATAGGGGATCAAAAATTGACAGTTTACCTACAGAGCGAGAAAAACCTAAGAAAACCTTAAAATTTGTCTCACTGAAGACCACAAGCGTAAGACAAACTTTGAGCCCCTACTTTGTAGCATATACGGAATGTGCGTAATAAATTAATGGTGATTCTTGTCACATGTCTTTCATATAAATTTTTTTGAGCAGTCCCTGTTTGGATGCAGCTGTCTAAAGATGGCAACTGAAATGCTAATACAAATTTTTTTTCTTAGAGACCATAAAACTGACAGAAAGAAATTCAACTGAGCGGACATTCTATGGGCGAAGGCAATCAAAAACAATTTTGGTGGAGTTTCCACCTAATTGCAAAGATTATAAAAGCCACTAAAATTTGTCTTGAATTTTTTTTCTTATTCATATTATACCATTGAAAATTGATTTTTCGTTAACCTCAAAAATGAGGATGAACACTCGTCCGAAAAACAGATATCGAGCATACAGGTTTGATTACCTTTAATCATTTCACTGACCGCTTCACAGAACTGGAGTTGGCGATTGGGACATACCCATTTAGTTTCTGAACAAATCATATCTTATAAGGATGTAATATGTTATTTAAAAATTCTCATGATTGTTGTGCGTAAAACACCATATACATCGGACAATTTCCTAGTTAAAGGTCGGATCCATTGCACCTAAGAACACGTCCCTCGCTTCGTCTCTTTTATACATCTTCTTTTTGTTTCCTATTGAACCAGTAACGTCAACCCAATGAAAAATGATTCAGGTAGTTTAAACAACGAATGTCAGAGATATTCAAATTTATAATTTTTTGTCGAACAAAGAGTTGAATGAAATCAACTAAGTTGTTTGCCGTTCAGGATATTGTCGGTGAGTTAATGGACAACATTTTGAGCATTTATTGAAGAAACAAATATTCAAACTAAATTGAAATTTTTTATTTGTTTCCTACTAATGATGAATGAATAATACATATCATGTGTCAGAGATGGAAAGATATTCGATAATTGTTCATTAGTATAGTAATAGGTAATAGGTAAATATTTTAAATGTTCATTTTCTCAACTGCCAGCACCCTTATTCATTTTTTTTCCGAATGAGCTCATCACGCATAATGATTAAATATACCCTATACGTAGTCAGAACGTGCTTGAGTGTTCGATGTCGTGTTTGTTTTGATTACATACCTTTCGAATCTAATAATCATAAAACAAAACTCATATTCTTAATATAATTCAAGCTATAACTAGCAATGTTATTTCAGCATATTTACATAATATAATCATAAAATTCACTTGCCTCCAGTAAATTAATTCTTTCCTAATCGTCTCATGATACGATTCAATTAATGTTAGGTGATTTGTGATTATATTTTTCATCGAAATTTCCTTTTATTCTGATTGTGGCAAAATTCAAGCGTTTCCAAAAATTTTTAATTTTTTAAGATCATTTTCAATTTCAATTGAATTATGTTTTTATAAGTATGTTCATCTATTTATACTTGAAGTTTCATAGTTGTTAAAATATATTCACCTTTTGTAAGAAGAAGATAATGAAATGAAGTTTGCTTTGTGAACACCTTACGAATTAAAACATTAGGTATGTTTACCCTATAAGGTAACTTTCAAGTTAAGCCTTTTAATTTCAGATTGATTGCACAAAAATTGCAACCTGTGGTTGTCCACAGGGAAGTATGCATCCTCTCATTCTACTTGTTGGTGTATTAATTCTGAATAACTGAAAAAATGTTTTCTAATGAGAGTTCCTTATATAGCTTCAGGAGGACATCGAATGCAGACATTTAATCCGACCTTGGAGTTTGATTTCAAGGTCATTTCAAGGTTAACTAGATTTTTGATAGAAAATATACATTAACCTTCGCAGTACAACAATTTTAAACTCAAAGATATAGGTAGGTATCCCAATCTGTGGGTAGGAATTGAACGTGTTCAACGGCTCTTTCTAAAGAGTTTCAGAAGATGCAGAGTTTTCCCAGATGGAATTTCAATCGATATCTCCCTATTATCAATTTATTTTTGATTTGTTATTTGTCTTTCCATGAATATTCACTTCTTCAAACAACAACTCTTTCCAAGGAGTTTTTTCAGTGGATCTCCCTGTATATTTTTTTGAAACGAAAAAGTGTCCAACAAATTTGTGAGATTACGCCAATCTGAATATTCCTGCGGAAAAATTTGTCATATTTTGATTTTTTCTCGTAATATTTATTTGATTTTTTCTCGTAATATTTATGTCTACAGATTCAAATCGAATGATTGAATGAGGAAGAAACTTTTTGAGTTCGGGGAAATCGAAACAATTAGCCGTTTCTTTCCATTATTTTTATTGTTTACACGAATCATTCAATTACTTTACATTGCACATGTTTTTAAGCCTATAAAATTTCAGTCTAATCGTTCTTACCTAATTTGACATAAGTAATTCGCTCTATGCATAAACACATCTGAAAACACATGCTTGAAGATAATTGCTATAAGAACAAATTACATTCACAAAACGATATTATTAGTAATAAATAAAATAATCTACATTTTTCTATATACAAGCTCATCAACTGCTATTATTTACACTATTCACAGGTATATAACATTTGTACATTTCTTATAAACAACACTTTGAGATCTTTCACTGTATATGTAGGGAAAAACAATGAGTTTAATAAATAATAATCACTTCAACATTCCAAATTTCTGAGAGCCTAGCTCGCAAAACTACTTCCACACAGCTCGAGAATCAGGCCGCCTAACTCATGGGCATCTCATCTTCATCGCAGGGTATCGTGGAGTGGTTGTAGAGACCTTGAGCCATGAGCTGAAGTGCGAGAGGGTTCTTCTCAGAGGAAGACTTCTTGATTTTCGCCCGTTTATTCTGAAACCAGATTTTAATCTGAGCTTCGTTCAGACCAAGCTCTGCGCTCAGTTGCTGTCTTCTACGCTCGGTGAGGTATCTGTTTTCGTTGAATTCGTGTTTGAGTCTTTGCAGTTGGGCACTGGAAAAGGCGGTCCTTGGACGTTTTTCCTCGTTGGAATTCTTGGCTGCTTTCTTGACTCTGCGTGATCTGGGACCTGCAATAGAAAGGGTTCATCAGTATTGTTTGTAATATAGCAAGCTAAGATTATAAAGTAGAAAGATAGGAAACGAAGCGACTAAAGTGATGTGAGCGCCATCTGTGTTTCAAATGTGTTTTTAAGACTGGTTAAAATTTTAATTCGAGGGACATATTGAAATTTTGCGAGATGTCAGAGTTATATGTCCATTTTGATCAAACAGGTTTTGAATGTTTTGATTGATATCGCCTTTTGTTTTTCAAGCCCGTTCTAGTTGCTGATTATTGAAATTTTTGTCTAATTTCTTGGCGAAAACCTAAGAATATCGTTCGAAAATTATTGTATGGTGAAGAACTGTGGATCGAATAAAACGAATTTCACTACGGAAAATGGGAATGTAAGTATTAAAACTGGTAACATGTGACTCGGTCATTCAGTGATTTTTATTTTCAGTGCTACGAAGTGGATAAAATTTTCATGGCGTAAAGGCCTGCAAACACTACTGATGACTACACCTTGTACAATGAATATTTTACTGCAAGTCGATTGAGAACTGTTTATCTACGTAAATTGTTGTATGCAGGAAGCATCCCTCACATGAATGGCTCATTTAGGGGAAATTATGACTTTTATACGTCCATTCAAAGATTCTCAATTGCCTTCAATATATTCAGAAATGCAAAATTCTTATGGATTTCGATTTGGGAATGGGGTGACTGTCAAATTGTTGTTTGGAAAGTCAAAGTTTTATGAAACCTTCTGTGAGTGTTTTGTTCATTCGTCAATCAATTTGTATATTGTGTCATAAAAAGACTATACCATGAAGAAATCATAAAAAAGCATGAAGAAATTATACTGACGGGCTTGAATACAGGTCTTGTGAGGTTTTTTCAATTGTGGTTTTTAAAATTTTGTAAGTAATATGTAAGTAACGGAAATGTGTATCCTATGACGGTACATTTAATATTGGTTCATATCAATCTGATATAAACTGTACAAATTCAACTCAGTTTATTAATTCAAAACGTTTTCACATAAAAAACACCTTTGACGTACCTATAGCAGATAACCATGTACTCTTGTATCCTAGTCAAAGCTCTATTCGTTGTCCATAATTTCAAATTTTCGTAAATTTTTTATAGTTTGCAAATAAAAATTTATCACATCCAACAGCGTATTTCATTGATACCAATCGATTCCAAACAATGTTCTGATGAAAACTAACATCCTGGTTACACAAAAAAAACATCCTTTTGTTTTGTCGCTCAGGATGTTTGTTTTCTGGTCTCAACAAGGTCAATATTGAAATTCAATACAAGGAATAGAATTCGAATTTCGCGCCCCTCAATTATAAATCAGAAAACTGTTATTAAACAGTTTTTTGTATTGATAATACGTTTTCAGCGCCATCTCATTGTCAAATGTGTTTTCACTTGCCAAAATGTAGTCGGTAATGGAATAATAGCTGAACATGGTAAAGTAAGTAAAGAAAAGTGAGCATTTTTCACCACAGTAACCTCTCAATACTCTCTCAAAACACTAACGAAAAGACGTTAAATTCATCATGCAAAAACAAACAAACCACCCCTTATTTCCCCTCGATGTTCATCACCTAGAGTCTAGACACTTAATCGGAGACGTTGAAGATACGATAATAGTGGAACATGTGTTGGGAGATGCTCAGATTGAGGATATTCATCTTTGGATGTCAACCGCCACTCAACGGAGATGACAAATTAATTGGTGCTAAGTTTAAAACCTCGATGATGCGTTGTTTACGGGCAGAAACGAGTTTTGACGATTGATCGTGGCTCAGAAATAGATGCAGAGGGTAGTGGCTGGAGAAATAATGTGAATTTAATTTCAGAATTTAATCAGAAGTCAATGCGGTTGTCGAGGTCATTACCATTGATATTTGAAACATCGATAAGAACAACTTTCATTCATTACAGACACATCCTTTCATTCTTGAAGGTAATCGAAGAATGAAACAAATCTAAGGAACATAAATTCAAGGATAAAATTTAGAGATATCACCAAATCCTTGATGAGATTACACGAATTCTATTTCGATTGCAAAAATTCTTTGTGACTATTTTTCGAATAAAGAAAATAATTATTCCATAAAGTCTTACGAGATTTCAATCTGGCACTTCTATAGAATCTGGTATATGCAGGCTGTTTTCAAAGGTGAGGCTTTTTTTGACATTCGGTAGAACTCATCAAAATAAATCGTTTAACCAAGAATTTTCTATATAAAATATCCAAGATGGCTGAGATACAACCCCTAGAAGTTCGACAAAATTTCATTGAATTTCAAGTACTGGACTGTGGAAGGTGACACCGGCATCGCAAAAACGAAACAAAACATAAGCATATGCTGGACAATGAATGGTTCAGTACCAAGTTCATCGGCTTAGATGCATCAGGTCACTTTTGAGAGAATCATAATTATTGTTGTATCGTGCAATTTAGGGTGAAAAAAAAAATGTAGAAAATCGAGGCAGTTTCTTGAAAGTGCTTTTGTTAGTTATGTTAAAGAAGTGCTATGGTGTTTATCCATTTCATCCCATTTTTACGAAAATTGTTGGAATTAAAATAATTTTCGCAGGAATTTGGACAAATTTTTATTCGTTATCCTTTTAGTACATCGCCAACGTTTCGAATCGGTTGTGATTCTTTCTCAAGGCTGGAATGTCAAAATAAAACTAGAAACAGATAAAAACGACCTAGAGACGATCTATCACTCACCTCGTATTTCATCGGATTGAATATCGTCAATTTTATTAAAATAATTGTATACGTATCTCGAATTAAATTTCATTCAATCTTCAAGTGGTTCATGTGTTGTTAACACGACATGGGTAAACAGAATCGTCTCACGGTACGTTCCACAAATCGCAATGAGTGACATGGAGATGACATTCAACTCTCCCATAAAACATTAGTTCGTTAAAATATCACATCTCGGGTAAAAAACAATAAGGTAAAAACAACAATGGTAATATACAACTTAAAAACTAAATCAAAACATTTTGTTCTTGGTGGATGCACCTTAGACACATTCAAATGACTTTCACCATAAAATACCAAAATGAACAAACAACACAAACATCGAGGCTCCGAAAGCTCTCAGTTGTATCCATAATTAAGAATCACCATTTTGAGTCACTGAACCCCAGCATTGCCCAATATAAGACTATCATACACCAAACTGAGATGTTGGACGTCTTCCCTATAGTTTACTGTGTTGTTGGACCTTATGTGCACCATTTCACTAATTAGCCGTCTACCGTAGATATTTTTCGTCAATTTTATTAAAATAATTGTATACGTATCTCGAATTAAATTTCATTCAATCTTCAAGTGGTTCATGTGTTGTTAACACGACATGGGTAAACAGAATCGTCTCACGGTACGTTCCACAAATCGCAATGAGTGACATGGAGATGACATTCAACTCTCCCATAAAACATTAGTTCGTTAAAATATCACATCTCGGGTAAAAAACAATAAGGTAAAAACAACAATGGTAATATACAACTTAAAAACTAAATCAAAACATTTTGTTCTTGGTGGATGCACCTTAGACACATTCAAATGACTTTCACCATAACGAATAAAAATTTGTCCAAATTCCTGCGAAAATTATTTTAATGTTTATAATATGGACGTAACCAATAATCGAAAATTGTTGGAATGTTCGAACAAGAAGATTGTGATGCCCATTGTGAGAAAATTCGTGAATAATTCAGACGAATTTTGGTGGTGAGATTTTGAAGTATTATTCTATGTATTTTTTACACTTGTGTCATAATTCTCCTCTATCATTTGATATCGAAATGAGACATTTCATAAAATTGTGTAATGGCCTTAAACGGGTTGCACCGTTCCTTAACGTTGATTGTAAGGCCCTTAAACGTTGTTTAAACTAAACGCAGAAATTTGCTCGATTAATGTTCGATTAAAACGTTGATTGAAGTAATACTTCAAATTCGATTTACAACTGTGTTTTCTATTTGTGTTGATATAAAATTCGAATTGATAATGGATGATTTGGAAGATGAGATATTACTTGATGATGATCTTGATGCACTTGGCAATATCGAATTCGGATTTCCCAGATATTTTCCCCGTAGAAGAAATTATTTCGAAAGAATGGACCTCACTTTTTTCAGAAGATTTCGTTTAACGAAAGAAACCGTGTTATTTTTTTTGCCATATATGGAGAATGATTTGGAATTTAATAATTAGTTATATACAAATATACATATTTCAGGAATGATAGTGTTGACCCAATAAATCAATTGCTAGCTACATTGAGGTTTTATGCTAGTGCTGGTCAGTTAGTTGGTTTCTGTTGATAATTTCATAAATGTAGATGTATCGAACGGATCAAGAATTCTTGCTGCAGTTTCATTAGCAATTGGTAAATTATATTCCGAATTCATTAAATGACCAAAGATGAGGATATAGTGCAAAAGCAACAGTCCTTTCACAAGAAGGCTTCTTTTCCTAGAGTAATAGGATGTGTTGATGCTACCCCTGTTCGCACTTCAAGTTCAAAACACAACACCGAAACTCAAAAAAAATGTTCAAATTTCCCACCTTGACAACAGAAGTTTAGTCACAAAACCTTGACTTCTGTTTCTTTTTAATTTATCTTCTATGATGTGCTTGGCTGAAATTTTGAATTATTTATGCTGTGAGTGGTGTTACCAAACCTATCGATGATTAAAGTAAACAACGATTATGATCCACGGTGCAAACCGTCAACCGCTAAGCAACGTTTAAATATTAAACATCGATTAGTTTAACCATGGTTACCAGCGAAACGGTGCAAACAGGCATGAGTTCCTAAAAAATAATGGGAACAATTCGGCAATCCTAAGTTTCCATTTTCATTACCACGTAAATATCGAACGAGCCAATATCCTAAACGAAACCCATGGTTGAATCAGAAGATAAGTTTTTTCCCACTGCTTTGCGCTAATTCAGCTAACAAACGGTATAGGGTCGTATTAGGATCTATTTCAGTAGGTAATCATTTTCAACTTTGTCATTCTGAGAGTTTTGTATTGGTGATTTTTGGTGAAACGCTTCATTTTAACCAGTTCTATCTTCTGTTGAAAACAAAGCCTCTCCTTCAAATATATCGTGTATGATAAAATTGGGAATAAATTTGGGAAGGAATGGAATTTATTCCAAGACTTTAAGACTGTCACTTGTCTGCGAATATGAGGTTTGAAAGAACGGGTAACCAATGTAGAGGTGTAAATTCGATGGTTCTAGTAACAATCCTCATAGAATCATTGAGCAGGCTATCGTTTTTATTGACGTGAGTCAATTTGTTGATCCCAAAAGGAACAACAGTCTCAGAAGCAGAAAAAACTAAGGCCAAAGCTGTGTGATGGCATCAGCACCCCATGAAGAACCACCAGCAATGAATGTAGCTTAATGATACGAAATTGGTTGAATACCTCACGGACAACTAACCGTAATTACAAAACTAATCATGCCAAATGGCCAGCACATGCCGAAAAATCGTTATCCCCACCAGTCCCGATTCTTCCAGGACCATCCCTGATTTATGGGCGAATTCCCGACACGCAAACATACAAACGGACATTATGCTGCGGATGCAACAAACAAAAATGCATTATTAGCGACATGTTTAAGGGGGACGCCCAACAGTGCTCAGCGCCGTCGATAACGAGCCTCGGGGCCCTCAAATGGCCCCATTTAGGGCCACGTTACCCTTCCTCTAGCCAGGCCCATATTTCAAGGGAGTTAATATTGTCCCTAATGTCCCTGGATCTTCGCTAACTGCGCCACAATTGCTCTAATTAGGGACAAATGTCGACCCGTGTCGTACAGACGGTAATGAATAGAAATGGGAAAGATCTACGAGGTGTTCCCTCGGGTCTTCCTGTCCCGACCGGGATAGGCGAGACCCTATAGCTGTTGGGACTACGCGATGGAGGGTTCTTTGCGTTTTCCATTCGCTAGTATTTTCCAGAAATAAGGAGGACAACCAACGGTCAATTTTTTATTTCAAAAAGGGACACATCTCTCAGATAATAAGCCTAATTCTATGCATAACTTGAAAAAAAATTGTAGGTACTCGTACATTGAAGATAAATGAAGATGTAATTTCAATTTCGTTTCTATGGACAAGACATAAATCCATTAATTATGATACGATCTTTAATTGTTCTTGCATGGCTTCAAAATAACTAATAAAAGTTCGTGCTAAAGTAAACTTGATTTATCTGAGATATATGAGATTGTTAAGGTAGAACAAAAATGGACGAGAAAAGTGTATGAATAATGGTACAATGTATGAGGGTTTGATATGACTCAAAACGGCTACAAATTGACTAACACCACAAAAAACTGACTGAAATAACCCATATCTCAGCTCATAATTAAAAATTCGGAAATACTCAATGGGGAATTCTCCTCGATTTGGGTTATCACTGCATATGCAAGTTTAAACTGAATAATTATGAGTTTCATTCATGATTTTTTCAAATTCACCGCGGTAACTATTCAAAATCATCCTTCAAATATGGGGTTTTAAAATTTAAATCGCTTTGTGCGGAGTTTACGATTTGGCAACAGCGCATACAAGACAATGAAAAGAACAATATACGATCAGCTTGTTTATGAAATAACAGCTGTTGATCTACAGGCGCGTACTTACTGGCGAGCTTCAACTTCAACCGGCCATAAAAATCCCATAAAATTTTACGACCTTCCTCGTTCGTCGCAGACTTCATAGACAGCCATCTTTGCCTATCTCATCAAGATAATGTATTTGTTGTCCTTTATTATCAAGGCATATTTCAGTCGATGTTGCCAGCTTGTGCAATTCTCACAAAACGCTTCAAACTTTAAATACCCATTTTTATTGTTCATTTTTAAGTGCTTAATATAATTTTTTTGGGAAACGGTTGAAAGAGTTATTTCAAAGTGTGACGTTTCAAAGACATTTTATAAAGAATACATCATTTTCGTCAGAAGGAGTATTCCCTATTGTAACAGTAGATTCTTGAGGTCGAAAGAAACACTTTTTTCTTTTAGCATTTTTTCCGAATCGGCTCGGATACAGGCTGTTGAAAAAACATAAAAAAATGTTATTTTTAGTTCTACGTGTGGGGATTATTTACGTATCTCACAAAGAGTTTTATCGAATGAAATGAATTTCGGAATATAGTTTTTCATTTATTTGATTAATCTTTTTCGAACACAAGATATCATCCACCTCTTCCACTTTTCTTATTATAGCTATTACGTACCATAAAATAAGTACCAAAAAATCAAAGAACCCAACTCTTGAAACTAAGTTGAACGCTATCTAATGAATATTTTTACGTTTTTTAAAATAAAAGATTCCTCATATTTTCTCATTTAATGCGCCGTAAGAAAGTAATTTTGTTCTTCAAGGGGTGGCACAGCTCATTATGAAAAGCTTAAAATGGATATCTTTTCATCAAGACGGAATCGGAAAAAATGGTATAGGAAAAAAGTTTTTCTTTCGACCTCAAGAATCTACTGTTTAAATATTTAAGGCATTTTTTTGAAAACAATTAAAAAAAACCTTTTTTGGTAAAACTGATCTGAACAAGAATAATTAGTAGGCCAGATTTCAAATGATCGATAAATATGAATGTAAACATGGATAAACAAGATGGGTCTTCAACTTATACATATATTTTAACAGGAGATTCTTGAGGTCAAAAGAAAAACTTTTTTCATTTCTATATGTAATTTCCAGTTATTATTATTGAAATGTCGAAGTCGAAGGTGTAATTTTTGATTAGGTCATCCCAAGTTCTCATTTTTATTTTATTGTATCAACGATTGTATTGTATTGTATTGTATTAAAATTGATTGGATTTATTATTTCCCATATCTTATTATGTTACATCTTATTTGATGCTGCTTACATGCTATTTGATGTGATCTAATCATTGCTCTTGAAAAATTGCTTGGATTTCACATACGCCTCTACATAGTGTATATTATAAAATTAAATCTTAACGATTTCTACCTAATTCGAATGTTATTTTTTTCTAGAACTAACCTATTCAACCCCCGAAGGTCCTAGCCTAGCCTAATAACCCATTGTTTTCAAAATATCAAAATCTAATCTTATGTCCTTATAATCAACATAAGTCATGTGATCATCAATCCGGTATCATCCTCGACATGTTCAATCGTCATCATTGCAAACGTCGATATCATTCAACTCAACACCCTGTATCAATCATCGGATCGCAGCATTGTTCCCTTTGACAGCTCCGTAGATAATCGACTGGTGCTTCTGTATATTTTAGGGCGGTAGGAAGATCTGATAAGGGACGGATCACTTTTTTGTTTGTCCCTTTTCTTTGTTTCAAGTCTAAATAATGCCACCCGTTCGTAGGTTTCTGATGTTTTAGAGGCGATGCAGGGATTCCTGAATACGAAATCGAGGAACTGGTCTGGTAATTAATGCCGTATGGTGGGTATCATTTTATTTTTTTATTGGGTTGCTGGTTCGAACCACCTAATTGTCGATTCAATGCAATTCAATCTTTCTGCAACTTTCTGCAAGGTTTGATTCATCACAAAATATGACTCGTACAAATATTTTAACAGTAGATTCTTGAGGTCAAAAGAAACACTTTTTTCCCTAACCATTTTCTCCGAATCGGCACGGTTTAAAAGATACAGGCTGTTCAAAAACCATGAAAAATGTTATTTTTAGTTTTCTCTAACAAACGGTTTCATCGAATAAAATGAATTTCGGAATATAAATTTTCATTTATTTGTTGAAATTTTTAGTTTTCAATTTTATCTCACAAACGGTTTTATCGAATGAAATGAACTTCGGAATATAGTTTTTCATTGAATTTATAAATCTTTTTCGAACAAAGGATATCACCCACGCCTTCCAGTTCTCTCATTATGACCATTACGTACCATAAAAATAACAAAAATTCAAAGAACCCAACTCTTCAAACTAAATTGGACACTATCTAATGAATATTTGAACATTTTTTAAAAGAAAATATTCCTCTTATTTTCTCGTTTAATGAGCAGTTTTTGAGTACCTAATTTGATATTCAAAAATTTAAAAGTGGGTATCTGTGAAATTTGATAAATTGGGTACTGAATACAACTCTGTTTAAAAGATCCTCAGATGTGTAGTGTCACAGATTTAGATAGATATTCTGAAGGTAATTTTGTTTTTCCAGGGGTGGCACACTTCATTATGAAAACTTCAAGTGGCTATATATCTATATCTATAAATATTATAGGGAAAAAGTGTTTCTTTTGACCTCAATAATATACTGTTAAAATATTTGTACGAGTCAAAGACTCACCCTGTATAATATTAAAAAAGAGTAAAGGAATTTTAATATTTTCAAACCAATTCGACTGTAACTAAATTCATAATAGATAATGGTGTTCAACTGGTAGCAAATATTTCCAACACACTTTTGACAAAAAATTCAATTTGATATTCAGTAAAAACAAGACTTATAAATGTCTATATATACAGGGTGAGTCAATGTCATATATATGAAAAGAAGATTCCTGAGGTTAAAAGAAACAGTTTTTTCTCTCGTTATTTACCATTTTCCTAGCATTTTTTCCAATTTAACGCGGTTGAAAAGATACATATTGATGAAAATCCATAAAAAAATTCAATCCTCATTTAAAGTTCACAAACGATTTCACTTAAGGAAATGATTTTCGGAATAAGTATAGTTTTTCATTGATTAGATAAAAAATAGCTGTGTAAGATTGTACACCCAATTGGGTACCTTGGCTGCATGGAACTTTATGAAAGAACCATAGAATCACCTTAAAACATAACACATTAGGTACCGAGGGTTATGTTTGAATCATGTGACTTTCAAACGAAATTAAATGAACAGATCAATACCCAGAGATAATATGAGTGGTGGCAAACTGGATTAGTTACTGTTATGGAAATAGGAAAGAGATCAGGCTGATGGAAACTATAAAAAAAGGTTATTTTTAGTTCTATTTCACAAACAGTTTTATCGAATGAAATAAATTTGAGAAAATAGATTTTTATTTATTTGATGAATCTCTTTAGCGCACAAGCCTTCCAGTTTTCTCATTATGACTATTTATTTATTTTATTTAATTTTCTCGAACACTAGATATTATCCACATCTTCCAGTTTTCTCATTTTGATCATTACATACCAAAAAATACAAAAAATTCAAAGAACCCAACTCTTGGAAATAAGTTGGATGCTATCTAATGAATATGTGAACGTTCTGTAAAATAAAAGTATTCGTCATATTTTCTCGTATAATGCGCCGTTTTCGAGTGATTTGATGTTCAAAAATTCAAAACTATCAGTTAAATTTGAAAAATTGAGTAATTTGGCACAACTCTGTTTAAAAGATCCACAGATCTGTAGTTTCACAAATCTAGCTAGTTATTCTGAAGGTAATTTTGTTTTTCCAGGTGTGGCACAGCTCATCATGAAAACTTAAAAGGGATTTATCTTTTTATCAGGGCCGAATCGAAGAAAATGATATAAGAAAAAAGGGTTCCTTTTTGGCCCCAAGATTCTACTGTTGAATCATTCGTATGAGTCAAAGACTCACCCTGTATATCTACATCTACATCTACATCTACATCTAAAAAATGTGAAAAAAAATCGCAAGAAAACGTAATATAGTAAATATAGTAGGTAAATCGTAGGAAATCTGAAGAGAGAACAAATTCACCTGAAATTTTTCCGTTGAATACCTATTCCGAAAATTATCGATCTACCGAAGGTCTAAATATTGCATGAGATGAGAGTTGAGAAATTTCTGGGATTTTCAACGAGAACTATACAAGAGTAAGGTATTTTACATGGGACAATTACCCAGTGGTGTTGGTCATCACGTTATACACGCCAAAATCAGAAAATGAACAATTTTTAAGTCTCATACTTCGAAGAAAAAAATTAGTCCATTCACGACAAAATAATTGTTTCATGCATAGAAATAAAATGATCGAACTAACATCTCTTACCTGAGCTCGGTCTGTCCGAATATCTCGTACAATAAACCCAAGCCGGCCACACTGTAGGAACGGAATTTTCTTCTTTCTTCTCGCCCTCGACTGCCAGGCCCAGAGCTGGTTTCACGGGTTCAACAGTCCTTTTAGCACTTCCGATTTGCGAAACAGTCTGGCACAAACTGCCCAGAGGGGCAGCCTTCGGAACTTCTTCACTCGATTTGGTTTCGTACGGTTTGAAACTTATCCTGCCATGAGACCTCGTTTTTTGCACAGCGTTCCTGCCAAAATCGGGCTGCAAGATGTTGAAGATGGAATACTTGAGGGTCTGTATGGTTGGCTCGTTATTGCTTGGAGGCGGTGATCTGGTCCCGGAAGAGGTGATGCTGCAGCTTGGTGAGGGAGAGTTCCTGTAGGATATAGGCGAGTCGTTGTCGCTTCTAGCACCGTTATCCTTGGGACTGGGAAGAGCGAAGGATGTAATTCTTATGAAATTTTTCTCCTCAGTCTTAGCACAGAAAGACGTGGGGGAATTCGAGCTGGATGTTGTGTACATTTCCCTATCTTGCGTCTGAGGGATGGTCAGGCAAGTGTAAGGTTGGGTCCTGGAGGATTCAGGAGAATTCGGGTAGTTCATCCTTGAACTATCGCTGCCTGGACTTGTAGCAGTGTTGGGGCTGAACCTATCTTCGAACGCCATCTCCAATTTGCACGAGTTCACAGAACAGGTTGAGTACTCACTGGACCACTTCGACAAATGCTCACTTGTAAAAGTATCCTGTCAAACTGAGTGAGATTTCAAAATAGTCATCTTTATTACTCCACTCTAAACATGACCCCGCCCACAAGTCATGCGCTCATCTCTCTTACGACGTCAATACCCTCCGCCGTCCTTCTCTAATCCACACAACCCAATTTCTCCGTCCTCCTTCTAATACGCACAATAACCACGCGTGGTCCTTCGAAATACACCGTCTCGGATGCCCACCAAATTTCTTTGAACCTTCTCTTCAAACCCGTACAAACCCGATCAGACTCAGGTATACAATGCCCCGAGATGCCTATTCCGGCATCCCGGACCCTCTTCCCTCAGTAAATATTGATTAATCTCTTCATATACCTCTCTCTGTCTCTCTCGTCGTTTTTGAGCAGTGTCTCAAACATTTCACTCAATCCAGCGTGTAATGGTCGGGTGGGCGTGGTCAAGATTCCAACTTTCTGGTTGTTGGTTGGGTGGGGAGGCGAAACGTCAGAATTGAGATGTAAGAATGTTTGTTTGTGAGGCAGTGGGTGGAGTCTGCAAGTTGGAGCTTGTAATAGTATATGATGCACAAGTGGCATGAATTAATAAGTGGTTGGGTTAGATAATAGTTTTATCAATCTGTGCTCGGGCTAATTGACATATTTCATGCGGTTCACCATATTGAATCGTAGATGGTGTGGTGTCAATCAGGACTTGGCTGGGTCTGATGGTTGTGAATTTTTTCAGGACGGAGTATAATTTGTTTTCGGTGGCCTTGACCGCAACAGAGCTCTACTTGAGTTTCAACTGGACACAGATTTTTTTATTATAGGCCGACATTTGACTAATTCCATAAAAAGTGTGGTGCGTTCAAAAAAATTAGTCGTCAAGTAGGCTTTGGAATTTTGAAGGTTGATATTCTGTCTTTCCAGTTCTCTTTCGGACTGCTTATCTCGTGAGTCAGGAATCAGTCAATGAGTCAGTCACTACAACAACGAATGTGGCGAAGGTTTTTCTATATACCTAAATATAAGAAATAATTGAACTAGCTTATTTGCCATCGTCAGGACAACTACATGGAGAACGTTCTATCGAAGAAGAGCAGATACTGGTTATGGTTTCGGTCTCATTTGACCTCATCAGAGCTACACAGCTCCTTAGAGATAGAAAATTTTTGAAATTGATGGATCCTACTTAAATAATGGCAGTCGCTTCTGAGTATTATGGAGTAGTACTCGAGGGTCAACCAGTATGAAATGAGATCCAGTTTGATGCCAAATGAGACCGTAACCATGGTCAGCATCTACTCTTCTTCGGTGGAACGTTTTTCATTTAGTTTTCCTGAGGATGGCAGATTAGTTAGTTCAATTCAGATTGTGACACTGATTGATATTCATTTAGGTAAGCGGGTGGTACGCATCTGAATGAATTCTTAATATTATATTCATTGCCTCCCTGTTAAGGCGTTTTCATTTTTAATTATTTTACCGCTGGCATCATTTCTGCCGTGAACTGAACGTGCTCCCACCCTCTCAATTCTTTACACGTATGTTGCCTGCAATAAGCAGACCAGCGTGCTGAATAGGGAATACTCCTTCTGACTAAAATGATGTATTTTTTATGAAATATCTTTGAAACGTCACATTTTGAAATAACAATTTCAACCGTTTCTCAAAAAGAAATTATTTAAATACTTAAAAATGAAAAATGATAATGGATATTTAAAATTTAAAGCGTTTCGTTCCTATTGCACAAGTTGGCAACATCGACTGAAATATGCGTTGATAATAAAGGACAACAAATACACTATTTTGATGAGTTAGACAAAGATGGCTGTCTGTGAAGTCTGCGACGAACGAGGAAGGTTGTAAAATTTTATGGGATTTTTATAGCCGGTTGCTATTGAGGCTCGCCAGTGAGTACGCGCCTCTGAAGACTATAAATCAACAGCTGTTATTTTATAAACAAGGCATTGTTCTTTTCATTTTCTAGTAGGCGCTGTTGCCAAATCGTAAACTAGAAACGAAGCGATTTAAATTTTAAAACCTCATATTTGAAGAATGATTTTGAATAGTTTTCGCGGTTTATTTGACAAATTAATTATTCAGTTTCAACTTGCAGATGCTGTGATAACCCAAATTTAGTAGAATTCCCCATTAGAGGAAATAAGGGACATATCGCATTGTCTTCATCTGGGTTTCGATATGGGGGAGATTGTATCTGATCTTATTTCATACTGATTGGCGTTAGAGTAGTGCTCCAAAATACTCAGAAGCGACTGCCAGTATTTAAGTAGGGTCCATGAATTCCAAACGTTTTTCCATCGGAGAAAAAGCTGTGTTGCTCTGAGGAGGTCAAATGAGACCTAAACCATCAGCATCTGCTCTTCTTCGGTGGAACGTTTAGTTGTCCTGACGATGGCAAATTCGCTAGTTATCAATTTAGATCGTAACACTCGTTGATATTCATATCGGCGGGTGGTATGCATCTTAATTAATTTTTCATTCTTTTTCTACATGTTCGGTTGAAAGTGAAGGAGTCTTTTTGAAAGTTGCAAAAGCGAATCCTAAAATAAATGTTTTAAGCTATCCATAACAGCTGCAAAAGTTTTAAGTCCAACAACCTGAAGGCTTTCTAAAGCAAATTTGGAGTTGAACCATCCATACAAATACTTTACAAATGTCTGGGGAATTATAAATGACTCATTTTGAATTTTCAAACTGAAATAATTTGAATTGTATTGTATGAATGAATTCGAAATTTTAATAAAAGCAATTATACAGAAAAATATTCATCAACTATTCGCCTAAGTGTTTTTTTTTATCTGATATGTTTTCTCCATTTTTTCTCTGCTTATTCTTTATATGTATATATCTCCAGTATTTTCTTATTTTTCTCTAACTTTTTGGATGGTACCTATTCATGCATTTTCTATTTCTTGCATTGTTTCCATTACTTCTATATCTTTCTCCTTCATCTATTTTATTTTTCTTTCCTAATTCCATTTTTTATTTTCCCCTAAATTTTTTTCATTCAGCGCCCTATCTAATGTTTCATTTTGTTTTTCAACATTTCTCTTCATTTTATTTCTTTTAGCATCCAGTTCTTTTCGTACTTCTTTTCGAATATCATGTTCTGTGAAATCTAATTCTTCCTGATTTCGTCTCACTGCTGTTTCTTCCATTGTTTTTGTAGTTGTTTTTGTTTTCCTTTTCATTCTCTATGCATATTCTTTATTTTCTTTTTTATTTACATATTATTATTTCCATTTCATAGATTGGTTTCCAAATTTTCTGTCTATATCATCTTTCATCCCTAATAGAATATCCAATATATTTGAATCATTGTTTTTTTTACTTTTTTTTTCTCCTTCGGCTCCAGCCAACGTCTTGTTTCTGGATTCCATATCGTGATTGTTACTAACCGTCTGTTCCGATATTCCTGAACAGTACTGTCAGTAATTCAGAGACGATGCCTATTAGCCGAGTCGTTCGAGTTCTATCGTTATTCAATTGCGGGCCAGTAAAACCAGCAATATCGGAACAAGCCCTATATCTTCAATTGCCCCATGTTGGGCGACAATTTGTTAGGATCTGATCAAACCTTTATTTTTTCTTCATATACATTAACTTGTTATTTCAATCAACAGAATCGCAACTTTTAACTGAATATTCAGTTCCAACTGGATTGCAATTAGATCACTTAGGTACCCCTTATTTTCTTGGCTATTTTCTTGGATGGGAATGCATGGTTCAATTTTATCACCTGACGACTCAGTACATCCAAAAACTCCCATGTATAGTTTGTGGACTTGTTACTTAAAGACGCTTTGCTTTTGTCATTTTTTCTATATGTTCTCACACTCTGTGTGTTCTTGATGTTTTTAGTTTAAATTTCGTGTTTTTTAATGCTTATAAGACATACCGTGTATATATACTATTGCCATATGCCAAATAAATAAATAAATAAATCCATTCGAATCCGCCAATTTTTGACCAAGCTTGTCTAATACTATAAGGGGATTTCGAGAACTATATGAGCTAGAAGAAAACGGATGACGCATTTCCAAGCTCTTTTTCAGAAAAATGTTGCTAATAACTCTAAAACGAAGAATTTCAGGAGGCTACGGTTTTGTCCATTCGTTGTTTCTCTGAAAAAATCTCGGAATTATTTCATTCGTTTTCTTTTTGCTCTTAAAGTTCTCGAGATCCCCTCAGTAGACAACGAATTTTGCAAACCGAGATACACGATATGGTGAGCTAGAGAATAGTTTGAACATTTCCAATCAGTAATGATAGACCCCGTGTTAGATTGGCTTTGTCCATGTTCCATCTAGCCTGAAGTGTCTTTTCTTTATCTTGTGTGAACTGAGTGTTTAAGAAGACAATCACATTAGTTGGAGACGTGTACGTTTTTAACCTAAATACGAGAAAAAACCTTGAGGCCCATATCCGTGTCAAGGGCATTGTGCCAGACTGATGTTTACATTAAGGCGTTAAGCCGTTTCTGCACAGTTACCTCCAGAACACGGAAATAGGTGCTCAATTATTCACGGTTTGCAACAATCCCCATCTGAAAGGTATCCCTGTCTCATCGGATACGGCTCTGCGTGTGTCTAACACCCATAGAAACGTTGACGAGATCGACGCACAGAATCGATAGAATCGTCCTTTGTTCGTCGACTAAATATTTTCGACTATTTTGACAGGTACCAGCGAGGTGTATCGATGTCGTAGACACGCTCAAATGAGTTTCTATAGTTTCCGCATTGTTTGTATGCACAGTTGGCTCTGGGTCGCATTCAGCGAGAAACCATAGCGGATCGCGATGACTGGTCTATCAAATTCTGTGACTGGCGAGACCTTCGAGCTGGATCTATTATTTTAGGAGAGGAGAATGGATTGGAATCTGGGATTTTTTCATGCGAGAGTGGACGGGTATTCGAAACGATGAGCAATTAGAAACGATGAAACTGGTCGTTTCGGAAAATAAAAATTTACGGTATGGAATTTTCTTCGGCGGAATTGGCTGGCTCACATCTTTGACTAGTTAATCATGTATAAAATGCAACGGATTCATAAGAGTGTCCCTGAAGTAACTGTACAGAGTATCCCAAATTGCTTGATTTTGGCTGTTTCTGGTAGGTACTTCTTTCTTTATACAGGGTGTTTTCAAAGGTGAGGATTTTTTTGACAAAAGATAAAACTCATCAAAATAAGTCGTTTAACCAAAAATTTTCTTTATAAAATATCCAAGATGGCTGAGCTACAACCCCTAGAAGTTCGACAAAATTTCATTGAATTTTAAGTACGGGACTGTGGAAGGTGACTCCGGCATCGCATAAACGAAACAGAACATGAACATAAAGCTGGACAATGAATGGTTCAGTACCAAGTTCATCTGATTAGATGCATCAGGTCACTTTTGAGAGAATCATAATTATTGTTGTATAGTGCAATTTAGGGTGAAAACAAACTGTAGAAAATCGAGGCAGTTTCTTGAAAGTGCTTATATTAGTTATGTTGAAAAAATGCTATGATGTTTCCCTATTTTATCCCATTTTTACGACAATTGTTGGAATGTTCGAACAAGAAGATTGTGATGCCCATTGTGAAAAAATTCGTGAATAATTTGGACGAATTTTATTGGTGAGATTTTGAAATATCATTCTATTTTTAACACTTGTGTCCTAAGTCTCTACTGTCAGTTGGTATCGAAATGAGCCATTCCATAAAATCGTGTAAGTTACTAAAAAATAATGACAATAATTAATAATAAGTTTCCATTTTCATAACCACTTACATATCGAACGAGCCAATATCCTAAACGAAACCACATGGTCGAATCAGTAGATAAGTTTTCTCCCACTGCTTTGCGATAATTCAGCTAACAAACGGTCTAGGGTAGTACCTATTAGGATCTATTTCAGTAATCATTGGCAATTATGTTTTCAACTTTGTCATTTTGAAAGTTTTGTATAGGTGATTTTGGGTGAAACGCTTCATTTTGACCAATTCTACCTTCTGTTGAAAAAAAGCCTCACCAATTACACCCTGTACCTATGAAGACTAGATAGGTTAAAAAGTTCAAAGGAGTTCTTGGCTCGATTTTCGGTGAAAATTCATATTGAACTCAATATGAATAAATATCGAGCAGAATTTCCATGAACAATTTTAATAAAACTCATAAAAAGTTCTCAAATTCGGGACCATTATTCTGCGAACAAATCCGACTTTTTTTCTAACACTGTATTTAACAGCATAAAGCGGAAAATGTCTCTGATGACTCTTAATCAGCCCTATTTATGACTGTTTTGACAATTTTAATTTTAACATATCCCCATATACGTCAAAATCCAAAGAAATGAGGTCTGGTGATCTTGCTGGCAAGGCAATAGGACCATGCGTTACCATCCACTGATTTCCGAATGAACTATCCAATTTGAAAAGTGATGTATTTTTGTGATTTCATATCTTCTTTATATGAAAGTTGTCTATATCTCTGGCAATCCTTCTTTTTGAAAATAAATAATTTATCTTATTCATCTTTACTATCGAAAATGTGCTATATCGACATATACAGGGTGAGTCTTTGACGCGTCCAAATATTTCAGCATTATAGAATTTCGGAATATAGTTTTTCATTAATTTGATGAATATTTTTCGAACCCAAGATATCACCCACGTTCTCTAGTGTTCTCATTATGACCATTACGTACCATAAAAATACCAAAAATTTAAAGATCCCAACTCTTGAAACTAGGTAGGATGCTATCTCATGAATATTATTGGAACGTTTTGTAAAATAAAAGTATTCCATATATTTTCTCGTATAATGCTCCATTTTCGAGTAATTTGATGTTCAAAAATTAAAAAGTACCTGTGAAATTTGAAAAATTGGATAGTTTGGCTGAATACTACTGTTTAACAGATTTGTAGTGACACAGGTTAAGCTAGTTATGCTGAAGGTAAATTTGTTTTCCCAGGTGTGGCACAGCTTATTATGAAAACTTAAAATGGCTATATCCTTTTATCAGGCCGAATCGGAAAAAATGGTATAGGAAAATCGTGTTTCTTTTCAACACAAAAATCTACTTGTTAAAATACATATTTGTAGAGTCAAAGACTTACCCAGTATAGTCTGAAAGTGACAGAAAAAGACAAAACGGAGCAATTTGGGATAACCTGTTACATACTCTTATGAGATAAAGAGTAAAGATAATTGACTATAAAAAAATAATTCATATGGCTCTCCCCAGAAACTACAGGGTGATTTTCGAAATTCATGCAATACCTACTGAGACCCTCATCAAAACCAAACTTATCTATCGATGGAATTAATTGAAACTTAGGAGGTGAGTGACACATGCTGAGAGTGAGATATCACTTATTTTAATATTCCAGGGCCGGACTCATTAATTCTCATCTGAATTGTTTAGGGTAAAAACATACAACAACACTTTGAATTCAAAATAATTGTTTCGCTTTTCAGAAAGAACATCTGGTTTACCTTCACCCACCTCGTGATGCTATTGTGATAGCGAAACACGTGTTCAAAAAGTCATTTTTGTGATCACCAAATCATCTTATTGCAATTCAATTATGGATGTTCATCAAGTATATCGGCCATATTAATTCGACATACTAAAAATAAACTCGTTTTCCTGAGAAAATCTCTGTTTCAAACATGTTACCCACTCACTCCTTAAAATCCCCATCGCGAGCAAACAATCCGACATGATTGAAATGGAAAATTTCAATCTTACCCGATTGAACAAGGTGCGCCCTTTCCCCTGGCAGGGGTCGTGCAACCCCAAAGTCGAACCGCGATCGATTCTCGTCATTTCTGTACGTATTCACTCTGATTTTATTAACAACTGATGTAGAAAATTGAATTCCGCGCCCTGACAGGGTGAAAGGTGTAAGATTCCACCCTCGAAACAATCGATAGGAACATCCTACCAGATACGATAAAGTGTGATGTAGACGTGGGGTTCTTCTTAACTGATGTTGGTTTATGTTCTTTGTGTACGTCGACTAGGAAAGGCAGGGTATGTGTTTGCTAATTTGTGAGGTTTTTATCGACATGGTAGATGCGAGTGGCATTAATTTTCATGCTGCTTTCATTGCACAAACAAACGACATAACTAAGAGGAATTTTGATTACCCGTGAAAATCATGAGTCCTTTCAAGTTATATTGCTAATCAAAATACAAAGTACAGGGTGGGCAAAAATCGTAGTCTACTGAGGGGATCTCGAGAACTCTAGGAGAGTTCACAAATTTCTGAGATCTTTTTCAGAGAAACAAAGAATGGTGAAAACCGTGTGGCCTCCTACGAATCTTCGTTTTTGAGTTTGAGCAAAAAATGAGATTTTGACGATTTCGAAAAGTTCTCATAACTTTTTTGTCTTGCAGGCACTTTTTTACGTAGAATCCACTGACGAGATCAAAATATTTTTTCATTTCGAATCATTAGGCGAACTTTCGTTTTCTTAAATGCAAACTTTTATTGAATTTGGTATTTTTGAATTGGAAAAAAATCTTTGTTCAGTAGATTCTACGTATAAAATTGCCTTAGAAGGTTCAAGTTTCAGATCTGTGATTTCAATGACAAGAAAACTATGAGAATTTTTCGAAATCGTCAAAATTTAATTTTTTGTTATTAACTCGAAAACGAAGAATCGTAGGAGGCTACGGTTTTAACCATTTTTTGTTTCTCTGAAGAAGAGCTCAGAAATGTGTCGTCCGTTTTCTTCTAGCCCTTATAGTTCTCGAGAATCCCTCAGTAGACAACAATTTTTGCCCACCCTGTACTTTGTACTTTGATTAGCAATAAAACTTGAACGGTCTCATGATTTTCCTGGGGTCTCAAAATTCTTAGGTATGTTATTTGTAAGTTCTCGAGATCCTTCCAGAAAACAACGAATTTGGTGATACCTGAAACAACTTTTTCAGCCCAACGATATAGAGGAAAATGCATGGCACACTAATAATGCATCAACTGCATTCTTCTTCTTTTGTTTTCGAGTTAAAGGTCAAAATTAAAATTTCAACTTTGGTCATTATCTCCGTTTCTGTTTAAGCTAGGATGCTAAGCTAGGAACATTATACTTACAGACATCTTTCTGATAGCAATCCAGTGGCGTACTATGATTTTTTCCAACAGGTATATTTGGTGAGCTATAATATGATGATGTGGTTTTTTCTTATGAAAAAATTAGTTTAAAATGACATAAAATGACATAGGAAGACTTAGGCGATGTATGATATATTTCTGAAATGGTAAAAAAATGGCGATTCTTTCAGAGTCATTTTGAACTACTGTTTTCATAAGAAAAAACAGAACTTTATTTTATATCTCAGCAAATACACCTGTAGGAAGAAATCATTGTATGCTACTGGATTGCTATCAAAAAAGTGTCTCTATAAAGTCTTTATTTCCACATCCTATCACAAACAGAAACGGAGATAATGACCAAAGTTGAAATCGCCCAAAATTAAATTTTGGCATATAACTCAAAAACAAAAGTATATAGAGGAATGCAGTTGATGGCATTATCAGTTTTTCGAAAAAAAAAGAAATGAAAGGCACATGCATTTTCTTCTATCTCGTTAGGTTAAAAAGTTGTAGTTCAGGTATCACCAATTTTGCCCACCCTTGAAAAAATACGAAGGCGTAGAAGGGCCACATAATATTTTAAAAATATTTTTCGTTAAATTCCGATTCAGTTATTTTTTTATGATTTATCCTTAATAACTTTCCATGCCTCTTTCGATAGTTTTTCCGATAGCACATTTGTATAACCGTTGAAAAATTATTTGAACTTATGAATTCAAATCGAGTTCAATTTTTTATACTGTGTCCGTAGTCTTTTTCTGACTAGAATAGAAACTGACCGAAAAATCAACCTAGTTATAATCTTGAAAGTTACTATGATTTTTCATTTCCCAAAAATTCGAAAAACAGTAATTTGTTGTACTGACAAAAGGTATTGTGCTGAATTTTGTGGCGATCGTAAAATCGAAAAAAAAATATCGAAAAATAATTCTTTATCTCAGAGTACATTATGTGGGGAGAAAGAACAAATTCCAGATCACTTTCTTACCAAATGCTTCGCCTTTGCAAGCCAACTAAAAAATTCGTATGACGAGAAACTTGTTGGAGTGAGGAAGTAACCTCGTTGAAACCATCCCAGGTGCTGGAGTTCATGCAACCCCCCTTAAAACGTACAATCAACAATTAGGAGAAAATTAAATTGATTTCAACATTTTTTTCACAGAGTCCTCTCGGTCCTTGGAAATGATCAACAAATCCTTGAATCCAGCACAAGCCTTAATAAACCCAACGGTCGAAAAAAGGTTGGGTCAACCTTCGAAAAACTCAATTCATCTAAAACATTTCCCCTATCTTCGGGATTGAACGGCCAGGGGTGGTTTTGCGTTGATGGCGTGAGTTAATTCTCAGGTCCTGGCACCCCTTCGTATAGCTTGATTTTGGGTTGGTTAACTGAATCTAATTATGCGTTGTTGTTGTTTTCCATCCATTCGTTCGAACGCATAATTCGGAAGTAACGAACCCTGCGGTAAACCGGAATAATGATCTCGGATTTTCAACTCGTGTTCGAACCACCTATTGGACTAATCTCGAATGGATGAGAGTATTATCGAGGAATATTCGAAAGTTCTGGGAGTTGCTGTAACAAATTTGCTTGCTGAAAAGTAGGTAGGTACACTCCTGGACAAAAAAAACCGAACAGGAAATTTTTTCACCAAATTCATTTTGAAATAACTTTTTTGGGTGTTCATCGATTTTGATCACGTTGTTGTCCATTTGTAGCCTATTTCATCTAGTTTATCACCTGATGTCGAGACAGCAGGAATTTCAATTGAATTTGATGGTATACAGGTAGAACTGTACACTAACTGTCCTCTAAACTGAACACTCTGTAGAGGTAATTAGTGGGGCAATGACGGGTCTTTTAAATGAGTTATCCTGTTGCGTAGCAACCCTATGATTAGTAAACAGAATTAATTCAGACGCATACCACGATACCACCCGCTTTGATATAAATAATATTATCAAGTGATACGATCTCAATTGAAATAGCCAATTTGCAATCGTCAGGGCCGCAAATGGAGTACGCTTAACCGAAGAAAAGCAGATGCTGACCATGATTTTGGTCCATTTGACCTCCTCAGGGCAACATATCTTCTTCTCCGATGGAAAAACGTCTGGAATTGATGGACTCTTATTCAATACTGGCACGCGCTACTGAGTACTATCCAGAAGGCATTGAACTCTAAAAGAAGTTATTTCAGAATAATTTTCTACCCCGAAAAAAATTATTTTTGATGTACGTATTTTTCACAGGCAGGTTTGATTCTGCCCATAATATTTCGAATTTTTTTTCCATTTCCGATTTCAAAGTCCTATTTAATAAATTGAGATTGAAGTTGGAATTTAGAAAAACTCCGACTTTTAAGACGGAATTTCATTCAATCCCAGTGTTTTTTTTTAACGAATATTCCAAACTGTATAGTGCATACCTATACCTCTGTCTTATTTTGTTTTTGAGTTATAAGTGAAAACTCATTTTTCGGCTCCTTTAATTGGTATTGGTGGCTTTATTTCGTAAAGTTTCAATAATATTAAAAAAAAAGTTTCTACAGTCACCGTTTTAAGTAAAATTCAGTGGCGTAGTCGACGATTTTTTTTGTTCGCCATGTCAGTGATGACATTTTCACCTTTTTTTTTCAAATAGAAAACCTAATCATGGTTATTTTCACCAATTTCAGTCCGATATTTCTTTATACAAAAAAATTTCGACTATTCCACTGAATTTTGCATCAAAAAGTGGCTATAGAATTAGAATTTGTTTTTCGATATCACTAAAACTTTACGAAATAGAGCCGAAAAATAAGTGTTCCCTTATAACTTGAAAACAAAAGAAGGTAGGTAGAGGGATGAGGTCTTATATACTTTTTTCCCTCACCCTTTTTTTCGAATCAATAAAGAATATTTGAACATTTTGTAAAATGAAAGTATTCTGCATATAAAACTCTTTCTAAATGAACCACAGATGTGTAGTGTCATAGATTTAGCTATAGTTATTTTTAAGGTGATTCTGTTCTTCCAGGGGTGGCACAGATAATTATAAAAACTTAAAATGGCTATATCTTCTTATCATGGCCGAATCGAAAGAAATGGTATAAGAAAAAAGTGCTTCTTTTGACCTCAAAAATCCGCTGTTAAAATATTCTTACGAGTCAAATACTCAGCCTGTATAGCCATTATCAATATTTCAAAAATCCATTTTTTCCACAGTTCTTAGAGTTACAGAGCTGTCATTCAATACCATCGAATTGACGCTTTGAGAACCTCATATAAGGTGTTTTATGCAACGATTTGGATCAATTCAATAAAATTTCCACTTTGAAGTCGGAATTTGGCGAAAAATATCTTCAAAATATGTCTAATAATTCGCTTCAAATTTTTTCGTGCTCCCAATGGGGTATTTTCCTGAATTTCAAAATATATGTCATTGAATTCCTTATAACTCAAATATATCGAAATATATTTTTGTCTGTATTCACTTACGAAAATTTTGATTTCAGAAGTGCTTATGAACATTCTACGTCATTTTCACAATCCGGCAACGCCCATGGAATCAGTTATGGTCATGAAAGTTTTCTCATCACCATTGACTTAATAAATACAAAGTTTGGTGATCACATTTGACAAGGAGAACAAACAATGCATAGAAATATCAAACAATGACACAAAATGTCATCGGTTTTAACAAGGTATAGACACAGATTACATAACTAATTTTTTTATCTGTGGATATAGAATTCTATATCTTCTTGATCGGTTGCACTGTTGTCGAATCAATAAAAATTACTAGACTTTAGTAAAGGCATTCTACGTCACAAGCTTTTACACATTCGAATATTCACTAAGTTTCGAAGGGTATATTTCTGAAATATCTGAATTCTGAAGCGAATCCTTTACGTGTTGGATAACTAAAGGAAAAGTGTTTACATAAATAATCTTAAATTCGATTTTAGAGTTTTAGGAAACTTGCCCATTAGCTTTTTTTCAAAAATGTTGTTTTTGTTGAATTAATTTTGTTACAAACTTCCGGGATCAATTGCCTACAGACACCAGGAAATTTCAGGGACGTGTAACAGTGAATACGTCATGCACTGTCACCAGAAAGACGAAACGAACCAAATCGACCGATTCACAGATATTCGTCGATATTTGTTTTTTGCCTATCCACCGGTAGACATTTCATCATTGTACCACTTGAATTGTTCGAGTCGACAACAGTAATGCCAATTGTTTCGCCGACAACAGTTTTATGGCCCGTGTTCTCTTCATCGGCATTGTCTACCATTGTCGTCTTGCTTACCGGGAAGGTGTATCGCTTTTGTTTGCACCTCGATGTTGGTACACAACCGAATTAGTTACGACTTTCCGCTCCGAAAAGTAACAAGGAGCCGGGCGTAAATCTCCGATTTTTGTCGCATGTCGCTTCGGAACTGATCGGCATTGTGACTGGTAGACGTCATGGAGGCTGATATCGCGAAGAAAGCTACTGGAGGATTCCAATCTATCAAGTGTGGGACAATGAATTGGGGATTTCTCATGCTGAGTTCATTTGGACCCTTATAACTTCAAGACTCATTAGATTTTTAAAGATTTTTCAACTAAGATTGGAAAAATAGTACTTATACTCCATTCACTTTTATAAAAAGCAGTCGGTTGCCATGGGACAATTTTTTCAAGTTTTCAAAACTAGAAGGGAGTAAGGTTGGTACACTTGAAATGCCGTGAAATGTCATAGATACCCTATTCGGAATGGGGAATTCTCCTAAATTTGGGTTATCACAGCATATTGCATATGCAAGTTTAAAATGAATAATAATTATGAGTTTTATTCATGAATTTTTCAAATGCACTGCGGAAACTATTCAAAATTATTCTTCAAATAAGTGGTTTTAAAATTTGAATCGCTTCGTTTTTAGTTTTGGATTTGGCAACAGCACCTACTAGAAAATTAAAAGAACAATGGCTTGTTTATAAAATAACAGCTGTTGATGTACAGCTGTAACAGCACCCGGCCATAAAAATGCCATAAAATTTTACGACCTTCCTGGTTCGTCGCATACTTAATAGACACCCATCTTTGTCTATCTCATCAACATAGTGTATTTGTTGTCCTTTATTATCAACGCATATTTCAGTTGATGTTGCCAACTTGTACAATACGAAACGCTTTGAATTTTAAATACCCATTTTTATTTTTCATTTTTAAGTACTTAAAATAATTTTTTTGGGGAACGGTTGAAATGGTGATTTCAAAATGTGACGTTTAAGGGACATGTCAAAAAAATACATCATTTTCGTCAGAAGCGATACGCCCCCTGGTGTCAATTTGTGTCAATAACAAGTTAATGCACTTTTGCTTGTTTACATCGAGGAACGGAAAATATTTTGGTGTTTCAATAAAAGTTTTCATAAGAAATATATCTTAATCTGTTGAAAATATCTTAATCTTTCTCGTGACAATGGGGAAAGCTTAGTGAAGTTTTCATAATTTGCATCATTTGAGCAAATCTCCGATTACGACTTTCTTGTGAAGATGTCAGTTTCACTATTTTCCAAGATGAAATGATCGTTTAGTAAATGTTTAAGTACATAATAGCACGGTAAAGTTTTTGTACATTTCAAATTGGTTACGAAGAACAGAAGGTGAATTAACTAACCTGCATATATAACCTCAAAATGAAAGGATGAAGGAACACAAAAAACAAATCTGTTTTCCTCAGAGAGTAGGTACTTTTTCCACCTAGTGAGTTGATACACACATGAATTTCGATAATATTCACACGAAATGCATGAAGAATATGATTTCTGATTTCCAGTTCAACTTGGACAAATTTTCATAGCATCAATGTGTCAAATTTAGCCATTGTATATAATGGAGAAGGCAAGATATATCATAGTTGTGACTCTCCATATAATCAATTTACTTCTATTATGATCGTGTGAAAAGCCAAGAAGTTCGGATTAAAAAAATATTGCTCCCTTTTATCAGCTGGTTCAGAACATAGTCGGAATTTTTTTCATAAATACCTACTAATACTTCAGGACATTTATTGACCTAAAATTGATAATGAACAACACACTTGAATCCAGTTTCGACAACTAATCTTCAAAATTGGGAAAAAACAATTATAAACTGAGAAAAAGAAATTTATTTGATGGAAATCCCAAAATCCCCTTCAAAAATTGCCATGCTGCATTAACATTTTACTTAGAACTGTCATCACCATGTCGCTGCAATCTACATTTGAATTCCCATATCATATCCATTCTGTCCTAATCTATTCTGTTTCCTTAAAAACGACACCTATTGGCATTCTTCCACTTTCGTGCGTATGCTTTTGGCAGCATTGTTTGCCAGAATCTGGCATGGCTTCAAGGAGGTTACTTCTTTCTTCTTACAAGTTTCTTGTCCTAAGCAGTTATTTTTGTGTTGGCTTGCAATGACGAGGCATTCAGTCATCAGATGATCTGGAGTTTCATCCTCCTCTCCACAGAATCTACACTCGTCAGTTTCTGCTAGAATTATTACCATTAGGTGCTTATTGAGGCATACAGTTAATTCTTAGAATTCTCTGTGTTGAAGTTTCAAAGGAACTTTTTGGAATAATCCAGCCTCTGAAGATTCTGCCAGAGTGTTTCTCTTTCGATTATTTCCTTCTTTTGAGATATTTCCTGTATGTAGGTTCATCTATACCACATAAAGGTTCAGGCCAATGAAAGAGGTTCGTTCTTTTCTGGCAAATATGCTGGCCAGGTTGTCTTCATTTTTTTTATTGCTGAATGAGTGGAAGGGATATTCTACCCTTTTGGTTGAGTCTTCACTTCCATACCATCTTAGAATAGATGACGTGAGAGCTAAATGCTTTTGTCGCAGTCTGACTGTCAGAATGTAGCACCGTGTTGGCAAATATTTCTGTATTAAGGGCGCTTGCATTGGCAGTGAGCATTTGGTGCCAGTTCCAAATCCCTACATGCTTTCAAAACCATCTAAATACCCGTAAATGGTGTTTCTTCGGAGGATTTAGGGGATGGGTTCCCTTTCTTAGTCTTAGTTTCTTCTTAGCATCGTAGTAAATGTTTTTTCGATGCTGATTTTCTTTATAATCCCGTCACTGGGAAGGTTCGCTGATAGGATGTACTTGGCCAAAGTGGCCTTAGCATTCAAATTGGATCGCCTCACAAAATGAGGCATTTTTTCGTGATGTGCTTCAAAAATTGCCTGAGAGGTGGAAAAATGTGGGTAGAAGCCAGCGATGCAAAATACTTCGACTGATCTGGTCATCCATTTTGTTCTGGATCTGAATTGAATGAATTTATGACCATAAAAAAACGGACCCAACTAATTTGTTCTTGCAATATTTAGACCACAACGATGAGATCGGACAATTGATGCAATTCTTCAGGTAATTTTCAGTCAAGCAACGGCGTTGACTTGCCCAAGAAAATAAGGTATTACGAACGGAAGTACCACATTAACTGCTTGGAGGTAATGAGGAACATTTATCACCCGGTATAAAGGTATTGACACCAAGAAATTGGCCAAGATACGGGTCTAATTAGGTGAAACATTCGCCACCGGAATAGGCAGATAGTCGATTCATGGGTAATACGTCCAACGACAGGCCAATTAGAATTCAATTAAATACACTTCGACTCTATTCCCAGCTCTAATTGTGCCACCATTTCGTATTTCCATGCTTGATTATGACGCTTAATTGAAAAAAAGACGATTGCGCTGCGTGAAGTTGACGCAGATGTCAGTCGTTGCGGTTGATTTTAGCCGTCATCCATCGCTACTGGCGAAAGTTTTCGAAGAGGTGGATGTCCGTTAGAGTCAGGTTCACACCTGGCTCATAGCTCTATGAACATCATGAGCTCGTGTTTGATAATTTCCCATCAATTTTAGGATGTCAATGTCGAACTAATGTACACCCATAAGACGGAAAACATAATTCATAGATTAAGTTGGTTCATTAGATATTTGATGTATGATGAGAAAACACAACCGTTGTAATGTTTCAAGAAGTATCGAATATTGAAGTAGTAAATGTTTCTCTGAACAACTTGGATGCCGCAACCTCTGTCAATGTGGGCTACTTGGACTTCTCTTACTTATAAAAAGACTCCTAACTCAACTTAAACATCTTGGTATCAGAGGTAGGCTGACTATCTCGTGCTGTTCATCCAATGATTTCCAGCTATCTTCTTGATATCATCTAGCCATCTTTTTTGCGGTATCCCAACGCTTCAACTCCTACTTATGCGGGGACTTCATTGTGTGATTTTTAATGTCCATATCTATTCGGATTTTGGCGGATTTTGGACATGACCATCTCCTGGGCATAGTTTATAGTTTGGTAGGGCGGTTATATTTCACTGCGACCTTAAGGTCTATTGTTTATAGATCGAGGCACTGGCTGTTTACGTATGCGCTCAGGAGTGTCTTGAAATGAACCTCAAAGGGACGCATATCTATATCACCTCGGTCAGAGAGGCCATGCTGAGATATCTGGAATCACACTGCCAGGGGTCTTTGCTGACATGGGAGTGCCATAATACCATAGAGCAACTTACCAGAGGCAATAAAGTGACTCTACTATGGGTACCAAGGCATTGTGGTCTTGAAGGAAATGAAAAAGCCGATGAACAAGAAGAGAGAATCAAGGTAAACACCTGCTGACTCTGCGCCTTTGAGTGGGCTTGAAAAATACCAATATAAAGCAGCGGTCCGACAATGGGAGTTGAACAACAGAATAACCCTCTGGAGAAACACTCTTGGACTTCTAAGTCGAAGAAGTTCGTTTTGATTTCACCGACCTACACCAGAAAACTGTCAGCTGTCACGAGTTGAGCTTCGAGAGATGGTGGAACTGCTGACAGGGCACTGTCGGCACAAACATCATTTGCGTATATGGGAAAGTCATTTCTAGGATCTGTGGATCTGAAGCAAAAACAGCTGAACACATGGTATGCAAGTGTCCAGAGCTGATGGCCTATAAGAACCATTGATATGGGGAAACGGGTCCTAGATGCTTACAAGGTAACGGCCAAGGCCCCTAAGGATGTTGTCGGTTTTATCAACACCATTGACGTCCTCCTTGGGTTTCTAAGAATGAGTAGGGTAAAGAATAAAAGATCTACATAGTCGCAGTACCCGGAAGGCTAACCGAGCCACAACGACCCCGCTTCAAATGATGGTCTACTGTGCCCCAGAATTCCAATGAACTTCACTATCTGAGAGGGCTTCAAGGAGGCTGAGTCCTTATTCCTTATATAATTTTCTCGTCCAAGACATTCCTTACGCAGGCTTGCAATGGCGAGGCATTCTGTATAACCAGGTGATCTGGAGTTTCCTCCTCTTCTCCACAGAATCTACACTCGTAGAATAATACTTCTTGGATCTTGTAGTTTTAAAATTCCGGAAAAAATTTTTGGAATGGTCCATTCCTGGAGGATTCCTCCATAGTGTTTCCCTTTTGGTGGTCTTCCTTCTCCAGAATCTTGTTCCTATAGGTGCATTTTTCTTGCTGCTGGGTATGGTATCAGATCAGTATCTAATAGGCAGTGTCCTAAAAGGAACCTTAAAAGGATGACATCTATATCACAACTCGTCAACCCTCGATGATGGCCTTTAATTCACACAGCTCTGCTAGCATGGCTGTGATACCATTTAGCAACTGGCCAGAGGCAAAAAAATTGAATCTCCTATGGGTGCCAGTGCATTGTGCTATAGAAGGAAATGAAGGAAAGAGTTAATGAACCTAGGGCATCAAGGTTAACATTTGCTGGACCTGAATTCTTTGTAGTCTTGGGAAATACCAACTAGACAACTATATGGCAGTTGTCGAAGAGTGAGAAGTGAGCAATAGAACAACCCTAGAGGGGTGACAATTTAAAAACATGCCAGGCCAATTATGTCGCGACAAGGATGTTTTCAGAGAAAATGCCGGAACAGGTCAATTTTTATTCGGAGGAAGACATATTTTGAGCAAAATTGCATGTAAGCCGAAATCTCGTCAAACTAAGTTGTAGGGGCTATTACCCCTAAATTCTTCATAGGGAATAGAGGGTGAGCTGAACCTCAATTGGTAGACAATATGTCCCTCTACATAATACTATTGTCTTCCAATTGAGGTACAGCTCATCCTCTATTTCCTATCAAGAATTTAGGGGTGATAACACCTACACCTAAGATTGAGGAGATTTTAGATTACAATTTGGCTAGAAACATGACCCCGCCCCCGAATAAAAATTGACCTGTTTCGGCATTTTCTCTGAAAACATCATTGTCTAGACATAATTGGCCTGGCAAGTTTTCAAATTGTCAACTTCAAGGACTCAATAAAAATTTGCAAACCACTGTATTTATGTAGAAAGTCAAGTGATCTTTCAATTGAAGTATAGCACATCCCCTATGCTCTATTGAGAATTAAGGGGTGATAGCTCCTACACCTAGGGTTGAATAGATTTCGGCTTACAATTCTGCTCAAAATATGTCCCCCTCCGAATTAAAATTGACCTGTTCCGGCATTTTCTCTGAAATCATACACGTCCTTTTTTTTATTTTATTTTTATTTTACAATGAAGAACGCTAACAGGTGTGTACACCCAAAAGAAGCGCCCACTGATAATATAGAAAAAGACAGTGATTACAATTAGAAAATAAACACACCAAAAAATGAAACAATGCTCATAAACAAGTTATAGATTTACCCAAAATATTCCCTAAACAACATTTTTTTTAAAAGAACTTAAACTTCCTATTGAGAATAAATCAATAGACTAACATAAGAATTGCATTGTTCTAACATTCTCGATATTGGTGAATACTTCGCACTATTGGTTCTATAGGTGGTCATGACCACCTATATTACCTGCAGGTAAAATACAGGGGGTCTCCTAAGATGTCTAGCAGGAACTTAAAAATCAATTGACTTAAGTATTTGAGGGCAGTCTAGTTGACTTGAAAGCATTTTTTAAACAAAAATTATATCATTCATTTTTCTTCTGTCCTTTACTGATCATTCGAAAATGTCTTAAGCGAACACTGTAATTATCCGGATCACGAGGTATAAGCTTTAAGAGTTTAATCTTCGTTTAATAAAACGGTGCGTACGGCCATAAGTGTTCAGTTTTCTTTGCCACTCAGTATATTATTGCTGTATCTTTTAAGAGTATTTCTGGACCTGGGATAATGATCTTCCCCCCCAAAAATCTTGTTTATAAATCCAACCGATATATCTTCTGGTCGTATCGAGTATTCGTATAGCCTTGCAATTTCTACGTCCACCGATTGAGGTCAACAACACTTCTGGACAGGATTACCAATGAGTCTGTTTGTCGCCACAGGAAGCCACGAGATGACAATGGCCCACTGGTGATTCGATATTGCCCACCAGAGATGAAGAGATTTACGACGACGCGTTGGTGGAATAACGAATCTTTTTTATTTCGCGAAAGATACGGACATTGTTTCAACACGTTATTGCAATTGATTGGACACAGTAGAGGACGTGGTTTAGGTTTAGTTCACTTATACGTTGTCGGTATATACTTATTTCGTAAGCATCGAGTGGGAGAGGTGAGAGGGGGAAATCAGCTGATTTAGAGGGTTGAGAAATCGATCTTTGAGCGAACCGCCAAAATGCCAAACGAAAGACGAATAACCGCAACGTTCTCAGCAAATTCTCTCGGCCTGGAAGCCATATCGGAGATAAGAAATTTTTCACGTTTGTCAAACGCAAATGTGAGCAAATCAGAGTCTTCTGTTTGACAAAAGTGAGGTTGGCTCAAATAACGTAGATTCGGGTGACTTGGGACGATTGTTGAATTCAACTTGTCATATTTTCAAAACGGTGACCTATTTTTATCTGAAAAAGAGGTTCGAATATGCTTAATGACTCAGACTATTGATTAGGATATATACCATGCTTCAGAATTCGGATATAAATTTTGAAAAAAATAAAATGTACTTGTCCCAAGTCACCCACCGATTTGGGAGGCTTGGGACATAAGTTAAAATCCATTGATTTCTCAACTCTCAAATGAAATAAATGACTTGAGAGTATAGTTTTGTGAAATTAGAATTTGTGATTAGATATATAGTTGAAATTCGGAAAAGAAATTAAATGATAAACCCCTATTACAGCTAAACAAAACATGAAACTTTGATTTCTTTCATTCTTTGGTGATTTCTTTGTGGAAATAACGTAAGTAATAATATCCTGCGAAAAATCGGCATATTTTCTGCTGCCAATGCGCCGCTTGTATCTATTCGGCATTGTCCCAAGTCACCCTATGAAACAACAAAATAAATGAATGAGATCCGTGTTGCCGTTTGATTTGTAAACAACCTTGTTTCATGACATATCTAATATCCTAATATCCTACGTATCCAGAAAAAAAATTACACATGCACAAAGTGAAACAGATATACAGGACACTAGAAAGTATAAGGGCCATAAAAAAACGCGCTTTTACTCTCCCGAATTCGTTAATTTTTCCTGTCAATTCAAACGCTCTGGTCACGGTAAACTCAACAGGAATTAATTGTTAAACTAACCGAAAGGACGTTACACAATCTTATAAGTTTGTCCCTCCACTCATAAATGGTAAGAAACAAAGAAATCTGCAAGGAGGGTGAATGTCCCAAGTTACAGGAGTGTCCCAAGTCACCCGAATCTACCGGTAGCAGAAATTTCTGTCATCACACCCAAGACAAAATAATGACAGGATATTATTTATTATTCACAATTGAGAATTCGTGCACAGACACAAAAATCTTTATTTTTCAATAAAGGGAAGGCCATATAATAGAGCTCAGTGGAATATTAACGTTCGTGTTAGATTTTCCGGGAAATGAGACAACATTTTGATTTTTATTTGGAAGGGGATACTTCTGATAGTCATTACGTGAGTGTACAATCAACGAGGGTCAAGGGATGGCCAAAGAAGTGAGGCATCCACCCTCAAGAATATCAATAGCAATTGTGGTTGAGTGATATATTATTATTCAAAAAGTTTTTCGATTTTCTTCATGATGGCTGAAATATTTTTTTGTTTGGCGTTCGCTTCGCGTCAGTGTAGAAAATCTGAAGAAGCATTGAAATTTTTCATCGTTATACATATCCACTTTATTGTGTCTTGTCCAAGTATCATAAATATTTATTACAAGAAAAGTGGTGTGTTGAAATAGTGAAGAATATATAGGATTCATGCAAAATAAAACATCCCTGAATATTCATTAGACTGCAACTTCCTTATTTACCTACATATTATGGGGTAGAAGAATGTTAAATTTGAATTTCAACGAATGGGGAAATAAGACCTATATAAAAATCAAAACATAAGAGGAATAGAGGATGAAAAACGTTCATACGTATATTTGAACTGAATGAAATGTTCTTGTTAATGCAAATTTTTTGAATCATGCAAACTGTCAATTACACGCACAGCAGGAGCCGTAAGATAAGGAGCTCTTTTTATTGAGTTGGAATTGGATATGGTTTAACATGCTTAATTGTGATGGTAATAATTAAAAAATTAAATCTTCATAGGTTGTCCACCTATGGAAATTTCATTTGAACTTTTTAGATATTCATCTATTGAAATATTTTTGTTATTCTTTTCTGTGTCATTATACAGTATATATATTTTTTTCAGTTTTTCGTCATCTATTTAATTACAAATAAGTAGATACAACCATGAAACCAATTCTAACCATTCATTCATTACGATAACCCGAAAATTGTAGAATGCATATTGCTTGTGTATTTTGAGTCGAATTAATTGATATTTAACCTCTAGAAGAACCATTATAAAATAAGTTTTTAAGGTTCTTAGGGACTGATTGAATTGATACAAACAGAGTTGGGCATAAGTCAGGAATGAAATCAATATTTCTTCAACCAAGAACTCGAAATAAAATGCTGAGACCCGTCAATTGATTTTCCATAATTCTTACTGGCAGTAAAAGTGAGTGTTCTTTTTAGTAAATTTCCGTTTTTCAAACGGGAAACGGGAACATTTACCATGTTTGGAAAGCACAAAGAAAATGGAATCACACCATAATCTTTGTTGTTCTGAATTTTTTGGTTATTAGAAAAAACACAAAAGACCCCTAAAAAATAAAATTAATAATTAATCAAAACGAGAACAAATATTATGATGAGAGTAATAAAAAACTTTCGAGTTAGTTTTTTCGAATTTGAATCGAGTATGGTATTTTTGACGATATTTCGGAAAATATCTGCACCCATACTAAGGACATATATTTTATTTTGAAATTACGTAGTGAGAAATGAGAGTAAAAGTGCTATGAAATAAAAATTATGTTTCACTATCTCAACGAAGATATAGACTATGCACGTTATTTGACTACTAAATCGGATATTGAATATAAATAGTATTAATCCTTTTTCAGTGGGAAAATACAATATGGTAGTCATAAGAATAAAAAAGTAAAAATATATGTATCTTGAAATCTAGAAGGCGATTTCGGTAAAAATGGAATAATTTCAATGACAATAATATTAAAGGATTTCAAAGTTTCATGGGAATCAGGCTATCGTCCGAAAAAGAAAGATGATATAGGTAATCAATTTCAGAATATCATATATTTCCGAGTTTTCATTATAAATCTAGAACAAGAAAAGATTTCCAAATTTTAGGAACGTCATGTTGGAGGACTTGCAAAGGCAGAACTTTTGAGTCAATAAAATTATATAGGTTTAAAAATTCCGATTTTTCTAAACTTCTCATATGAGCTTCGCTCAGTTCACTCATGAAATATATACAGAACAGATTCATACAAATAATAATGGTTCCAGAAAAAAGTTTCCAACTTCATCAACAGTCATCATTCACGATCCAAGAAAACCATTAAAACAAATTTCCTACTAAACATAAAAAAGCCATAAACTACATCAAGTAGTCTTATGTGAGAAAGTATAATTTATGCTAAGAACAGCTACTTAGTTCTCAATTTCGGGCCTCATTCTTGTCTACTTGTATTCTCACGCCTAATTGTCCACTAAAAAATCATATCAGGTTACGTGTTTTCACGCCAGTCGTTGCGATAATACGTTATTTATTCAAATTCTACGATCAGAATTATAGACCTGAGCTACTATTAAAATATTTGACTAATTGATGGTCAAAATGGAATAATATACTACTGCGAGCGAAACGTATCTAATTGTTGCTTTGCGCCTGTTAAATTTGCATTTTTAATGGACTCAAGAATTACTAGATGGAATACACTAACCATTATCTCAATCAAGGAGTCCTCTCTGCTTCTGATCCCTTATGACTCGTTGAAAATATAAACTATTTCTATGACCAATTTTAAAGTGTTCCTTTTATTAGTTGTATTATGAGCCTTGAGAAAGGAACAGAATAGTTACGAATCGTTCGCGAATTCATAAGAGATTGTTTTTCAACCTGTCCAAATTCCTGCGATATTTTACTTATTTGAATCATGGCGTGAATACTACAGAATAAACTATTTCCTACCATTCAATATTCATTATCAAGGCTCATAAAGGCCAAAGCAAACCGTTTTTTAGCTGATTGGCAGACTGAGGTGAACTCATATATATATATTATACCTTGACCTTGTTTTTGTCTGGAACTTTGGCTCTCTATGAATCTGTACATCGAACAATGAACCCTGCATTCTTGAAAAAGATTCTTTTATTCGATCTCCTCACGTTCCGGAAAATTCAGATTTTTGTATGTCGCACATATTTTATGAGTATCTATAGGCACCTAAATTCAATGTATGAAAAGATATTGGCATAAGAAACATGAAAGGCACTTTAGAATATAATATTGTATGCTTAACAACCAAAGAGGATATTAAAGGCTTCACGATAAAAAAATATGAAAAATATGAAATAACATTAAAATCAACAATATTCTTGCTATACTTGAGGTAACACAATATTTGGAAGAATAATAAAAAAACACCCATTTCTGCAAATCTGAATTTTGCTCAAGTCCTCAAGAAAATTTTCTGTTTATATGATAATAATAGTTTTTCACGCAAAGTTCATAAATTTCTCTTCATCCTAAAAAATGAAGGTACATTAAAATTTTCAAAATGGAAGTACTATGTGTTTAGTTTGAAATACTGTGCTTTCGAAAAGTTATGAATAAATTCATTATTGCCATTTGACTTTCAGAAATAATAAATATTTATTCATTGGGTACCTACTTTTCGAAAGCCTTTATATAGTTCCTGTCACAATATTTTGTAATTGCAGTATGTAACAAATGATTTTTTATATTTATTTCTAAATATTTTTATGAGTAGATACGTCAAATCTAGGCAGATTCAAAAGATTCAAAATTTCAGTACCTATAGGAGAAGATCAAATAAATAAATATCGTACCTATTCATTTGAATCAGGTCAAAGGGTCATGCCCAGGCTTCCTGAAACACCATTCATAAATAAAAAACATTTCTTGACAATTCATTTTGAATCATAAAACTTTTGTACGAAACTTTTTTACACCTTGGTAAGAAAATCAACTGAGCTGATATCTGTCTTTCGAATGAATGTATCGTTAACCCGCCTTTAATATGTGATTATATTCAAGTACATATTTATATTTTCGAAATTGATGCAAAAAATCTACAATAGCCCTGAAGACGGTCAAAAACATGATCGAAACGTTAAATTTGGTTTCATTGCTTAGACCTTTATCCCATCAATAAACCAATCCAATCAAATTTGATATGTTTTCGAATTTTATTCCATTTGGCTTTTCCACTCTATATAATGAATTAAAAAGTGCCCCTTTTTGAAAATGGGAACCTAAAAATGCACAAGAGGTTAGTTATTCCAAATTTTTCATTTATTAAAAATTGTTTTTCATCCTTTTCACCATAATTATATGTAATTTTTCCATCCTTTTCACCATAATTATATGTAATTTTTCCATCCTTTTCACCATAATTATATGTAATTTTTTTCCATAAATGTAGCGTTTTATTTCTCACTTAAGAATACTGATGATGACTACCGAAATGGGTAATAAAGGTTGCCTTTCATTAATTAATAAAAATGAGAAGATTACTTAGAAACGAAAAACCTAATTTGTGCATAATTTTCATCAATAAAAATTATTTTATACAATCTCTAGTTTTTGGTTTAATTATGGATTTTCATCAAGTATCACCCACATAGATTCAAGTTGTTAATTTCTCATACATATTTCAGACATGTGGACTCAAAAAAACATACTACCCCTCAGGGGTTGATACGAAATGATACCACATGATAAGAGATGTGATATCAGATATGTGATCATATTTTTTCACACGATTCTATCAGAAACGTTGCCCAAAAATCATCAAAAGACTCAGCCAAGTCAATTTTAGCCCTACATTTACAGTTAACACCCTGTATATTAAACATAGAGTCAATTAACGTCACTTCATCTCGATAATCCTCGAAACGTAGCAGCAGGCGCCCTCTCTGCAAGCACAGTCGAACTGCGGGTGATTCCCATGGTGAGAGACGGAGAGGAGAGCTGTCGAGATCAACGTGTGTGGTCCATGGCGAGGTGAGCGACTTTGGCTCACGAGCGTGGCTTAACAATCCTCTCTGTGAGACACCGCGGTCCCTCTTTGTCCCTCCGGTTACCCGCCAAGACAGCATTGTTGCCAGAAAACCGAGATGTCCCTGAAGATAGCGAATAAAAAAAAACTCTGTGAATTTTTTGGGACTTTTGGAAATTTAATTGGGTCTTTGTGTCAAGTTTTTTATATTTCATCAGTGGATGCGCTTGAACTGATTCTAATGATTAGTAGCAGAAAATTATTGGTCATTCGAACAAATTGACATTTACGCGAGGCAAATGAGAGAGTTTTCTTTACTGATCTTTTTCGATTTTTCCGAAAACAGATTCTTTTCAACTACTAATTCATTTACTCTTTTAAAATACACTTCTAAAATCTTTCCACATTTACACCACTTAATTCATTTCTACTCAAATATTTTCACTCTTTGGTCCCTCATCGAAATCCTGTACTGTCTGACTCCTGTTTCAGCGAGTCGCAAATTGATATTCCTAGAGACCACACGTGACCGTCGGAGCGAAGGTCCGATCTAGTTCTCATTCAATAATGTATGGAATAGAAAAAAATAATTCCCGATTTCATCAAGGAAATAAACAGTGATTAGACGAGACTGGAGTTGAAGAAAGAAAATCGGTGATTTATTTAGATTACGCATCATAACTTCAGTTAAAATTGAGTGTTTCTGTGTTTTGTAGTTTCTTTAAACTCTTTACATGTTTCATAGACAAAGCAAATATCAATGTGTGAAAAAATTTATCTTAATTATGACCTGAGTTTAAGTAAACAGAGTTTATCACCCTTTGGTGAAATTGGCCCTAAATCTAACAGAAAACGGATCTAGATTATGTTGTACGTATATGCCCTGAAATTGTGTGATACCAGTCTTAATTATATTACATCATACTTACTCGAAGTCAAATTCTAAATCCTTTTCAATGATCGTTCTCTGGACTATTCCATAAATTCAGTCTCAAATCTAACACTATGTATATATAAAAAACTCGTTTTTTTTTTAACCTTTATGATGGTGTCAATGTCAATCGCAAAAACTATACATGGTTAGTCTTTAAGTCGTACAAATATTTTAACAGTAGATTCTTAACGTCAAAAGAAACATGTTTCTCCCTCATCATTTTCCAAAATCGGTTCGGTTCAAAAGATACAGGCTGTTGAAAAACCATAAGAAAATGTTATTTCAAGTTCCACCTCACAAACTGTTTCATCTAATGAAATGAATTTCGGAAAATAGTTTTTCATATATTTGATTAATCTTTTTCGAACATAAGATATCATCGACGTCTTCCAGTTTTCTTATTATGACCATTACGTACCATAAAAATACCAAAAATTCAAAGAACCCAACTCTTGAAACTAATTTGGACGCTACCTAATGGATATTTGAAAGTTTTGTAAAATAAAAGTATTCTTCATATTTCCTAGTATCTGTAATGCGCCATTTCCGAGTAATTTGATGTTAATTAAAATTAAAATTAAAAAGGATCTGTGAAATTTAAAAATTGGGTGAATACAACTCTGTATAAAAAAAGTGAAAGTGATTTTTTCCTCCAGGTGTGCCACAGCTAATTATGAAAACTCATACTGGCTATATTGGCCGAGTCGGATAAAATGGTAGGTATAGGGAAAAAATGTTTCTTTTGATCTCAAGAATCTACGGTTAAAATATTCCATCTCTTATCCTTCTTCTAAAAAAAATTTCGAATCTTCATTATGAAGAAAGAGTTGACATCAATGACGAAATCTTCCTCAACAACGATAGTTATATCTAGTTCGCTCACACAAAAAAATAGAGTTAGCATGAAAAAAACTACCCTCACCCTTTCGTAAAAGATGCCCTCAATTGAACACGAAAATTTGAGTAATAATAAAATTCACCTCTTCTATCTATGAACAAACATTATTAGAGAAAAACCAGGCAGAGCATGAAATCCAAATTCAGTTTATCCTCTTTTCCATAATTTGAAAAATTGTAGATAAGTGAAATATCTCTTGAATTTACTAACAAAAAAGGTTGTAATAGTGTATGATGGGTTTAAATTATTCACTTATCTCCTGAAGAAGGTAGCAAAAGTATGCCGAAACTTTGCTGAAGAAGTTGGTTGTTTTCTTTAGGATCCTTCAACCAAAAATGTATACCTAAAGAATGATCAATAGTAGAACAACAATATTCAGGACAAATTCTACTTTCGATTTCTGAGATATTTGCCTGAGATAAGACGATACATTCCTAATTATGTTTGATTTTTCATTTATGAAGAGCTATTTGAATGTGCTATCGAAAAAACTATCAAACATAGGCATTAAATGTAAAATTTTTAATGAGGCAAATATATCCATGTTGCCAGTGGTTCAAGGTTCAATAAAAACTTGAAGTCAAATGTGATGAAATGAATGGTTGAAAGTTGTCTCCAAACCATCTTTAAATTCTGAAAACTATCAGAATCAGTGAAATTTTTTTCAAATGGAATTTCTGTAATAACGTTATACTGTACGCCTATGTCCGATAGGTTTTCCAATAGCAAATTTGGATTATCCTTTAAAAATGCTATGGCAGTATTGCTCTATCGGTGACCCTCCCACGTAGAATTAACTCCTTGAAATTTTTAAATGAGATGCGAATTGTGTTTGGAACATTTCAGTGAAAACAATATTTTGTTGCTACACTGGCAACATGGTCAATATTTCCATCAGATTATTTTAGAACATCTCCAAGAATGAATAACCCGCAAAACCGAAGGTGCCCAATTATGTTACCTATAATATGCAATTTCTCGACATGATCATTATGAAAGGAGTAAAGGAGGTCATCATTATTTCGAATTCAATTCAGTTTGTTTCGATTAGTCTCATTATGGTTTTTGGTTCATTGATGTTCTATCTTTCGGTTCTTGCGGAAATATAACGGAATTTTAATTCGTGGTTATTAGCTGGGTAGAGAGGGGAAGTCGTCGAATTCTTCACAGGATAGAAATTGTTGCCAGCACTCTTGCGAACTAAGCGTTTGTTTATTGTTATAATGACTGATTAACAATGAACCAAGCACTACAAAAGTGCCTTCAATTTTCGAGGTAGGCTGGGCACAAGGATTACTATGAGCATATAGAATAGAGAACATTATACATAACAGTGTCAATTTGTCTTTTCGATGTGAGAAAATATCGAACAACTTGTCCCGAATTTGAGATAGGATATGATTTTTCAAAATGGCAAATGGTTTTCATTTCGAAAAGCTTCAAATAACGTTGACTGAATTACAATATGACAAATTTATTCCTTTCACATTTTAATTTTTATCATTGAGTTTCAGTGCTTTTCATTTGTTTTTTCTTTAATTTATTTTCAAACTCCCGACTATCTACTTGATTATTTACAAATACTTTCATGTTTCATATTCAATCATAAAATATCTCTGTTCTGTTTATGTGAATAAATTAAATTTTTGGACCTTTGTCCAATTTCAAAAATTTATAAAAAAAAAGTATTGTAGATATGAAAACTTTGAGTGGTACAACGTATTAAGCTCAATTAAGTTTCTTTCTTAAAAGCGAAACAATCATAATATATTCAAAATTTGAAATACAAAGTGATATTTTCACCCTTAACAATTCAAATGAGGATTAATGAGTCCGGTTGTGGAATATTGAAATAATTGACATCTCTCTGAATCGATCTCGGAATATGTCAATAACCTCCCACGTTTCAATAAATTCTGTCGATAAGTTTGGCTTTCGCATGATGTTCTAAGTAGGTCCACGAATTTCGAAAACCACCCTGTAGCTTTCCGGGGAGTACGGGAGAGCTGAACCTTTTTCACCCTGAAGCCACTTAAGTTGTATATGTAAATGGTGGCAACTAATTTTTTTGCGTGAAGATATCATGCCCAAATAGGTAACGATAGATAATAGGAGAGTGATGGTGACATGAACATTTTGAGTACAGCAATTCTTTTTTTGCGAACCGAAAATTGGCTCATGTCTCCCTTACCCATGGGAGAGTTGAACATGGAGCGAGAGAGACTTGAACATAACTTTGTTTATCAGAAAAAACATTGAGAGAAAACAATTTCCAATGACCAACGATTGTCTATATCAAGGTTTTCATCATCAGATGTATCAGCGTATGAAATAGATATTTTCTATTGCAGAGTCACTCTTTCTTATTTACGAGATGTTTTTTACTTTTTTGAACCTTTTTATATTTTTTTATATTTATTTCTATTATTCAATTTCCTTTTTTTGAAGCAAACTATTAACTAAACTCAGTGCGGGAAACTTCTCTATATGCTATATGGTCTCCCGACCATATAGCATGGGTCAAGTCTCCCGCACTCCACTTCAGTCTATTCAACAGATGTTCTCTTGAAACTTTTACAACTATTATTAAAAAGGCTCATCGTTTGTAAAACAATATAAAACAATGAAAGCAATAAAACTGAATAACACCACACACCTATTAAACTTTTCAGACAGTGTAACAAGCAAAAATTATTCAATTTCTTACTTCCTAACAACAAAATCCCGTTCAACCCTCTCACTATCGAACTGTTTTAATGGCGGCCAAAATGAATCCGCAACTAGTTTTGCCTTGATACGAGTATGTCTCAAGCTGTTTACGATACCGGTAGCGCGAAATTTGAATTGCAATATTTGAGGTGGTTCAAGTCTCCTACCCGAGCAAATCTCCCGGACTCCCTCTACTCATCTAGTCCTACCCTATCTCCAATGAGAGTATGTACAGGGTCGGCAAAATTGTTGATACCTGAACTACAACTTTTTAACCCAACCAGGAAAATGAATGTACCATTCATGACGTCTTTTTTTGAGAAGCCAATAATGCCACCAACTGCTTGCATTTCACTGACTTCTTTTGTTTTCGAGTTATAGGCCAAAATTGAAATTTGGGCGATTTCAACTTTGGTCCTTATCTCCGTATCTGTTTGTGATAGGATATTGAAATGAAGACATTATATTGACACTTTTTTTATTGCAATCCAGTGACTTACTATGATTTTTTCCTTACAGGTTTATTTGCTGAGCTATAACATAAAGTTGTGTTTTTCTTATGAAAAGTAGTTTAAAATAACTTAGAAAGAATCGCCATTTTTTAACCGTTTCAGATATATATCATATATCGCCCTCAGTCTTTCTTAGTCATTTTAAACTACTGTTTTCATAAGAAACAATACATCTTTATGTTATAGCTCAGCAAATATACCTGTTGGAAGAAATCATAGTACGCCACTGGATTGCTATCAAAAAAAGTGTATAATGTTTTCATTTCAACATCCTTACTCAAACAGAAACGGAGATTATGACCAAAGTTGAAATTTTAATTTTTACCTATAACTCGAAAACAAACTAAAATAGAGTGATGCAGTTGATGGCATTATTAGTTTCTCGACAAAAGACCGAAATGTGCCATGCATTTTCCTCATCTCGTTTGGTTGAAAAAGTTTTAATTCAGGTATCACCAATTTTGCCCACCCTGTACAATAAATTACTCAGGGACACCCTGTATACCAAGCCCAGGTGACATATTTTCTTGAACGCTTGGTTATTTCCATTTTTCTGTGCACAACATGGGCCTAATTAGCGAATAAAAAATTGGAGAAGTGAAATTCTCCGACAGCCAATTACACATTAGGATGAGGTAACCCCAACAAGGTATATAAGTACATCTTAATACCTACTTATGTCCTCGTAAATATCACGTTTCAGGCCGAATGGCCGACTACCGGTTATCATTATTTCAGATCTGGCACTCGTCAGACCAATCCAACATACATTTTATTCTTACAAGTCCGCAGACATAATTGAGGAAAGATGAAACAAAAAGATAAATCGGAATCTGATAATGTTAATGATGACAGCGTTTCGAAGCATACATCATAACAACGATCTCGATGACCGATAATCCTGCAAGACGCGGAGGAAGTGAATAAAAAAGAGATCATTATTCGTTTTGTATACAAATGGGTTCAGTCCTCCGGTTAACTTAATCGATAAGGAGATTCTCGCTTCCGTTTGGTGAATATGCATATTCAGGTGCAATTTTTATTACCACATTGCGGGGAGCTGAGGTCATGGTGCATTTATGCGATTATCTATTTTGTTATGTCATCCACCATGTATACAGGGTGAGTCTGTAACTTGTACAAATATTTTAACAGTTGATTCTTGAGGTCGAAAGAAATACTTTTTTCCTATACCATTTCTTCCGATTCGGCCCTGATAAAAATATATAGCCATTTTAAATTTTCATAATGAGCTATGGTACCTCTGGAAAAACAAAATTCCCTAAATATCATACACCTACAAGTATCGAGTTTCTTGTCATTTTTTATTGAGCAATCGAAATGGTGAAAGCCATATTATGTTCATATGTTGAATACCGTAGATTCGGGTGACTTGGGACGATTGTTGAATTCAACTTGTGATATTTTCAAAACGGTGACCTATTTTTATCTGAAAAAAGTTCGAATATGCTTAATGACTCAGACTATTGATTAGGATATATCATGCTTCAGAATTCGGATATAAATTATGGGGACAAAGGTTAAAATCTATTGATTTCTCAACTCTCAAATGAAATAGGTGATTGGATAGGATGGTGTATAAGTTTTGAAACATTTGTGATTATATAGTTGAAATTCGGTAAGGAAATTGAATGATAAACCCCTATTAGAGCGAAAGTAAATATATTGCAAATCAAACGTAAAAAACTAAACAAAACAAGGGAACTTTGATTTCTCTCATTCTTTGGTGATTTCTTTGTAGAAATAACGTAAATTATAATATCCTGCGAAAAATCGGCATATTTCCTGCTGCCAATGCTTCGCTTGTATCTATTAGGCATTTTCCCAAGTCACCAGAGGCGGTCCTTTTTTCTTCTTCAAATTGTACAAGAAATCTCTCCTTTTCATTTCATTATGTATAATATTGTTTTTTCTTAGTTTTTTCATATGAAAAATTAAAAAAATCGCATTCTTTATGGGCTCTGGAGGGGGTGCTAGGGAAAATGGATGTCACGATAATGGCCAAAACCGCATCCCTCTATCTTCTTTTGTTTTCAAGTTACATATAAGTGAAATCTCATTTTTCGGCTCTTTCAATTGGTTCCTCTATTTCGTAATGTTTCAGTGATATCGAAAAACAAATGCGACATTCTACAGGCACTTTTTCATGTAGAATTATGCAGTGGCGTAGTCAAAGATTTTGTTCAGTCCTCCACTTCACTGAATAGTAATTTAAATTTTTTTTAAATATAATCCCTTTGTATTTTTCAAAATATATACGAGTTCGGTCAAGTTGGCAGGTTATTTTCATTGATAATATGATAATGAGCTCTATCCTTCAATGTTGTGTCAGGTATTATCCGAGAATATGCTCGGAAAATGAGTAAATAACAATTTCCATGACTACTTATATATTTCCGTATACTGCTAGGTACTATAAATAGTAGTCGTCTTTATTTGTGAAGTTGTTTGAAAAGGCTGTGGTACTAGTATACGGGGTGTACCAAGTTCGAGAGCCTATTATATACATTTCTGCAGAACTGGAACTATTTGAAATCTGAAGATTGGAAATTATGATAGATTTCGACATTATCAATGGGCTAAAATATTCTTGAAGCCTGATCACTTTTAGTTTTCAGGGAATGAGAATAAATTTCTCAAAAAAATTTTTCCCATATACAATTCTATATATATTTTCAACTATAAGTCTCTATTCTATATACATATCTCTGTTCAAATCGTTGCATTCCTCCAAATGGTTTTTAAAATATCGAGAAAAAAGTGGAAAAAAAGATAGATATGCGTAGGTATTCGGTATTGTTTGTTATTCATATTCTAATCTAAATATCGTAAGCACAAACAGTTTTTACATTTTTGAAGTCGAATAATGTGGAAATATTGTAAATTTCCTGAATTTTAAAAAACCCGTCACATGCAGGGTGTTCCAAATGTTGTGTCAAAAATTGGGAGGAAGATTTGGCTATAACTCTCGTTTTCCAAAGAGAACCCTATTTTTTTTATTGCGTTGGATTCTGCGAAGAAAAATAATGATAGTGTTTCCATAAGTCAATGCTCTTAAAAAAATAATTCCTGAGTTATTTAGTATTTTTTGAATTCATGTCGTACAATTCATAAAAACTGTCATACCAATAATATATGGTCAAGAAAGATGAATTTTCTCAATAGATAGTCTACAAGTGATTCGATTACACGCTACTGCATTCTACATAAAAATTATCTAAGAATGTTACATTTATTGTACGATATCAGTGAAACTTTACAAAAAAGACGCACCAATGCAAAGAGACGAAAAATGAGTTTTAACTTTTAACTTGAAAACAAAAGAAGATATAGGGATGTGGTTTTGGCAATTGCCCATCTTTTGAAAATCGAGGACGGAAACGTGCCATCCATTTTTCCTTACCTCTTCCTCTTCGAGCTGGCATTCAATCTCACTCTTTACAGCAATACTGAAAATTTGATTCAACTGCAAAAACAAAGTTTCCTCACAAATATCCATTTCAATTTTTGCGCAGTATATTTAATGATCTGTGGTATAACAGTACAGGAGTACAGAATCCGGAAGGGCTAATCCCCAGAAGTAAAGGCTAGCACTTAAATACTCGGGATTACTTTAGGTCCTAAAGTAGAGCTCTGCCTTAACTACACTTCCTCATTTCCTTAATCAATTTTGAACGTATACCATTCCAGTTAATTCAATATACGCTTTACAATCATCATCGCCATTACCGCTAACGACCAAGTCCCTGTTCAACGCTCTGTGAAATTAAGTCTTACTCTCATCGAATTTGTCAAAAGTCAGTAGGATAATTTTTCATTCGTATAACTGCCGTATCTTTTTTTTCCGTACATGCGAAGAGCCTAATTGATTTCATTTCCAATGAAATGGGTAAAACGGAAACTTTCTCATTGGTCCGTGATGGCCGGTCATAATTGGTATTTAATTACCTTCTTTCGAGGTATGGTTCTCATCAATCATCTCCCAGCCGGTGATGTCTTGAAGTGTTCTCAGGGTATCGCGATGGTGTGACTTGAAAATTCCACTAATGGGGTCGATGTAGGTATCCGTTGAAATTCTCACTTAGACGTCGATCGTTTTAGATTCGAGAAACTGAGACAAGGACTTCAAGTTTGAACAATTTGAGCTCTTCACTTGAATTCAGCTTCGTTCAAAAGATACGCGCTGTTGAAAATTTATGAAAAATCTTCATTTCACACTCTCGTGATCAGAGTCGTGTTTGGAATCGAGAAGAATTTAGAATATTCGGCAAATTTCAAACAACATGGACCCCAGATCCTTCTTCTTGAACATCGCTTTCGAACCCTTTGAGACTAGCCCTGTCACGCATAGTTGTACAGTTTGAATATCTCCGATAATTTAAAATAAAGGAGACGCTTATATTTAGTTTGATTTGCCAAATTGACCGAGAACATTTCTAGACACGACTTATAATTTATAATGATACAGCGTGAGAGTGAGGTGAGGCTTTTTTTTTCAATAGAAGATAGAACTGGTAAAAATGAAGCGTTTCGCCAAAAATCACCTATACAAAACTTTCAAAATGACAAAGTTGAAAAATTGAAAATGATTACTAAAATAGATCCTAAAACGACCCTAGAGCGTTTGTTAGCTGAATTATCGCACAGAAGAGGAAAAAAACTTATCTCCTGATTCGACCAAGTGGTTTTGTTTAGAATATTGGCTCGTTCGATATTTACGTGGTAATGAAAATGGAAACTTAGGATTGCCACATTGTTCTCATTATTTTTCAGTAATTTACACGATTCAATGAAATGGCTCATTTTGATACCAACTGAGAAAAGATACTTAGGACACAAGTGTAAAAAATAGAATAATACTTCAAAATCTCACCAATAAAATTCGTCTAAATTATTCACGAATTTTTTCACAATGGGCATCACAATCTTCTTGTTCGAACATTCCAACAATCGTCGTAAAAATGGTATGAAATTGGGAAACATCATAGCACTTCTTTAACATAACTAACATAAGCAATTTCAAGAAACTGCCTCGATTTTCTAAATTTTTTTTCACCCTAAATAGCAAGATTCAACAATTACTATGACTCTTTCAAAAGTGACCTGATGCATCTAATCCGATGGACTTGGTACTGAACCACGTCTTCCAGTTTTCTCATTATGACCATTACGTACCATAAAGATACCAAAAATTCGCAGAACCCAACTTTTGAAACTAAGTGAATGAATATTTTAATGTTTTGAAAAATAATAGTTATTTATGAACCAAGGACGAAAAACTGTCTATTACAGTCGAGCCTGCAGGATAGCCGAGGCGCAGCCGAGGATAGCAAGCAGGCGAGACAATATAGACAGTTTTTTTTGCTGTGGTGCATATTAAATTTTTCCGTTGATCTCACATACCTTTATGAAAGTAGGAAGTTACCCGTTTTATGGCCTCATCAAGGTGTCAATTCCCTGAGCTCTGGTCAAGTGTTACTGTTATCCATATCGCTATATCACTATCCATACTGAACACTAACATTCAGACCACGTACCTAATTCACTTGTAAAATCTAGCCGATTTCGTAAAGAATTAATTTGACAACATCAAATGACATCGACTAAAAAAATATTTTTCATATTTTCTCGTATAATGCGCCGTTTTCGAGTATTTTGATGTTCAAAAATAAAAAGTGTGAAATTTGAAAAATTAGGAGTTTTGGCTGAATAAATTTCTGTTTGAAAGATCCATAGATGTATAGTGTCATAGATTTAGCTAGTGTTTCTTGGGACCTCAAAAACCTACTATTTAAATGAACTGAAGTGGCGTACTGAAAAAAATCTTTTTCTACGCAACTGAATTTTACATGAAAAGGTGACTCTATAATGTTACATTTATTTTGCGATTTTCCTGAAACTTCACGAAATAAGGGCACTTATTCGAAGAGCCTCTTTTTCCCAGCTCTTACAATTACAGGGCTGCATTCAATACCATCGACATTTGCTCACCCTGTACATGAAAAGTTGCGTGATTAAGAAAACTGTTATGTGCCAGCATTTTTCTGCAAAATACCGAAGATGTAAATTTTTTGTGTTACCTTTTACTTACTCAATCTCTCATGGTCTTGTTTTTGAGCTAAATTCAAGAACAAAGCTGATGAAGTGGTAATTCATTCACACTGAAGGTTGCTTCGAAAGTAATGTGCCAATTTTTTCATCATATTCCGATTAAAATCAATATTTTTCTGTGTACGCTTAAAATTGCAAAGAATCATGGTCCCATAATGGTCCTTATTCATTTCCATCACTTATTGTCGAATGAGACTCGGGAGTTATGGAAAATAGGGAGACTTTGTAGTTTGAGAGAAAGTCAGGGCCGTATTTCATTGCCTTATGATGAAATTATTCTATATTTTTCTAGATGCATATGAACCAAATTACAGGGTGTTTCCAAAGGTGAGGTTTTTTTTCGACTAAAGGTAGAACTCTACAAAATGACTCGATACTGGAGCTGAGATAGTAGTTCGACAAAATTTCATTGAATTTCAAGTACGGGACTGTGGAAGATGACTCCGGCATCGCAAAAACGAAACAAAACATAAACATATGGCTGGACAATGAACGGATCAGTACCAAGTTCATCGGATTAGATGCATCAAGTCACTTTTGAGAGAATCATAATTCTTGTATCGTGAAAACAAAATGTAGAATATCGAGGCAGTTACTTGAAAGTGCTTATGTTGGTTATGTTGAAAAAGTGCTATGATGTTTCTCCTTTTCATCCCATTTTTACGACGATGGTTGGAATGTTCGAACAAGAAGATTGTCCGTTGTGAAAAAATTCGTGAATAATTTAGACGAATTTTATTGGTGAGATTTTGAAGTATTATTCTATTTTTCACACTTGTGTCCTAAGTCTCTTCTGTCAGTTGGTATTGAAATGAGCCATTTCATGAAATCGTGTAAGTTACTAAAAATAATGAGAACAAGTCGGCAATCCTAAGTTTCCATTTTCATTACCACGTGAATATCGAACGAGCCAATATCCTAAAGTAAACCACATGGTCGAATAAGGAGATAAGTTTTTTCCCACTAATTTGTGATAATTCAGCTAACAAATAGTCTAGGGTCGTATAAAGATCTATTTCAGTAATCATTTTCAATTTTTTTTTCAACTTTTTCATTTTGAAAATTTTGTATAGGTGATTTTTGGTGAAGCGCTTCATTTTGGCCAGTTCTACCTTTTGTTTAAAAAAAGCCTCACCTTCAAATACACCCTGTATAAGTGAAGAGTGACGATGAAATTTGATGATGTAAATAATAAAATAATGGAATGGGTGTAATTATTTGAATTGTTTGGCAAGGCACAGCCTCATAAAAAAAGCCGCCTCTGATCAAGTGAAGCAAGAAGCAACTCAAAGAAACGATAATGATTTCGAGCAAGAAAAAATTTCTAGTTCGGATAGTCGGTAACTCCCGATTTCACGACGGTATTAAATATTAATCGTACCGTAACAGTCTGTCAATGTGATGTGTCATCCGTAGTAATTATGACGCCATAAAAACATTCCTCAGTGGCAACAGATAAATTTTCATCGTTCATCTCGGACACCGATGAAGAATTGAAATCGATCTTGTAACCAGTATGGGCAACGGAGTCTGAGGACTTCTTTGGCCATCGCAAGTTTTTACGGGCCACGCCATCTTTGTTTTATGCTCTACGAAAAGGACTGTGTGAAATTTTCTGCTCGGCAATTACATCGTATTCGTCAATCTCTACCAGCATTGAAGAGAAATCTCGATTGGAAGATGCTGGATGATATAATGATGCGGTTCTCTTTCTACCGCTTGTTCCTAGGGATAATCAAAACCCGACAGACTTGATTGAAAAAACAATATTAAATGAGGAATTCTCCTCAATTTGGGTTATCACTGCATATGCAAGTTTAAACTGAATAAGTATGAGTTTAATTCATGATTTTTTTCAAATTCACCGCGGAAACTATTCAAAATCATCCATCGAATATGGGGTTTTAAAATTTAAATCGCTTTGTGCGGAGTTTAAGATTTGGCAACAGCGCATACAAGACAATGAAAAGAACAATGTCCGATCAGCTTGTTTATAAAATAACAGCGGTTGATCTACAGGCGCGTACTTACTGGCGAGCTTCAACTGCAATCATCAGCCATAAAAATCCCATAAAATGTTACGACCTTCCTCGTTCGTCGCAGACTTCATAAACAGCCATCTTTGTCTATCTCATCAAGATAATATGCATTTGTTGTCCTTTATTATCAAGGCATATGTCAGTCGATTAGTTCTCACAAAACGCTTTAAACTATACCCATTTTTATTTTTCATTTTTAAGTGCTTAAAATAATTTTTTTTTGGAAACGGTTGAAATGGTTATTTCAAAATGTGACGTTCCAAAGATATTTCATAAAAAATACATCATTTTCGTCAGAAGGAGTATTCCCTATTCAGAGAGAAAAATGTCTAACCAAAATCATAATAATGATCAGGAAAAACCAACAAACCGTTAAGAAAAACTAAATTTATTGAACGAATTCCATATGTTAATGGCCTTTCAAAAAAATGAGAAGAATCGATTCCAAATTCAGCATAAGAACTATTTTTTAAAACACAAAATAATTTAAGATCTCTACTAACAAAAACTAAACCTTTGAATGAATAACAAAAATCGAAAAATTGTATTTACAACATTCCCTGTATTTGTGGTAAAACTTATACAGGTGAAAAGTCTAGACCTCTAGAAATAAGAAAACGCCATGGGCGTAGCCAGGGTTGAGTTCGGGGGGGGTTTGAAATGAAAATTTTCTGATTTTGACATATAAAGTGAGACTCTTTGAAGCTGATATCATGTGTACCTATATTATTTCGGAGGGGGTTTGAACCCCCAAAACCCCCCCTGGCTATGCCCATGGAAAACGCGAACATAAGAATAATATGAAAAATAGAGAAATTAACAGATCACAGATCGCAGATCATGATTGTTCCAATATAGGAGATCACATGATGGATTGGAATAACACTAAAATTTTAATGACAGAACCAGATCAGTATAAACGAAAGAGTCCACGTATATTTTGTTGGATCAAAATAATAATTTGGCCAATTGTTCGGTATAGGAATAGATCATAGTTGGATTAATTTACTGAAGAGGGGACTGTCATCCGCTAATTTAAAAATTAAATGAATCAACTTTTCTATGCAGGCTCTGTTTTTATGTATTGACAATTAATGTTAAATAAAAGCTATAATTCAGAAGATTTTCGAAAATTGATTTTCGTCTGATGAAGGTGTCTGATATAGACTCTGAAACGTTACTTTATATAATTATAATTTCAAAGTTCCTCTTTTCAGTTCATTGTCAGGCAAAAATTTTTTCTACTTGATTCGCTTCTGACAAGTTAGTGCAAGAATTTACGGAGGAGCAAATCGTTTATTTCATTTTTTTAATTGATTTGGTTTCAGATATTGGGAGTGAAAACCCTAAAAAGTTTCTGAAAAATAATTGAATAAAAGTTTCTATGAAGGCTCTATTTCTGGGTATTGACAATTAATGTCAAAAAAACTACAATTCAGAAGATTTTCGAAAATTGATTTTCGTCTGATGAAGGAGTCTGATATATAGACTCTGAAACGTTACCTTGTATTAATTATAATTGATGGAAATGTGTGTGGTGGAAGGACAGGAAGAAAAGACAATTCTTAATAATTCGCCAACGTTTCGATCATTTCAATTTTTGATCTTCCTCAGGGCTTATTATGATATACCTATTATGAATACTTCGATTCGATAAGTCGGTTAGAAAATGGCTATGCGGCATTCGTCAATTTAATCAAGTTAATTTCATTCACAGCAACCTCTCATGTAAAACCAAAACATGAAAAAAAATGAAGATTTTCAATCCGATCGAAAGTATGCAAATGTTGTGGTGTTGATGTTAAAGGATGCCATACTCTTTACTGAATTTTATTCTTCATTACTTTTTGAGTACATTTATTATATTTTGTATAGGTACTAGAAATACTAAAAATAAATTTTCATTTGAAACTGTGGAAATGGGCGGAAGAATGAGTAAATATTCAGATTTCTCATATTTGCACTCTTGAAACAATCTCAAAACTTCTATGGAGCAGTATAAATTTTGCACCTTTTTTATAACCACTGGTGAAAACTCCCGGACAGATTTCGGATCAAAATAACGGGGCATATCTGAAATATCAAACTGGATTTTCGCTTGGTAAAGTCGCACAACATTAAATATGGTTAACGTCGACGTTATAATAAAGCTTTCATATCTTGAAACCAGTTTATAAATTGTAACAACTTGTTGAACGTCATTATCGGATAAGAAAGAAAGGTTGCGGTCATGTATATTTAGAATAATAAAGCCAAATATAAATTTAAGTTAGACAGTTTTGGATGCAGGGAAGGACCTGGATAAATCAACACGTATGAGCCGTGGATCCAGACTTAGTGTCTCGAAAAATGAGACAACAATGTAACAATCATATGATAATAAATACATTCATGGAATCAGTACTGGGGAGAGGCAATCTACTTATAGGTGTAATCCGAAATTGGAAATGCAATGAGTATATAGTTAAAAAAAATAGCTGTAACAAAACTTAACATTTAACGACGTATTTGATTTCCTTGGAAATTTTTGAATCGTTAGAAAGCACAATTGAAAAATTTTCTTTTTTTTTTTCATTACACCTACATAGATGTATAGAAAGATACATTTCACACAAACAAATGAAAGAAAAAGTATTGTTTTGAAAATGAACTGAAAAATTTATATGATTTTAAGTCAAACCTTTGACAATTTCTGAAATCATATAGTGTTTGTGAATTTTGAATGGCTTACATTAATTATATACAAAAAACGTCAGCACAAACAAAAATGGATCACTGATACAAGATAAAGAACAAAGGTTAGAAAAAATTCAATGTAATGCAAATTATCTGATTTGTTGAGTCCACTCTTCTTTTAACTTTCTCATTTTGATTGGTTATACGCATCTTAACTTGTTCTTTTCAAATTTTCAGTGGTGTTTTCTGAAAATTTACCATTGAGGACTTCACCTGCCTATAGAATGAGATATCGTCATCAGGTATAAAGACATTAAAAATGAATTAAGAAGGTTGTCGAAAAACTTTCTATTGTTTTTCGTTCTCTAAATATCTTTATTCTAAGGAACTGAATTGATTTCCAGCAAGACCAAACCCATTTAACTATCAATACTTCATTGGCCAAACCACATGTATGAGTTCTACAGCAAACTCCAGATCACTTAAAGAGAATATTATTTGAGACATCCAAAAGAAAAAAAAAATATACAGCATAAGGAAAGTCTTAAAGTGCTTTTAATTACCACAGTTTCTCTGTGAATAAAAAAAAAAAGGTAAGAAATGAAAGAAAAAATGAAAAGACTTCTGGCAGATAAAAAACATTACTTCAAACGAAAGAATCATCTTTAATTCGATAAAAATCTCCGATGATTCTAGTCTTAGTTGGTCCATATTAGAAATAGGTATCTACTTGAAAGAAGAATTCTTCCAATGAGGTCATCGAAAAAATCACATAGTGTAAGACCACACGATCTTGGAGAAAATTCATGTTCATGTCATCACATTTTCAACATTGTTGTGCAACTCTGGGGTAACTTTTCTTTGTTCGACCCTTTTTTTATTGAAGACTACCTGTTTCACGGAAAATGTATACAATACTTTGGAGAAATTGATAATTTAGATTCTAGAGCAACATTGGAATACTCGATCATGAAGTCGCTGAAGTATTTACCAATGGAATTTCCAGTCGCCTTCTATATTTTTCCGATTTCTGAAATATAGGGTTCAATTATAAGTTTTATTTTTGCACTTCGGTAAAAACCATCTTAATGTTTGATGATAATTTTCACTATTTTCAGACAACAATCCAGAGCGCAACAAGGAATTGCCATGGCAGTGCTTCTATAATGAACTTCTTGTAGTGTCTACCCAACATACATTCGATGCTTTTCTGTCTAGCGCGGCACTAAAGAGATCCTTTCTTTTCCATAGGTATAGTGTTGCACTTTTCTACACTCGGTGTAATTTACTCTCAGTCTTAGTATTTGTTTGCTGATTGGATTTACACCAGTGTAGAGGAGGTGTAGTTTATCTACACTCAGTCAGAAGGAGGTGTGAAATGCACTCGGACAAAATGTGTGGTTAATGTCACGGTAATCTACTTTAAAATTGACATGATTAAAATTAAAATTTGCGATAGGTTCATCACTTCAAAAGAGGATAAAGAAGGGCCTAATTTTTCGAGAAAGGCACAAAAATAATAAGTCAACCTTAAACTAATATCGGTAATTTTTTCACGCGTTTGCACAACTACACTGAAAATCAGCTGAGTAGATTACACTACACCAAGAAACAGACGAAAGGACCTTGAGACAGTGTCGTAAAATGGATAAATTTATATAGTACTTCATAACTTTCCGCTTTAAAAATTAATGACAGCAATGTCCCAGTCAACTTTCTCAATTGTGATTGACAACATTAACCTCCGGTTTCACAAAGCTTGATCGGGGAATCAACGCTTGATTTACGGATAAACGTCAATTAGTTTTCAATCGATAACTCAGTGATGAGCATTCAGAATATCATTCTAGCATGAAATTATGATCCATATACATCCTTCCAATGATTCTCTATTACTACTTTGGCAATATATTCAGAAATTAAAAGGTTTCAGTGATTTCGTTTTGGAAACCGGGTGACGGTCAAATCGTTGATCCCGCAATCAAAGATTTTTGAAACCGGGGGTAAGCAACTATGTTTATTTTCCATTAAATGTATCTATGTTCCAAGAGCAGATGCATAGCCTATTTGACCACGAATTTTTTTGAACGCACGATGGAAATCAACACAGAACATCAAGTGTCAGAATTCCATAGCCTGCCAGAACGAAGAATTTCTCTGAAAGCTCGTTACCTAGAGGCGAAAACGGTCCACCATCGAGTCCGTCCCTGTCGGATGTACCATCACCATTGGCTGGAATCTGGTATCGCATAATTAGATGTAAGGGAGCGAGATGATAAGCAAGAGATAGAATCAAGAGACCGGCTCAATTCGGCTCGCTTGAATTTATAAAGGAGGCATTGGAACAAGTAAAACAAAACGTAGACCACCCAAGTTGTATTCTGTGATCGCGGCCGAAAGCCCTTTCTCATTGGCGGACAGCCAGTTAACAGCCTGACTCTAGATTAGTGTTGTTTGTAACGCCGCGTCTTCATCGCTCGGATTCTGTGGTACCTGCGACCATAGAGATAGGAGATCGGTTATCTCCATGTGGCTTCGGATATTTATTGAATTATTTGGTGGAGAGACGAGACCGGCCTTTTATTCTCGCAATGGGTGGGATGGGGGTATGTTCCAGCCAATTATTCATAGCCTATGACAGCAATGATTTCTTGATGGCCACTAACGCAATGGAACACCGTTATGAGTAGATGTTGAGGATTTTATTCGATGTTGGAGTTCAGAACTCAAACCATCTGAGTACCAATTTTGAGACCACTCGGTGTTCGATAAATGTACAGGGTGGGCAAAATTCGTTGTCTACTGAGGGGATCTTGAGAACTATAGCAGCTGTAAGAAAACGGATGACATATTTCATAGCTTTTTTTCAAAGAAATATGGAATGGTGAAAACCGTACCCTCCTACGATTTTTCGTTTTGAGTTATTAGAAAAAACGAGATTTTGACAATTTTGAAAAGTTCTCATGAATTTTATGTCTTTGAAGTTACAGATCTGAAACTTGAACCTTCTACAGATAGTTTTTTGCGTAGAATCCTCTGACGAACTCAAAATATTTCTTATTTCGAATTATCAGCCGAACTTTCGTTGTTCTAAATACAAAATCTCTTGCCAATTGGTTCCACATATAAAAGTAGGTACTCAAGAAGGTTCAAATTCCAGATCTGTAACTTCTCAGACAGAAAAGTTATGAGAACTTTTCGAAATCGTCAAAATCTGAATTTTTGTCTTTAACTCAAAATCTAGGAATGATAATGATAGGCCGGTTCTGTTTTCAGATTTGGATTAGTCAGCAAAAAAGAGCTAAAGAATGTCTAATTCGTTTTCTTTTAGCTCTTATAGTTCTCGAGATCTCCATAGACAACGAATTTTGCCCACCCTATGCAGGGTATCTCAAATTGCTTGATTTTGGCTGTTTCTGGTACTTCCAGACTAGATAGGTGAAAACGTTGAACGATTTTCGTGAAAAGTCCAGAAATTCCTATAATAAATTTTATATAATATGTAATAATAATATATTTTATTATAACTATATAAATGAGTAGGTACCCTTATTTTGTAAACAAATTCAACATCTTTTTGTAACATAATTAACTGTATTCAATAGCATAACGCGGTGAAGGACTCTGATGGATTCCTGACTCTCTGCTTTAAATCATCTCTATGTATGAATCCATCAGTCTTGAGAATTTTATTTTTAACATATCCTCATATGAAGAAATCCAAACGATTAGATCTGATGATCTTGCTGGCCAGGCAATGGGGAATTCTCCTCAGTTTGGGTTATCACTGCATATGCAAGTGTAAACTGAATAAGTATGAGTTTAATTCATGATTTTTTCAAATTCACTGCGGAAACTATTCAAAATCATACTTCAAATATGGGGTTTTAAAATTTAAATCGCTTTGTGCGGAGTTTACGTTTTGGCAATAGCGCATACAAGACAATGAAAAGAACAATGTCCGATCAGCTTGTTTATAAAATAACAGCTGTTGATCTACAGGCGCGTACATACTGGCGAGCTTCAACTGCAACCGGCCATAAAAATCCCATAAAATTTTACGACCTTCCTCGTTCGTCGCAGACTTCATAGACAGCCATCTTTGTCTATCTCATCAAGACAATGCATTTGTTGTCCTTTATTATCAAGGCATACTTCAGTCGATGTTGCCAGCTTGTACAATTCTCACAAAACGCTTTAAACTTTAAATACCCATTTTTATTTTTCATTTTTAAGTGGTTAAAATAATTTTTTTTGGGAAACGGTTGAAATGGTTATTTCAAAATGTGACGTTTCAAAGATTTTCCTTAAAAAAATACATCATTTTCGTCAGAAGGAGTATTCCCTATAGGCAATGCTTCTTTTTGGGAATAATATAGAGCAAAAAATGTATGAAAATTCATCGCATACTATGACCTTTACTATTACAATTTATTGAAGTATTCTAGGTCCACTTCACTCATAGAATAATATACAGTTTGGTCCAACGAAAACTTAACACCTCGATTATCCGACCCAGATCATCTGATCTGGCTCCACTGTACTATTTTCTATGGGGTGACCTGAAATCCAGGATTTACGCTACCCACCCTGAGTCACTGGATGATTTGCTTACTAGGATCATTAATGAATGCCGTCACCAATACTTATATTTCTGCATGGAAGTGAATGGTTGTGCCATTTTCAGCATTTTATGAACTAATCACAGAAGTAAGTACTTTTCCACTATTCATTTCGTTATCGATGGAATTTTTGAAGCGAAATTTCAGGATCAGATAGTACTCGATGAGATCTTCAACAAGGTCTCGCAAAACTCCTCAACCTTATTCAAAATCAAGGAGTTGTGCTCACCCCCGTTAGGATGATACAGTTACGGGCGTGCAAATAGCGGAAAAGTTGTTCCCCTCGAATCAGAAATTGACTGATTTTAAAGCCGGAAAATCGAGGTGTTATGTTTTCGTTGGACCACACTGTATATACCTAGTAACATACGTGATTGAATTTATTCTCACTTGTTGTGGAAGACGGCCCAATATGGTGCGATTCATAATGACATCAGAAAGAGCGCAATATGCGATACTAATTGACATGGCCGTGAATATTTTCAACAGAAACATAGTCTTTGATATACTAAATTTATTCCAAGTCGCGCACTGCATTTAGGAAAAGCACGGTCAAATTGACCGTATATAGTAAGTACCTACTTCCGGAAGAAAGAATATCAAGTGAATATCAGTTCTTATTCACGACATTATAAATAAGATACGAACTGTCAATTTATAATTCGATATAAAGTAACAAAAAAGAAATCATCGGTGATTCGAACAATTTCGTAACCCAAATATGCCGCGGCAATTTCCAAACACTATTAACTTCGACTGGACAAATCCATTTATAGAGAAACATAGAGATAGCGCTATCGCTTCCATAAACCTCTCGAATTGTTGGAATTATCCGTTGAGAAATATGCCCGTCTAGAGAATTTTATTTCAGTGCCATTCTAATTGCTATTCGCCATAGGGGGAACACAATTAATCGCTTCTTTAATATCGGTGACAGTTGACACTACTCGGGCCATTACTTTTCCAGAAACGCATTAATTCCTCTATCTATATTCCGAATGGATACACCGTCTGAAGGAAACCGAACGTTGAAGCGAAAATCGTTATAAATTATATGATTCAATCAGTTGATCTGCCATACGGGTCCGAAATCGTTTGATTGATCGCAATTAGGAGCACTGAGGTTGCGGCTGGAATGCTGCCAAGGAAATTTTAATTAGTGTTAACAATTTCGCTCCGCGGTCGGCACTTTTTGAAAAGGAGGCACTTTTAGCGCTTTGATGATTATTTCGTCCGGTAGCCTTGGTCTGACTGAAATATACTGAGTGACATTTGAAGGATCGCATCCATGAAGAATACAGGGTGATTTTCCGCGATGGACTATCAGAAGTTTATCAATATTTTGTTCTGAAATTTTTCGTAAAGCATACTATACCTTTTATTTCGAATGGTACACACAGTATATCATTTCCTTACAGATAGCTGATTTTATGGCAATTTGAACAGTATGCCATGCTTTGGGTAAAAATTCAACGGTTGATGAGTTATGAGTAATGGTGAAAAGAGAATCTCAAACTTTTCTAAATATATCTGTTGGTGTGGATTTTTTCTAAAGAATCTTAAACATTTGTCGTTTGCCATTATGTATTATAATAACGCTGTTTGCAGTTTGGAACGAGAATGTTTATGGTGTTCATGTGAAGATTTTTTTTTTATTTATTTAAATTAAATCGAAAATATGTGACGAACATAATTGACGTTTATACAAACTAATTGAAGGCATGCGAAATCTATACTCCATTCACTTTTATTTTAGCACTCGGTTGGCCATGAAATCATTTTCTCAACTTTTTGTAACTAGAAATGAGTAAAAAATGCCGAAAGTGATTGAAAAAGGGAGAAGACAGGGTTTCAGGAAATGTTTTTTATAATTCAGGTCCGCTCATTCGAATAGAAGGTAACCCTGATATTATATATCAGACGGTAACGAACATATTCAATGTAAGTCAATTTATATAATATTATACTTATATTTTAGCTGAATGTTTGTTATCAGAAAGATTGTGAATGAAGAGGATGACAAAGGATTTTCTATCTATTGGGAGACCCAAAAAATTGGTGGGGCATTTGAAAATTTTATTTTAGGGTGAACGAATGCGAAAAGTTACTACAGGATTTTCGATGAATGTCATCGCGGAGTAAGTTCCAGAAAATTAAATTTTCTATTTTTCATTTGACTTGTCCTATCTACAGGGTGATTCATTACTATTGGGACATAGGCTAAGGGCAGATTGTTTGGACCAAAATATGGCGATAGGACCAAATATACCTCAATAAAATATTGCTGTGGAAATAGATAGAGGGCGTTAAAGTTGAATTTTTTTTCGTTTTTTGCTAACAATTTCACTGTATATTTTTTCATCCGTTTTTAAGAAAAACACAATTGAACAGTTCAGAGCATCGGAAGGGGATTTGAAGTAACGATTTATTTATTTTATTTATTTATTTCGACGATAAAGCATACCTAATTAAAAACAATGTAACATAAAAAGATTAAACTTAAATTAAATGTTTTACGTGGCCTCCTCCGACTTCTATGCCTTCTCTAATTCTTTTAATGAAGGACTTTCGAACTTCGAAGGTAATATTATTGTTCCCTTATGAAAAATTCAACTAAAACGCCCCCTATCTTTTTCCACAGCAATATTTTATTGAGGTATATTTGGTCCTATCGCCATATTATGGTCCAAACAATCTGCCCTTAGCCTATGTGACAATAGTTATGAATCACCCTGTATATATTGTAAATTTCTTAAGGGATCAATAAATATACAATTATTATTATCATAGCAAAGTATTGAAAATAAACAGCCTTCCTAGGTGTCCTTAAAAAATACCTTCACTCTATTGAGAGTAATAATATACCGGATCAAAAATGAAATATGGATTCTCGAATAACATAACAAGTGTGCTGAAAATGCAGAAGAGAACCATCCAGATGACCGCTGATGTTTACTATAAGAAGAGCTGACATCTGGAGAGGGGTATTTCACAGGAATGGACTTCTAACCGCAACTGTCAACCATATCCAAGAATGTCTGGTTTTTGTTTCCAAATACGGATACTTAATACTTTGGGTACAACAGTGATTCAGTGTGAAACTAGGATATCCAAGACTAACAGAAAAATGACCACATAAGAGGAGAACTGACCTCAGCTTAGTTCAAAAGTTTTATTTATACAGGGTGTTTTCAAAGGTAAGGCTTTTTTTGACAAAAGGTAGAACTCATCAAAATAAGTCGTTTTACTGAAAATTGTCTATATGAAATATCCAAGATGGCTGAGATACAACCCCTAGAAGTTCGACAAAATTTCATTGAATTTCAAGTACGGGACTGTGAAAGGTGACTCCGGCATCGCATAAACGAAACAAAACATAAACATATGGCTGGACAGTGAATGGTTCAGTACCAAGTTCATCGGATTAGATGCACCAGGCCACTTCTGAAAGAATCATAATTGTTGTATCGTGCATTTTAGGGTGAAAAATAAATATAGAAAATCGAGGCAGTTTCTTGAAACTGTTTAGGGGATAAGTTTTTTCCCACTGCTTTGCGATAATTCAGCTAACAAACGGTCTAGGGTCGTATGAGGATCTATTTCAGTACCTAATCATTTTCAATTTCGTTTTCAACTTTTTCATTTTGAAAATTTTGTATACGTGATTTTTGGTGAAACGCGTCATTTTGACCAGCTTCTTTGCTAAGGATCGAACCCTACAGAGTGGGAGACTTTATACAGGGTGTCCCAAAACTAGTGAATCAAACGTCACACTACGATAGAGTAGACCAAATATTATCGAATGACACCAACATTAGTTCAACGAAAATGTACCGTTTCCAAAATAATCAGAATTTCATTAAAATACCTAAAGTTGCCGATTTTCGAACTATTTCTTTCAATCACATTGCGTGTTTGTGGAAAAGGATATCGATTTCAAAGTATATTGAACTAAGATTATTGTTTTATCTCCCCTAATTGGAATTATTTTAAGTAGTTAATCGATAACCTAAGTAAATGTGAATTAAAACAATTGTTTTTTCTACATGATTTTTATTACTCAGAATAAACCCCCTCTATAGGTGTGATTAAATGGGAGAAAAACGCTATCCTTAATCACAAATTGGCCTTGTGATTGAAAAAAATAGTTTGAAAATCGGCAACTTTAGGTTAGGTTTTTTCAGAAACGGTACATTTTCGCAACTAATGTTGGTGTCATTCGATAGTATTTTTGATCTACTCTATCGTGGTATAACGTTTGATTCACTAGTTTTGGGACAGCCTGTATTCACCAAAAAGCTGTATTTAGTAAAAAGCTCAGTTTTGAGAACGTTTCCATAGCGGATACGGTTTTCATCAGTGATATAAAGCGAGACGTAATTAAATTGAGGAATTATTATACGTAAACGCTTCGCTAAGATTATACTGTTCACAGTAACTTTTTGCATTCCATACCAAAGATGAATCAGACTACATATAGCAAAAATTCAGTTTGCTGAACAGTCTAACAACAAATTCATTGTATTGAAGCACCAAGTAGATCAATCTCATCGAACTCGTTCTTTTATAGACCTCCGCTTTGAACATTAATTATAAGAAGGATTCACACCAAGCAGAATGGATTTCGATAGCAGGGAACTTTCAATTTAAGCGATCGTTTCCTGACCACAAGCATCGTTGTCGGCTCCAAAGGCGTGAATAGTTCTCACCACATTATCCAAGCCGATTATGCACTTTACGGTGAAGGACGACGCAGAAAACGCCGTCATGTTTGCACACTTGAGCATATTGCCATAATCAATTCTTGAGTGCCGAAGTGATACATCCTAATATACACTTATAGTCCATAAAATCGTTCGACAATTCCCTCGCTCAAACTTTATCTGCAGGCATTATCTAAGATGGTTATATAATGCCGTTGCCGACGGACCGACTGCGCCGCGGTGTGGCGGTCCGCTGAACTACACACGTAATGGCTGCTACGTGCCTTATCGCTTAACGACCTGTACCAGAGCTGGTGAAAGAGATACAGGGGAAAATATATGAGGTAAACGGCGTTGGATATTAGGCCCTGGTTTGGTTTGGACTGAACATGCGAGACCCCGTTGATATATGCGGAAAAAGGGTCATTGGAAATATTACTTCAAGTTTCTGATCGAATATCTACGGTGCTCACATTTAGAACTCTCTGGCACTAGCCAATGCCTTCAACGTTTACTGAAACGTTGAAGTTTTCCAGAGAAATTTGAGCTTCTAGAGCTATTTGGCATGATCAGAAAAATAATTACAGAGACCTTGCCCTTTAACATTTTTAGTCGGGGACTATTACGAAGATATATTGATTGAAAAATTCTTAGACTACAATAGAACCAAACAAAATTTCAATGTCAAAATATTTTATTACTCAACATATTCTCCTCTTAATTGGATACATTTATTACAGCGAACATGCAATGTCTCTAGACCTTTCAAAAAAAATGTTTCTTCTTGCTCTGCAAACCAGACCTCCACAGCTTTTATTACCTTCTCTGTGGAAGAAAATTTACGACCTTTTAAACTTTTTTTCAGTTGAGGAAAGACATGATAGTCGGATGGAGCAAAATCTGGTGAAAAAGGGGGTGTTCTAGTAATTCAAACCCTACACGAATTTTTTGCATGGCAACATGAGATTCGTGTGCAAGGGCGTTGTCCTGCAAAAACAAAACACCTTTGGATAGCTTTCCGCTATTTTTTTCCGTAGAGTGGTCAGTAATGTCCAATAGTAATCTCCGGTTATTGTTCTACCCTTATACAAAAAATCAATAATGATTACTCCATGGCAATCCCAAAAAACTGAAGCAAGAACTTTTCCAGCAGATTTTTGGACACGAAACTTCTTAGGTCTTGGAGAACCAGAGTGTCGCCATTCCATCGACTGTTGCTTTGTTTCTGGATCGTAGAAATGTTCCCAAGTCTCATCCATAGTAACAATTCGGTTTAAGAAGTCTGTCTACACCGCTTTCAAATCGAGCACAGATCGTGCTTCTACCCTTGCACGCTTTTGGTCAACATTCAAACATTTGGGGATCCAAATTGATGTGAACTATATGATGAACGCGTTCGTATGAAATATTCAGTGCTTCAGATATCCGTTTTAGCCCAATTCGACGGTCTGATAAAATCGTGTCATGAACTGCATCGATATTTTCGGGGACTGACACAGAAACTGGCCTTCCCGATCGGTCATCATCTTCAATGGAAAATTTACCTCTTTTGAAGTTCGCAGTCCAATTTTCACGGTCGTATACGAAGGACATTCATCTCCAAGGGTATTAAACATATCATCGTGAATCTGCTTACCTCTCAACCCTTTTAATACAGGTACTTGATGATGGCTCGATACTCAAATTTTTCTATTTTCACAATTTCGGTGGACATCTTCTTTCTTTTAATTTTATGCATGGAACTGATCTAGGCTAACTAGATATCAATACATCCTCGTATTGAAGCCTTGTTAAAGGTTTTTCACCCTAGTTTTGATGATACAATTTTACTGAGTAGCAGAATAACACACATAAAATATCATCTTTTAATGGTTGCTCTATTCCTCAGCAGAACTAAATCCACTGTATTGAGCTGATACCTGCAGTGCAGAAATTACCCATGAAAATATAAGCGGGTTTTTGCGATCGAATAGAACGGGTCAATTAGCATAAATCGTTTTACATAGTGGTTAGGCGCTACTACTGGACTTGGTGTTATAAAATTATCTGATTTGAATATGAGGAATTAATTAGTGGTATTCCATTCGATTTGAAATTCATCGCTTGGAGCGAGTGGCCTGTTTAGCATGTCTCAATCAGAAATAGGTTTTTGTTATGAAGTAATTATAAATTATTTCTCGCCTCAACGAACCAGTGGAGATTAACGCAACAGCCTGAATTTATCAGTCTAACCGAGTCTATAGAATGATCGTCGGATTGTACTTATCTTATTTTTTTCTATTTCCATTTCATTTTCGATAATAATAACGAATTCTGCTCGCAAACACCCATATTAGCTCTGATATTGATCACCAATATGTAATCTATTGTTATCGTTGTTTATTTCATTACATACAAGAGTTACGGGATTCAAACATGACCGTTTCAACAATTAGTTTTCGAATAAAACAATAAATGATTTATGATAACCATAAAGAAAATTTATTTTTCGTTCTAAATATCTCACAAACGTTTTTATCGAATGAAATGAATTTCGGGATATATTTCTTCATTTATTTGATGAATCTTTTTCGAACACAAGATATCACTCACGTTTTCCAGTTTCTTAATTATGACCATTACATACCATAAAAATAAGAAAAATTCAAAAAACGTAACACTTGAAACTAAGTTGAATGCTATCTAATGAATATTTGAACGTTTTGTAAAATGAAAGTATTCCTCATATTTTCTCGTAAAATGTGCCGTTTTCGAGTAATTTGATGTTCAAAAATAAAAAACATCTATGAAATTCGGAAAATTGGTTACTTTGGTTGAATGCAACTCTGTTTAAAAGATCCGCACAGATGTGTAATGTCACAGATTTAGCTAGCTATTCTGAAAGTAATTTTGTTTTCCCAGGGGTGGCACAGCCCCTTATGAGAACCTAAAATGGCTATATCTTTGTGTCAGGGCCGAATCGGAAAAAATGGTATGGAAAAAAATTCTTTCTTTTGACCTCAAGAATCTACTATTAAAATATGTATACGAGTTAAAGACTCACTCTGTATAACTAGCCCAAACCCGCGGTTTCGCTCCCGTAATATTTCAATTAGTAACGCTTGTGAAGATATAATAATAATATAATAGAATAATTCAAGAAATATAATGAACAACAAAAAAATCAACAAATCTTACGTAGGGGAAGTACGTACAAAATGACTTGGTTTTTTTTTTCTTTTTTCATCATATTCATTTATTTAACGCAATTTTAATCAATCTCCTTGGTTTTTATCCATTTTAGGTTCATTGACTCAGTATCAGTTTTTTGATTGAGTAGGAACTATAATAATAAAATAAATATCAAGAAAAAATGCAACCGATCACAAAAACCATTTTGTCCATAGTAGGTACGGACAAAATGACATACTAAAATAATAACAACACAATTCACAAGTATATCGTTTGGTAGACTTTGGGAGATCAACGCAAAAGCATAAGCCCAAAAGAGAACAAATAATCCTACATCGTAACCAACCCTGATCGGGCTAAGAACGTTAAAAAAAATCTTCGCTTATTGAGCTATCATCTATCTGAGCAGTTGTACGGTGCCTCCATAGTCTCAATCTCTTTTCTGATGATGCAGTGTTGGTAGCAGGAATATTCCTTTTATCATCATCAGAAATTTTTTTTAAGTTGTTTCTTCTTTTCTGCCCCTGGAACCTCTGGTCAGTTTTTAGCAATAATTTCTTGCATGTTTGGAGGGAGAAGTTAAAAAAAATCACCTTTATCTGGTTTATATTCTTTCTCTTTTTCCTTGGCCTCGATTGAACTGGCTCTGTGATGTTGGCGAAATAGTAGAAAACAGGGAATACCCCTTCTAACGAAAATGATGTATTTTTTATTAAATATATTCGAAACGTCACATTTTGAAATAACTATTACAACCGTTTCCCAAAAAAAATTATTTTAAGCACCTAAAAATGAAGAATAAAAATGGGTATTTAAAGTTTAAAGCGTTTTGTGAGAATTGCACAAGTTGGCAACATCGACTGAAATATGCCTTGATAATAAAGGACAACAAATGCATTATCTTGATGACATAGACAAAGAAGGCTGTCAATGAAGTCTGCGACGAACGAGGAAGGTCGTAACATTTTATGGGATTTTTATGGCTGGTTGCAGTTGAAGCTCGCCAGTAATTACGCGCCTGTAGATCAACAGCTATTATTTTATAAACAAGCTGATCGGACATCGTTCTTTTCATTGTCTTGTATGCGCTATTGCCAAATCGTAAACTCCTCACAATTTGAAAGATTATTTTGAATAGTTTCCGCGGAGAATTTGAAAAAATCAGGAATGAAACTCATAATTATTCAGTTTGAACTTGCATATGCAGTGATAACCCAAATTGGGGAGGATTCCCCATTCGCTATTGCCTCGATTTCAGCAGTTCAAATTGAAATCAAGAAGTTATCACAATATCCCCACGTGACACTGCCATCCCGGGTGGATTTTATTTCTAGCCTAAATTCGTATTTCTTCAACCTGTTTCATCTCGCAAAATATCAAAATACCGCTTCCGTTTTCCTTGTCAACGTGGAATACGAATATTCAACTCTCTAGGGGAATAGAATCGTCTCCAGATATTTATCATCATATTAATTCGATATCTTTTGCCTTCCGAAAAACCCTCGCATTCATTTTATACTTTAACTGTTCGAAATTAGATCAAAAATAGCGGATGAGAATACTCAATACTCCCCTGTTATAGAGCCTTAGATATGCCAATAGATCATCTATCCAATCCACATCAAAAAGCCCAACATGACAAACTCACTCCGTTGAAGAAGAACTGATTGATCGTAGCAGGTCCATCAGTGGCAGAGCAGCGAGCAATCGCATGAATAGCTCGTCGAGTAACCTTGAGTTAATCAGGTGCTAGAGAGAAAGCTATGTACGACGCAATCACGGCTGACGGGCGAGTGACACCTGTCAAATAAAACCTTTGTCTGCCGCTGCACGCCCGTATTGACATTATGACTTCTCTCAATGACCTGTCGTTCCAGCGTTTCGACAGACGTGATCTTTCAATTTTCAGACGTTGATGCCATGATTAATCATGAGAGACATGAAGTGTTTTTATGGAAATTCTAGGCTTTTCATGATATAATTTTTTTTACCCCCATGCTTTCTTGCTCTAGTGCGAGAAAATGATTTTCTGATCGGCTATTGTCGGAAAATGATTTTTTTCGCACTAGTGCAGGAAAGCGACACATGCATATCTATTTCGCGCATTCGTTGCTGTCTTTTCACATCAACATTCTATAACTTTATACCAATAATGGTCACAACGATTTAAAAAAACTAACTGAAAACTACTTAACAGAAGGAAAGCCAACCAACCGTTTGAGTAGCCTACAGAATTCATAAAAAATCAAATAATTCACACTAATCTCAACTACAGATAAGTTTTAAAGAAAAATTGTATGAAATCCGAATTTAAACCTGAATAGTTTTGCAACTGTTCTTTGTACATTAATGAAACTTCCTACAGAGGTGGACATACATCATGGTATCATATTTTGAAAAACTCAGGGTGGTCCCAAAATCACTAACAAAGTTACATTCAGTTACTTATACAGCTTCATGGAACAGCCTGTATAACGAAACTTAACGTGGTGGGCAGTGTTTGGATGTCTGTGATACATATCTTGTTATTCAGAACCCAAGGCATCATGATGGAATTCTGAAAATTAGAACAATTATCATCAAAATTTAAAGATTCATTTTTCCGTAGCTGCAATTTTGGAACGCCCTATAGAACAAACCGGATGTAAGACCTTCGTGAAAATCTGATATATTGTTCTTAATGTTGATATAAATATAATATGTAAAAATCTCTACTTTTCCTAAGTAAGTGTGCGGGGTCCTTCGTTGATGATAAGATAATAATGGTAAAAATATGCCAAAAAGGCTACAAACGATCGATAATGAATGCAATCAAATAATACAACTTGTAAATAAGTTGAGAAATTAGGAAAGGAATCATTGTTTTGCAGGATAAAGTCATTACGTCTAATTTTTTTTACACTTTTCTAATTAATTCCGTTTATTAATGACTATAAGTACTGGTCAACAGACCATCGCGATGGTTAATTCAGATAAATTCACCACGATGATGGCTGGCTGGTAAGGGAAGCCAATTTAGTTATGAAATGTGAAAACTTCACCACGAGAAAGTATAAAAGTTTCGCCCCCGGGTGGGCTCGAACCACCAACCTTTCGGTTAACAGCCGAACGCGCTAGCCAATTGCGCCACGGAGGCTATATTTACAATATGTTACAACTATGTTCTGGAATGTGTTTAGGCTTATATACCATAGTCTAGTCAGCTAGAAATTATACGCCGGGTTTCATAAAGCTTGATCGGGGAATCAACGCTTGACTGACGAATGGACGTCAATTTGTTTTCAACCGATTATTTTGTCATGATCATTCAGAATATTATTCTCGCATCAAATTGAGATGTTTATACGTCCATTCAATTATTTTCAATTGCTACTTCTTCAATATATTCAGAAATGAAAAGGTTTCAGTGATTCCGTTCGAGAAATCGAGTAACTGTCAAATCGTCGATCGGACAATCAAAGTTTTATGAAACCCGCTGTTAATCTATTAAGTAGCCTCTATAGGCGGTCGTGCATTTAGTGACTTGAAGGAATAAAATATGACAAATATGAGGAATAACCTTGAAGCACTAAACTTTAGAATCTCTAGAAATAGACGAACACTCTAATCAAAATACTGAATGTATTATATTCTTAAGCCTTTAAGTTTCATAATCTGCTGACTTTGATACATACACACTTATGAAATATAAAGAAAATCTTGAGCTTTAATCATGCTCGTGCAGTTTCATTCAATTTTAAGAAAAAAAAATTGCGCCCCCGGGTGGGCTCGAACCACCAACCTTTCGGTTAACAGCCGAACGCGCTAGCCAATTGCGCCACGGAGGCTATAGTTTATCTATTTTTAGCTGGAATTCTAACATCTATTAGCTATACCTAAAAAGCCTTTAGCTTTGTGTTGGCTGGTTATTGGTTTTGTTTTTTGTTATTAGGTTGAGATGGTAAGAAAAAACTCCTGCGACCTGAACTGTGCACGTCATGCAACTCACAATGAACTTTTTGGCATTGAATTTTTTTCGTTATTATCTATTCTTTTAGCCTGAACTATTATTGCCTTCATGTTTTGGTCAGATACGTAACATAGCTCAGTTATATGTAGATAATAGTTTCATAAGCTTATAATTTTTCCAAAATACGAGAGGTTTCTATAACCTCCTTGATAAAATTACATTACCAACCTTTACCTATGTAGGTACCTAAGTACCTATATAGGTAGATGATCAACTAAATAATATAGCAATTTCAAACAATTTGGGCAACTCAAGTCAAAAATTTCAAATTAATATGAAATTTTTGATACCTACCTCTTATTTAGTATGAATCACATCGATCTTCGAAATGATGTACCTAGCTAAGTGTCTATACTTAGGTACCTAGGTACAATTTTTTTTCTTTTCTTTCATTCTTTCATTTCATGTGAAAGATCTCTAAATAAATTCACACATTATATAAACACAAAACACAAGGAATTCAGATTGCGGTACCTAAAGTTTAAAATTGTTGGCATGAACCATTGACTTCAAATAACCCTTTGGGAATGGTCGCATAATTTTCCAAATGCGACCCCTAATGTAATATAGCCATATATGGAGCTTCATAATGCACATTCGAAATATCAGGAATCAGTTGATGAAGTTCAGTCTTTAATTCTTGTGCCATTCCTATTAAAATTTGTAAGCAATAAGCCGCTGATCTTTAGTCGCTGTGAGGAGTACGCTTTGTGCTTTGTTGTGCCATTTATTGGCTCTAAAATGTCAGCTGTCAAACTGTGGTTCATTGGTTGGTAACACCGGACAAATGGCGCCAAATCAAAATCTTTCGTACATTGCTAAAATCTCAGAATATTGATTCTTTTGGCTTGCTATTATCGGAGTGATTAAATTCTGCAAATTCTGGTATTTGCCAAAATCCCCTGAAGCCTGTTGCGGGCTTAAGCAATAAGATTCAGATATATAACTTTAATTTGTTGTATTTCATCTTTCAATTTGCTTCTTTCCATAATGAAAATAGCAGTAGGTACTTGAATTTTCACGCGCTCTCACTGTCATCAACGTTTACGAGTAAATTAAATCGAAAATTTTAGTTTTTATGAAAATAAATGGAAAGAAAACCTTCGTGGTGATAATAAAACAAGTCTACGCAAATGTCTCGAGTGTCCGAACGCACCTCACTACAAAATGAAGATAAGCAAGTATGTCAAAATCCGGTTAATGCATATGAATTCATGAATAATTTTTTTTTACCACTGCAAGCCAGCCACTGCAGTTATGTTTTTTCGGTCAGGAGAATGACGCTTATAACCATGAAATTCTGGGTGAGGTAAATTCTCTTCCATTAAATAGTAATCTACGGACAGATTATCCCAGAATTAACTCAGAAATTGGGAGGCAAATAAACGACGCACAGTTTACGTGAGAAAGGCAACACCATGTTTATCTTCTGAAACGTGATAATCTCGCATAAAAGCAGGCAACAGAAAAAAGGACGAAAGGTTCAATCAGCTGTCTGTCTTGGGTAAAATGAGATATTTTTACATATACCCAGTTTTGTTGTACATATCGCGAAGAGTAAGAACATCAACCGTGAAGGCGACTTCATAATGTGCAATTATGGAAATGATCCTCCTCAATCTGACAGTTGAAACACGCAGCGACCACAGGGCGAACCGAAAAATAACACTTGAGTTATTAAACCAGTAGAATGTCGGTTTATGCGGATTACTTCAGATTTTCAAAGGCCCCAATAACAATAAAAAAATGGTTATCATTGTTAATATGATGTCCGAACAGTCTTGCTCGGCGAAAAAGTGGAATATAATACGATAGAAATAACAACATTTTGGCAACGAACAATTCCACAAGCACTTTTAGTGTTCTATGATGACGTGGATCAGTTTCCGAAATGCAGGTTGATTTTCTACAAATATTCATATTCATATGATACTAGGTGTTCCACACACTCACCGTCTGTTCCGATATTCCTGAACAGTACTGTCAGTATTTCAGAGACGATGCCTATTGGCCCAGTCGTTCGAGTTCTATTGTTATTCGATTGCTGGCCAGTAAAACCAGCAATATCGGAACAGGCCCTCAATGGACAAGGAATATTATGTTTATGTAGTACACTCGGTGTTTTTTGATGTTTATAGGAAAAAAATGTCATTAGGTAAATTCCTACATGTTTTTGTGGAATTATGTATTCATGGTAGTTAGAGAGGTAGGCGACAGGTTGGGTACAACCTCCCCCCCTCCAGATACTGAAATCGACTAAATTTTCGAGCATAGCTCCATAGGTCTCACAAAAAAAAGCTGGCTACGCCAATGTAAGGATTTTCTGTATACCTACAGAAGTAGGATATATTTTCTGCGTTTTTCTCATGATGAAGTCTGAACCGAATAGTGAGAACCGTAAAAAATTTGTTTGAAATCACCTCTTCATTAAACTGAAGATCATCCAAGGACCATGTGTACATAATATCGATTATGATACTATGTATATCCTGTACCTATATAGATATGGAAAACTAGTTTTCATAATACATTCTGTATATCGAGAATTTTTCATTGAACAGCCTGTATAAGATTTCCATAACGTTATTATGCAAGGTGAGTCTTTGACTCGCACAAATATTTTATCAGTAGATTTATGAAGTCAGAAGAAACACTTTTTTCCTATACAATTCTTTCCGATTCGTCCCTGATACAAATATATACACTAGCGATTTTAAGTTTTCATAATGAGCTGTGCCACCCCCGGTAAAACAAAATTACCTTCAGAATAACAAGCTAAATCTATGACACTACACATCTGTAGAGTAGATCTATTAAACAGAGTAGCATTCTGCCAAAGTACCCAATATGTTTTATTTTTGAACATCAAATTACTCGAAAACGCCGCATTATATGAGAAAAAAATTAAGGGTTGGGTTTTTGAATTTTTGATATTTTTATGGTACGCAAGAGTCATAAAGAAAAAACTGTCGTTCGTGGGTGATGTCTTGTGTTCGAAAAAAATTAATCAAATAAATGAAAAACTATATATTCCGAAATTCATTTCATTCGATAATACCGTTTGTGAGATAGTACTCAAAATACCATTTTTTCATTGTTTTTCAACAGCCTGTATCTTTTGAACCGAGCCAATGCGGAAAAAATCTACTCTTAAAACATTTCTACGAGTCAAAGACATCATGCAAGGAGATTTAGACGATATCAAAGAACATCATGTATATAAATATCAATCACATTCATCATAAATGAACAATATAGTTTCCAGAATAAAAATTCCAAAAAACGTATCAACCCTCCCCAGTCTCCCCTAAATGAATTCAGTATTCATTAAAAAGTAAACACATTGTATTACACGAAACCAAAACCTCTCATCAATCTCTCTGTATATGGAGAAATAATCTATGTCGCCGTAGAAAACACCCTGTGCATCTAGACTGAATCTAATACTGAATTCGAAGTCGGAATTTAGCGAAAAATATTTTTAAAATATTATGTGGCTCTTTTACCTGAACAAGCTTCTGTGACGCTGAAATGAGTAGAAAACTTGACAGGGAGAAGCAGCTAATTTCGTTATATAGTTGAGCTGGAGTTTATATTGAATTTCACACTAACCTGTTGTTCAAAATCAGTTTGCTGATTTTGTCATTTGTTTTCTGCTTTGTCATTTCACAGCTGATGACCGATGAGTTTTATCGAATTACTCTAGATGATGTTCACATAAACTTAGTCAATTTGTTTCTTACACTCACATGCGAATCGGTTCAGGATAATTTGAAGTTAGTATTAGCAATTCAAATTCTCGAATCAAACATCATTGTGGAAGTGGATTAACCACTTCATCATGACATCTCATCCATGCTAGGAAGCGAATGGTTTATTATTAGCAACCTATTAATATTATTTAACAACTTCGGGGTATTAGTTGAAATGTAGAGATAACTTTTAGCTTCCAAAGATCAAACGTTTCATAAAATTGACTTACCGACCTATATTGAACAAAAAATATATTATTTTCGCCTTATTGGCAACTCTTGGTTGATTCTCACTATACCTTCCATATCCATATAATTAAAAAAAAAAAAATACCTACGATTATGTCCGAATTTCGAATTGTTATTCGTTATTATTTGAAACGTCTATTTTTGGGAAATTAATGAATTAAGGTGATGTAATGTTTGAAATCTCATTAGTTTGAAACCTTACGAAATTTTTTTTATACGTCTTTTATTGATTCACAACAACTTTATCGTTCTTTTCAATTTCTTGTATTCTCTGTATAAGGAATAGGGAAAAATTATTCTAAATTTATCGACTATCGAAGGAAATTATGTTCTCTCTCTCGTACAAAGTACAATGTACACTCTTTCCCTAGAAGTAACGTAAATCTTCATAAAAATTCAACAATACGTACTGAATAACGTAAATGATAAATTGTCGAGATATCAACTCCAATATTGGCTGATGGATCATAGTAATTGGTCAATCATCTATCGCTATATTAGAGGAAACCATGATTATAGTTATTCAAAAGGAAATACAATTTTCAACACAAAGCTCACCCGCAGCAGTCATGTTTGTCAATTTCAGGACTGACAACTAAACTTTATGTCGTTTAGGAGAAGACATTTCAATTATTCAAGGTTTAATGATAGAAGATGACTTACAACGAGACTTCGAGAACTCGTTCAATCGAAGATCATCCGTCATCAGCAAGGATGGACTCTTTCCATGCATGTTTCATGATGATGAAGGGAGTAATAGTGATTACTCTATAATTTATGGGAAAATAATGCCAAAGAACGGGGAATTAACTTTTTAATGATTTTCATAGAGGACCTTTGGCTCTGTTTATTCGTCGGTAGAGAACAGACGGCAATTCTTATCATTTAAGAATTGAAATGTGCGTCAAGCAGAGGCTTTTTTATTTTTATCCATCTATTAGGTATATTACCCTCTTAAATTTTAGAATATGTAATATGGGTCGAGTGAAAGATCATTTTGAAGGATAATTGTTGAGTTTTTTTAGTTTCAGTGCACGTGTTTCATGTTCTTAGGGACTCTGCTTAAACCCACCATAATAATTGGGTAGTCCAAGAGGAAATTCGGGATTTAGTCGAGCGTGTCAGATCACTGTAAGAGGAAATACCTAGGACCATGTGGAGTACCTGTAATGAAAAGGAGCCTTGTATATTTTTGAAGAATAAAAGGAAAATCAAACGTACTCGAAAATGTCAGATTGAAATATATTCAGTAAATTGATTGTTGAAAAATGTACAATTCGAAAATCTGACAATTTGTGAGTATAAAATAAAGTGTGTATAAATTAGTGTGTAGGTTAAACGAAGGTTCAATTCAAGAAGAAGTTGCTAACCGTCACCTTGTCATGCCAGTGTATTTAGAGCGTGCATCTACAAGGTTTGGGTGGAAAAGCATGTTTGGTCTGAATTGTCAAAGCAATTACAACGGCTTGCTAATGCTTGAACGGAAATTCGGCAAAACATTTCTGAAAGTCATTGATAACCTCATCCTGCAGGTTCCACTAGGTATAGTGATACCCACCAGATTACCAGGTAGGGTAGAATCTTCATTTTGCTCATTTCTCTATAATATTGTGGCTCTAAAGTAGTCTTGCTTACTCTACTTGCTATTTCAAGCAGGCTAACCGTATGTATACTCCATTCCTTTTGTTTTAGCAGTGATGAAATGCATATGATGCATTTGTTGGAAATGGATATCTCTCGAAGGAATTAACGGATAATTACAAGAATAATAAATTCTTTAACAAAATCATCTTGCATCAATGGAAGTCAAAAGAATTAAAGGAAGTTTAAAGGCAGGAGGAACTTCACCAGCTCCACCTTAGATATGGCTGTTTATTTTTAATACTTTGATATAATGATAATAATTATATATTGATCCCTTAAGACATTAACAATGTATAGGATAAGTCAAATGAAAAATAGAAAAATTCTAGAACTTATTCTGCGATGGGATTAATCGGAAATGATGTAGTAAGTAACTTTTCCCATAAAATAAATCTCTCATATACCTACCACCTGTTTTTGGGTCTCCGAATAAAAGGAAAGTCTTAGTCATTTTCTCTTCCTTAACAGTCTTTCTGATTGTGGAAACATTCAGATAAAATATAAGTCGTTCAGATTCATTCGGACGAAACATTATATAAATTCTCTTACATTGAATATGTTCGCTACCGTCTGATATATTGTAGATATCAGAATATCAGGGTTGCCTACTTATTGAATAAAAAGACCTGAATTCTAAATAGCACTTCCTGAAACCCTGTTTTCTCTCTTTTTCAATTACTTTCGGCATTTTTGTAATATTGATTGATATTAGTTGTGGCAACGGCGTTATTACATTGGAGACATTTCATGAGTGCCAACCTTACTCCGTTCTAGTTACAAAACTTGAGAAAACTATTCCATGGCGAACCGGATGCTAAAATAAAAGTGAATGGAGTATAGACACCCAATTTAATACATCAGTGGATATACAAAACCGTTCTTCATTTCCCTCTTTATACCATAACATGTACGCCAATTATTCACTCCAATTTTTGAACAGTGTGCATCATCTGGCCTTTTCACCAGCCAAAGCAATAAAAAACGTAAATAAAAGTCACAAAATCAGTTTATCGTCGACCTCAACAAAAAATGACATTTTACGACTCATTTCTGAAGGAAAAGTAACCTCATTTTGAAGGCAAGTACTTTTCGTCCGCATACACTTTTCGTCCGCTGTTCGTCACACATACACATACCAATACCATATAGAGGGGCGATTTAATCAGTTTTAGGAATACAGAATTTGATGAAAACATAAGTGCCCGTGATAATAACTGTCATTTGCTGTTGTCAAATTAATTATTTGAAATCTGATACATTTTATAAGTGAATAAGGTAGGTGATTTGAATGTTAGTGTCCATTATAATCAAGAATGGATAGTAATATCGTCTACTTTTGCTGAGTTAAAACGAAAATGAGAGATTGACAAGCGCCTTCAAAATTTCAGTCACAGACAAACCAATAATTCATTTCCTCTTTTTTTCTTGATGAAGAAAAAGTTTTTCAATCCACTTCCACTTCAACCAATATCTGAACATCACATCACCCAAATTGAAATCGACTCGTCCCAAAATTCCCATTTCTCTGCCGCACAAGGTCAGGTCCCGGGAGGGAAGCCATCATTAAAAAAGTATTCGCCTAAATTACACGTTTGGCGTGGGCATGGTCGAAGGGCAGCTGTTGTATGGTAGAAGTCGAAATAAATTAAAATATCAGATATGCCCCCATAATGGATGGGTCTATTCCAGTCCCGGAGATATGTATATTACAAAAGGCAAAAATTTCGATGTGTAATTATTTCGGGCAGGTAGAAGAACGGTCTGTAAAGGACTGTCTGGGGATCCAATTAAAATGGGGACAGGTCGTGAGTTGCAAAAAATGGGATCGGAAAGGCTCGAATCAAATTCTATTTTGGGAATCGGTTCCTAGAAACACTGCTTCCGGTATAAATGGTATAACTAACGAATTTGAAGCAAAATCTCTACCACCAAATTTTAGAAGAATTTCAAACAGTTCCAGACTGAAATACGCCAATCTATACAGGGTGTTTTCTGAGTATGGTGCTCGATATTCTTCAGTTTTGCTGGAAAAATTATTTGTGATGCTTTCAATATTTTCGTAACCACTTACGTGCCACTTCATGAATATTACTTTAAAAATTTTAGAATCAGTGCTTTCCGAGAAAAATACATCTGTGCTTGAGGTAGGTACCTAGTGGAAAACAATGATGAAAATAAACTTCCTTACCTCAAAATCTAGTCTGGAAAAACTGTATCCAAATAAAGTGCTTATTTTGACAGAGTGTCCCGGGAGTAACTTTCTTTAATTTCCAAAATTCATAAAAAAAAATTTCTAGATGTGACAACTTTAAGTTGCACCATGTATTGGAGCTTAATTTTGGTACTTTATAAAAAGCGTAACAATTATTTGAAATTCGAAATAAGTACTAAGTTATATTTTCTCCTTATGAATGAGGATTAATGTCGTCGTAGAATAAGTTCCAGAAAATTAATTTTTCAATTTTTCATTTGACTTGTACCTGTACATAGTAAATGTCTTAAGGGATCAATAAATACATAAATAATAATTATTATTATATCAAACTATTAAAAATATACAGCCATGAATACGAGCCAGTTTTCCTGTTAACTGTTCATGTGAAATTTTTGTTTAACGGTGAAGTTCCTCTTGCCTTGAAACTTCCTTTAATTATTTTGAGTTCCATTGATGCAAGATGATTTTTGTTGAAAAATTTAACATTCTTGTAATTATCCGTTTATTCCTTCGAGAAAAGCCCATTCCCTACCATTGCATCATATGCATTTCATTTTCGCGTTGATTTTTTTGAAATCTACAACTGATGTAACGCCTTCAACCTTTGGCCAAAGAACATAACAAACTCTCAAAATAAATATATTTAAAAACTGATCTCTTGTATTTTCCATACAAATAACTAGATTTGGTATGCCTTCAATCAGTTCGTATAAACGTCAATTATGTTCGTCACATATTTTCGACATCATTTTTTCCGAAGTGATTCGACAGTGATGAAATAAGTAATTACTGAGACTTTCACGAAGAACGGACAACATAGCACCGATTTAAAAGCAAAAAATGTTTTGGCAAGCGTCATAACGTGTGTGCTAAGTAAAAGTGAATGGGGTATAGGCACATTGATTTTTGTTTTTGTCTGTTTCCACAGAAAAGGTAAGTACACGATAATTGTGTAATTGAGCTTAATCTGTGTCACTACACATCTGTGGATCTTTTAAACAGAGTTGTTTTTTCGAATTTCACAGATAGGTACTTTTTAATTTTTGAACATTACTGAAAAACGGCGCATTATACGAGAAAATATGAGGAATACTTTTATTTTACAAAACGTACATATATTCAATAAATAACGTCGTACTTAGTTTCAAGAGTTGGGTTCTTTGTATTTTTGGTATTTTTATGGTAGGTAATGGTTATAATGAGAAAACTGGAAGACGTAGGTGATATTTCGTGTTTGGAAAAAATTAATCAAATAAATGAAAAACCATATTCCGAAATCAATAGTTTTTCTGAAGGTTATTTTGTTTTTTCCAAGGGAGGCACAGTACATTATGAAAATTTAAAATGGCTATATCTCATTATCAGTATCGAATAGGATAAAATGGTGTAGGAAAAAATGTTTCTTTTGACCTCAAGAATCTACTGTTAAATTATTTGTACGAGTCAAAGACTCACCCTGTTTTATATTCTTCAAACTTCCGTCTGATATTAGGTAATATGCTTATAACATACTGTGTACTTCAATTCGATCGAAGTTATCAATACTTAGCAACAACTGATTGTGAAAAACATTCGGGAGGTAATAAAACAGCTGAAAGTAAATTTAAAACAATTATTCTTATAACGACTGAAATAAAACTGTATAAGCACAATCAGAATGAGAATATCAGCAACACAAGCTTTTAGAAGTACCTTCATTCCATTGCTGAAATGAATTATTGAAATTATTTTATAGATATCAACAAGTACAATACAGAGATATTCAATAGGCATAGGCTTTCGCGATTATGCCCATCCGAAAATAATGCAGAAATATCAAGGAGCACCCTACGTAGCAGAGAAACCTGAGATGACAAATAGCAGCGAATACAGCCCCCTATCTTCTTTAATGAAAAACACCCTAAACGTTTTATACGCACATTAGTCGGTCGATATGAAATCCGCAGAAATTCCTGCTCGTTACTTCCCATGCCGAGCGTGCATTCTCACATTCCAACCGCCTCTTTAGCCGCACAGGCATAACACCATCGGCCGTTAATGGCCTCAGCGTATAGTCCACCGGCCGACGGTGATTACCAGATGTCGAAAAAATACTGTTAAAGCGGGCATCAGGGAGGGCCATGCCGCGCCATTGGTGGACATGGGACGCCGCCCGGCCCTCCTCTGTGCTCACGCACGCTGCTCTATGCGCCTCTGCGGCACCATGTGTGGCATATGACTCGGCCGGGCTGGAGAAAAACGGAAGAAACGAGGCAAGTCGGACATTTTATTAAAATAGTAAATGGCTTTTCGGAAAACGTGTTACAAATGGCTATGGGTTTTTATGACGCCGCAAATTGTTGCGGGGAATTCAGTGGTGGAGGGAAACTGTTTTCGCTTGCTTACCATTTGCGAAATTCTCTGAAAGTGTTGGTGAAATCTTTTACAGAAAGGTCTACCGGGCTGCTGACTCTAAATGTCACCAACTTCACGCTTATGTATTCGACAATCGGCTGATGACAGCGCATTAAAAATTCAACAGACGTTAATCTATCATGTTGTGCTCAAAACCACAAGAGGACATTTCTCTGTGTCGCAATAGAAGGGATATATAAAAATGGAATTCAAACGTAACAGTGTGATCGCCTTATTTCCGTCTGTAAATTCGCAACCAGCTATTATTCGAAAGCTGCAGAATTTGCGTATGAATATAATGTTCGTATACAGAACCATCTTACGTTACAATGACACTAGTAGCATCGCAAAACGCCATGATGGTGGCCATAAAAGGACAGCAACATCTCCGGAAATGATCCAAAAAGTGAGATGCCGAATTCAACGAAACCCACGGCAAAGTGCCGCAAAAACAGCCGCATTCTCGAAAATATCGCTTGAAAGGCCCTTGCTCGAAACTCTTACGCTGCTGAACTTCGTCTTTACGTTTGAGAAAATTCCGACTATTCAACAATAAGTGAACAAACGGAATAATCCGATCCACAACGACAAACCACAAACCAACTCTCGTGCTTTGCCGAATGGTTTGGACTCCGGATCTCCTATCGACGTGTTCCACAGGGATCAGTGTTAGGACCCATCCTCTTCGTTTCATATGATTCTGACTTGCCTCCACTGATTCGGACCTTCATTACTACATTTGCTGATGATGCTAAACTCTACGGCCTTCCTCTTCTTCAGTTTGACCTCCTCCAGAAGAACCTTGATATCCTCTTTGATTGGTGTCTTGCCTGTAGGTTGCCACTGAATTTCAGCAAGTGTTGTGAACTTCACATGGGCAAAAATAATCCAAAATTGTCCTATTGGATCGACTGCATTCAGTGACTCGCAATGTTGATCTGGAAACTGTTGTAGATTCGGATTTCTGCTGGTCGTACCATGTGGCAACAGTTGCGGAAAAAGCGAGGCATCAGGTGGGGTAATTATTGGCCAAGAGCTAAGGAACTCGAGTATTCCAACGTGGAAGTTCTTAAATAGAACATTTTTCGCCCCAATATGGAATATACTGCCCAGCCTACTGTAAACCAAGTTTGATGAAAATTTATTAGAATACTCTTAACGTTGGACCAAGCGCCTGACATACTCATATCGACCGTCCTATGACGATCACCTCCTTGTATTTGGTCTGTCTAGTTTAGATCAGCATCGGGCCAGGGGTGATCACATGTCGTGATTAACCACTTTGAAGAGGAACTCAAGAACATGCATCGTCTTAAAACGAATAGTTCGAAAGGTCATTGCTTCAAGCTACAGAAGGAAGCATTCAAACCATTGACTAGACAGATGCTCCTTTTCAAAAGAGTGTTCAATCAATGGAATCATCTACCAACTACAGTTGTGGAGGTTGATTTGGTGAACACCTTCAAGAACAGGCTGGATGAAAAGCGCATTTTGCTCTGATATTATAGTGTTTTTATTGCAGGTCAGAATTCCTCTCTCACGATTGTTTTCACAGAATTATTCATTCACTTTTTTTGGGTTTATAGGTTTTAAATAACCGTAATTCTAATTATAATTTGAATAAAAAGAAACCCATCCCCAAATTCTCAAAAGAAACACCATTAAATGGTATGTAGACAGTGTGTATTTGAAGGTGAGGCTTTTTTTCAACAGAAGGTCAAAATGAAGCATTTCACCAAAAATCGCCTATACAAAACTTTCAAAATGACAAAGTTGAATAAAAAATTGAAAATGATTAGGTACTGAAATAGATCCTAATACGACCCTAGGCCGTTTGTAAACTGAATTATCGCAAAGCAGTGGTAAAAAACTTATCTCCTGATTCGACCGTGTGGTTTCGATTAGGATATTGGCTCGTTCGATATTTACGTGGTAATGAAAATGGAAACTAAGGATTGCCGAATTGTTCTCATTATTTTTTAGTAACTTACACGATTTTATGAAATGGCTCATTTCGATACAACTGACAGAAGAGACTTAGGACACAAGAGTAAAAAATAGAATAATACTTCAAAATCTTACTAGTAAAATTCGTCTAAATTATTCTTATTCGAACATTTCAATAATCTTGGTAAAAATGATCTCATGAAATGGGGAAACATCATAGCACTTTTTCAACATAACTAAACTAAGCACTTTCAAGAATCTGCTTCGATTTTATAAATTTTTTTCACCCTAAATTGCACGATACAACAATTATGATTCTCTCAAAAGTGACCTGATGTATCTAATCTGATGAACTTGGTACTGAACCATTCATTGTCCAGCCATATATTCATGTTTTGTTTCGTTTTTGCGATGTCGGAATCACCTTCCACAGTCCCGTACTTGAAATTCAATGAAATTTCGTCGAACTTCTAGGGGTTGTATCTCAGCCATCTTGAATATTTCATATAGATAATTCTTGGTTAAACGACTTATTTTGATGAGTTCTACCTTCTGTAAAAAAAAAGCCTCACCTTTGAAAACACCCTGTATAGATGGTTCTAAAACCACGACGGGGACTGGCGACATCTTTTCGTACCTCCCAATAGAATGAAATTCTATTCTCACCACTCACTATTTTTTTCAGATTAAGATGAAACATAATTTTAATTTACTTACATCGAATATGTTCTCTACCGTCTGATGAACCGTTGATTTGGAAATATTAGAATTAGCAGATTTCAATTCATCATAGCACTTTAACCTTTTCTTTGCTTTTGCCAAGCACTTTCGGCATTTTTGCAGCGTGAAAAGATAGGAGCATGATGGAAAAATCAATTTTGGGATTATTGCAGTTAGAACACCCTATCTATCCAGCTTTACACTCACCCCACATCGAAATTCATGCAATTTAGATTTAGATAGAGAACGCTAAGGTACGCCACTGATCACCACGGCATTATCATATGGCGCGATCTTGAAAAACCGCAAGCCTCACAATGAATTGCTTCGGTGAGTGCTGTGAGTGATTGTTATGGTTGCGCTGATGTGCCGGGGAATCGTCCAATATTGAATTATGAGATACGACTAAGTGTCAGTTTGCCGGGGGATCTTCAATCTTGCGCGATCCTCATCGTTGCTTTTATGTTGGCCGTGAAGTTCAAGGAAATTCAGCTGAATTTGGTATGCCCATGAGGCATTCAGGTTATAGCGTATGGTTTCTGCAATCGCGCTGAAATCTCAGAGTGGCTTATAATCGATCTTTATGTTGATCATGCCACTCTTCCGTGAGTAGGCCATGATATTTTTGCAATGAGTTTGCCCGTTATTTTCATCCGTATTGGTGAAAATTTGATTTTAATATGATCATTATAATCCCAGTCGCCTAATAAATGAAGGAAGCTCATGATATTGACAGAATGGCCAGCTCACTCTCCAGACGTAAATTGCATAGAGGAGGTCTGAGCAGAGACAACTGTCTTCCCTTGACAACCGACTGACAATCTGGAGCAGCTGATGGCTTTGTTTCATATTTGGACCAATTTTTTCCATGAATAATTGTCTCATCAAGAGTATATTCCTCGAAAAGTAGAATGACGATACTATCAACTTCAAATAATGAAGGTTTTCCGAGAATTAACATTACTTCAAGCTCTAACAGTAAGAAAAAAATTCTCCCACCATTACTCGAAAAAAAAAGTGCTCATTTTAAGGTATCGATTAAAATTCAATCTGGGAGGACTCTGCAGGGTTTTTACTCTTAGTCTCTGAAACAAAATCATTTAAAAAATTTAAATAATTGATTTGCTTCTGCGTAAATTCTTGCACCAATTTGTCAGGAGCATATCAGATTAATGCCTGACAATGAACGAAAAATGGAACTTTAAAATGTTAACTTCGTAACGTTTCGGAGTCTATATCAGACTCCTTCATCAGACGAATTTTTAAAAAATCTCAATTGACATTGAGAAACTACAATTCAGAAGATTTTTCTATTTGCTCCTGGCTCCTGACAAATTAGTGCAAGAATTTACGACGGAAAAAATCAGTGCGACACTACTCTGGATCTGCTCTAACTGATGATAAACTTCGAATTATGCTTCCTAAATGAACTGTTTAGCAGCACCTACTGTTGATACAATCAGCTGGGCTCATTTTCGAAAAGCCCCGGTTTTTTCATGTAGCCCCGTGTTACGGTTACAAAATTAGGAAAAACAAAGTGACCTAGGCACATTCCCATCGACAAGACAATTCGCATTAGTCTTCAATGTTCGATCATGAAACAAAAAATTGAATTAATTGCCAGCTAAAGGTTTTTTTTTATAACACAGCAATTTAATTATTCCACAAATCTTGTTCCATTTTTCCCTAATTTATAATGGATTCGAGAACAATTTCATTCAGTGATGTAACCCTGGGAATAATATTTTCATTATTTTCAATATGTTTGCATTCATCCAAATATTGAAGATTGTCTTCTCGACGCTTCCTATAATATATTCTCAACGAATATATCTGTATTTATTTGGTTTTATTTTATTGATCTCATCAAAATTCACGATTCAATAGTTGCCACATAAATTATTATTTCAGTGTTCCTAATTAGTTGCTAAAGAGATTGTCAAAATCGCGTCTCTGGGTCGACATTGATTTTTTTATTTGCATTGATGGGAATAGCAATGAATTAAGAACGAGTTTGAAGAGTGGTTTATTTGGAAGTGAATTATAAACACATTACACTTAACTAAGTTGTTCGAGGAACTGAAATTTTTTTCACATCTTTCTGTCATTTCTAAAAAATTTGAAATACCTAATAAAAGTAATAAATCATATTTTTTAGATGCCTGGTATTTATTTGCATTTATTCATGCATATACGATCCGAAATCAGTGAAATTTTGTTGAACGAATCCTCAATATTGAGATGTAAAATATTTCGCTTCTAGCAAGTGATGAAATTCCTATGCAATGCATTTTGCAGGACTTCTGGTCTTATCAAAGGATAAACAATAACATCAAACTCATCAACTCCAAGAAGTCTTGATGACATAAAATATTACAGAATGAAGACACCAATATCCTTAAGATAGGTATTCAGAATGTGAACTATTGATTTCATTAATTAAAATTCGTTCAGAAACTCGTCCACTTAAAAAAACGTCGAACAGAATTTTCTAAGCAAATTCATAAATAAAAAAAAAATCTTTATGATAAGCCTCTCAACCCACATCAATCTTTGAAAATTTTGGAAAGTGTGAAGTTGGCACCCCCAAATGGAAATTTTTGAACCGAAATTTCAGGATCGTTTGTCCATCGTAGGTCCATATTTGTCCACCTTTCATTTTCATTTCTCCAGGCACCGTTTGAGAGATATGGTAAAAGAAATTGTTTCGGTGAATTTTCTGAGCAGCACCCCCGAATTGCAGAAACGTATTTTAATGGTATAGATCGTTTGTCCAACCTAACTCCACTTTTATTATTATTAATTTTTTCATTTGTCAATCCACAGAACCATAGAAATCCATCTATACAAATTTTGGAAATTGTGAAGTTGGCACCCCCAAATGAAAGTTTTTAAACCAAAATTTCAGGATCGTCTGTCCATCGTAGGTCCATGTTTGTCCACTTTTTTTTTCATTTGTCTAGGCATCGTTTGAGAGATATGGAAAAATAAGTTTTTTCTGAGCAGGTCACAAAAATTGCCAAAAACGATGGTAAGACCGAACAATACTCCTAGATGGATGAAATTCTCAGATTTATTACTACTTACATATAAACATATGTCGAGAAATGTTTCCTCTCCGAGATACGGGGTGTTGAAATTATAGAAAAAAAATGTTTTTTATTGATAACTTTCACACTGCTTGAAATATTTTTATGAAATTTGAGACATGGGTTTCGAGCGTCAAGAAACACTTTTTGCATAATATCATTTCTTTTTTATTCTACTAGTGGCGTCCGTACTGCAGCGAGACTGAATATTTTCAGATAAAAAAATGATACGCCACTGGTTTTTCCGACAATAAAAATCACTTTTTAAATCCTTATTCAATTTGGAGCAAATTCGGTCTCTTGACTTTTTGCTGTACGAGGCACCGTTTCCAGTTAAAATAATGAAACACATTGTCATGCATGAAGAAATCGCCAAAATTTATTTATTTATTTATTTATTTAGTTTAAGTGTCTCGACTTCAAAGGTCATTGACACGGTTACAGTCTATTTTTTAACTATAATATATGTGTACAATGTAAAATTTCAAATCTGACTGTACAGTTGAGTTGCCTTAAGGTAATCGATCAGATTTCCAAAGTTTGAGGAGTTGTGAAGAATTTCCTTTAGGTTCGACTCTATTTTGTAGCAAAAATAGTCTTGTACCTGCCATATCAAATTTTGGCGATTTCTTCATGCATGAGAATGTGTTTTATTATTTTAACCGGAAACGGTGCCTCGTACAGCAAAAAGTCAAGAGACCGAATTTGCTCCAAATTAAATAAGGATTTAAATAGTAATTTTTATTGTCGGGAAAACCAGTGGCGTATCATTTTTTTATCTGAAAATATTTAGTCTCGCTGCAGTACAGACGCCACTGATAGAATAGAAAAGAAATGATATTATGCAAAAAGTGCTCCTTGACGCTCAGAATCCATGTCTCAAATTTCATAAAAATATTTCAAGCAGTGTGAAAGTTATTAATAAAAAACATTTTTTTTTTCTACAATTTCAACACCCCGTATCTCTGAGAGGAAACATTTCTCGACATATGTTTATATGACAAACTAGGGCTTATTTTCGATGTAGAATACGTGGTTAAAATTTCTTGATTACGATCTGGACCACCCTGTAGACTAGACACTCTTGCTTTGCGTGCATGCAATTTTTGTTGTTGTAACCAGTACCTATTTTGTTACTCCATCATTTTCATTTGATATTTCGTTTTGGTTACTCTATACCTATATTCTATTTTTGACACCTGTTATTATACCATTATCTATTGAATCATAAATATTGAAACATCGATATTACTGATTGACCTCAACCACACATTCCTGGCAAATTTCATCGATTTTTATTAGGTTACCTCATTTCTAATCGCCTTCCTTCAAGTTTCTCAATCTCAGTCCCATAAAGTTCTTAATGAATGGGTCCCCATTGCATCTAAACGCCCCTCATCAGCCTTCAGCCCGGTCGATCCGACACGAATCGCGAAGCTCTACGAAATCGCGAAAAGGCATAAAATTTTTATCTACATAGATCGGAATTCCGCCACCAATATGGCAGACGATTCCGGCCCGGTGGCCGTGCCTACAAAATGGTTTTTAATGAACTGATAGCGATTGACTCGTAAATAATAAGACAGAGTCGACTCCGGAGGGACCATAAAACGGGCTATAAACCGTCTCATTAAATATACATTGGCCCGTTTAAAAACAGAACTATAAAATTAATAACAAAGATAAAAAAATGAGACGATCAGGCAGGCCACACACAAACTGAGAGGCCGTATTATAATGTTCCCGTGATGGATTTATCACCAATTCGCGGGAAAGCTCCGCTCACCAATATTCATAAATATATACATGAATATATACACGTAGGTACCTTTGGTTATCGACTCGGTTAATTGGCCGGAGTCAATTATTTATGAGAGGCTGTAATCCAATCGGTGCTCTGGACCGCTCGCGACAGGTGTGGATCCGGTGGAGATGAAGAAAGGTCAGACCAAGCGCCGGCTATCTTCACCACTTCCATTTTAGACTTATCTGCGAAATGTTTTCTGTTTCGTAAATTTAAACACACAAAAGAAATCATGATTGAAAGAGGTCTATAGCCAGCTAACACAATGATTCAGTCACTGCATAAAAACTGTACAGGGAGTTAAAGTGTCCCTACACCTTATTGTGGAAACTAAAGGAGCTAGAAGAAAAAGTTGAAAACAAAACTTCTGTAATCATATTTTTTAACTCAATTTAATACAGGATGCTCCGTTTTTTCCCTGTTGGTATCAACTTTCTTATTTTAAATGAAACACCCTGTTAATTATTACATTTTTGAGTTCCTTGTCAAATTTTAAGGTAACTTTGAGATAACAACCATGGACCTATATAGCACAGATTCTGAGATATTCGACTTTTTCCTAAAATTTTGACAGCTGTAGCTGATAGCTGATACTAGGTTCCTAATGAATGTATCAAAACCAAATTTTGTCCAGCTCTTGTCAACATATTGGATCATATACTTCATACAAATTTATTTTAGCAGTCGGTTGGCCATGAAATAATTTTCTCAAGTTTTTGTAACTAGAACGAAGTTAGGTTGGCACTCATGAAATGTCGTTAATGTCATAACGCCGTTGCCACAACTAATATCAATTTTTATTACGAAAATGCCGAAAGTGATTGAAAAAAGAGACAGGGTTTCAGGAAGTGCTATTTAGAATTCAGGTACGCTCATTCAAATAGTTTACCCTGATATTCTAAAATCCACAATACGTCAGACGGTAGCGAACATATTCAATGTAAGAGAATTTATATAATGTTTCATCTGAATCTGAACGACTTATATTTCAGCTCAATATTTCCACAATCAGAAAGATTGTGAATGAAGAGGATGACGAAGAATTTCCTTCTATTGGGAGACCCAAAAAAGTGGTGGCATTTGAGAATTTTATGTTTGAGTGAATTAATGCGAAAAGTTTACTATAGGAGTTTCGATAAATGTCATCGGAGAATAAGTTTCCTAAAATGGATTTTTCTATTTTTCATTTAATTTGTCCTATACATTGTAAATGTCTTCAGCTACCAATAAATACCTAATAATTATAATTGTATCAATGTATCAAGATGAATAGCCACAAATACGCGCCTGTCCTGTTAATTGCTTATTCATGTGAAATTTTTTAAATTTATGTTCAAAGGTGAAGTTCATCTTAACTTAAATTCCTTTTACTTATATTAATGCAAGATGATTTTTGTTGAAGAATTTAACATTCTTGTAATTATCTGTTAATTCCTTCGGGAAATACCCATTCCCAACCACTGCATCATATGCATTTCATCTTCGGGTTAATATTTTTGAAATCTACAAATGATGTTAGCCAAAGAAGATAACGAACATTAACTCTCCTCAAGCTAGTGCATATTATGATATTATACTGATCTCTTGTATTTTCCATGCAAATAACTGGATTTGGTATGCCTTCAATCAGTTTGTATAAACTTCAATTATGTTCGTCACATATTTTCCGAAGAGATGCGACATTGTGATAAACTACGTAATAACAGAAACTTTTACGTAGAACGGGCAACATAGCGTTGATTTAAAACCCAAAAATGTTTTGACAAGCTTCATAACCCCACATTTTCGTACTATACAGAGTGAAATGTGTCAAATTTCCATGGCCAACCGACTGCTTAAATAAAAGTGAATGAAGTATACGTAACATCTCTATTTTTAGCAATCTTATATAGAGGGTATTCAAAAAGAAGTTCAATCAGAACTCAATTTTTCAAATGGCAACCTATATTTTTTTCTTGTTCATCATGTAGAGCAGTTAAAAAATAAGGAAAAAATGGATTCAAACTTTTTCTGTGAAGTGAATAGTTTCAGAAATATGGACGAAAAAGTGCATTTTCCCGTAAAAACCAACGATAATTAATTAATTGAGCTGATAGAATGTGGTAACTATGAAAACTAACACTTATCTAATTGTGTATTTTTGTGTTTTCTTTCGTGTTGTTAGTTTGAGAAAAATGTATCTGTTATAGTTAAGTCTCCCTTTAAAATTGAAAAAATTTAATTTTATTAGCAGCGAGTAGGCACTGATTATGAAATTTATCGAAAAAATCGAAGTTAACTATAAAGCAGCAACACTAATAAATAATTATCATTAGTTCTTATGGGAAAATGCACTTCTTCGTCCATATTCCTGAAACTATTCACTTTACAGAAAAAGTTTGAATACATTTTTTGCTCATTTTAACCTGCTCTACATGAGCTGGGTAAAATTTTGTTTTGCTACATTCTATACAAAACTAGTATCAGCTATTTAAGTGAGCACTTACATCTGTCAAAATTTTAGGAAAAAGTCGAATATCTCAGAATCAGTGCTATAAAGGACCATGGTCGTCATACCAAAGTTACCTTAAAATTTCACAAGGAATTCAAAAATGTAATAATATATAGGGTGTTCCATTTACAATAAGAAAGTTGAGACCAACAGGGAAAAAACGGAGCACCCTGTATTAAGGTAGGTTATAAAATATAAAAGTTCAATCGATTACAGACAAGTTTAGTATTTGACTTTTTCTTCAAGATGCTTTAGTTTCCACAATAAGGTAACTTGAAAAAAAACAGAAGATATAGGGATGCGGTTTTGGCCATTAACAATCTTTTAAAAATCGAGCTCGGAAACGTGCCATCCATTTTTCCCTAGCTCTTACGGTTTCAGAGCTGCCATTCAGTCTCATCGAATTTTGCCCACCCTGTACAGTGTGGGTAAAATTCGTTGTCAACTGAGGGGATCTCGAGAACTATAAGAGTTTGAAGAAAACGGATGACAGATATCCGAGCTCTTTTTCAGAGAAACAATTATGGTGAAAAAGGATTCCTCGTTTTTTAGTTATCTGCAAAAAAAAAGATTTTGACTATTTCGAAAAGTTCTCATGACTTTTTTGTCCCCGAATTCACAAATCTGAAACTTGAACCTTCTTAGGCAACGATCGTACCTAACTGCCCTCGAAGCCACAATACAGAAACTGTGCAGTAACTGTATATAAAATATTGCATTTTTTTTAAAGCAGTTAACCTGCATTTGTAAGAAACGTCAGGCCGGAGTTTATTCAGTAATCGTGGATTTGTTTATATGTTCGTTTGATAAACCACAAAAATCTCTGAAATATATACGCAAAATCATAAAAAGCGCGTCGGCAATCTAGCAAAATACTCAGAACAGAGACTTTAGAAGACATTTTTTATTGAGTATAAAAAATTACCTATGAATACATTTTGCCAAAGATGCCAAGTGTCTTTAACACACAAGTGCACTTCGTTAGAGGAATCAGAAATTTAGGGCTAGGTAATTTTGGCTTAAAAAATAAAACTCATAGAATAGAAACAAGACAGGATTATGAAAAATGTGACTCAGTCAACTCCTTTTTTATTGTTACAAAGATTCAATGATAGTTGAGAGCTGAATAGATACATAGCATTAATAGAACATTGTAGTAAATATCTATAAAGTATAGGTATTTGAAATCACTTGTCTCTGACTTCGCTCAGAAGACTCGAGAAATCTTCAAAAAACAATTCAGGCGGTGAGAATTTACATTATTTAAGAATATTTCAGAGTGTTTCGAGCACAAAAGGTTATACTGAGCCTGAGTACATCCCTGATAGATGTTGAGACCGCCTGTTTTCTTCATAATGACGATTAACTGGAAGCTTGTTGGGCGAGTATAAAAGCTTTTCGATAAAGAGCTCATCAAGCTGGCTCATCGGCTGGTGATGATATAAAACCCGAAGATTAAATAATTCAACAACTCTGAAGAAGCTGCATTTTTCATTCAACAAATTTAAATATTTTTATTCTCCTACTATTTCAAGCGCAATATGTGTTCTAACAATTTTCTATTGTCCTCTGTTGATTTCAAAATGGAATATACAGGGTGATTCACAACTATCGGGGCTAAGGGCAGATTGTTTAGACCAAAATATGGCGATAGGACCAAATATACCTCAATAAAATATTGCTGTGGAAAAAGATAGAGGGCTTTGAAGTTGAATTTTTTTCGTTTTATGCTAATAATTTCACTGTATATTTTTTCATCCGTTTTTAAGAAAAACACAATCAAATAGTTCAGAGCATCAGAGGGGGATTTGAAGTAACGATTTATTTATTTAATTTATTTATTTCGACAATAAAGCATAATAAAAACAATGTAACATAAAAGAATAAACTTGAATTAAATGTTCTACGTGGCCTACTCCGACTTCTCTGCCTTTTCTAATTCTTTCAATAAAAGACTTTCGAACTTCGAAGAAAATATTATTCTGTCCCCTTATAAATAATTCAACTTTAACGCCCTCTATCTTTTTCCACAGCAATATTGTATTGAGGTATATTTGGTCCTATCGCCCTCAGCCTATGTCCCAATAATTATGAATCACCCTGTTTATGGCATTATAGTCAAATGGTTACTTTCGTATAATTTCTCCTTCTTAAATTATACTCTTTACAGTTGACGAAAAACATTTTTTCTATTTGATATCTTGAAGAATACTGAAGATAACTAACGCTAATATGAAATTGAGGTTTTCCTTATCCTGTCAACAGAAGGAAAAAAAAATCAATTCCTGTAAAACTTTGTATCTGAACTTCTTTCAATTTCTTTTTCACTTTGAAAATTAAATTTGCCTTACTTTGACTTATTCTCATTATTGATAGGGTCACAAGAGACTAAAATAATGTAATTCCCTTTCCACTTGAACTCACAAAAAAGTTATAATTTGTTGAAAGAGATTGAGAGACTTTATGTCAAATGAAGACACCTTCATCGAATTTTGCTTTTCTTTTTTTTCTATAAAATTTCAAACAAAAAGATCCTAGAACGATCTTATTGGCTGATGGCGTTCACGTGATGGCCGTCTGCCTATTAGATTGGTTCCTTTCTTAGAGTTTAGGTCTTAGAAACCCTGCCTGATGGTGGGCTTAGGCACTATCCTAAGAACTATAAGAAAGGATTAATCTCATTGAAATATAGTGGCGTTCTCGTGATCGACGTCTTATTTGGATCTTAGTTCTTAGGAACTAGTAAGCCTATAGTTCCAACCTTTTGGGTAGATAAAGATAAACCTTTATAGCTTAATTCTTTTTTTCACCCAGCGTTCATTGAATCATAGGCTAATTACTGATCTATGCATTGGAATAAGCCCCATTTTCGTTCTCATCTTTCTTCCCTGTTTATCTAACCCTAAATTCAATCCTCTTACCCAATTATACGGGCCAGGAGCCATTCATCAAAGTGAAAATACCGTTCCTCTTTCCCAAATGACCCAAACCGCCACCCACAATTAAAGTGTCCAGAGAAGGCGCATTTTCTGATAATCGGCTCACGAATTATTTAGTCAAAAAATGTGAGAGATGCGTGTACCTGGGCAATTCATCTATAGGAAACCGCCTCGTGCTTACGTCACCATAATTTCATTCTTGATAGGCTCTCGTTATAACGAGCCGGAGAGCCGGACTGGTTTTTTTTTCATAATATGGTTCGGCTTGGAAACAAATTTGGATAACCAGTTAATTAACAGAAGGAACTGGAAACTTGTACAGAGGGAATCTTCGACTTTTTAGATTTTTTGTTCGTCTGTTCGGAGAAAGTGAAAACCTTTGACACCTAGTTTGTGCCCTCAGGGCCGGATTAGACTTATTTTCCCTCCTAGGCCAATTACAATACTTAATTTGTAATTTCTCTCAAATTTTTTGAAAATCTTCAATTTTGTTGAACACTTCATTAAATTCTTTCCACAGAAGAAGTTGATGAATATAATCGACCGTCACAAAAATAGAACATCCTTTACAGGATTTTTTGAATATTGAACTACTGAAATGGGGTATTTTCCTAAATTTCAAAATATATGTCATAAAAATCCTTATAACTCAAATATCTCGAAATATATTTTTTTCGAATTTTAACATATTGCATTTTGTCTGTATTCGATTACGAAAATTCTGATTTCAGAAGTGCTCTTGTGAACATTCTACGTCATTTTTACAATCCGGCAACGCCCATTTGTGTCAGTAATGGTCATGAAAGTTTTCTGATCACCATAGATGTAATAAATATCAAGTTTGATGATCACATTATTCACATTTGACAAGAAAAACACACAATGACACAAAATGTCATCGGTTTCAAGAAGGTAAAGACACAGATTACAGAAACAATTTTTTGTAATCTGTGGATATCTTCTTGATCGGTTCCAGTGTTGTCGAATTAACAAAAATTACTATACTTTAATAAAGGCATTCTACGTCACAAGCTTTCACATAGTCGAAGTTTCGAAGGGTGTATTTCTGAAATGTCTGAATTTGGAAGCGAATCTTTTACATGTTGAATAACTAGTAGAAAAGGCTTTCCATAAATAATCTCAAATTCGGTTTTGGAGTTTTAGGAAACTTGCCCATTAGATTTTCAACGGAGCAAAATAACTGAGATCAAATTTTTGGAGATTTCAATTGTCTCAAAATTGACACGAAAATTGTCTTCAATGATTTGTTAGAACAACTCGAAAATTTTTAGATTTAGGTGGAGGCTAGAGGGTGTAGAGAGAGATTTTCTGTCCCATCTAATATTCCATCAAGATAAAAGCTGTTATCTTTGAATTTTTTTTTTGAAAAAACACTTGCTTAGGGTACATTTTGAACCCTGAGAAATATTCTGATTGACTAACTACAATTCTCAAGTATGTAGCTTTTATCGATAGAAAGTTATTAGGTATAATAACTTCAAGACTAGCCTTACGTAAAATTAGAGACAAATGAATTTAAATCTCCATAAACTTGAGATTTGGACATGGGGAAGTTCAAATTTTCAGAAATAAATCTCATTCGGTTCTCTAGATACTTTCAGTGGACACCCTGTAGAGTTCACCAATACCTGAAAATGAAACAAAAATATAATTCTCAATAGTCCTTCACTTCTTCAATCGAGCCATAAGAGGTTCTAACTGGGAGGGATAAACTGAACAGCTTACGCAGTATAATATGAAGATCAAGAGGGTCTTTTGCGAAAAGATCACTTCAACATCCACAGCAGCCCGACTATAAATGGTCATGGCAAAGGGGGAATCAACCACATAGGTTGCTCAAGGAACAAGACGGTTCATATACTGAGGGGTTTCTTCTCGAAACACACTTCCCAGCTATAGTAAACCCATAATTAGTATCGACACAGAAATTCCAACGAACAATTCTCGCAAGGAAGATTGGGATATTCCTGAAAAAATATTCACGAGACACAGGAATAGGATAATAGAAGAGAAAGATGTGACTGATCTGCGATCTTTCAGACCAAACTGCTTTACATCGTTTTTACTAAGAACGGAGGATTTACAGCCGTTTTCAATAAACCTTTGTATCCATCTATTACTGACGATCGTAAACCATTCTAAAATATATCTACAGATAAATCACAGAAAAGAAATCAGATGGTTTTTCTATCTTCGTAGTAACTGTAACAATGGATAGATAGGTTTATTGAAAACGACCGTTAGAGAAAGTGAACCCATTATTCCAACATACAGGGTGGATCAATCGACAGAGACTGCTCAGTATCTGCTGAGTGAATTCATCCAGTGTACTCTCAATAACCTTCCCAGACATATCTGGGACCTTTGACAAAACAACACTTTTACTGGTCAAAAGGTATTCACAAGGTGAAAAGGTGAACACAACTTTAATTATATGGATGTATGAGATGTTGAAGACGAGAATGATTGAGACACAGGAAGGCAATCAAACCATCTATGTTAAAGCCACTCGCAGAACACTTCAAGGAGATGTAATATCTCCCCTTTCATGGAGCTTAGTCCACCGGTTACGGAGCTTGGCTTCCAATGTATAGGGTATGCTGGCGACATAGTCTTCATAGATACAGGACTGGTATGGCCAGGAGGTAGATTCTCCTTTTGGGGTTGTTTCGCCTCGAGCCTGGCTCTCTGCGATCCTCGTGCAGTTCGTCTTTTCGACGTTTCGTCCGGGTATAATAACTTATAGGGCACACCTCTTTAACTTGTGATTGATATACTAGCCCATGAGACCATTCTAAGGCTGTCCAGGAAAGGTACCAGCAATGAGGAAGCAGAGAGCTTGGACCAAATGTATCCCATAAGCGAACCTTTCCAGTGACGAGATGATAAAGAAAACTGGCTTCAGTAAAACCTTCACTACGATTATGATAACTAGAGAAGAAGACTGGAAAAAGCTAGCTCACAATCCCAGCTCTCGAAAATGATACACAAACCACTACGGGGAATAGCGCTAGAGTATTTGGAGCTGGAACCAAATGCTCACTACCACTAGGCCACTTTCCAAGCGTTGTTTCAGGCAGAAATGCTCACAATAAGATGTGTGGAAATAGACCCAGAAAGAAACTGCGTTATAAGTTATAAGAAATATGATATAAGGATACATTCTGGCCAGCTCATTCAGGCTACGTTTTAAGCTCTGAGCTCTCATTTAATAGATTTTGATGGTATTGGAGTGCCCAAGAAAACACAACGAAAGAATAACAAGATCCGCTTGGTTGTTTCATCTTTCTGTGGTATAAATAAATTTACCTACAGAAAAGAGTTTCAGGAATCTTCTTGGGTTGGATTATTCCAAGAAATTTCTTCGAAACTTTAATATTGCGAGATCTAAGGAGTATCTGGATCTTAGCAAGGATATGCTACACCTCCTTACTGGATTCCTTACAGAGCATTGCATTGAAACATTTTGAAATAACCATTCGAACCGTTTCCCAGAAAAAATTATTGTAAGTACTTAAAAATGAAAAATAAAAATGGGTATCTAAAATTTAAAGCGTTTCGTTTCTATTGCACTATGTACTGAAATATACGTTGATAATAAAGGACAACAAATACACTATCTTGATGAGATAGACAAAGATGGCTGTCTATGAAGTCTGCGACGAACGAGGAAGATCGTAAAATTTTATGGGATTATTATGGCCGGTTGCTGTTGAGGCTAGCCAGTGAGTACCCGCCTAATGATGACTATAAATCAACAGCTGTTATTTTATTATCAAGCCATTGTTCTCTTTATTTTCTAGTAGGCGCTGTTGCCAAGTCGTAAACTAGAAACGAAGCTATTTAAATTTTGAATCCTCATATTTGAAGAATGATTTTGAACAGTTTCCGTGGTGAATTTGAAAAATTCATGAATGAAACTCATAATTATTCAGTTCAAACTTGCATATGCTGTGATAACCCAAATCGAGGAGAATACCCCAAGTGTTTAGCTTGGTGAAAGTTCTTTCCAACTTGCATACTAGAAGACCAGGAGATCTACCTTTACCGGCCGATTTGCTTTAAAAAAAAGCTATCAACATAAATGAAATAAACCATGAAATCCGTTCCTGGATAAAGCGGGCAGTTCCAGATTACAAAGGTAAAACTGTCTCTTAAGCGAAATGAGTCGTTTACGTATGCGCAGCAACCGATAATTAAAAACGCATTTCGTTCGAAAATTAATAACCATTCGATTTAATATCGTTTGGATAGGTATTTGCGGCGGATGGGTTCCATTAAAATCGAAATCATTCATTATTTTCGAACATTTGGACGGAAATGAAGGGTTACCGACAATTATGTCGCCGTTTTGTAATTATTAACATATTAGAACGGTGCTTCTGACCGACCGCGCCATTTGAACAGAACGGAAGAGTGGTATGATTGAATTTCTCAGAGCAAAAACACGCTACTGAAAATTAAACATTATTTTTGAAACCTTTCTTTCAAACTCTTCGTAAATGGTTGATGCTAACAGACATTTTGTGTCGCGCATTGCAACAACCTGAAATGGAAGTAAACTGAACAATTTTTTGATCCTTTAGCTTTCCAGTGTAATTTCCAAGGTTAACTTGAAATTCGCACAGAACCTAGCGATTTCTGACAGTTTAAGTTTTCGACACTGTGCTACGTTGCCGGTGCACTAGAGATTTATTTCAATCGTTTTGTTTTAGTCAAAGAGTTAGGTTAGGTTAGGTTAGGTCTACTAAAATATGCGTTGATAATAAAGGACAACAAATACACTATCTCGATGAGATAGACAAAGATGGCTGTCTATGAAGTCTGCGACGAACGAGGAAAGTAGTAAAATTTAATGGGATTTTTATGGCCGGTTGCTGTTGAGGCTAGCCAGTGAGTACCCGCCTTATGATGGCTGTAATCAACAGCTGTTATTTTATTAACAAGCCATTGTTTTTTTTTTTATTTTTCAGTAGGCGTTGTTGCCAAGTCGTAAACTAGAAACGAAGCGATTTAAATTTTGAAACCCCATATTTGAAGAATGATTTTGAATAGTTTCCGCGGTGCATTTGAAAAATTCATGAATGAAACTCATAATTATTCAGTTTAAACTTGCATATGCTGTGATAACCCAAATCGAGGAGAATTCCCCAAGTGTTTAGCTTGGTGAAAGTTCTTTCCAACTTCATTGCATACTAGAAGGCCAGGAGATCTACCTTTACCGGCCGATTTGCTTTAAAAAATCCATAAGCCAATCGTTTTGTTTTAGTCAAAGAGTTAGATTACCTCCATGATTTTTGGTTTTGGCTAGTTACGATCAATTTTCGTCTTTTATACTCATACTTCATTTGTTTTTAACAATCAGCCATAGACAATCAGCAATCAGCAGCTGTAAGTATCAAGGATCAATAATTTCTTAACTCACTTTAAGTTCTAAGTGACTACAAATGTTTCATTACTTATCAATTACATTTACATGGTTACTGCTGATTTGGGAATAAGTTTATTGATTTTTTTCAATATTACTTCTAAGGTAAATGGTGCGGAAGAACACACTTAGTCAGACCATATAAAAGAAAACGTCAAAACCTGTTGTTGATATCGATAACTTTGACCAAACTGCTATTTGCAGTTTGATCCTCCTGCGGTGTTTGTTATTTTATTATATTAATTTGTGTTTGTTTTTTGTTTTAACATATCAATGTGTGCATATTAGAAAATGAACTCAATTATTGGGCTGATGATTGTCATAGATCTTTGTTGAAGATATCACACATAACATTGCTCTCAAATTCTTAGAGGACGATGCCTTCAAAATCTTCAAAAAGAATGAACTTTTACAAAGCCTGCATTCGGTACAGAATTCAAAAATTAAAATTGTGACTCTTCAACAAAACTTGTATTTTCAAAAAAACTTCCCTCTGTACAGGCTGGGCAAAATTCGTTGTCTCCTGAAGGGATCTCGAGAACTATAAGAGCTAGAGGAAAACGGATGACATATTTACGAGCTCTTCTTCTGAGAAACAAAGAATGGTGGAAACCGTAGCCTCCTACGATCCTGCGTTTTTGGGTTATCAGCAAAAATTGAGATTTTGACGATTCAGAAAAGTTCTCGTAATTTTTTCGTCTTCGAATTTACAGATCTGAAACTTGAACCTTCTGTAGGCACTTTCATTCGTAGAATCTACGTAAGTAAATAGATCTTTTGTAAAAAAGATTTTTTTCAAAATTCAAAAATAACAAATTCAATAAAAGTTCGCATTTAAAAAAACCAAAATTTGCCTAATGATTCGAAATGAAAAAATATTTTGAGCTCGTCAGTGGATTCTACGTAAAAAAGTGCCTGTACCAGAATATGCTACTGCGATAGTGACGGATCTAGGGGGAGGACAAAGGCTGTTCGGACCGCCACTTTAGCCCTGGGAGACAAAAAGTGTAGATCCGTCTCTGGCAATAGCCAAAACACGTGTCGTGGTTTAAAAACTCATTTTGTGAGAATCGTATAATCTGTTTCAAGTTTATATAATATATGTATATATATATTGTATATGCCCACACCAGTATATGGGTTATAATAATACCTTATTATGGATAATCATCAACCTGCTCCTAGCGCAATAGCGAAACTTGATTTCAACTGTTGGGATTGTCATTTCGCTATTTCTCCAGAAACATCCTTGTATCGTGTAGAGTTCATTTCGAACAATAAATCATATTACCGAAGTTTAATAACTCAAAAGTATCGAATAAACGTTTCCTCGGTGAAAAACAACTTCCTCAATCGTAACATACTGAAAATAATCCAACATTCTTGTAGTACACGAGAATAGCAATGTTAATGTCCTGACATAGCCTGAATATATGCAAAACTGCACGTAACAGCGATAATGCCTCTTTACATTCAGCGGGCAGACCGGTGCAAGATATATTTTTGAAAAACACGAAACTATAAACTGTCTGTTCGCGAGAAATCGCCATTTCACGATGGATATCCGAGCTGAGTGACTTGTAAACTTGGGAATACTGAAGCCTTTAGTTTTTGCCGGTCGTTTTAAATTCATTGAAATCGTTTTCTCGACGAATATCGCATCCTGCTGTGATTACGACATCCAAATGATCACATATGTAACCATCATGTCGACTGACTGGTTGATGTTTAAAATATTTCCCATCTTCTCCGAGAAGGCAGAGAAGCTTTTATTACCAAGCATAGATAGATTCTACCATAAAACTTATTCGTATGCCGATACTGTGCATCCTTTCTAGGTAGAAAAATAACCTACGAAGTGAGTAATAAAGTATGACACATTTCAGAAAATCCCAGTTCCCAATTTATATGAAAGGCGTATGTGAAGAAAGAAAGTTTCTGAACCAATAGACTTAGAGTCTGTTTATTTTAGCAATAGCTGATCAGTGTTATAAAACATTAGCTAAATTGACGATGTGATCATTCTGATTATGGGTATGGTTAAATCATAGCAAACGAATCTTATACGCTAAGCATCGATCTTATAATTTTTCGGTTTATGGTTTGAAACCAGAATAGGGAATACTCCTTCTGACGAAAATGATGTATTTCTTATGGAATATCTTTGAAACGTGACATTTTGAAATAACCATTTCAACCGTCTCCAAAAAAAAATATTTAATAAATATTTTAAGTACTTAAAATCTTAAAAATGAAGAATAAAAAAGGATATTTAAAATTTAAAGCGTAGTCTCATTTTACCATAAGTGGCATTGACTCTTCAGTAAATAGAACCTCTGCTAATGCTTGTTTTCTTGTCAAGAAAACAAGAGTCAGAATAGGAGCTGAGTGTATCAGCAGAAGTTCTATTTACTGACATAAAATTTCTTTTCTTGTCTTGAAATTCTGAAATTACTTCTTGTTTTGATCTCTTCTTGAAACCAAGACAAGATCTTGAAATTTTTAAGAACTCATCGACCCCTAATCAATGTTATCATCTCACTACCCTTTTCTACATAGCTTTCGAAAGCACTCGTCTCTTTCTTTATTTTAAGTACTTAAAAATGATAAATAAAAATGGTTATTTAGAATTCAAAGCGTTTCGTTTCTATTGCACAAGTTGGCAACATCGACGGAAATATGCGTTGATAATAAAGGACAACAAATACAATACCTAGATGAGATAGACAAAAATGGCAGTCTATAAAGTCTGCGACGAACGAGGAAGGTCGTAAAATTTTATGGGATTTTTATGGCCGGTTGCTGTTGAGGCTCGCCAGCCTTATGATGGTTGTAAATCACCAGCTGTTATTTTATAAAGAAGCCATTGTTCCTTTTATTTTCTAGTAGGCGCTGTTGCCAAATCGTAAACTATAAACGAAGCGATTTGAATTTTCCTCATATTTGAAGAATGATTTTTAATAGTTTCCGCGGTGCATTTGAAAAATTCATGAATGAAAATCATAATTATTCAGTTTAACCTTGCATATGTTGTGATGACCCAAATCGAGGAGAATTCCCCATTTATAATCTCATGCTATTTTTACGCAACTGAAGCATTGACGTCATTTAGAAAACCAACTGCCCCTAATATAGCGAATGAAAATTAACCGGGATCATCACCAATTAGCTGCCATACCTATTTCCACTTCCCGCATGATTCACAGTCCCTTCCACGTAGCCATGCCGTGAATAAAAGCAATAAACATGCAGAAGGTAAAATCGTGCTGGCCTCTGTGTGGATAGCTGTTCAAATACATATGTTTCCGGAGATATTAGGATTTAAATACGAATGCCGTTTTAATCCGTGAAATGTTTGAGTATTTTAGCTTTCAGTTCACTAATTAATGCGGGGTCTCGTCCCTGAGATAAGCGTGGTTTATGGGGGTTGGAGCATTGTGATTCGAGGTCTTTGTACGGAAGGGATGGGGTTGATACCAGAAATAAATCAGAGTTGTGTGTGGGAATTTTACTAGTAGAGAAGGCACGGTTGGTTGTACACATCATGAATGAATTGAAATTAATTATAAATTATGAGCAAAAAAGTAAGAGGGAGACGAAGTGACATCTGAAATATTCATAGAATAATATGGGTAGTCTATGGAAAAATTACATCATTCACGTATATCCACAATCGATGATATATCCAGTACTCTTACCCTCTCCACAATTTAAGTCTTCTAAAAAGCCTCAATCTCACTCTACAAAAAATTTTGTTGAGGCTACACCTCGGTATAAAACTAGTACAAAGCTATCAGTGCCAAAAGAAGATGAAAATTTGGGAAGGGGGCTGGAGACATGTACTGAGATTTTACAATCACTCATGAAGACACTGTATTATGTACCTACATCCTTAAGAGAATATTTCACCACATTTATTCACGTAAAAATGCCGAATCAAAAAATAAAATGAAAAAATTCAATTAATTTTAAATTGACAAAGTCATATGTCAATAATTTTTCGAATAAATATCGAATGATTTCATTGGAATTGAATTAAAAACATATACTTCATTCAACTTTATTTTAGCAGTCGGTTGGCCATGGAAATTTGACACATTTCACTCTGTATAGTACGAAAATGTGGGGTTATGAAGCTTGTCAAAACATTTTTGGGTTTTAAATCAACGCTATGTTGCCCGTTCTACGTAAAAGTTTCTGTTATTACGTATTTTATCACAATGTCAAATCTCTTCGGAAAATATGTGACGAACATAATTGAAGTTTATACAAACTGATTGAAGACATACCAAATCCAGTTATTTGCATGGAAAATACAAGAGATCAGTATAATATCATAATATGCACTAGATTGAAGAGAGTTCGTTATCTTCTTTGGCTTACATCATTTGTAGATTTCAAAAATATTAACCCGAAGATGAAATGCATATGATGCAGTGGTTGGGAATGGGTATCTCCCGAAGGAATTAACAGATAATTACAAGAATGTTAAATTCTTCAACAAAAATCATCTTGCTTCAATATAAGTAAAAGGAGTTGAAGGAAGTTTCAAGTTAAGATGCAACTTCACCGTTGAACAAAAATTTCACATGAATAAACAAGTAACAGGGCAACTTGTGCGTATTTGTGGCTATTCATCTTAATACATTGATGTAATTATAATAATTAGGTATTTATTAGTACCTTAAGACATTTACATTGTATAGGACAAGTCAAATGAAAAATAGAAAAATCAATTTTCGGAAACTTATTCTACGATGACATTTATCGAAAATCCTGTAGTAAACTTTTCGCATTAATTCACTCAAACATAAAATTCCCAAATGCCACCACTTTTTTGGGTCTCCCAATAGAAGGAAATTCTTTGTCATACTCTTCATTCACAATCTTTCTGATTGTGGAAATATTCAGCTGAAATGTAAGTCTTTTAGATTCAGATGAAACATTATATAAATTCTCTTACATTGAATATGTTCGCTATCGTCTGACGTATTGTGGATTTTAGAATATCAGGGTATAACTATTTGAATGAGCGGACCTGAATTCTAAATAGCACTTCTTGAAACCCTGTCTCTTTTTTCAATCACTTTCGGCATTTTCGAATTTTCGTAATAAAAATTGATATTAGTTGTGGCAACGGCGTTATGACATTAACGACTTTTCATGAGTGCCAACCTAACTTCGTTCTAGTTACAAAAACTTGAGAAAATTATTTCATGGCCAACCGACTGCTAAAATAAATTTGAATGAAGTATATGTAACTATAAAAATTATATGATTTTCACTAACATGATTTGTTTAACCACGTTAACCTTCACCTACCTGAAGATGCTATTGTGAAGCGAAACACGTGAGTGTTAAGAACACAGGTTAAGTCAGCAGTGCTCAATCAGTCGATAACTCTTAGAAATTGAGGGGTAAAAGAAATGACTCAAACTTAGTAAGAATTGACTTTACTTATAATACTGCATGAAATAATCTGAAATTTTTTTAAATGGATTGAAATCACATAAAAATGTGAATACTTCGGTACACAAAAGGTCCTAAAACAAATATATCCCAATTTTTTTTTAAGTTTCATATCTCCAGAGTAGGAGAAGTGAAAAATATCTGTCAACCATAAAACATTATTCTTTGTAACTGATAGTAGGTTTTGAACGGCTATCTTTCTGAACTGAAAAATATACAGGGTGAGTCTTTGACTCGTACAAATATTTCAACAGAAGAAAAAACACATTTTTCCTTCACAATATTTTCCGAATCCACTCGGTTTAAAAGATACAGGCTGTTGAAAAACCATAAAATAGTTATTTAATCAACTAGGTTATTAATGAAAGCGATTAATGATTGAGATATTTTAACGTGCGAGCGAAGCGAGGACGTTAATGTTCGAGATCATTAATCGCTCTATTAATAAACGAGTTGATTACAAGATTTTTCCGTCTACCACATTTTGAATTGAATGTGAATTCTGGATTGCAAAAATTTTCTATCGATACCTAGTTAAATTTGACACCATAAATTTTCTATGTTCATATCGGAATATTGATATTTATGCGGCCGATCGAACAATTCGAGAAGTCCATAGAGGGCATATGCGAGTTGTGACATTTTGAGTAAATCACATTGATATCGTTCCCTATAATATCTGTTAAAGAATGTGTGGAGCTGGTGGAAGCTGGAGTTGTAGTATATAAATATATTGATTACTCTCTAACCATCATAATTTTTCTATAAACTCCACAATTCATCTCTTCTCAATTCACCCGCTAGGTACTACGAAAATCAATACGACATACAAATAAAATAATTATTTGGGAAGCTGCTGAATACTTCTATGTTCGATTACCCATGACAATAATGGATTAATAGGAAATTAACCAATAAAAGGGTTCATTAACAGCTAATTTCGTGTACGTTTACAGTGGTATTATTAAGAGGTCGGCGAAAAAAATTATTATTTTCAGTTCTCTCACAAACGGTTTTATCGAATTGAATGAATTTCGGAATATAGTGTTTCTTTCATTTGATGAATCTTTATCAAACACAAGATATCACCCACGTGTTTGAGTTTTCTCATTATGACCATTACGTACCAGTAAAATACCAAAAATTCAAAGAACATTTTGTGGAATAAAATTATTCTTCATATTTTCTCGTATAATTCGCCATTTTCGAGTAATTTGATGTCTATGAAATTCGAAAAATTGGGTACCTACTTTGACCGAATGCAACTCTTTTCGAAAGATCCACATATGTGTAGTGTCAAAGATTTAGCTAGTTCTTCTGAAGGTTATTTTGTTTTTCCAGGGCTGCTCATGGCATCGGAAAAAATGTTATAGGAAAAAAGTGTTTTTTTTACCTCAAGAATCTACTGTTAAAATACATATTTGTACGAGTCAAGACTCGCCCTGTATATTACTCAATATTTATCGATTCTTTCATGAAAGAAATGAAATGATTATAGAAAACTTTTCATTACGTTATTCAAAACGTCAAATTGTTTTTAGATGAAATGTAACCCACTTACTTTTAACACGTGGTCAGGATCAAGGCAATAATTTTGAAATAAACTTTGAGAATGTTGAACCCATGTGACATCTATATCATTTTGAACTTTGATACCCCTGAAAAAAATCTGTCAGAGGAAGACAAACGTGACGTATAAAATAATCGCCTCGTCATCCCTCGTGTTCACGCAGCTTAACCTCCCCCATACTTCCTCGGCATAATAGGGCCTCATACTCGATGGATATCATTGGAGCAGCGTGATTGGCAAGGAAAACGAAGATCTTAAAAACAGATACAAGCCCATGAATAATAAATTGGTTATTGTCTGCTTGACAAGTGATGACGCAAAAGAATGTTCTGTTGTAACCTCCCTTATCTGACTTTTGTGGGTGGTCTCTCGATTCCGTTTTGGTTTGCTCCGGCATCATTGAACTCGAGGAATATTACCATTTATTTTTTCAACACTTGTTACATTGTAATAACCTTATGAGACGTTTTTCACGTAATCAAATAGAATATACCTTGTTTTTCACTATGAAATATTATTATTATTTATTTGTGATTACTAAATATAAAGATACAGGGCCAATGAATTAACAAAGAAAACTTTTTGATACGAAAATCATGGAAATTATTGAAAGGTCGTAGCTTCCTAAGGCATTTTTGGAATCTTTTTTTGTTATTCATTCAATCTTAGGGTATACGAGGATGTTCCATGCATAAAAAGAATATTGCGTTACCATAGCAACGAACAATAACTCATAAAAAGTGTCACTGTTTTGTGTTAGTTTGAGGTCGAAAAAGTAAACCAGAGTTACTCAATTAATGAAAAGAAAGAAGATGTCCACCGAAATTGTGAAAATCGAAAAATTGGGGTATCAGGCCATCATCAAGTACCTCTATTTAAAAGGGTTAAGAGATAAGCAGATTTACGAAGATATGCTTAATATGCTTAATATCAATGTCCTTTGTATGCGACCGTGAAAAATTGGACTGCAAGCTTCAAAAGAGGTAAATTTTTCATGGAAGATGATGACCGATCGGGAAGGCCAGTTTCTGTGTCAGTACCCGAAAATATCGATACAGTTCATGACATGATTTTATCAGACCGTCGACTTGGGCTAAAACGGATATCTGAGGCACTGAATATTTCTACGAACGCGTTCATCACATAGTTCACGTCAATTTGGACATGAGAAAAATTGCTGCAAAATGGATTCCCACATGTTCGAGTGTTGACCAAAAGCGTGCAAGGGTAGAAGCATCGCGTTCGATTTGTGCTCGATTTGAAAACGATGTAGACTTCTTAAACCGAATTGTTACTATGGATGAGACATGGGTACATTTCTACGATCCAGAAACAAAGCAACAATGGATAGAATGTCGACACTCTGGTTCTCCAAAACCTAAGAAATTTCGTGTCCAAAAACCTGCTGGAAAAGTTCTTGCTTCAGTTTTTTGGATTGTCATGGAGTAATCATGATTGATTTTTCGGAAAAGGGTAGAACAATAACCGTAGATTAGTATTCGTCATTACTGACCACTCTACGGGAAAAAATTTAAGAGAAAAGACGTGGAAAGCTATCCAAAAGTGTTTGGTTTTTGCAGTACAACGCCCCTGCACACAAATCTCATGTTTTGCCATGCAAAAAATTCGTGATTTAGGGTTTGAATTACTAGAACATCTCTCTTATTCACCAGATTTGGCTCCATCCGACTATCATCTCTTTCCTCAACTGAGAGAAAGTTTAAAAGGTCGTAAATTTTCTTCCAACGAGGAGGTAATAAAAGCTGTGGAGGTCTGGTTTGCAGTGCAAGAAAAAACATTTTTTGGGAAAGTCTAGAGACGTTTCAGGTTCGCTGTAATAAATGTAAACAATTAAGAAGAGAATATGTTGAACAATAAAATATTTTGACATTGAAATTTTGTTTGATTCTATTAGTAGGCTATGAATTTTTCAATATATCCTCGTAAAAGACACTGAGGTGAGTCAGAATAAGTCTATTTCTTTTTATGATCAAGATACAGAGTGTTCCACTGATTTTGCTAATCTCTTCAATGACCCATAACTTTCGAATCAGCCTATATATTTTGATGATATAAGGTAAGTTTATTCTCTGTAACAACAAGTTACTATGTACTTAGTCTTCAGAAATGAACCAATGTTTATTGATCACTCTGTATGACGGTGTCAAGCAGAGATTCAGAATTTTTATTTTGAATTTATTCTCTGTGGGTACGAAAACGAAAAAAATCATAATATCCACGTAAAGTGTGACCCAATATATACGAAAATAGGAAAGTCTGAAATTTTCCCAGTACGGATCTGATTTATTCGATTTCAGAAACATTGAAGAAGAGCGACAGTAATGGGTGACAAAACTTCAAAATTTGAAATCATTCGGTCGATTTGTTTGAGAGTTATTGAACTGTAAAATTTCACTCATAAGATGAACATCACTCTGTATATCCCAAACCAGGGCACTCAGGCCATTAAAACGTCTTGATACTAGTAATAGAATTAATTCATGGTATCCGTTTGTATAGCATTCTTCCCGGGACACCCTGTATAGAGGTGACAAAACCAAGACAACCTGCAGAAAAACGAGAGTACTACGTTCAAATAAACGATGTTGCGCTGATCTAAATTACAGAATGACCTAAAACGGAAAACGCGACTTCGTCTATTTTTTTTTGTGAGAAATGAGTAGAAGAACTTCTTCAACAGATAATTATTATCCCTCTCGAACATCAACGTCCGAATATGGCATCCAGCCATAAAAGAAGCAATAATGATACAGAAACAAATCTCTGGGTCGATAAATAAAGGTAACAACTCAAGTGGATCCATAAACGATTAAAACTACTTGAACACGGAGCCACGGTCATCCGAGTCAACATGTTGCCCAATAAATCCCTTTCAGGCAATAAATGGAAGTCATCAAGCCGGGTGAAATGACTGGACGTGACGGAAATACTTGATAGAGAGGAAAAATGTTCATTTATGAGAGATCGTGTAGGAAGTCTTAGTAAATTATATCAAGGAATCTTCACTTGAGTGGACCGAAGGTCAGTGGCGAGAAACGATATGAAATAATAACATTCAAAAGGACATTAACTATTGCTACTAGTCGTTCTTCCATGTACTTTTGGATAAATTTCCTTTCTGGTAGGTTACAATTTACAATTGACGAAATTCTCTTCATTTATCTGGGTATATACCAAGGAACCAGTTTTCAATGAAGTATTCGTAACAATGTCCTTTTCTAAAGTTAAAATGGGGTTTTGAAATTATTAAAATTCTAAAGAACATGCAATGTATGAGTTTTAGCAAAGGTTAGTCTAACGGGGTACCATACAATTTGGAGTATGACACAAGAGCAACGATAGAATAACTCACTGTGCAACGTTTACAATTTATTAGGTACACTTAAAAAGTCGAAATAGTAAATGACAGATGAGGTAAACACACAAGAAAAATAAAGGGTGATTGTTCGAAACCGTGCGAATTAAGTATACAGGGTGAGTCTTTGACTCGTACAAATAGGTTTAGATATTTTAATTTTCATAATAAACTGTGCCACCCCAAAATTACCCTCAGAATAACTAGCTAAATCTGTGACACTGCACATCTGTGGATCTTTTGAACATAGTTGTATTCAGCCAGAGTACCCAATTTTTTATTTCACAAAACGTTCAAATATTCATTAGATATCGTCCAACTTAGTTTCAAGAGTTGGGTTCTTTGAAGTTTTGGTATTTTTATGGTACGGAATGGTCATGATGAGAAAACTGAAATTCGTGGGTGATATCTTGCATTCGAAAAAGATTCTTATGAATGGAAAACTATATTCTGAAATTTATTTCATTCGATAAAACCATTTTTTTATGGTTTTTCAACAGTCTGTATCATTTAAACAGACCCGATACGGAAAAAATGGTATAGGAAAAAATAACTCTCAAGAATCTACTGTTGAAATATTCGTTCGAGTCACAAAACTGACCCTGTATATACGAGGATATATTGAAAAATTCTTAGCCTACTATAGGACTGAACAAAATTTCAATTTCAAAATATTTTATTACTCAAACCAGACCTCCACAGCATTTATTACCCCCTCGTTGGAAGAAAATTTACTATCTTCTAAACTTTTTTTTAGTTGAGGAAAGAGATGATAGTCGGATGGAGTCAAATCTCGTGAATAAGGGGTGTGTTCTAGTAACTCAAACTTTGAATCACACATTTTTTGCATGCCAACATGAGATTTGTGTGCAGGGGCATTGTCCTGCAAAAACAAAACACCTTTGGATAGCTTTCCGCGTATTATAGAGATAATACTATAATAATAATTAGAGAATTTTTTCCTGTAGAGTGGTCAGTATTGTCGAATAGTAATTTCCGGTTATTGTTCTACCCTTATCCAAAAAAAACAATCATGATTACTCCATGGCAATCCCAAAAAACTGAAGCAAGAACTTTTCCAGCAGATTTTTGGACACGAAACTTCTTAGGTCTTGGAGAACCAGAGTGTCGCCATTCCATCGATTGTTGCTTTGTTTCTGGATCGTAGAAATGTACCCAAGTCGCATCCATAGTAATAATTATAGCATATCTTCGTAAATCTGCTTACACCTCTTAACCTTTTTAAATACAGTTACTTGATGATGGCTTACTGGTTTACTTTTTTGACCTCAAGCTTCACACTGACACTTCTAATGTGTGATTGTTCGTTGCTACGGTAACGCAATATATTTTTTATGCATGGAACTGGTCTAGGCCAACTAGATATCAATACATCCTCCTAAACCACTCGAGAATGCTCTTTGAGAGTATCGGGCGGTCCAAAAATAATATTAAAGTTTAAAAACTTTCTTGTAGTTGTATATTTGGTTCTTTCATCAAATTTATATTTAAAATTCATTGATATAAAGCTAACGGACCATAATAGTACCTACATATGGCTACAGGTTGATGATCAATCCTATATGCATCAGCAAATGCCTAGATCGTGAATATTAGCAGGTAGACTATCCAAATTCATACTACATTATTCTTCAGTTGTATGAAATTTTTTCAATGACTCAACCAACAGTGTTTCCGAATAAAAGAGGTTCGATGTAACCGCAACAAATTTTTTTATTGACTTTCCTGCACATTTCCTTGATTCCGGTTATCTTCAAGCCTACAGGTGCATAAAATGAAGAAGTGAAATGAACCAAAATATTTTTCCCATGGGCAAAGCACAGCTATTCGCACACAAAAGCCCTGACCAGTCCGAAAACCCAGAAACCTGCCATTGAACCCAGAAATATTTATTGAAACCACCTCGTTATCTTCCATAACTCACCGAAACCATTGAGCAGGTCTTCAAATTTATTAGACCATCAAATTTCCAACATTGTGACAAGCGAAGGCGACCAAACACGACAAATAAATCCCATTAGGGATATCCCAAGGCACCCTGGCCCATAACATTCACCAGAAATCACGCTGGATATCTAGGAAAAGGTCGAACAAAAGGGGCGGCACTCCTTGAGCGATGCCGTGTTTTGACTCGGCTTCACCTGTATTTTGTAAATGCCTTCGTTTAACGTCAGCTCGGGTCAAAACATTCGGGCAGACCCCTGCTGATTTCGAGTTGTGTGGCATCCAGTATCGCGGCCAGATCTCACTGTCAGCACTGAAATAAATGTCTTTTTGGTACTTTGTGTGGTGCTTGTGTCGGCCAGCGCCAAAGATGCCATCGTCTTATCCCACCACGATTCTTTCTTAGCTTTTTCGAATGACGGCCGTGAGGGATGATTGTGTAGGACAGGCGTCGTACATAATCAGGTGAATTATATGGCGACTTTCTTTTCCGACCAAGGTTTATTGGTTTATCCAAGGATGATTTCAATGGATCCTACTTGAATTTGGGAGGTATGACTAGGCTTCGTGTGTCTTTGTTTGTTTGAGTTGGGGTTTTCGGTTTTACTATTTATAACTAGTATGCTCAGCGATCTACCTTTTCGGTGGATTCATCTTTTATCACCAAACAATTAAAAAAATCATGATCGAAAAAAATCAATTAATCCATTTAACCCCATTATAATCACCATATAACGTGATGAACTTGGCTTCCAGCTTCAAGAACGACTATTCCACCATGGTCAATGTTGCAGTTAGTTAATTTTTTCCTAATTTAGAATAGGATGCCGAATCGAATAATTAGCTACACGTGAGGAGGGATGGACTGATTTCATACCAAAGATTAAGGATTGTCTTAATTATACTCGATGAAAATCTAAACTTCAAACTTTAGGTATGTCGATTATTCGACAAAAAAATTTGCACAAAAGATCCAATACATCTCAAAGATAAGTGATATAGTTGACATGAAAACAAGATGTCTTTCGTTAAAATCAATTGTTCTACCACATCTTAGTATTGTACGCCTCTTTTATTTGGTTTGAAATCGAATCTCATCAATAGACTACAAATAGTCCTGAATAGAGGCATGAGAATGGTTCTCAAATGTACGTGGTAATGAAAATGGAAACTTAGGAATGCCGAATGAATTGTTCTCGTTATTTTTTAGTAACTTACATGATTTTATGAGATGGCTCATTTCGATACCAACTGACAGAAGAGACTTAGGACACAAATGTAAAAAATAGAATAATACTTCAAAATCTCACCAATAAAATTCGTCTAAATTATTCATGAGTTTTTTCACAATGGGCATCACAATCTTCTTGTTCGAACATTCCAACAATCGTAGTAAGAATTGGATGAAATGGGAAAACACCATAGGACTTTTTCAACATAACCAACATAAGCACTTTCAAGGAACTGCCTCGATGTTCTACATTTTTTCCACCCTAAATTGCACGATACAACAATTATGATTCTCTCAAGAGTGACCTGATGCATCTAATCCGATGAACTTGGTACTGAACCTTTCATTGTCCAGCCATATGTTCATGTTTTGTTTCGTTTTTGCGATGCCGGGGTCACCTTCCACAGTCCCGTACTTGAAATTCCATGAAATTTTGTCGACCTTCTAGGGGTTGTATCTCAACCATCTTGGATATTTTATATAGATAATTTTTGGTTAAACGACTTATTTTGATAAATTCTACCTTCTGTCAAAAAAAAGCCTCACTTTTGAAAACACCCTATATATAATATATCTCTCTTGAGATTTCAGGATAAGGAATATGTATATTATAACATTGACTTGAAGTATTTTCCATAGAAACCTTAAAACTTACACCTGAGAGAGCCTAAACTCTGTACTTTATCAAGATGTTCAGATTCTATCTCCTTGTTCATAAACTCAGTGAATTCAACCTCAACATTATTACCTAGGTTTATTTCGAAAAAGAAAATTGGAAATAATTGAAATTTGTGCCTAGCTACAGTTAATCACCAATTTCATACAAGTACAAATCAGAGTCCGCGACTGACAGTGAAGTGGTTCATAACGTCAATAGTCAATGTCAGCTTTCGCTTGGATATTCTTCGATAATGGAAGAAGTGATATCGCATTTTTGAAAGTTCACAAGTCATCTCGATATTTTGCGCCAGAATATTGGTAACGAATCGTGCTACAGGATATGGAGAATGATTTTCTTGCCAATAGTGAACGTTTTCAGGTTAGTTTCATATAGAAAAGGACGTAGCTATCTGGAGATCGACGAAAAATTTAATAATTATTCTGAAGATTATAATCTCTCGGATAATATTACGCAAAAATAGCTCTCCACTCGAAATGAACACGTTCTCACGTCCGGCAAATATGAATTTCGCCCCAGATACCTGCAAAAAACCACCCAACATCTGACGAAAGCACCCGTATCATTGTATTGAGATTCTCGAATCCGCACAAAAACCCACGGTCATCAACGAAAACCACCAATACAATAGCAGCTAGTCTGGTCACAAGAAGGTAACGCCGATGTAGACAGGAATTCCACCGGAGGTATGCCGCCATTTTTTAGAAAACCCGAAGGATTTCAGAGAACGCTCTCTCACCGGACATTATCTATGTTACGATCACAGAACAGGGAGCTGTGGTAGCAATAAATTCAGTGTTTTTAAGAACACGATATCGTCGGTGGAGAGCCGGTGACATTTTTTACGACGCGATGCCTAAGTGGTTTATCACGGTATATTCGTTTTGTGTCTTAGACCCGGATTGGATGTCACTCGCCGACCGTAATAGTGGGTGAAGCTGGGTTGGACTTTTGTTGATCGGCCGCTGGTATTTGAGGATTGATATGATGATTTTATCATAAGAGTTATAAATTCGTGGTTTATAGGCTTCTGACGTCTTCAAATGATGTTGAATGGGACACTTGATATCCGGCTAATGAATCGAGGATTATACGTGGGAATGGGGTAAAAAAGATCTATAGGGCAAGATGAAACAATTTTTTCTGAATGGAAAAGGCATCAGGAAATAAACAATACTATGTACCATTTAAGTTCTTAGATAAATGACTCCACATACGAAAAAAAGCATGAGAGAATTTCTACCACGAATTGACAAGAGAATTCAAAAATCATCTTCAGTTCGAAATATCTCAGTGACATAATATTTTCTTTAAAAAAATTAAGATCATTATCCGTATGCCAATAAGGGACATAAAATTCTAAGTGCAGGCGAAAAAATGAGCAGAAACTACCTCTTAAAATCCTCAAAATTACTTTTGCATATCTCGACCGGCTTAAAAAAAATTTTTTTCTTTGAAAAAGTTGAGATTATTATCTGCACTCCCGCCAATAATAATAATGAATATAAAATTCTTAAGTGCAGGCGAAAAAATATGCAAAAATTACCTCATAAAATACACCGAATTACATTTGCATATCTCCAGACTCCAGAAAAATGAAGAGTCAGTTAAAAAAAAACTTAAACACTCTGTATCATGTTCGATTATCGTATATTCGAGACTAAAAACTCTCTCCGTACAAATGAGCCTTTCATTGCTGAATCTCGTTACCGAGAATAAATCTACAAAAAGACTATCGGTGCGATCAAACTTATAATTTCTTAGTGCTACTTGCGACTGTGTGCCCTCTTGTGACTGAAGAGTCCCAATCGTGACCTACAAATCCTTCCACACTCTGGGCATGGATAGTCACCAACCAGATCTGGCCGCCGCTGTATTCTTCCCGAGTCTCCATTATAACTGTGGACCAAAGACCTCCACTGTGATCTGTCCAGTGAACTCTAAAAGAAAAATTCGTTTAGAGTTCAATGTATCTGTCTAACGCCCAGTCCTGTTTGGCATTAACTGATTTAAGGGATTGATGCAGTGTATCCTATGCTTAAACCGCTTATAATTGCCTCCTGGTTTCCGAGCTCCCTCTGTGAATTAGCTATTTTGGGGAGTCTTGTGTCTTGTGTCCTCAGAATGTGGCCGCTCCATCTGAGTCGGGCCCCCGTTACTTGAGTCTTAATTGTTATACAACTCGCGCGTTGCAAGACTTCGGCATTTGAAATTTTGTGGAACCATCTGATGTCCATCATTAGTCTTAGATGACGTTGTTGCATTTGTTCAAGCTGTTTAATGTCGCTCCTGTAGGGTGTCCAGCTTTCGCTTTCGTAAAGGAGCGTTGGAAGGACCACTGCTTTGTAAACAGCTGTCTTGGTCTTCAGATTGAGGTAGTGATTTTGAAACACTCTGTCCTTTAGCTTCCAGAATGCCCGTGATGCTGAATTGATATGGTTGTATATTTCCGTGTCCAGGTTAGCTAGTATTTATGAAGCTTCCCAAGTATTTGAACTGCTCGACCTGTTCTAGAGTTTCATCTTCCAGGATGATATCTGTTTGAAGGTTTACTGGCTCACTCACCAGAATTTTGGTTTTGTCAATATTGAGCCTAAGGCCTAAAGCTTCGTTTATATGTTTAAAGGCGTGCAACATCATCTGTAGATCCTCTGGGCTGCTAGCGATGAATGCGCAGTCGTCTGCATATTGAAGTTCAGTCATAAAATTTATACGGGTTTTTGTTCTGAGGCGCTTAAGTTTAAACAGGCCTCTATCAAATCTGAATCTTATTCCAACACCTCTTGCAGGCATGCTCATACTCATGTCAGCAATTATCGAGACAGCTATGGCGAAAATAATGAATAGTAAAGGCGATGGAACCTTCTTCAATTAGTTATCCTGACGATGGCAAATTGGCTGGTTCAATTCAGAGTGCAGCACTTGTTGACATTCATATTGTCGGGCATGATAAAAATTGTTCATTCCATTTCTTGTTAATGTGGCTTCATTGGTGGACTGAAATGATGTTGTCGGATTTGTATTATTATGGAGTCACAGACGAAAATCTCGTTTTCATGACTTTTTCATTCATTTCTTTCAAATTCACCACGGAAACTATTCAGAATCAATCTTCAAATATGCGGTTTTGAAATTTAAATCGCTTTGTTTCCAGTTTACGATTTGGCAACAGCGCCTACTAGAAAATAAAAAGAACAATGTCCGATCAGCTCCTTTATAAAATAACAGCTGTTTATTTACAGCCATCATGAGGCGCGTACTTACTGGCGAGCCTCAACAGCAACCGGCCATAAAAATCCCTTAAAATTTTACGACCTTCCTCGTTCGTCGCAGACTTCATAGACAGCCATCTTTGTCTATCTCATCAAGATAATGTATTTGTTGTCCTCTATTATCAACGCATATTTCAGTCGACGTTGCCACCTTGTGCAATTGACACAAAGCGCTTTAAATTTTGAATAACCATTTTTATTTGTCATTTTTAAGTACTTAAAATTATTTTTTTTTGGGAAACGACTGAAATGGTTATATAAAAATGTGACGTTTCAAAGATATATTCCATAAAAAATACATCATTGTCAGAAGGAGTATTCCCTATTGCAGTCCTTGTATCCTTTGATAATTTTAGGTGTAGTACCTTCTGTTCTTGACTCATTGTTTTTTATATTTTAGTGTGGCTTACTTCTATACTATCCTAGGTATTGCTATTATGAGAATTTCTTTCTCGTTATTTGCCTATGGAGATGTTGCAGGTTTTTCCAAGTATGCACACCGGGATTCTGTCGAACAACCAGCGTCCACACTTCTTCTTTTTGTAGTAGCAAATTGCTTGAACTCACCTATTTCCACCATTTTGAATGTTTCATACGATTTTTGGTTGAATGATTTATATACTTTGATGAGTTGTACTAAAAGAAATATGTCCATACAAACCCACAAAATATACGGCATCCTATTCGTGTAAAAATAACAAGACATTAAAATTTGATTTCAAGAGATCTGTGATGATTGTATGGAACCTACTGATGGCTGATGGCATTCTTAAACACACCCTCGAATAATCGAACAAAGCCTCGACAATTAAGATCCTCATCACACCTGTCGAAAAATAAAAATGCATTACGGTAAACGAACATACCGAACGTAATAAACCCGTAATGAGTGTGAATCAATAATCACGCGAGGCAATCAGTTATCTGCCTGAAACGGGCATATTAATTATATTGATGTAGCACTTGATATTAATAGTCCCACACACCCAGTTTTCCCTGCTCGAAATTTAATTTATTCAAGAGGATGATCGCAGCGTAGGTTTGGTTTTTTATTGATCTATGGCCCTTAATGTAGTGTCGGGCGATATGCAATGAAGTACGGGAAAACTATTATACGAATGGTTGATTAATTCTTATCCTTTTCGAATTACTAGGCCTGTTGGATCCTCTCCATGTCGAAGAAAATAAATGCCGTTGGTTTGAAATACCAACACCAAATATTTTTGGAGTTTCTTTAGTCGATAGTTTGACTTGTCTTCAGTGATACTCCTCTTTTTCATTTATGAAAATTATTTTAGGTTAATAATGTAGTCTGTTTTCGGAAAGTATGGAATCATGTCATGAAGGGCTGATCAGTCATGCCTAAAGAAACAACCTTGGTATATTCGCACAAAACCGAGCGATTTCTGACAGTTTATGTTTTCAACACTGTGCCACGTTGCCAGTGCACCAGCGACTTATTTCAATCGTTTTGTTTTGGTCTAAGAGTTAGATAACTCCATAACCTTTGGTTTTCGCGGTTATATTCGCTTCTGTTATACTCACTTTTCATTGATCTTTCACAATCAATTATTTTCAGGACTACCAAGTTTCATATTGAAAAGTGGAGGAACTAGATAATGGGGAACTATTTATGAATTTGTGTCTCCTGCAGCTGTGAGTATGAAGGATCAATTATTTCATAACATAACACACTTTAAGTTTCAAATGTCTACAGAAGTTTCATTAATTATTTCTTACAGTTAATTGTTGCTGCTTTAGAAATAAGGTAATGAATTTTTTTCAATGTTTTAGAGGAATTCAAAAATTGTGAATATCTTTCAATAAAACAAAAATTTCACTCTCCACTTGGTTGATAAAAGCAAGATTCAAGTGTGAAGAAAATAGAGACTTTTAGTTTAGTTTAGTTGATAAAGATAAAGAATAATTAATCACAGAATAATATAATTAACTTATTTGTCTCGTGACTGCAATGTTAGAAACTTGGAATTGTAGGAAATTATGTTGGGTTGGCGAAGAACTGGAGGTTTCCTTCTCCGTATGGATAAGGAATTAAGATGAAATAAGTGGCAGTTTAGAGAATTAGAGATCTCCGATTCCAGATGAGAATAATTGTTGATGTTCATTAAAATCTTCGTAAAATCTATGTTTGTTAATTTGATCTTATCAATTCTTCGATTTGCTTCTCAGTATGATGTGAATATGCATGCATGTAGTTTTTATTTGCATCTTCTGTTCTCTTAATGCATAATATACAGGGTGATTCATAACTATTGGGACATAGGCTAAGGGCAGATTGTTTGAACCAAAATATGGCGATAGGACCAAATATACCTCAATAAAATATTGTTGTGGAAAAAGATAGAAGGCGTTAAAGTTGAATTTTTAAGAAGGGGACAGAATAATATTTTCTTCGAAGTTCGAAAGTCCCTTATTAAAAGAATAAGAAAAGGCATAGAAGTCGGAGGAGGCCACGTAGAACATTTAATTTAAGTTTATTCTTTTTATGTTACATTGTTTTTAATTATGCTTTATCATCGAAATAAATCAATTAAATGAATAAATCGTTACTTCAAATCCTCTTCCGATGCTCTAAACTGTTCAATTGTGTTTTTCTTAAAAACAGATGAAAAAATATACAGTGAAATTATTAGCAAAAAACGAAAAACAAAATTCAACTTTAACGCCCTCTATCTTTTTCCACAGCAATATTTTGAGGTATATTTGGTTCTATCACCATATTTTGGTCCAAACAATCTGCCTTTAGTCTATATGTCCCAATAGTCCCAATATGTCCCCTGCATGTATAAGATTCAGCATTAATTCCAGACAATATTTCAATGGAATTAAAGTCAACTGGGATTACACAAGTCGTTGAAGTTCAGCCTCCTAATTGCGAGTCGAACAGTTCAGATCGAAATTTTGGTCAGTCCTTATTTTATAAAAATTCTTTCAACTTCCACTTTGTCTTAGTGAGTATTTGAAAAATAGATATCTCATTAAGTTAGCTGCTGAACTCATTTGGAATTAAAAGTTACTGGGAACAATCAATAAAAGCGAAAGGTTTGTTTCTATATCATTTATATGGAAAATTTATTTCACTAGATTCTGGATGAATCATAAATGATCTTCCATTTCACACGAAAATTCACATTATATCTAATGTAAGCAGTAAAACTAGGATTATTTTGACAGTATGGCAACGATGTTGTAGTTCTGACTGCTGACGTCATTTCACTCCTGAGATGAACCAAGTCTTTATTATGAATTTTGGTGCTCAGCTATATGAAGAGACTTAGCCTCCCTTGCCATCTCTTTGAGCACCTCTTGGTCAACGTGATATTTTTGCTCCGTATTTTACCTCACTTTTACGTCGGACAAGACTGTGCGCACATCAAGTTGATGTTGACAACTTGTGGATGGCGGAAGTACCAATAGATAAGTCCCCTTCAAAAAATACAGCTGAGATATTACAGGCTAGGGCAGCCAGTGAACTCTAGAAGTTCTTTTAGAGTTCACTGAGGAGAGTTCGTGGAAACAGCTATTAGTCTTGACCATTTGCTCGATTTTTGGACCATGTGCTCAAAAAATCACTTCCTTCCTTGTTTAGAGTTACTCAGATACATACGGTGATTGTCACGCGTTTTTCCACGTTCGCGAAACAAAAGAATGTAAACTCGTTCCACCATCCTCATCTCTACCTGACTCTGAGAAGTAGTTCATTATGCCGACATCCTTCAGATGTCTGCACAGAAGTGACATCTGTCGGACGAGGTCCATTCGATTCGTCTGATTTCGAGGCCATCTTCTTCACGGTTGATTTCCGAGAATCTGAAGAGAGCGGTGTTCGATAAAGGCGTTCGGATTAACACATTAATAATTCGTTGAAATTGAGTCGGTATAGAATTATAAAACATGTAACCGCTCGATCGGAAAGAAACCAGTTCATGGGGATAGGAACGCGAAGGAGCTGAAGATGGGAGCAGTTTTATGGGTACAGAGACGTAGTTTTGAAAAATTTTGGATGGTTAATTCGAAAATAAGTTGGAAAAAATCAGCAAGCATATTATGATGCCTATTATTCACGCTGATTCACTAGACCAAGTCGAGTTCAGTAAATCATCTAAATAAATAATAGTCATAATATGCTATAGAATACTATACTGTATCTACTATCATAAAAAGATTATTTTTAAAATGTCTCCCCTCATTTTTAATTTTTGTCTCCGTTCGAATTACATTATACGAGAATATTTTTGGTTATGTATTATACCTAGTGGTCATTATGAGAAAACTGTAAGACGTAGATGATATCTTATATTCGAAAAAGATTCATCAAATAAATGAAAAAATATATTCCGAAATTCTTTCCTCTCGATAAAACCGTTTGTGAGATAGAAATAAAAATGTCATTTTTTTATGCTTTTTCAAAAGCCGGTATCTTTTGAACCGTGCCAATTCGGAAAAAATGGTAACGGAGAAAAGTTTTTTTTGACCTCAAGAGTATAATGTTACAATGTTTGTAAGAGTCAAAGGCTCACCCTGTATAGTATTGTTGCAAAATAATGGAATAACCTTCGAATAAATCGATACCGTCAAACGAGGTGAAGTAGATATAGCAGGGTGAAGTCGATCAACCAAGTTTTCCCGCTTATTTTATCGCTCAACTCATAGACAAGACCCTCAATTGTCGCAAAAAAAACCCAATGTCTACTGTTAACTCCTAAGATTACTAATTCGTGCTTTGGATACAATTCTGGAGGGTTAGTTTTCTCACAAAAACAAGTTTCATACTTTAAATAAATAATTTTTCACTCGTTCAACTTCAATTGTATTTGTGGCAATAACTACGATAGTTATTCATATACCTTCATTCAGAAGACTGTTTTTATGTTTTTTAAAAATTTATTTCCGTTATTTGTTTGAAAACAAAACATGTTTTGTTCCACTCAAAAAGAAAAAAGGTTTTTTGTTTTTTCAATGGTTCAACTCTCAATTTCATAGCACCTTAGGAGTTAAAATATATTCTTTTTTATTTGATCTGATCCACTTCAGTCCTCATATGGTTAAAGTGAATATTCATTGATTTTTAAAATGTGATCCACTTAACCCCTAAGTACGAGGTGAAGTGGATCACACTTCAAACAATAAAATATCGAAAACTGTGCAGCCAAAAATTTTGGTAAATGGGCCAATCGATATCTAAAGGATCATAGAACCTATATTATAAACACCAGCCTGGTCGCACTGATACTTTGAATATTATTTCTAAAAAACCTCAATTTTTGATCCACTTCACCCCGTTTGGCGGTATTCCATGTATTCGAATCAAAAAACATCTCTGCGAAAGCGAGAAAGGTTTTGGTGAAAATACTCAAGCGATCTTCAAGGTCTCCAATTGTGAATTGACAATTCTCTAGCACCGAATCATCCATTTCCTTGATGTGGCCTTCATATTTAGTGGCCCTTTGTCACGAGGTCATGAGTTGATTGATTTTTAGTTGAGTAGGTCGCGTTTAAAGAGAAAATATCCTTCAACTACAAGGCTGTTTGTTTGAGTAGAATTGAGTCCAAGTCTGGATTTCCATTTTTATGAAGTGTCCAGTTTTCTTTTTTCTTCTTTTATACGCTAAGGCCATTCAAACAATTGATCGACTAGATTGGTGCCGAGAACGGCTGAGCTCGAAACTTCAATGGAATAATATTATGTGTAGTGATGAATCCAGATTCTTTTTGGGCATGCATGATGGTCCTTCAAGGGTGAATGCATTCATTCATTGATGTATCCCGTTACCGAGAATGAATCCACAAAAAGACTCATGAACAAAACTATCGGTACTTATAATTTATTAGGGCTACTTGCGACTGTGTGCCCTCCTATGACTGAAGAGACCCAACCGTGACCTACAGATCCTTCCACTTCCACACTCCGGGCATGGATAGTCACCTACCAGATCTGGTCGCCGCTGTATTCTTCTCGAGTCTTCATTATAACACTGGACCAAAGACCACTTTGATCTGTCCAACGCTAGTTTTGCCCAGTTAGATATGAATGTCATTAAGTGATTTCAGGGATTGATGCGGTATATCCTTAAACCGCTTATACTGGCCACCTGGTTTTCGAGCTCTCTCTGTGAATTCTCCATAAAGGGCTATTTTGGGGAGTCTTGTGTCTTGTATCTTCAGAATGTGGCCGTTCCAACTGAGTCTCAATTGTTATACAACTAGCGCGCTGCAAGACTTGGTACTTGGAATCATTTGATGTGCATTGTTTGTCTTAGATGACGCTGTTGCGTTTGTTGTAGGGAGTCCAGCTTTCGTTTCCGTAAAGAAGCGTTGTTTTACTGCTTTGTAAACAGCTGCAGTGGTCTTCAGATTGAGGTCGTGATTGTGAAACACTCCGTTAGCTTCCAGAATGATACGGTTTTGTATTTCCGAGTCCATTTTAGCCCTAGTATTTATGAAGCTTCCCAGATATAACTGCTCGACCTGTTCTAGAGTTTCATCCTCCAGGCTGATATTTGTTCGAAAGCTTTCTGGCCAGACTTACCAGGAAGCTTCGTATAGGTATATAGGCGTACAACATAACCTGTAGATCATCTGCTGCTAGCGATAAGTACGCAGTAGTCTGCATATTGAAGTTCCGTGATGAACTTTGTACGGGTTTTTGCTCTGAGGCGCTTCAGCTTAAACAGGCCTCCATCAAATCTGAATCTCTTAAGCCTGCCGCAGACATGCAATTTTTAGTTTTGCAACTGTTGCAGAAGTGAGTACAATGCAGTTATATGGGGCCGCGCAGACATGCAACTGAAAAGTTTTGCGATCGAATAGTTTCAGCCTCGACACAAACTAAACGGTTGCGTCCATAGTTACGTCCACTGATACGTATCGTACCTAGTGTCCGAATGCATCGCTTCATTATTTTAATGCGATCCGTGCGTTGCGTACGATGCGGAACTGTGGACGCTTACCTTATGTGTGCGCACTCGAACCGCTTGCAAACAAACTGTTGCGCAACTATCGCGAAACTTAAAAGTTGCATGCCTGCGACAGGCCTTACAGGCATACTTCTGTCAGCAATTATCAAGACAGCTATGGCGAAAATATTGAACAGTAAAGGCGCTAAGAGGATGAATGGAGACGGGATACTCATGCAAGGTGATGACGTAGAAGGTGTCAATGTCAAGCTCACTGACAGAACTCGATCTGTTAGCAGTGGGGTAGCATAGATAATGGGTAAAGTAATAAAGAAAATAATTTGAAATATCTATTTTCATTCTTCATCTTTTGTGCGAAAACGTTGTTTATCTGATGAATTGCTACGCAGATCAATTTAAAAGTTAGTCAAATGAATGAATTAAAAATACATAAATCTGTCAAATGCTTGAAATGTATTCTTACAAAGCTTTTACTTTTCCTCGATCTACGAATTAGTATTAAGCATTTATCAAATTTCTCCAGAAGGAAGGTGATTTTACCAAAAATCTACTAAGGGCATGCCCAGCATTTCAGATATCTCTCGGCAGATTCCGATCTCCTAACCGCGGGTACGACCCTGATGCCATCATCTCGAAGAGTTGAATAGGTTCATCTGGTACAAAAGCATGGCCAACTATTAACACTAGCGATGAGAGCGGACGCGTTCTTCGTTTCATCGCGACCGGTTGTATTATACCTGCGGTCTGCGACGGCCATTTTGAATTTTTCGAGTTTTGAATAAATAAGCTATTAAGTTTTTGTGGGTCGGCAGCGATGTTGCATCCCCCTCGTAAATTATGTTGTTTTCGATGCGGGGTCTCTGTTCCCGGTAACTTTTTATCGTCCAGGTAGAAACGCGCTCGAAATAGGACACGCGATTAGCCGGAGACGATCTCGCTGTTCTATTTCGGATCTATAATGTGCGACATGAAAAATGGTTACCAAATAGCAATTTTTTTAAATTGTGGACAGATATTATGGAGAAAATGAAGTAAAATCTGGTTTAATTCAAACTTGTTGGCAAGTAAAAGGTCCGGTTTTTGACTAAGCCACTGTTGAGAAGCAACGAATATCCTTATATAGTTTGAACTAATTACCAAAGCTCTTCTCTTCCTTCTGAGTCTATTAATTAATTAATTTACTTATTTATCTCTGTACAATTGGGGTGAATCCCATATAAGGTATCCACTAATTAATAAAAAGAAAATACAGCTTCGATACAATATTAGAAACTAGAACTTAATTTTTATATGTAACAAGACAAAAAGAAAAAAAACAAAAAAGAAAAGAAACTATAGTAAAACACAGTTTATAAACAGAAAATATCCATACAGGTTGCATTTGGAGTTAAAAAGGTAGGAATGGTCAAAATAAAGCGTTGCACCCTATACAAAACTTTCAAAATGGGAACGAAAAATTAAAAAATAATTACTGAATTATCGCAAAGCAACGGGAAACAACTTATCTCCTGATGACTGAATCAACCATATGGTTTCGTTTAGACCGACGTAAAAATGGGGTGAAATACCGTAGCAATAATAGCGCTTTGTCAACACAAGCACTTTCGATAAAGTGTCTCAATTTTCTACACTTTTTTATCCTCAAATCGCATGATACTTCTTTCAAGTGACCTGATGCTTTTTATCATTGACTAGGATGCATTGTACAATTTTAAACAATGTTGGTCTAGCCATTTGTTTCTGTTATGTTTTGTTTTTCCGATGCCGAAGTCGCCTTCCACAGTCACGTACTCGAAATTAAATGAAATTTTGTCGAAATTCCGGGGTTTATCGCGCCGTCATCTTGAGTACATTATAAGTGCAATTTTTGATAAAATGACTTATTTTGACCACAACCTTCTGTAAAAAAAAGCCTCACCTTTGAAAACTCCCTCTATATACTGTTTCACAGAAAATGAATCAGTTGTAATATATTGCAGAGATGAAGACAGATTTCTTCATTTGAGTTTGAGAATAAATCTTAATTTTTTTCTTGGAGTCTTTTTGTCGGTTGATTCACTTGCTTTGAATGATTTGTTTCAATTTGGTGATGTTTTATGTTATTTTCTTAGTTAAATGTCATTCTATAGAATTTTACGAGGTGAGTTTTTGACTCGTACTCAAGAGTAGATTCTTGGTCAAAAGAAATACTTTTTCTTACTGTTCAAAAACCATAAAAAAATTTTATTTTCAGTTCCCACAAATGATTTTATTGAATGAAATGAATTTCGCAATATAGTTTTTCATTAATTTGATTAATCATTTTCGAACACAAGATATCACCCACTTCTTCTAGTTTTCTCATTATGACCATTCAGTTTCATAAAAATACCAAAAAATTCGAAGAACTGAACGAAGTTGGACGCTATCTAATGAATATTTGAACGTTTAGTGAAATGAAAGTATTCTTTATATTTTCTCGTATAATGCGCTATTTTCGTGTAATTTGATGTTCAAAATCAAAAAGTATTCGTGAAATTGGGTACTTTGGCTGAATAAAACTTTGTTCAAAAGATCCACAGATGTGTAGTGTCACATATTCAGCTAGTTATTCTTAAGGTAATTTAGCTCATTATGAAAACTTAAAATCGCTATTTCTTATTATCATCGGAATCGGAAAAAATGGTATAAGAAAAAGTGTTTCTTTTGACCTCACATTCTTGAATTTCTTCTTCAAATTTGAATAGTTTGATAACACAACTATGTCTGAATTCTCAACGGTTTTCGAGAAATTTAATTTTTTTCAAATAATTTAACAGTTTGAGATACTTACATACAGGACTTCCGTTCCTATTCTATATAATTGATTCCAATTTGGAGTGTGTCTACTCAATGAATGATACACTAAAAATTTTCTTTGTGAATAACCATATTACATACAGGGTCCACGAAAACGTAGATCCATTATCAAAACAGAAATTCATCAAAATCTTAATTTTTTTGAAGGGCAACCCATATTTTTGTTCTGTTCATTATTTAAAACAACTAAAAGAAAACAAAAAATATTTAAATAATGAACGGAAAAAAAAGTGTGGATTGCCATTCAAAAAAATGAAGATTTTGATGAATTTCTGTTTTGATAATGGATCTACGTTTTCGTGGACCCTGTATATAATATGGTTATTTACAAAGAAAATTTTTAGTGTTTCATTCATTGAGTAGACACAGTCCAAATTTGAATCAGTTACATAGAATAGGGACAGAGCTATAGTCCTATATGTAAGAAGTTGAGAATTCAGACATAGTTGTGTCATAAAACTTATATTCAAATTCAACAAGGAAAAATGTAAAAATATATAGGAAAAATGACGAAGTTGATAGCTGTACAGAAGAAACAAAACACTTTGTATAGTTCTAAATAATTTTAGGAGATGCTCTACTTGAAAAGAGGAAAGTTTTATTACAAACTCTTTTTTGTAAAGTTAATAGAATTAGAGTAATCGACCGATGCCCCATTGCGCGGACACCCTGTATAACTGGAAATTACCTACTTTTTTAATGGATTCCCAATAACCTATATTTTTTCAACCGAAGAATCTTCTGCCCAAAAGTTTCTAAATAATTATTTTTGACGGCGATCAAGATTATGCTCTGACAACAAGTAACTTACACCAATACGAAAGATTTGTCTCTAATATTCGAGATTTGTATCGATTCAGATCTCATTATAAATAATTTATTTTTATACAAATAACGTACCTACTTTCAATGAAATTAGTCATCAGGCTATGTAATTTTTGGCAGAGTAAAAATGTTAACATGTGTAATTTCCAAGAAAAATTCTTAGCAGATTTCCGCAATGTTCGAAATGCTAATTTGATAATTTTATCAAATTCTTAAGATAACTTCAAAAGGTACAAGTAGGATAAAAGCATTACGTTCAAGCACATTTTATCAACCATCAAAGTTCCATAGCCTACTTGACGACGAATTTTTTCAAACGCACGTCATTTCTGGAGAATTCTAACGAGGGTGAAAAGAACCCTCGACCAAATATCACATACGCGTGCTGACACTAATTTCGTATGTAAATCAGCGTCACAGGAATTCGTACCTCGTTCTCGAAAAATCCCGAAAGTGTCGTGACCAATTTGAATCAACAAATTACAAGAATTGTAGGGGAAGCAGTTCGCATTTCTTCCGTTAGGCATGTACGGAGTTTATCAGTAGTCGTGAACGTAATGGTCCACCTACGAGGCAATTTTTCAAATATTTTACGGCTATTCACGACACGAACGTTGAAATATCGTATAAATAATGTGAATTTTAAATGAAAATTAAAATCGAAACCGACAAAAGTAGTAACGCAGGCCGTTTATTCGGGCGCTAAAACGCAATCAAAGACCGTTGCATCATATACGGTGCGGTAAAGCCGATCTTTTTATGTACTATGGAGTTGTTTGTGGTCGCGCCATATGGCCGTAAATGCTTTATTCCGATGGTTTTATGGATACAGACTTTTAGAACAGAGAGTTCGGTGCTCGATGAGAACTGATTTAAGCTTTCTTTTCCTTATTTTCATGGATGAACTTTATTTTCCAATAAAAATTAGCAAGGAAAGGGAGAAGTCGGTATCTTTTGCTTGCAGATAGATCAACCATCCAGATACTGGACTTCTTCAACGCTTCTTGACTCATAAAAAAATGATTTATATTCATATCACCAAAAACACAGATCTGAGTTAAAGTTAAAAAATGTAATGTATTGAGAAGAACTTCACTGCAATGCTTAATAGAAAATAAGATATGGAAAGCAAAAGTATCTTAACTTTTAAAGAAAATATCAAAAAATGGATATTTGCATTGGAATACAAGAGGCATTATAACAAAATTCTAAGAATGCACCGATTTCAGGGAAAAAAAATTAAACAGCAAGTGAAAATTACAGTACAGGGCGCAGGGTGGGCAAAATCGGTGATACCTGAAGTACAACTTTTTCAACCCAACGAGGTAGAGGAAAATGCATCACATATAACTGTCGTCATTTTTCGAGAAACGAATAATGCCATCAACTGCATTCCTCTATCTTCTTTTGTTTTCGAGGTGAAGGTCAAAATTAAAATTTCAACTTTGGTCATTATCACCGTTTTCGTTTAAGCTAGGATGTTGAAATGAAAACATTATACAGGCACTTTTTTTATAGCAATCCAGTGGCGTAGAATGTTTTTTTCAACCGGTATATTTGCCAAGCTATAACATAGAAATGTTTTTTTTATGAAAACATTAGTTTAAAATAACTGAGGGCGATATATGATATATTTCTGAAACGGTAAAGAAATGGCAATTCTTTTTAAGTCATTTTAAACAACCGTTTTCATAAGAAAAAACAAAACTTTATGTTATAGCTAAGCAAATAAACCTGTTGAAAAAAATCATAGTACGCTACTGGATTGCTATCAAAAAGTGTCTTCATAACTTTTTCATTTCAACATCCTCGCACAAACAGAAACGGAGATAATGACCAAAGTTGAAATCGCCCAAATTCAAATTTGGCCAATTACTCGAAAACAAGGGAAGATAGAGGAATGCAGTTGATGGCATTATAAGTTTCTCGAAAAAAGACGACATGAATGGCACATTCATTTTCCTCTATCTCGTTGGGTTAAGAAGTTGTAGTTCAGGTATCACCAATTTTGCCCACCCTGTACAAACGGTGGAATAGAAACAGTCTACTTTACACAAAAAAGAGTTTTTTCTCGGAGTGATATACAAATAGCAATGAGTTGATGCTTTCACGGAGTGAGTTGAACGGAAAAAAGGGTTCGAATTAAACGTACCTCGGATCTTACGGATTCGTTCGCCAGCCAGAACCACTTACACTTAGCGGACAATGGATCAGAACTCAGCCGGGAAAAAATTCGAGCAGGACGGAAACACGACGGTTCATCCCAAAGTGCTTTCTTTTTCCCCCGGGTTTTCACACCAGCAGAAAATCGTACTAACAGTAGACATGGAACATGGGCAAGTTGGTGAAAGGGGACGTCGGTTCACCCCTGTGTGCTTTCTGCTCCCCCCGGGGTTTTCACACCAACAGATAAACTTACAAACACTAGAAGAGGAACACGGGCAAGGTGGGGAAAAGGATGGGTAGAGTAAAAGCTGAGGTTCCCAGACATAGTACGGAGTGATGACTTACCTCTGGATGGCTCGTCTAGAAGGCCGTTCTCAGAGATTGCTCTTGCACTCAGCGCGCGTGTGGACTCCTTCACGCAATCTACTATAACGGTTACAAAAATAAGATAGCAGAATTACGAAGATAAAGCTCAACGGCAAGGAATCCCAGCTACAAAGCTGTGCTTGAACGTACCTTCAAGGCCCGCAACGCAACTAGGAAAAAAACTAGATTTTTTTCTCAAACTCTAACAGAAATTTTCGGATTTTCACGTAACACTGGTTCGGCATTCACTCCAGGATTATATAGATCTCGGAATTATCAATACAGTGGGAATGAACAAGATAGAATTAATCAGAATCCCTACTAACTACAGAATTAATCGAAATGAGAAATGATTACTGAATACCTACAGAATGAATCGATCATCGTATCCACCGGTGGGGTGTGGAAACGGTATCTCCCTCATGTCCCCCATGTGCATGTGCCAAATCGGTAAAATTCGCGTCGATAGAAATGTCTTGGCTTTGGCTTATCGGTACTAGCGAATGTTACTAGAAATGAAACTGACTAGACTATGATTATTATTGGTCAATATAGTTGTGGGAGTTGAGGTTGTCGCCCTTCTCGAATTATTATTGATTATAGATGCAGGAAGCCAATCACACGTAAGTGAATAAAAATCAACGTCAATGATTAATCGTTTCAGAACGTGAACCTAAACGGAGTCACTAGTTCGGTACAATCTAAAGACCTGATTGCTTCATGACGTAGTCTTTGAGAAGGCACGGACTGAGAGGAATAACAACAAACTACATACCAGAATCGTTTCAAGTCCAAAACACCGGTTGATGTTCTTTAAATTGAGATTTTACAAGATGGAAGACCATTATCAGTGAATATAAATTATACCACTTGTTTTCTAGTTATGGTGTCTTGTCGGTCGGGACTCTAAGAGGTGGTTAACGCAATTTCGATGATGATACGTGTACAGGATGATGTTTTCATAGAAGTGCCGCTATCGGAGTTATGGACGGATTATACATTTACTCATGGGAATTTTTCAAAGGAGCGTGATGTGAGATAACAGATCTATTGGGTGTTATGTCGGACTTTTTTATGCCTTATTTATTCTTGTTTCGAGTGATTTACCGTCACTCATCTTGTTATGAGGATTCTTTTGATGGGCGCTAACAGATGCTGGTTTTCGGGTTGCTTATCACACTTTTGCGCTCATTTTATTATCTTCCCTTGAAAGATGAGAATTTGTGAGTTGAGAGAATCGACTATACTGTATTTATATTAATCTTGAAGTATTTGTTGAACTGAAGTTAGTGCTCATAAAAAGTTGGACGCAAACAATCAACAATATGATGTTTTTACAGGAAAATGGGACATTTTCCACTTCCCGAGTAGTTGCAAAACATCCAAGGGAAAAAGGAATATACGTGGAGATCTATTTCTGGAAGGAACTGTTGGCAAACTGTTTCAGAAAACTCAGATTTTCTTTCTGGCGTTGAATACAAGTTCTGCATTTCATTTTGGCTGTCATCATCGACTCGATGACGGCAAATAAGCCTGAACTCATAAGGGAATGAACAGATATAGAGGAAATAAATACTAGACACTTTTCTATGTACGGAAATATATTATACATGCATGCAAACTTATATACGGAGATACAATTCAAACAATGAAAAAGGCCAAATTACATATTTTTTGATTTTAATGAACTACATCAACAATTTTTCTGAAATGGCTAAAACTTCCGCTTCTATCTAAATTTCTTCTCCATAAGGAGAATTTAACAAGCTTTTTAGAATGCCCGTGGCAAACGAATTCGCAAAACTTCAGAGAAGCCATTAACATTAATAATTAGCGATGCAATCTGTCACAATACAGTAATGCAGATGAATTTATTAAAGGTGCAGAACTTGAATCTTTTTCCAAACGGGTGATCACCGCATGAAGCTAGACACAAGTTTTGCACCTTTTATTAAACCCATTAACACCCGTAGCATTCTCAGTATGAAGAACAAATTACCCGTGACAAGAAATAACTTCAATCATATCGTTTCTAAAACAACAGAATTTCCCACATAAAGACCACACAATTGCAAACAAAAGATAAATACATTTTACATTTTTATAGGATTAATTATCCTTTGTGTAACAACTGAAAGGATCTCTAATTTCTTCACACTTGAATCTTGAATTGACCAAGTGTAAAATTCTTTTGCTTCTTCTGAGGAAATAAATAAGTTTCTTTCTGTTCCAAATATCGCCTTTGTAAAAGTCCATCCCTTTTGGAGTTTGTGAAGGCATTTTGTTTTAACCCCTATGTGGATCATCTTCAGAAAATTTAAAACCAACTTTGTGTAGAGAATAAAAATAAATATATACTCAGTATCACAATCAGTCACAATCCAGTGATGATTTTTCACCAAAATTAAGCATCTATAAACGAAATATCAGGGACTCCTTAATTTCATTATGAGACACACATATTATACAAGGTGTCTCAGGATTAATGCGGGAATGAATTTGGATTGAGATTCAGAACCTCAATTAAGATGTATACAATGTATTCGGGTTCGGCTTTCTGACAGTCCGAGGATTGTTCTAGGACTGCGCAAAACTGTTGCGCCCAAGTATTAAATCCTCTGCGCAGTTCTAGAACCATTCTCGGACTGTCCAAAAGCCGAACCCGAATACAGCTATAGTTTTTACAGAATCATACCCGGAAACGCTCCGTTGAGGAGTAACGTTTTTTCAAATATGACTATTTGATTATAGGTTTATCCAATTTTCAAAGTGGGACAGAGATGAAAAAATTGAATTTTGCAGTGTTATTTTTCAAATGATAATTTTCGTCTCATCCCAGGAGGGTGAAATCGACAACCCTTTTTATTATCTCACTATTCCTTCTATTCAGGATTTGACATATGAGAGAGAAAATGTGTTTAAGGTGCACTTTCCAAAATTTCATTTGTATTTATACAAGTCTTTGACTCGTACAAATATTTGAACAGTAGATTCTTTAGGTCAAAAAAAAACATTTTTTTCTCATTTCATTTTTTCGGATACGGGCCTGATAAAATGATATAGCCATTTCAAGTTTTCATAATGAGCTGTGGCACCTCTGGAAAAACTAAATTACCTTCAGAGTAACTAGCTAAATCTGTGACACTACACATCGGTGGATCTTTTAAAAAGAGTTGCATTCAGCCAAAGTACCCAATTTTTCGAATTTCAAAGATACTTTTTAATTTTTGAACATTGAATTACTCGAAAACGTCACATTATACGAGCAAATATGAGGAATACTTTTATTTTACAAATCGTACCAATACTCATTAGATAGCGTCCAACTTAATTTCAAGAATTGGGTTCTTTGAATTCTTGGTATTTTTATGGTACATAATGGTCATAATGAGAATACTGGAAGACGTGGGTGATATCTTGTGTTCGAAAACAATACATGAAATAAATGAAAAACTATATTCTGAAATTCATATCATTCGATAAAGCCATTTATGAGATAGAACTAAAAATATCGTTTTTTTATAGTTTTTCAAAAGCCTGTTGCTCAGTTGCAGAAAAGTCCATTAAGATTTGATGTCCTATCGAAATTTAAAACTGTCATTTTTGAAGGGGAAAATGGAGGATTAAGATTTTAATGAATAATTAAATTTTAATGGACTTTCCTGCAACTGGACGTGTATCTTTTAAACAGAGCCGATTCGGAAAAAATGGTAAAGGAAGAAAGTGTTCCTTTTGACCTCAGGAATCTAGTGTTAAAATATTCGTACGATTCAAATACTTGCGATGTATGTGTCCTAGTCAGAAAAAGTTGAATGAATCCATAATCAAGTACTTAATCATCTTCAAAGCAACGTAGCTCTTCAACGACGCGTTTCCGGACATATCTCCATGGAATCTTTTTGTCTTATTTCGTCTTCACGTAAAATTGCTGTGTTCACCAACAGCCAACAGTCAGATTTTCATCATCATGCCTCCCAATCCATTTTGTATCATGAAACCTCTCCCAATTTTCTTATAATCATTATCGAAAGGATACACATCAGCCATACCCGCCACCTCTCAATTAACAATCTTGACGGCTCATTCATCAGACGGTCCAAATTTCCATCTCCGTCCCCATAAATCAAGTGATCGTGGTCGTTTTCTTTTTTCCGCGGTTGGCCCCGGAGTGAAATACGGCACTGTCAGGGGTATAATTTCCTCGGGCCGGTGTTCCGAGAGAACCGAAAAGGAGAAATGGAAAAAAAAAGAGGCCGGTGCCCAAACGAAGCATAATATTGATGTTCGGAACCGAACACTCCCACTTTTTTCTGTGGCTGCTGCGGTGAAGAGACCACGCCGTACTTTTGTGGACGTAGCCGAACAGTTGTTTTTATGTTTGGAGAAATAATTGGACGAGGAACATCTTGCCCGTCCTAGCGAGAGATTTCGAGGCACAAAGTCAAGGTTTCCGATTGGATTGACTGTCGTGGATGGTTCCTCTTTGTCCACTGTCAACTCTCGGTAATTTGCTGAAGTGTAATGACAGTGAACAGCTTTCATTTTCGGTGAACTAATTTGAATGGACGAGTTCACGAACGTTTGCCAACCTTGTGAATAATAGAAAATGCGTATTTTTTTTATTAAATTTGTGCCTTTCACTTTCTTTCATCATTTTACAATCCTTGGGATATCCCTGGCTCTTAAGTCCAAGTGATATGAAAGAAAATTTATATTGTATTTTCAAGGCATAAACATAGAGACATAGACTGTGCCTTCCCTTTATATATATGCGTGAAATACGGTCAAAAAGAGTGACTGAACATCGGGCATGCTAGTTGTCTTTTTCTAAAAATTTGATTGGTCCGTACTCACCTTTATGTGAACAGAAAAGTGACAGGTAATGGCCCGACGATCATTTCTCTCTTTCTATAAAGTAGCCAATTTCACGCTGGCATTGCTTAGTCCATGTCTCTATGTCTATAGGTCCTTTCGTTTGCATAAAAAGTGTAGCACTTTTCTACACTCGATTTGAATTTGTAAATTCAATCAGCAAACGAATACTAAAATCGAGTGTAGAAAAGTGCTACACTTTTTATGCAAACGAAAGGACCTTATGTTTCAGATTCAGGATAAGTTTTGACATGATTCTGGCGTTTTTTTCGTTTTTCGTGCATTATATTTATGGTTTCATCCATAGACATGGATTTATTTATTACTAGACTATAATTTTATCACAGAACATATTAGAAGTTGAGGCGTTCTGTGATTGAATCATAGTCTAATAATGCCATAGACTTATAATACATGGACTCACTGTCACGTGACTTTTCAGTAGATCGAGGGGTTGTATGCATTAGAGAGAGAAGGGCTTATGCGTTTTGATCGAACAAGAAAGAGATGAACTGATTCCGTGTGGGCAATGTCAAAATCATATGATGGATATTAACGCAGACGTTGCCCACAAGGTGTTCATACGTTGAGTATTATTCACATTATATTTATTCTTGAATGAAACTCACATAATTTTTATATTTTCCATTTCGAAGGAATGTTAAGGAATGCCTGTTTGCCTTCTCGGAAGCTTGTTGAACATTTATTATGGAAAATTTTTACAAATTTTCGCAGACTTTGCCCACAAGGTGTTGATACGTTGATTATTATTCTCATTACATCTATTTTTGACTAAAACTCACATATTTTTTGACATAATTGATTTCGAAGGAATGCTATGGAATTTCTGTGTGTCTTCTCGGAAGCTTGTTTAAAATTTATTGAAGAAAATTTTCGCATAAACTTGTGTTCTATAACCTTTTGACAGCTTGCCCACACTGAGAAAAATCTTGAGGTTACAATGTGAAATTACCCATATATTAGCTGGACAGGTTACAGTTACACAGTTGTATTATTTTTTTCACAACTAATATCTGGATGTTTCTACAAGGGTGTTGCGAAATTTCATGAAAAATGTAAAACTATCATGTATATTTACAGTGAATATGAAATTTACAGAAAATATGTGTTAATTCTCTGTGATATCACAAGGGTTATAATATTCACCTGAAAAATTACAACTGCAATGCAATATTACAATAAATTTGCGAATTTCAACATGAAACGGTGATTTCACAACATTATTGTAATCTAAATTTTTTTTGAATCACAATAATTTTGTGAATTATCACATGAAAATGTGATTTCACAACGTTATTTCACAAAGTTATTGTGATTTGAGAATTTTTCTTGTGAATTTGCGAAGAAAAAAATGTTGTGTTGTAGAATTACAATGCAGAACCCTTTTAATTTCAAAATTACTTCACAAATGTGCTTATACAATGTGTTATTAAGGCGGTTGTGAAATTACCACGAAAAAATTTAATTGCACAACATGATATCGCGGCACAATTTCCTTCAAGTATCGAACACTTTTTATTTACTTGTCTACAGCAAGAGAAAACACTTACGCGAAATTGTTGAAATTTATTATGGTCAAAATATTTCTCTCGAATATGAAAACAGAATAAAAAATAGATCAATCGGTTTCCATTAGAGCGTTCCAAAGATGCCGCTTGAAATTTAATAAACAACTGATGATCTTACGAAAGCCAAAATTGTGCTGTTCTTTTTCCGATCCATAGAGTCTCATCTGAGACTTTTCAGAAGCTCATCTTGTGGCAGCTCCAGGAGCTTTCGGGTGTAGATCGGTGAATGAAAGACGAATTTTTTGTTGTTATAACTATTCTGTGCATGTCTAGGAGTGTGTGTACAGGTTTTTTTATTGCTTCCTCCCTTCCTCATTTTGGACTGCTGACTTATATTGATCTGTGTCCACACACCCCAATGCCTGTACCTCTTTCTAATTTTGATCCATCAGTACAACATAGAGTCCATACAGATGACTTTTTGTCCAATTTATTCATCGCATTGAGACAGTCCACAATGACGTTTTTTGTAGAAATTTTTTTCTCGACTTGTTTTTTATATGAATACATTTCTGAAGATATAAAGAACATATATTTTATGCTATTCTTTGTATAATTCATATATTTCATATAGAGATTATAGGTTCCTGCATTCCTCCTCAACCATAATCGAAAAACAAATTCTGTTTGTCACTTGGTCAGAAAATATTTTGAGTAAGGTACCTACTGCTGAAAAAACTCGCAAGTCTGGGTATTTCTGTAATATATCTATTTTGAAAATGTGTCAAACACATTCATAGCTTGAACGTAATATTACCATATGATTGCAAATATCAAGTTATTTTCCACCTATGCGGTTCGTGACGTCGCTCGGCTGGATCCGAATTCACAGCTTCAATGGAATTTCATAATGCAATTGTGAAATTACAACTTTATCTGCTTCTAGATTCATTCCGTGGCCAATCAAAACCTTTCCTGCTACTGGCACCTGCTCGTTGCCCAATCCCATATCCTATCGTAGGTACTCACTTACTTACCCCATAAACCAATTCCCAATTCATTCTGGATTCTGGAATGATCCACTGTGTCTTTAAGAACTCTGAAGTGCAAAGGGCTATACATGGTTCAGTTTTTTGTTTCCTATGATTTAGTTCTCTCAAGTTCCAAGTATTTCTGCCTTCCAAGTTCCTAGAAGGTTTCAAGTGTGTGACAAAAGGAATATATGCTGGTAAGTAGATAGTTCACATTTTTTGAAAGCGATGTTTATTTTTTCGATTTGTTGTTTTCCTTTGGCAGATACTAATGAAAAAAATTGAACACCGCATGCATACAACTTATTATTCAATTATTCTGTATCGAAATATTGCTTATTGGATTCCTAATTATTTCTTTTTTTTTTTCAGGAATAAACCACCGATACGAATTCTTTATGGAAAAACGATATGTGTTTACAACCAAAGTATTCAGGGAGGCCCTCAATTTAATCTATGGAGGTGTTCCAAACATTCATCCGGATTCTGGAAGTAAGTCAAGCACGACAAAAGCAAGTTTTATAGAAAACAAATTCATAAATTTTTTGTTGGAAAATGACTAGGTATACTTTGTTTTTGAATTTTAATTTTATACTATTATGATATGAACCGCTAAATAAGCGCATACTTATATCACTATTTTCAGAAGCTGATATTTCATAGTTGAATGCTTCACATTTACATATGTTGATTTTTTTTTACATTTTGAAAAAAATGTTTATCATTTTAGATGATATTTGTGATTGTTGTTTTTGTTTGATGTAATGTTTCATATTGTTTTTTATATTGAAGATTATATTAATTTCATGTTGTGGTTGTTTTTTAACTGATATAATGTTTCAAATTTTTTGTTTTCCATATTGATGACTATATTTTATGTTGTGATTGGTGTTTTATATTTAATTTAATGTTTTTTTTTCTATATTGAAGTGTATATTTTAGGCAGTGATTGTGCCAAATTTAGTTGAATTTTTGAAATTCACAATTTAGTTCTGTACAACTACTTTGATCAATAACAAAATAAAGACAATTATCCAGTAATTTCATGGTTATTTCACGAAGTAATTTCAAAAGAGTGTGGGGTATTTCTACAATGAATTCTGGAATTTCAACAAATACTTGAAATTCCCAATTAAATTCTGTGAATCTGCTCTGTTTATTCACAACATTTTAGTATTTTACGGTCTAATTGATGCTAAATTTCACAACGTATTTTCGCGAGAAAGAGAGGTGATTCCACAATGAATCCTGCAATTTTCCAAAATTTCTTAATTTTACATTTTATTTCTGTAATAATCCTTTGCGAATTCACAGAATAAATGTAATTTTACAGTTGATACCATAAAATTCTATTGTGATTTCACAATGTGTATTCACAGGTTTAGTTTCAAGAAAAATCATCAGAAAAAATTTCATGTGAAATCACAACCAACTTGTGATTTATATTTTCTGTGATTTTACAAGGTTTTCGTTTCAGAATATTCCTTGTGAAATTCCAGTGATTATCGTTGGTCACAAATAACCCAAGATTTTCACTGTAATTTCACTATTTCGTTCTCTCAGTGCACAAACTCTCCATCTTATACAACCAACCGACTTCTCTCTCACATGCGGAGTCCATGTTATTTATAAGTCTATGAATAATGCATAAATTATTAGCAAAGAGTATCAATTTGGACATGAGAAAAATTGCTGCAAAATGGATCTCCAAATGTTTAAATGTTGACCAAAAGCGTGCAAGGGTAAAAGCATTGCGTTCGATCTGTGCCCTATTTGAAAACGATGTAGACATCTTAAACCGAATTGTTACTATGGATGAGACTTGGGTACATTTCTACGATCCAGAAACAAAGCAACAATCGATAAAATGGCGACTCTCTGGTTCTCCAAGACCTAAGAAGTTTCGTGTCCAAAAATCTGCTGGAACAGTTCTTGCTTCAGTTTTTTGGGATTGCCATGATCGATTTTTTGGATAAGGGTAAAACAATAACTGGCGATTACTATTCGACATTACTGACTACTCTACGGAAAAATTTTAAAGAGAAAAGATGCGGAAAGCTATCCAAAGGTTTTTTGTTTTTGCAGGACAACGCTCCTGCATACAAATCTCATGTTGCCATGCAAAAATTTCGTGATTTAGGGTTTGAATTACTAGAACATCCCCCCTTATTCACCAGATTTGGCTCCATCCGACGACCATCTCTTTCCTCAATTAAAAAAAAGTTTAAAAGGTCTCTTTTTTTCCAACGATGAGGAAATAAAAGCTGTGGCGGTCTGGTTTGCAGAACAAGAAGAAACATTTTTTTCGTAAGGTCTAGAGACGTTGCAGGTTCGCATAAACCTTTATGGTCCAACTCTTTTCTTGATTCGAATATAAGAGACAAAGACCTTTGGCAGTCTGAAAGGAATACGTGTACTATTTTCGACAAAGAATTAGTTACTGATGCCTCGAATAGAGTTCCTGGTTTTGATCTTCCCAGGAAAATATGGTGTATTCTGAATCGTATAAGAACAGGTCACGGACGTTGCAATAGTATGCTTTTCAGTTGAAAGCCCTAGTTGTGAATGCGGAGAACCAGAAGAAACCATAAATCATCTGGTTAATCATTGTCCTATTTATAAATTTCAGGATGGTTTTGGAGCTATACAAGCAGTTTCCGAATCTTTTTTGTATTGGGTTGTCAATTTTAGGTCAATCTGGCATAATGAATCTAATTTTATTATTTTACCTTTTTCTGTATTTGTTTTCTCTTTATTTCGGATAAAAGTTTCTGGTATCTTGGAGAAGAGTTTCTGGATTTTCCTTTTTGTTGAAGAAAGAATCAATTTTTGCAGTGCGAGATGCCCTTCAATATAGAATATTTCAGCTTATTTCGTGAACAATTACAATCCACTACACTTACGGGGAGAAAGGGTTTTCTTACTGAGGTTTTTCCCTAAGCTCTTGTATGATACACCAGCGTTTACACTAACCTCTGCTGAAACTGTATCTCATACACATGCTATAATTATTGTTTGCTGTTAAAGATTGTACGAATGTTGCTCAAAAAAGAGATGACTTTGGATATTCAAATTATTGCATGAAACAATCTGGATATCAATTTTCTGGACAACATTAATTTATGAAAAATCTCTCGAAAGAATAACAAGGTACCCCTCCCAAGAAGCCAAATTACATGGCTATTCACGTGTTACGTACAAAGAGCCCAATTCTGTCCACCATACCATCTGCTAGCACTTGTAAAGAACCGATGTTCTCCCATTCGGAAGCGATGTTTGCTAAAAGATAAATTATATCGATGGTAATAATCCCCAGAGCCGATGGCACAATTCCCATGGCAAGCTACGATGGCAGCCAGTAATGCCCTCATTGTGATGAAGTGAATACAATGTCATCTTCACAATATATGATGCCACCTTTCGAAAAGATACAGATTACGCTGCCACTGACACCTTGTTCCGCTCGGAGAAATAGGTGCGGAAACAGTGGCGGGGGTAGGTTTTGCTATGATCCCGTTTAGTTGTCCAAAATTTTCAAAAATTCACATTTTGTTCAAAAACGTCATTTGAATGGAAAGGATCAACATGAATTTGATTAATTTCTTCAATGATTTTAGTCTTCACTTTATAATAATCAGAAATACGTATTTGCAGTATAGAATTCTTCAAATAAGGTCATAGAGGAAGGAATCTCAAGATTTAAAATAACACGATCTTGGATGAAACTCATATTCGGTATTGGATTTGATGAGCTGATACTGGAAAACATTTCTTATTAGAGGAGATAAGGTTTCTGTCTGTGCTCTAGTTCCATCTTGTTGAAAATATCAATTGGACCATTCATCAATGAAAGGCTCATATCTTTATGACGTTCTCCTCTTAAAGTAGCCTACTTGACGACGATATTTTTTTAAATTTATTTTCAGTGGATATTTAGTGAAATATTAATGTAAGCCACATTTTTAATATCATGATACATTGAATGATTTATACATGGTGAGTCTCGTACAAATATTTCGATATTCGATTCCTGTGTTCAAAAGAAACACTTTTTTCCTTTACCATTTTTTCCGAATCAACTCGGTTTAAAAGATACAGGCTGTTTGAAAACCATAAAAAAAGTTATTTTTAGTATTATCTCACGAACTGTCTTATCGAATGAAATGAATTTCGGAATAAAGTTTTTCATTCATTTGATTAATCTTTTTCGAACACAAGATATCACCCTCGTCTTTCAGTTTTCTCATTGTGACCATTACGTAGCATGAAAATACCAACAATTCAAAGAACCCAACTCTTTTAACACTAAGTTGGACGCTATCTAATGAATTTGAACGTTTTGTAAAATAAAAGTATTCTTCATATTTTTTTCGTATAATGCGCCGTTTTCGAGTAATTTGATGTTCAAAAATGAAAAATATCTTTGAAATTCGAAAAATTGGATACTGTGTCCGAATGCAACTGTGTTTGAAAGATACACGGATGTGTAGTGTCACAGAATTAGCTAGTTATACGGAAGGTAATTTAGTTTTTCTAGATGTGGCACATCTCATTATGAAAACTTAAAATGGCCATATATTTTTATCAGGGCCGAATCGGAAAAAATGGTATAAGGAAGAAGTGTTTCTTTTGACCTCGAGAATATACTGCTAAAATATCCGTTTTGCAGAAATTTTTCTCATGTCCAAATTGACGTGAACTAGATTATGAACGCGTTTGTATGAAATAGGTATTCATTGCTTCAGATACCCGTTTCAACCCAATTCGACGGTCTGATAAAATCATGTCATGAACTGCCATCAATATTTTCGGGGACTGACACAGAAACTGGCCTTCCCGATCGGTCATCATCTTCAATGGAAAATTTACCTCTTTTGAAGCTTGCAGTCCAATTTTTTACGGTCGCATACTAATGACATTGATCACCAAGGGTATTAAGCATATCTTCGTAAATCTGCTTACGTCTTAACCCTTTTAAATACAGGTACTTGATGATGGCTCGATACTCCAATTTTTCGATTTTCACAATTTCGGTGAACATCTTGTTTCTTTTAATTTATTGCGTAAGCCTAGTTTTCTTTTTTGACCTCAAACTTTACACTGACACTTCCAAAAGAGTTATTGTTCGTTGCTATGGTAACGCAATATTTTTTTTATGCATGGAACTGGTCTAGGCTAACTAGATATCAATACATCCTCGTAATTATTATAAATTTATATTCCATGAATAATAATACCTCTATATCCCACGCCACTGGTGAGACGCTTCCTTATAGCATCTAGGGGATGATGATGAGCAGAAAAGTTAAGTGATGGTGTTGGTACACATGTTTTGTGCCAACCGAGCTTTTGTATGGAGACAGCTGCTACATCTCAAAGAGTTTTCTCATCTCGAAGGAATGGCTGAATCGTGCGGATTTTTTTTTATTCGAAATTGATGGAACTTGAGAGCATCTTGCGTAGCAATAACGGAGGGAGGTGTACTGTTCGGTAAAAACTTTTCCGCCCTTAGGCCAAATGCTGCATCTAATAGGTATTGCCATTGGATAGAAAACTGCTGTTAAATTTTTATCGATAGTATAAAGGAATTATGTTCGATGAAAGATGCGATGGTGCTTCGAAAATTTCTGTGAAATTGTTCAGAAGGGTTGAACTGAATTTAAAATTGAATTCGAATATGCAGAGCATTACCTACAAAGGATTTTTTCAACTCACACTGGATATCATAGAATGTATCTTGAAGCAAGGTGATAATTTTTCATTTTTACTTTCATTTAATTAATTCTGTTATGCTAATGATAAACAAAGGTGAGTATTTACTGAATATCTACATTAGAACTATTGCTTCAGTATAGTTGAAGATAAGCAATAACTTGGGTACAATCAAAAAGCTGAAGAGTAAATAGATTGTTCAATTTTATTAGAAAAAACAAGGGGATATGATCCAGAGCCAGAAAGTATATTCTACAGGTCAAAAGAAACACTTTTTCCTATACCATTGGTTCTGATTCGGCCCTGGTAGAAAGAAATAGCCATTTTAAGTCTTAATAATTAGGTACGTTACCCCTGCAGAAAAAAAAATACATGACAGATATTCTTTATTTCATCCAACTACTCGAAAACGGCGCATTATACGAGAAAATATGAAGAATACCTTTATTCTACAAAACGTTCAAGTGTTCTTTAGATAGCGTCCAACTTGGTTTCAAGAGTAGGGTTCTTTGAATTTTTGGTATTTTATGGTACGTAATGGTCATAATGAGAAAACTGGAAGGCGTGGGTGATATCTTGTGCTCGGAAAAGATTCATCAAATAAATGAAAAACTATCTTTCGAAATTCATTTTATTCGATGAAACCAATTTTTTTTTTAAGGTTTTTCAACACTCTGTATCTTTTCATGTATTCAGAAAAAATGTTAGGAGAAAAAAATGTTTCCTTCGACCTCAAGAATCTAGTGTTAAAATTTCGATTCAAAGACTCATCCTGTATAACCAATAAGAAGAGCATTGTAAGCATTGTAACCTGAGTATTGTATACTCAATGATAATTTTAATTTTTTTATTTTGGGTATGTTTAAAACAAGTAAAGATTAATATGAGAAAAATACACAAAAACAATTAAATTTCAAATAGTAATGTCAATGTCAATGTCACTGATAATACACTGCGCGAAAAAATTAACGCACATTCTGAAAATCTCAATTTTAATGAAAGTTAACTCTACATTGACTTTATAAATTATTTTTTATGTTCTCTCGGGAAGGTTTTGAACGAAACAAGACATATTAAATGGAAGAAAAATTCAGGATTTCACCGAATCTTATGTGGAAGAAGAGAAATGAACAATTTTCAAAATACTGAAATGCTGATAAGTGATTTAATACTTGGTATTTCCACCCCTTGCGTTAATTACAGCTCGGCAACGACGGTTCATACTCAAAATGAGTGATCTTAAAATGTTCTAACCCTTCCCAGATTTCTCCGAGTTGGATTCCTCAGTCATTAAGAGTAGCTGGATGATTTTCTGAACTTCTCAGCTTTCTATTGAGGTTGTTCCAAACCTTCTCAATCGGATTGAGATCTGGACTTCTTGCTGGCCATTCCATTCGAGAGATTTCAACCTCTTCAAGGTACTCCTGAACGATGTGCGCACGATGGGGTCTGGCATTATCGTCCATAAAAATGAAATTTTCACCAATGTATGGGGCAAATGGCACTACATGCTCTTCAAGAATGTTCCTTATCCTTATCCTTATCCTTATCCTTATCCTTATCCTTATCCTTATCCTTATCCTTATCCTTATCCTTATCAGCATTCATAGCTCCATTATCAACGACCACTAGGTCTGTGCGAGCAGTCAAAGATATTCCACCCCATACCATAATCGATCCTCCCCCGAAACCAGTAGTATTCAGGAAATTGCACTGAGCATATCTTTCATGTGGACGTCTGTATACAAGGGAACGTCGATCACAATGGTAAAGGCAGAATCTAGACTCTTCTGTGAAGAGAACTCTTTCCCAATCGGCCTCTTCCCAATGGATATGCTCTCTCGCAAAATCCAAACGCGCCCTTCGATGGGCTGGGGTAAGAGCTGGGCCTCTTGCCTCGACACGAGGCCTTAAATCATATTCTCTGAGGCGATTTCTTATTGTCTGAGTGCTAATTTGCACCTCATGAGTTTGCTCAAGCTGAATTTGAAGGGGGCGAGCGGTTGCAAACCGTTGTCTCAACGAAGAAACTCTCGAGTAACGTTCTTGAATGGCAGTTGTTACCCGTGGTCTACCCTGTCCTGGTCTTCGGACATTCATACCTGTCTCCCTGAATCGCTGCAACATTCTGGACACACATGTATGGGGAACTCCAAACCTTTCTGCAATTCTTGTGTATGTCCACCCTTCTCGCAAAACTACCGCTTGGGCACATTCCTCTTGGGTCAAATTGCGAAAAACTATGGATCACTAGAACTGATCGAGAACAACTGATTTTAGAATGGAGCCAATAGATTCAAAATCTGATAATTTTTTTTTTTTTATTCCTGCTGGGAAAAAAATCTGTATTGAAGAAAACCGTTGAAAGTGGATAACATATGCATGCATAATTCTGATGAAAATAATTATCATTGAGAACACTTTCAGTTGTAGAATAAATTTGAGATTTCCATAATGTGCGTTAATTTTTTTGCGCAGTGTAGTTACTTGAAAAATGCAACGTTTTTTCTACGTTTACCTATACTTATATATGTGTATTGAGTAGAAGGAATTTTTTTTACCATTTAAGAATCCTAAACGTACAATGAGCCTCATTTAGGAGGATGGGGTTGAAATATAAGAAAAAGAAAGTGCATTCGTCTCGCTCCTGCTGTTTTTCCACCAAACTCTGCTGCGGGAATTCAGGATCGTTTAAGGCTCCGAGTCAACTCAATAACTCGCATCCCGAGTGTTATAAGGCTGTGGCAATTAGCTCCTGTCGCCGTCTGTATTATATGGGCCTAATTAAAAAACCTAATTAAGATGGAGCACAGCTCATTGCGTAATCAACAAGGAGCACGTTCAGCTCGGTTAATTTTAAACAAACCGGCAAGCAGAATTGGTGCAGGTGGAACAATACAGGCATTTAGTCTTATGATTATTTGGAAAATTATCTCGAGGCTACCTCTCTTCTGGTTCTCGTGAGATGGCTATCGTCCATGTTTATGGCTGTTTGATGAGACGGAGACACTAGGTAGGGTCCCGGTCCATTATTTCACGGGTATTTGATGAAATGTTTTATTCAAGAGGTAATTTGAGCTGCTCGTTATTAGTCTCGGAGAAATTAATTCATGTTCTGAGTGAGCGGAATTTCAACCAGGCTTGAAAATTACGGATTGTGTCGAATCTATAAGGCGACTAATAGCTAAATAATCGATTCGAAGATATACAAGGTGTTACTAAATTGGAGGTACAAAGGAAGAGGGGAAATTCCTTGAGTAATTTTAAGAAAATAAGGTGCCATAAACATGGGATCGCAAACGTTTCGTATTCGAGATGCAGTGTGCTGAACTTTGAATTTTTGGATTGGTTGTGAAAACACATTTTTATCAGAAATACCGAGTTTAATCTGACGTGTCAAAACTAACAATGAATAAATTCACCACAGCTTACTAACTGAATTTTAACAATTTGGATTTTCCTGATTTTTTTCTCGAAATCGATAGCAGATACGACGAAACCACAAGAGACCATAAATTTTAGTTTAACAACAAAGCTTCTTTTTACATTTTTTCAAATTAACAGTGGCCCACCAAAAAATGTTCTGGAGGAAAAGAAGGGACAGTGTTCCTGAAAAAATATCACCCTGTTGATTTGCTATCAAAATTGGCATGTCACATGGTGTGAAATATCAATTATATTATTTATGCCAAGTTTCAGTTGAATATCTGGTGAAGTGTTGAAACTATCAGAGAAAAACTTGAAAAAAATTCTAACTTCAACACCCTGTATCTCGAAAACCAATCGTTTGTGGTCCCATGTTTATGGGACTTCTTTTTTTTTAATAACTCGAAGTATCTCCTCTCTTAGTTTGTACCTCCAATTTAGGAACACCCTGCATAAGACTTTTTTTCAAAGAAAAAAGTTTTTTTTTACCTTATACCACTGATTATTGAATATTTTTTATGATGACTGTGAGATTATCATCTCATCTTCAAGAACACATCGCCTGAAAACTCTCATTAGGTAAGAACAACTTATCAGGATTTTGGACTTTAATTTCAGCTGTCAAATTTTATTCAATTTGAAATTTCCTGTAGAATGTAATGATCATATTCGAGTACGAGTTGAAACCAGAGAGAATTATTAATTAGCATTACTGAGAATGGCAATTTCTAATTTCTCAATTTTTATTCATAATTCACAACCTAGAAAAAATAGGCCGGTTATGTTTTCAGATTTGAATCAGTCAAGGAGAAAGAGAATATATTATCAGTTTTCTTTTAGCTGCTATACGAGGATGTATTGATATCTAGTTAGCCTAGAACATCTCTATGAATAAAAAAAAATATTGCATTACCATAGCAACGAACAATAACTCATTAGAAGTGACAGTGTGAAGGTTGAGGTCAAAAAATTAAACCAGAGTTACGCAATAAATTAAAAGAAAGAAGATGCCCACCGAAATTGTGAAAATCGAAAAAGTGGAGTATCGAGCCATCATCAAGTATACCTGTATTTAAAAGGGTTAAGAGGTAAGCAGATTTACCAGATAAGTAATGCCTTGGTGATCAATGTCCTTCGTATGCGACCGTGAAAAATTGGACTGCAAGCTTCAAAAGAGGTAAATTTCCCTTTGAAGATGATGACCGATCGGGAAGGCCAGTTTCTGTGTCAGACCCCAAAAATATCGATGCAGTTCATAACATGATTTTATGAGACCGTCGAATTGGGCTAAAACGAATATCTGAAGCACTGAATATTTCATACTAACGCGTGAACTATAGTTCACGTCAATTTGGCCATGAAAAAAATTGCTGCATAATAGATCCCCAAATGTTTGAATGTTGACCGAAAGCGTGCAAGGGTAAAAGCATCGCGTTCGATGTAGACTTCTTAAACCGAATTGTTACTATGGATGACAATTGGGTTCATTTCTACGATCCAGAAACAAAGCAACAATCGATGGAATTGCGACACTCTGGTTTCCCAAGACCTTAGAAGTTTCGTGTCCAAAACTCTGGTGGAAAAGTTCTTGCTTCAGTTTTTTGGGAGTAATCATGATGATTACTATTCGACATTACTGACCACTCTACGGGGAAAAATTAATGAGAAAAGACGCGGAAAGCTATCCAAGGGTGTTTTGTTTTTGCAGGACAATGCCCCTGCATACAAATCTAATGTTGCCATGCAAAAAATTCGTGATTTAGGGTTTGAATTACTAGAACACCCCCCTTATTCACCAGATTTGGCTCCATCCGACTATCATCTCTTTCCTCAACTGAAAAAAAGTTTACATGGTCGTAAATTTTGTTCCAACGGAATGTAATAGAAGCTGTCAAAAGTGTTTAAAGGTCTGGAGACGTTGTAACTTAGCTGTAATACATGTATCCAATTAAGAGGAGAATATGTTGAGTAATAAAATATTTTGACATTGAAATTTTGTTTGGTTCTATAGTAGGCTAAGAATTTTTCAATATATCCTCGTAGTTCTCAGAAGACAAAGCCCAGCCTGTACATAATCATTACTGAAATGATATTTCTTATGACATTCTTTGTCGCATGAGTCTAGCTTAAATAATTTTTATGTTAAGGAATTTTGAAATTTGTGTTGCGGTAAAAACAGTGTGGCACTGCATGAGGTTTTCGATTCGTCTAATTCAATTAAGGTGTAGTTGATAGATTTAAGTCTTGCTTGCGGGGCCGAAAAATATACATTTTCATATAAACTTCGATAAAGATAGTGAAAATTGTACCATTACGATGATTTCAACAATAATAAACCCTTGTGTAAAATTTCTCTTTTTTCACTGCCCTCTGTCGGTGCAAAAGTTTCTTTGAAGAAAATTATGTGCCATAATATAAAATTTCCCGAACTTTTTGACATTCCCCATCGTCCATACGTTTTCAATTAAAAACCAGCTGTCTACCAAAACAATATTCGAAAACCCCGTCAATTCAGGCAGCCTGAAATTCTTAATTGCTCCAAGCTGCCGGTCGTTGGCCACGTTAATAACACAGCGGTTCGGCTGTATTGCATAATTTGTAATTACATTTTGATGGTGTAAATATTACACATGTTAAGAGGATGGGTTTCTGGTCCGATACGATTGGATTGATGACTATAGGGGGTTATTTAGTTATTATTCATTCCCCACGGGCACGGTCTAGGGTAGGGTAATTCGTTCCTATGTTGTTTCACAGGGAATCAGAAAGATTTTGATCCGATTCGGGCGCAAGATGAATGTACGGGGGCAATTCAGATGATTTCTGGATCGGTATAAACCCATCAGCAGCCAACGGTCTACAAGGTGATTGTGGAAAAAATGTGCAATTTTTTTTTAAGCAGCCCCTACTTAGACTTACGAGAGACGTGAAATCCTCTTTGAGGATTTGTCATAAACTTTCATACTTCTTTTTGTGAACTTTGTCAATAAAAAATTCGTTTCGAAGTAGTTTCTTTCAAACATAGGTAGATTCGGCTGACTTGGGACGATTGTTGAATTCAACTCGTCATATTTCAAAAACGGTGACGTATTTTCAGGTGAGGAAGAGGTTCGAATATGCTACATGACTCAGACTATTGATTCTATTGATTAGGATATATACTATGCTTCAGAATTCGGATATAAATTTTGAAAAAAAATAAAATATACTTGTCCCAAGTCACCCACCGATTTGGGAGGCTTGGGACACCAGTTAAAATCCATTGATTTTTCTACTGTCAAATGAAATAGGTGACTTGGTACGGTGTATAGTTTTGAAAAATTATAATTTGTGATTATATAGTTGAAATTCGGTAAGGAAATTCAATAATAAACCCCTATTACAGCGAAAGTAAATATATTGCAACTCAAATGTAAAAAAACTAAACAAAACAAGGGAACTTTGATTTCTTTCATTCTTTGGTGATATCTCTGTGGAAATAACGTAAATAATAATATCCTTCGAAAAATCGGCGTATTTCCTGCTGCCAATGCGCCGCTTGTATCTATTCGGCATTTTCCCAAGTCACCCTATGAAACAACAAAATAAATTAATGAGATCGGTGTTGCCGTTTGATTTGTAAACAACCTTGTTTCATGACATATCTTATATTCCAATATCCCACGTATCCAGAAAAAAAATACACATGCACAAAGTGAAACACATGTACAGGACACTAGAAAGTATAAGGGTAATAAAAAACCACGCTTTTACCCTCATGAATTTGTTAATTTTTCCTCTCAATTCAAACACTCTGGTCACGGCCAACTCAATAAGGAAGGAATTAATTGTTAAACTTTTCCGAAAAGACGCTACACAATCTTATATGTTTGTCCCTTCAATCATAAATGGTAAGAAACAAAGAAATCTGCAAGGGAGGTAATTGTCCTAAGTTACAAGACTGTCCCAAGTCACCCGAATCTACAGGTAGCTCATATTACAATTAAAATAGGCCGAAAGTTTTGCAATATATCCTGATATATTGTTCAAGACAGGAGCCAAAATGTGATAGAACTGGGACCTCAAATCTCATCAGATACCATAATTTATTGGTTGGTTAAAAAACAACATCACGTAAAAAAAGATTGGGGAATTATAAAGACCGTTTTGTAGCCTTATTATAATAATGTCTCCAATTGTTAACAACCTTGTTTATGACTCCCCAATGATCTTATTTTCATCTAAATTGATTTTTTGTTCTAATGTTAAAAAGAATAATTTTTTATAATCATCTTCCAACTACGTCATCAAACAAGTCACATCTGACTATAACGTTTTATTGCTTTGTCATTAGAATAATACCTACGCAAAATTTCAGCTCATAATAAAATGCCAGCAAGTTGTTGAAAGATGGTGTGCAATTTTGAACCAACGAAGGGGTACTTTTTCGTGATAAATTCGAAAGAAAATGGTATCTGAGAGTTAATTTTTTATTGTTATCACTTTTGCTCCTTTTCTGAAAGAGTTTACCTGGATATATTACAAAATTGTTAGCTTACTAGAAAAGCCAACAATATTTGAGTGTCCGAAAGAATTTATCAGTCCTGCTTCTATGACAACTCTTTATTAATGTAACGGAAATAAATTTTTTCGTAGAACACAACATTACATACCTAAAATGACATTTTGCGTACTAATTCTCGAAAGTAAAGTCGACTATTTTTAATGGCAAGTATTTTTCGTCTGCCTCAGATACTTTCCGTCCGTAAACACTTCTCGTCTGCTCTTTTTGTCGCATAGAAACAAATACGACAGTGGCGATTAATCATTTCCGAGAGCTAGTATTTGATGAAAACAAAAGCGCCAATGACAATAACTGTCATTTGCTATTGTCGAATTAATTCTTCAAGAATTCTTCTAGATTTTACAAGTGAATTGAGAACGTGGTTTGAATATAAGTGTTCATTATAATAAAAAATTAATAGTGACAACGATATGGATATGAGTATTTTTTCCGATTCGGACCTGATAAAAAGATATACTCATTTGAAGTTTTCATAGTGAGCTGTGCCACCTCTGGTAAAACGAAATAACCTACAGAATAACTATTAGTTCAATCTATGACATTATACATCTGTGGATCTTTTGAAAAGAGTTGCATTTGGTCAAAGTACCCAATTTTTCGAATTCCACAGATATTTTTCATTTTTGAACATCAAATTACTTTTATTTTACAAAACGTTCAAATATTCATCACATGGCGTGCAACTTAGTTTCAAGAGTTGGGTTCTTTGAATTTATGGTATTTTTATGGTGCGTAATGGTCATAATGACTAAACTGGAAGACGTGAGTGATATCTTGTGTTCGAAAAAGATTCCCCAAATAAGGAAAAAAATGTTTGTTTTGGCCTCAAGAATCTACTGTTTAAATATTTGTACTGTCAAAGATTCACTGCCACCCTGTAATATAGGGGGATGTAAGAGTTTTTGAAATATTTGGAGGTTTGTAGAAAAAAACCCTTACATTTCCTTATCCATGAAACCGGTCAAATACATATCAGTACATCCTACTACAATTCCCTGTCTAAACGTGTACAAATTTTTTTTAAGATGGAAAGTTTTTGTGACAAAGTTGACAAAATAATAATAAAAACGTAAAAATGTCCATATTTCTTAACAGAAATTACAGCCGCAATAATCAATTGAACGCGTTAAAAACCCTATTTTCAAATTAAAGATGCATCAGCCTCCAAAACATTGAAAGTAGACTTCCAATTTTGCCATTAGAAAATCGAAGTATTGCAATTGAATTCTTTCTGTTTCCATTATTCTTCACCAACAATCTCAATTTCCATCTGCTCCTACTCGATCCTAATTACCTAGAGCCTAATTGGCAGTCATGACATGAACCTACTCCATTTCGCCTGCAAACCATTTTTTTTCAACGCAAATTTGGCGTGTCCTCCTCAATTTGTTCGTGTCGTCTTTTGTACGGAGGCGCCATCGACGATTTTACGTCTGCCAAATGATTGTTATACACCCGAGAGGATTCCTGCAAAATTATCGTAATGGACCATATGGCCTCTCTTTGTTACAGTTTTTCGGAAGCAATAAGTGGAGTAAGTGGACTTGCGGTTAGAAATTTGTGTAATTTTCAGATCAGGTGGTCATACGTGCAGGCTGCTTTTCATCTTCAATCGATTATGGTAGCTCGGTATATAAAGGGGGTTCTGGCACGATATCGATTTCTTCAGTCTTTTGTATCGGTTCTTTTGAACAAAATTGAGAATATCTTGCATTAATGGGCGGCAAACTTGATAAAATTCTTACACAAAGAGAATTAGAACACTTGAGGAGAAATACATTATTGATTCTATGAATACATGGCTTCTTGATTGTGAAGATGAAATGAAATATGGAGAAAGAAATAGGAAGAGTTCAATCTATCAATGATATATTCCAATGTGAATGTGAAACGTGAATTATTAACTGAATAATATGCTTTTTACTGCTTCTCCTTCATTTTTTTTGTGTGTCAGATACCACAATAATAATACTTTATTGCCATAACAATGTCATACATAGTTGGTTACATTTGGTAATGCAAAGGATGGGCATATCACTAAGCGATATCTTTCTGTCCACCCTTATTATAATATAGTATCTGAAACAAAAAGATTATGAAAAAGAGGAAGAAAAGGTGAAAATTTTAAACAAGAACATATGTTTCGATCTCTTCAAAAATGGGATCATCTTCAGACATCTGAAATGCAGGAATAAGGCTTGAACTAATACGAGACAAATAGAGAAAATTCTCGACAGTAAACAATATAATCATCGGTATCAAATGTAGAAGATTTAACAAACTTCAAAAGTCCAACAATGTAGCGTGCTTACATGAGAGATATAGTCAAAATCTTATATGTCACAATGAATAAAAATGAATGTCAACAATAAAGACGTAAAAATGGATGGCACGTTTCCGACCTCAATTTTCAAAAACTGTTAATGGTCAAAACCATTGCATTCCTCTATATCTTCTTTTGTTTTAAAGTTATACCTAAGTGAAAACTCATTTTTGGGCTCTTCTTACTGGTTCTTCTATTTCGTAAAGTATCAATGATTTCGAAAAACAAATGTTACATTCTACTGACACTTTTTCATGTAGAATGCAGTGGCGTAGTCAAAGTTTTTTTTCAGTCCGCCACTTCAGTGATATAGTGATAACTTTTATTTATTTTTTTTAATATAAACTCCAACTCTATGTTATTTTTACATATTCCAGTCCCATATTTTTTCTGATTCAGAATATATAACATACGTCTTGTCACTGATTGTTCTCCCAATAAAAAAACTCAAAAACTAGTTCGGTCTAGATGGCAGGTCATATCATGGATAATATGATCATGAACATTATGCTCCTAAATTGTATCAGGCTATTAAATGACACAAATTTGGCCTTTAGTGGATTTCCATAGGTTTACTATTCAGATATTGAAATTGTAACAATCTTGTAGATTTCAAAGAATTAACCTCATTATTATAACTAATATGAGAGACTTTGAAGATCACTTTAACTCCGAATATTTGAAAGGATGAAAAATTATCCAATATGGAATGAATCACTTTCAGGAAATTTCATAAACCTAGATTCAACTGAATATGTTCCGAAACCTTATCACCTAGTAGATAAACTTAACACCAGTACCTCAGCCTTTTCAAATACCCTCACAAATAAAGCTGTGCCACTACTAGTAGAGGTTAATTGGTAAATATAAAGTAGTCATGAAAATTCTCATAATTTCCTCATTTCCCGAGCATCTTCTCGAATATCCGGAATGAAAATGATCTCCAAAATCTCTCATAACCTGATACAACATAGGAGCATAAAGTTTATCATCATATAATCAATGAAAATGACCTGCCAACTTGACTGAACAAGTTTTTGAGTTTTTTTATTGGAGGAACAATTAGAGATACGACTTATATTATATATTCTGAATCAGAAAGAAATATGGAACTGAAATATATGTAAAAATAGCATGGAGTTTATATTTAAAAAAAATGAAAGTTACCACTATAATATCACTGGAGTGGCGGACTGAAAAAAATATTTGACTACGCCACTGCATTCTTCATGAAAAAATATCTTTAGAATGTAACATTTGTTTTTCGATATCACTGATACTTTACGAAATAATGGCACCAGTACGAAGAGCCGAAACATGCGTTTTCAGTTATAACTTGAAAACAAAAGAAGATAGAGGGATGCGGTTTTGGATCTTTTGAAAATCGTGGTCGGAAACGTGCCATCCATTTTTCCCTAGCTCTCACGGTTGCAGAGTTCATATCCCATCGAATTTTGCCCACCCTGTACACTCACAAACGCTTTCTGTGGACTGCTATCGCTATATATGCCTGTTTGAAAAAGCTTCCATTATCAGTGTTTATATTTTTTGTGCAATCTTTTGCATCTAGGTTTATCTCATCTGTAAACATTTTTATGTACCAGCGGACCACTAATGCGGTTGCAGACAGAATGTTCGAGCTTTGGAAGAACGAAATTGCTGGTTTGTGTGCGTACCACAACAGGGCAACCAAATTAGGCCCCATTAAATGGGTGGGGCCCCCTAGCTATCGCCCTGGATTACCGGCTAACAAAAGTTTCGGGGTTCTTATGAAATTTATATCTTCCGTCCGCTGCCATCTTGGATTTCATCATTTACGGCGACCCTTACTACCTGCAGAAAGAACGTGTTTTATAATGAACTTATTATGGTATAATGGTAGCCATTATAAGTTCATTTGGGGGTCTGATGAAGAGGTTATGCCGTAAACTGATCTATATCCGATATTAATTGCATGGGAAAATGCTGGACTAATTTTAGATTATGTTTTCGGATGTATCGAAGGACATGCACCTTCAAACTTTTCAGATTTGGAAGAAACCAATCTATGTATAATGAAAAAACGAATTTTTTGGAATGCCTCGAAACTCAGATTAATTCGCCAATATAGAAGACAGGCAATACCCTTCTATTCTTTATCTATTTGTAATGTATCTATAAAGAAATCGATAACTAGATTTTAGCAGGATGAAAAATAAAAATCTATCATTCTTTAGAACAAAATCCGAATTCTAAATTCGACAATTTGTGTTGAGTACCTATGTATAGGTATATTTGTATTCTTTTGAATATGAGCAATATATTTTCGCTCATCAAACAGTATATCGGAATTTTGCGCAACCGTACAGGGTGTCCCAGGATTAATGGGAATAAATACGAATATAGGTTCAGTACCTCGAAAGGAGACAAAAAGTTTCTATAAATTTTAAAGTCATCTGCAGAAACGCTCCGTTGAAATTTTACGCTTCAAATATGAGGACATGATAATGGATTTATTTATTTTTTCCAAAGAGACGGAGAAATGAAATTTTGCAGTGGAATTTTTCAAATAGAGATGCTCCGAGAAGTCAAATTTTCACCGATTCCTCATAGTTTTAGAGGACCATTACTTTTCATTCAGGCTCGTCAAAAAATGGGTATTAAAACGACGATTTCGTTCTGAAAACTTTATTGCCTTTCAACTTTTAAATCCATAGTTCGTTGTTGAACATCATATCGGCATATTCCGATATTGAGTACACACAACGGACTAAATCGTTAATACTATGCTGGTAGTCAAACCAGCAATTCGAAATTACAAAAGCTCGTTCCTAAGCATCATGAGGTTGCTTGTTCAAAAACAGTGCAAAGGACATATTTTATTTTTAACGGAATAATTATCATTTTTACGATTAAAATCCACTAAACAATAGTGTTTCCAAGAAATTGTCTTTTCAATGCATAATTTTCAATAATGATATTCAAAGCCTGCGTAAAAAGTTATGGTAGAAAATAAAAGAGGGTGGTCGATTTCATCCCTCTCTAGATATCAGGATCAGTGAGAAAATGAGTGCATCTATATACGAAAAATATCTATCTCTGCAAAATATCATTCGTTCATCTTCTCGTCTTGTTCTTCCAAATTTATTTCTCTTAATCCTGGGACAGCCTGTATATTCCAGTTATGATATTGAGCAAGGTTCTATTTTCAAACAAAACGGGACTGTTCTTCGAGTTTTTATCCAGCTTAGTGTCAGTTTTACAAGATGAAAAATGTAGGATGTATTGATATCTATAGTTAGCCTAGACCAGTTCCATGCATGAAAAAAATATTGCGTTACCATAGCAACGAACAATAACTCATTAGAAGTGTCAGTGTGAAGTTCGAGGTCAAAAAAGTAAACCAGAGTTACGCAATAAATTAAAAGAAAGAAGATGTCCAACGAAATTGTGAAAATCGAAAAATTTGAGTATCGAGCCATCATCAAGTACCTGTATTTCAAAAATCTGCTGGAAAAGTTCTTTCTTCAGTTTTTTGGTATTGCCATGAAGTAATCATGTTTGATTTTTTGAACAAGGGTAGAACGAAAACCACAGATTACTATTCGACATTACTGAACACTCTACGGGAAAAAATTAAGGATAAAAGACGGGGAAAGCTATCCACATGTGTTTTGTTTTTGCAGGACAACGCCCCTGTACACAAATCTCATGTTGCCATGCAAAAAATTCGTGATTTAGGTTTGAATTACTATAGAACAGTTGGAATCTAGTTGGATGTGCACATAGACTTATAATACATGGACTCACTGTCACGTGACTTTTCAGTAGATCGAGGGGTTGTATGCATTAGAGAGAGAAGGGCTTATGCGTTTTGATCGAACAAGAAAGAGATGAACTGATTCCGTGTGGGCAATGTCAAAATCATATGATGGATATTAACGCAGACGTTGCCCACAAGGTGTTCATACGTTGAGTATTATTCACATTATATTTATTCTTGAATGAAACTCACATAATTTTTATATTTTCCATTTCGAAGGAATGTTAAGGAATTTCTGTTTGCCTTCTCAGAAGCTTGTTGAACATTTATTATGGAAAATTTTTACAATTTTCACAGACTTTGCCCACAAGGTGATGATACGTTGATTATTATTCTCATTACATCTATTTTTGACTAAAACTCACATATTTTTGACATAATTGATTTCGAAGGAATGCTATGGAATTTCTGTGTGTCTTCTCGGAAGCTTGTTTAAAATTTATTGAAGAAAATTTTCGCATAAACTTGTGTTCTATAACCTTTTGACAGCTTGCCCACAAACTCTCCATCTTATTCAACCAACCGACTTCTCTCTCACATGCGGAGTCCATGTTATTTATAAGTCTATGGATGTGCAACAATACTGCAGTCAAATATATAATTCGATATGTATCCCAAAAAAAAAGATGAAAGGATATAGCCATTTAAAGTTTTCATAACAAGCTGAACAAAATTACCTTCAGAATAACTAGCTTAATCTGTGATACTACAAATTAGTTCCGGTATTTCCCTTTACTTTCCTGAAAATAGTAAAATAGGCAATATCTTTGTCGATATTGCCCCTCGGTTGCTGAGTTGTGAGTATACCCGACTGAATCACAATTGAAAGGTAACCATAATCGGTTTCCTAATACCCCTCTTGTACTGGAACAACTTTTCCGCATCGATCAACGTGCAAAAATCCAACAAACCGCAACTCTCGACTTTGATTCGAGCCCAATCAAGTCGATAACGCGCTCAAAAGCTCATTGAATGCCTCAATTCAATCCATTGACCGGATTCAATGTCGTCTAACGCTTCGAATCCAGTTCAATAGGCCACCTTTCCCTGTGCGTGCACAATTGGCGAACTGGCTTTCCCTTTGTCGAAATGCGTGCATCTTCCCTGCGAACAAAGAAGTGATATATGTTTACACAGCTCGCCTAACAATTATTTAACCTTGTTCACCGCAAACTGTCAAAGCAAACTAATCTCCTTAGCCGGCCACAATGGCACAAAGATCCACCGCTAATTTCGTGTGGCATTTTAAGTTTCCGCCTTTTTTCACAAATAGAAAATCCGTGTTAGTGACCAGCAACGCCATTGTGGCCCGGTATACCTCCCGTACTGCAGTCCGTATATTTTGACTTTTAGGTCGAAAGGGCGGTTCGTTTGTCGGTAAATAACAAGGTGCGTCTAATGTAACTGATAGATCTCTTTTACCTGGGGGGGCTTCTTGTCTGGCGTTTAAGTCTTTCATCCTTTATGTTCGGTCTGTATAATGTGTCTTGTTTTCTAATGGTTATCTTGTCTTTTGCTTTGATGCCCACCTGATTTATGCACGTTTCCATATTCATGGTAAGCGAATGGCTTGAAAGAATCAGCGTGAATAAGCATTAAATTATTTGTTTTCTCGCAATATATAAAATTTTTGTGAAGACATTTGTTGGCTGTGACTGTTACAATGAAGAGCTGTAAAATATTTTTACTTGAAATTAATTGGAAATATCAAATTTATAATGTGACACTGCAACATATGTCTTTAAAAAAAATGGTTGTATGAATTAAAATATAATTCAATATAATATACTGAATATACACAATAAAAATATAGAACGCCAAAATCAAAAGAAAAAGGTAACATCCTGTGTATGAGCAGTATTTTCATCTTGGTGTAACGAGGATTTTAGAAGAATATATTGCCATCTTTGAGAAATTGCGGTAAAAAACTCGCAAGATTTTGGCAATTCCATGTCCTTGTATAAATGTTTTCAATATAACCATTTTCAAAAGATAAAAATTAATTTGAGTACTCCAGATGAAGGACTTCACCCTATGTCCGATATATAGAGAATTTAACTGACTATTGGTCGCTTTCAATTTGTTGGAGTTACAAGAAGTATATACAGGGTGAGTCTTTGACTTTTTTCGACAATTTTTTTAACAGTAGATTCTTGAGCTCAAAACTTTTTTCTATACCATTTTTTCCGAATCGGCCCTGATAAAGAAATATAGCATTTGGAAGTTCTCATAATGAGCTGTGCCAGCCCTGGAAAAACAAATTACCATCAGAATATCTATTTGAATATGTACATCTATGGATCTTTTGAACAGAGTTGTATTTAGTCAAAGTACCCAATTTTCCAACTTGAGTACAGAACTAAAAATAACATCGTGATAGATATCGTCAAACGGTTTCCACTAAAGGACTTTTCATAAAAATCGAGCCCAGGACTGCATTCAACATATTTACCTATCTAGTCTGGAAGTACAAGAAACAGCCAAAATCAATCAATTTGGGATACACTGTAGAGCAGCTTTGCTTCGCACCCAGGTTTTTTTAAAGGGGGGCTTGGCAGTCAACATGTTAATCTCGATCATTTTTTCATTTTTAGAAAAATCTTGTAAATCCAACTTCTGATTAATCGAATTATGCATTATGAATACGTAATAATTGTAACCTCCCAACCTAGAATTCTCCCTCATTTTGAGTTATTTTATAACTAAGCTTTAATAAGGTGCATTCTATATGGGAATGAAATACTACAACGCCCTACCAAAGGAATACCTAAACATCACAAACATAAAGACTTTCAAGAGGAAAATATTCAGTTATTTGGTTGATATACTGGGTGATTCATAACTATTGGGACATAGGCTAAGGGCAGATTGTTTGGACCAAAATATGGCATAGAAGTCGGAGGGGGCCACGTAGAACATTTAATTTAAGTTTATTCTTTTTATGTTACATTGTATTTAATTATGCTTTATCGTCGAAATAAATTAATTAAATAAATAAATCGTTACTTCAAATCCCCTTCTGATGCTCTGAACTGTTCAATTGTGTTTTTCTTAAAAACGGATGAAAAAATATACAGTGAGATTATTAGCAAAAAACGAAAAAAAATTCAACTTTAACTTTAACTTTAACAATCTGCCCTTAGCCTATGTCCCAATGGTTATGAATCACCCTGTAGAACCCTACTCCCTATATGAACTCTACATGAATTTAATTCATATTCTCTTTTGACCAACTCTCCTTTTATTTTACTTGTAGAATCATTGTGAGAATTAATGAATACTATTACCATTATACAGGAAAACATACCAAGCAACTTTAGTCGAATTTTGGCGCTAGTGGTTTATGGTTTATAGTTGTAGTTATCTGGGTAACCACATTTTGGCGATGACATGACATGACACTCATTATCATTAATACTTGAGGGTTAATACTCAATGGCGATGATAACCATGTAACTATGACGTTTCAATAACGACACAGAAAGTTAACCACGTAATCTTCCTCTTGAATAGAGCTACCACTTTACTACTTAAGCTTAAGTTCCCAACTGGTAAACGATATGTGTGAATATGATTATGAATTCATATTTCATATTCTATGTCTCTGTTCATATCATTCAGATTGCCAGATGTTCATCGATGGACACATAAACCAATATTCGCTCAGTCTTTTATCAAGTGGTACTTTACATAAAAGTATTTATCTTCTTCCTGTTGAACAATATTTTGATAAGGGTTCTCTTTCCTTATTCCTTTATCCTCCATTTATTCATTTATTATTCCATTTGCAATAATGGAACTCCATAAATCGAACAAATCAGACAGAACTGACAGTTGACCTTCCAACAAATGCCATCAGTAACTATGACTTCACAGATAACTATAACCATAGTTAGTTACAGCGCCAAAATTCGCCTTTTATAACCAACAACCAATCTGATCCTATAGCATAGGCACAGAGCTCTGTTTCCAACCGATTGAAGAACAAATGCCCTCCCTTATTCCAGCCGAAGCGGACATAAAGCTGCATCAGCAGATGTTAACGACATGATATATTCCGATTGGCGGGACAACCATTTGTTCCGCTGTCAATACCTGCGATGCCCGTCTCGGATGCTCGTTTGCCCCGGTACGACTGACTATCGATGATGCCGCCGCCGGTCGCAAGGCATGAACGATAATATGTCGATTGCCGCGATTCCATATCCGGCAGTCATGATGGTTTGATCGACGTTCCGAAGAATTGATGTTGCCCGGTATCGAGGCGCTCCAAGGGAACAACTTCCGGGATCTCCGATGCAGCTTGCTCGCGATTATACTGTCGACGGACAAATTGCAATTTGGCTATATGTCGCCTTCGGCATTGCTTGTCAACAGAACGGTCTGATGGCCTGCCTCCTGTCCTCCTGTCCGGAGGTTGTAGAACACAGAAGATATGATTTCGAACTTATTTTTCCTATAGACCATATTAGTGAGGTTAGGCGGGAAATTTGAATCGCGATCCATCCGTGGATCTGGTCCCTGAATGGGGTATTTTCCTAAATTTCAAAATATATGTCATTGAAATCCTTATAACTCAAATATATCGAAATATATTTTTTTTAGAATTTTAACATATTGCGTTTTGTCTGTATTCACTTACGAAAATTCTGATTTCAGAAGTGCTCTGTTATGAACCTTCTACGTCATTTTCACAATTCGGCAACGCCTGTCGAATCAATAAAGGTCATGAAAGTTTTATGATCATCATAGACTTAATAAATATCAAGTTTGGTGATCACATTTGACAAGGAAAACAAACAGTGCATAGAAATATCAAACAATGACACAAAATGTCATCGTTTTTAAGAATATATAACGTGCGTTCAAAAAAATTCGTCGTCAAGTAGGCTATGGAATTTAGTAGGTTGATTTTCTGTGACTGAACGTAATTCTTTCCTTACATCACACTCATCAGTCATCACAGCCAAATGTAAACATTGATGACATTAACCTATTTATCGTAATTTTGTATGAAAAGGCAATTTCTCAGAAAAAATTACTTGCACATTCAATAATGATTTATTAGCATTTTTTCATTGAATGAGATTACAAGAATCCAAATAATCTGAGGCGATTGGAAAAATTAACCTGAGTTCATAAGTCAAAGACACGAATCTTGAACGAATCGAGTATTATGGTTTTTGTACTCACAATTATGTGAAAAGGTTGTACCTATAACAGTAGGTAATAGAAATAAATCACACTAAGAACCTCAGAATATGTTTATTTCTCAATGAATAAAATATTGAATTGACGCTGACAGTGAAAATCCATAACCAGAGGCAGTCTCTGCCATAACTGAAGAAACTGAATTATAGGATTTTCATTACAATGAGTTTCACGTTTAAGAGCTCTATATAATTAAAGTAGCTGTTGGAAATGTCCTCCTCTTTGCTCCAAACACTTCTCACATCTTCTTTTGAGAGATTCAAAGACATTATTCAATATAAAAGGATCATCGTTAATTAGATGAATTTTTTCAATGATCCTCGTCTTGAGTTCGTCCAGATTAGAAATAGGTGATTGGAAGATAGAATTCTTCAAATGAGGCCATAAGAAGAAATCACATGGTGTAAGATCACACGATCTTGGAGGAAATTCATTTTCAGTATTGAGGCTAATGAGTCGATCCTGAAAAATATTCCTTAGTGTAGCCAATGTTTCTACAGCTGTGTGTGCTCTGGCTCCATCTTGTTGAAAATAACTATATGACCATTCTTCGAAATTTAATTCAGCTATAAAAGGCATGATAATATCCTCTTTATAGCGTTCTGCTGTTAAAGTTCCGTCAAAGAAAATAGGTCCAACAATTCTTCTCTGACTGATAGCACACCAAACTCCAATTTTCTGAGAATGAAGTGGTGTCTCAATGTAAAAATTTTCCGGTTTTTGACTGCTCCACATTCTCATATTTTGGGAGTTGACATATCCAGAAAGATGAAACCAGGCTTCGTCGGAGAAGAAAACTTTATTCAGGTTATCGATGAATTCGTTTAGAAACCACTGACAGAAGGCCATTCTACGAGGGTAATCAACTTCTTCAATCTTCTGATAACATGTCAATCTATAAGGATACAAATTGATGTCTTCTTTCAAAATTGTGTGACATGTACCAACAGAGACTCCAGCTAGTTGAGATAAAACCCGAACAGAGGTTCGTGGAGCTTCTGTCATAACATTCTCAACATTTTCGATTAATTCGGGTGTTCTCTTCTTTGGTCGACCACTTCCTTTTTTTCTTTGAACGCTACCTGTTTCACGAAAAACGCTCACACATCGCGAAACAGTACTCTGGAAAGATTGGTAATCTACAGCAACGTTGGGATACTCGATCCTGAAGTCGCTGAGACATTTCTCAACAGAATATTTCCACTCGCCTTCTATTTTCTCCCCATTTCTGAAGTAGGATTCAATAATGAATGCTTTTTGTACGTCGGTAAAAACCATCTTTATTATTTGCTGGTAATTTTAATTTAACAACAATCCAAAACGCTAACTTGACAGCTAACCTGTAATAATAATAGAGCACAAGCTAAGAACTACGTTTAGATACGCAATATCGACGTTTGAAATTCCATAGCCTACTTGACGACGAATTTTTTTGAACGCACGTTAGATACAGATTACAGAAACAATTTCTTGAAATGTGTGGATATAGAATTCTATATCTTCTTGATCAGTTCCACTGTTGTCTAATCAACAAAAATTACTAGACTTTAGTAAAGGCATTCTACGTCACAAGCTTTTACATACTCGAAGTTTCGAAGGGTATATTTCTGAAATTTCTTAATTTTGAAGCGAATCTTTTACGTGTTGGATAACGAATGGAAAAGGGTTTCCATAAATAATTTTAAATTCGATTTTGGAGTTTTAGGAAACTTGCCCATTTCTTATGGGACTAAAAATGCCGCGTACTTCTCGCCTGTTTTTGGATATTTTAGCGAATTTCTTAAGATTTATTTCTGTTGTAATGTGTTCTATGATCCTTTCTTAACAAGTTGAAAACAAAATTTCGAAATAAAATGGTATATTTTTTTAATAATGGATCAATATAAAATTGGTCAGCAAGATCCATGGAAGTTTGTCGTAGCTTCATTTCGTTTCTAACCTCTGAAGCTGACATCATTCTAACGCGCAAGCGTAGCATGTCATTTTCTTTGTTACGGTTCATGATTGGCGTATGGCAGAAATGATCTACGACATACGGATATATTCCGTATAATAATGTGTTCAATTTTGATTTTAGGACATATAAAAGTATATTGTGATGTAAAATGTACTTGGAAACAACCTCTAATAATTGCGGCACCCAATTTTGCATGTCTTTATATTAACATTTACTTCTAGCTAGCGATATTCCATCTTAAAGTCGATTCCTATGTAAAAAAATTTGAATAGATATGGATCTCCCGCCAACTGAGTGATTCTAACCTCACTAATATGGTCTATAGACAATGAACTCTAAGAGAACTGGAATGGCATCTCGATGCAGGCAAACTGAGGAAGACTGAAAGGGAAGATGTAGAGTAATCTATCTCTCTCTGCGCTCTGTCAATTGGTTTAAAACGATGTAAACAAAAAAGACCCGGGGAGTTGAAGTGAGACGACTGCTGCGTCCGACGTCTGATGCGGTTATTCGATTGGTTGCCGAACCATTAGAAAGAGATGGCTTGCTCTACATCTTCCGTCTCAGTTGGACACACTTTTTGTCGTATTTCGGTACCTAAGAGGCCTTTCCAGTTCTTTTAGAGTTCAGTGCCTATAGACCTTATTAGTGAGGTTAGGCGGGAATTTTGAATCGCGATCCATCCGTGGATCTGGTCCCTGAATTCCCTATGCATTTCTTATTGGACTAAAAATGCCGCGTACTTCTCGCCTGTTTTTGGATATTTTGGCAAATTTCTTAAGATTTATTTCTGTTCTCAACTTAACAAGTTGACTATTTATAGATCCATGGAAGTTTGTCGTAGCTTCATTTCGTTTCTAACCTCTGAAGCTGACATCATTCTAACGCGCAAGCGTAGCATGTCATTTTCCTTTTTACTATTCATGATTGACGTATACGTATAGCAGAAATGATCTACGACATACGGATATATTCCGTATAATAATGTGTTCAATTTTGATTTTAGGACATATAAAACTATATTGTGATGTAAAATGTACTTGGAAACGACCTCTTATAATGAGGGCACCCAATTTTGCGTGTCTTTATACTAACATTCACTTCTAGCTAGCGATATTCCATCTTGAAGTTGATTCCTATGTAAAGCAATTTGAATATTGATCTCCCGCCAATTGAGAGATTCTAACCTCACTAATATAGTCTATTGGTAGGGGGAGTCCGGGAGACTTGCTCAGATAGGAGACTTGAACCACCTCAAATATTTCAATTCAAATTTCGCGCTACAGGTATATCGTAAATAGCTTGCGACATGCTCGTAGCAAGGCACAACTAGTAGCGGCTCCATTTTGGCCGCCATCACAACAGTTGGGGAGTGAGAGGGTTGAACGTGATTTCGTTGTTAGGAAGTAAGAAATTGAATAATTTTTGATTGTTACACTGTCTGAAAAGTTTAATAGGTGCGTGGTGTTATTAAGTTTTATTGCTTTCATTGATTAATATCGTTTCACCAACGATGAGCCTTTTTTATAACTGTTGTAAAAGTTTCAAGAGAACATCTGTTGAATGAACTAAAAGGTATAGTGCGGGAGACTTGACCCATGCTATGGTCGAGAGACATAATCAGTGGTCCAAGTTTCTCGCACTGAGCTTAGATAATAGTTTGCTTAAAAAAAAAATTGAATAATATAAATAAATATAAAAAATATACAAAGGTTCAAAAAAGTAAAAAACATCTCGGAAATAAGTGAGAGTGACTCTGAAATAGAAAATATGTATTTCATACGCTGATACAATATCTGATGATGAAAACCTTGATATAGACAAGCAATCGTTGGTCATTGGAAAATGTTTTCTTTCAAAGATTTCCTGATAAACAAACTTATGGTCAAGTCTCCCTCGCCCCCTGTTCAACTCTCCCATGGGTTAGGGAGATATGAACCAATACATATTAGGGGAAATATATCCTTCCAAAATTAATAAAATTAAAAAAATTCGGATTGGTGAAAAAATTTAAGTATTCGATGGAGTGAAGAAAATTACATGAAAAGGGTACTCTTATCCAAATACAAAAAACTGAACCGTTTTCGAGATATTCGAGATGTATCTTGCGATGAATGAATCTGCTGACATCTTGTTACTACAAAAACTCAAATAACTCGAAAACGGTTCAGTTTTCTGTATTTGGATGAGAGCACCTTTTTCATGTAATTTTCTTCGCTCCTTCGAATACTTCTATTTTTTTCACCAAAAAGAATACTTTTCAACTTTTCAATCAACATCAGAAAAATTGATTCCTGAATACGGCTGATGAATGCTTGCCGAAACTTTTATTGAATGAAATATCCAAAGATATCATACAATAAATTTACCATCATCAACTGTTTAACGTCGATTAAGGAAAGGAAATCCTATACTGCTGATTTAAAAAAAAAGTCGCAAATTTTTTGATGAAGTTGCAATACAAAATATCTGTGTGTCCAGATTCTCACAACAGAATAGTATGCAGGGTGTTCCAAAACTAGTGAATTAAGCGTCACACCACGATAGAGTATAGACAAAATACTATCGAATGACACCAACATTAGTTCAGCGAAAATGTGCCGTTTCCAAAATAATAAGAATTTCATGAAAATACCTAAAATTGCCGATTTTCGAACTATTTTTCTCCACAGGTCAGTTTATTATTAAAGATAGCGATTATAGCTCATAATTATCCAAGATTATTGTATATATTATCATCCCTTATTAAAATTATTCAAAGTAGTTGTTCGAAAACCTCAGTGAATGTAAATTAAAACAATGTTTTTCTACATACTCTCTACAAAGAGCTTTGGATTCTCATCAACCACCTCCACATATATAGGTACAAATCAAGAACTCATGCAGACGCCTCCTTTATTAACATATGGAAAATCCTATGAAAACTCTCTACCTGTACCTATACTAATATAATACGAAGTAATTTTCAACACGAGCCTTCGGTCTCATTTTCGCTTACCGACAGTCATTACACAGGGTTAAGAAAAATTACCAAAACGGTCGATTATCAAAAAATGTCTGTTGTTGAAAATCTACATGTAGTGTGATAAATTGAAAGATACAGAGTTGCTCACAAAGTTGTGGAGAATGACAGTTGTATTTTTCTAAATGTATCACCCTGTATATTAGTCATTTTGCCTGTCCATCCAAAATTTTTTCTTAACTAAAATTCATTAATTTGCTAAAAAACGGCATTTCAAAAGAGCGAGGATAACAAGGGAAATGGTTTTAAATGCCCGAAAATATTTTGCGATATTTTGTATAAATGTCAATCACCCAGTTGAAGGAACGTTCGTTAAAATTTAATGCCCCATTAAAATTTTAATCCACTATTATTCGCTTCAAAAGTGGCAGTTTTTAAATTACAATGAGACATTCAATCTTAATGGACATTCTTGCATCTGGGCCAATGAGTAATAAAAATTTTCGACACTTATTGATAACTTAATTAATTCAAATTAGTTTAAATTTGACTTATTCTCACAGCATGTTCAACTGAATGACCAATTCTGTACAAAATTCCAATTTGAATATTTCAAAAACGAAAATAAATATGCTCAGAATAGAAAGGCCCTCCAAATGAATAAGGATTTTGTCAATTATCGAAATTGTTAAAGATTTTGTGTCACAGCTTCACTTTTTATCTTTGTAGTCGAGAACCATCAGTCATACGATTTTTTACCATCATACCATAAATGCCCGCATTTATGCCAGAAATGACGAAATATACAGCATATCTACTGAAAATTCAGGAATTTAATCGAAAACCTAAAAATGAACCCTCAAAATGGTGCGTGGTTCTTTATTTTCCTGCCTTCGTTGCTGAAAAAATTGAAACCTTAGATACATCATAATTCGTATCGGAAAGATAGAGTAATAAAAAGGTTCCAAGAGGAAATTAACTTTCTTTCCTCCTAGAGAACTTCATTTAATCATCGTTCATTACGTGACTACCATCGGGTCTCCGAAAAACCCCAAATCGCAGCACCCAAGGCCTTTCTCAATATGGTGTCTGCGATACGCGTCCGCAAACGACCGCCCGATTGGTCCATGGAAAATGTAACAGCTGCACATCGGGCCCATTAATGGGAATCATCAAGGCACACTGGGACACCGATATTATGGTTAATGTGTTCCCCTTACCTGGCCTAGTCGTGAGGGGTCCTTCGCCCCTCCCGCACCAGCACCCGCTCTCGCAGCCATTTATACGCTTTTCAAAAGAAAATAATTAGTTGAGGCATCTTTCTCTCTGGTCGTGGCGAGGCGGGCAATCAACCGCGGTCTAGGGTTAGGATACCTCTACGTGTGTTGTTCCCCTTTAATATCCGAGATGATTACGTTTTCGAATTTGGTATGCCTGTGGACGTCAACGTTGATAAATATACAACTTTCGTGTATTAATCATTGGACGTTATAAATAATACTTGGGAAACACGAGGTTCTCATAGGGAAGACCACGGTGCATGTTATATACAGACTGTTCTATCCGGAAAGAGGAAAGATAGCTCAAGAGGAAGATTTGCATATTGCAAGTTTTACGCCTACGCCTGCCAAAACTAGAAGCATACTACACTTTGTTAAATTTTTATTACAATTCATTACATCAGAAAAAAATTTGATTAGACTTGCAATTCCCTAATTATAACTGTTTACTTCTAACTTTTGAAGTAATAAGTAGTGATGATACTGATAGGTATCGAACAGAGATTTGCATTTTATACAGACAGTTTTATCTGGAAAGAGGTTAGATAGTTCAGAGGGAAGTAATCTTGATTCTGCATACGATGCAACGTTTCGCATTGCAAGGTTTACAGTGACTCAAACCTAGACTTGCCAACAACCCTGCCAAAACTAGAAGCATACTACAATTTGTTAAATTTTTATTACCATTCATTACATCAGAAACAAATTTAATTACACTTGCCATTCCCTAATTATGCCTGTTTTCTTTAGGCTCTATATCCACTGCTATACCCTCCACTTCTAACTTTTGAAGTAATAAGTAGTGATGATACTGATAGGTATCGAACAGAAATTTGCATTTTATACAGACAGTTTCATCTGGAAAGAGGCTAGATAGTTCAAAGGGAAGTAATCTTGATTTTCTATACGATGCAACATTTCGCATTGCAAGGTTGACTTAAACCTACACTAGCTGAAAACCCTGCCAAAACTAAAAGCATACTACAATTTGTTAAATTGTTATTACAATTTATTACATCAGATCCAAATTTAATTACACTTGCCATTTCCGAATTATGCCTGTTTTATGTAGGCTCTATCCAAACCTACAACCCCACTTCTAACTTTTGAAGTTGTAGTGATAACGAATAGAGATTTGCATGTTATACATATTGTTTTATCCAGAAAGAGGAAAGATAGTTCAAAAGGAAAAAATCTTAGTTCTTTACTTACGATTCAACGTTTCAAATTGCAAGTTAACAGTGATTTAAACCTACACTAGCCAAATCACCCTGTCAAAAACATAAGCAAACTACAATTTGTTAAATTTTTATTACAATTTATTACATGAGATCTAAATTTAATAACACTTACCATTCCCAAATTATGCTTGTTTGCTATAGGCTCTATCCAAAATTTTATAGTATGTGGTAGTGATTACGTATAAAGATTTTCATGTTATACAGACTGTTTTATCCGAAAGGAGGAAAGATAGTTCAAATTCAAAAGGATGAAATTTTGTTTCACTATACGATTCAACGTTTTACATTGAAGGTTCAACAGTGACTTAAACTTACACAATCCAAATCACCCTGCCAAAACCAGAAGCATACTACACTTTGTTAAGTTTTTATCACAATTCATTACATCAGGACCGAATTTTAGTACACTTGCCATTCCCGAGTTATGCATATTTTCTGTAGGCTCTTATCCAAAGCTACACTCCCACTCCCACAAAGAGGGATTTGTACTAAAATTATTACAAACTTATTGCAACTGACTTTCCGAATGCACCGAAAATTATAATAATATTTCACCAGACCATTGTGTGGTCTGGTGTAATAAAATATTGCATTTTGATAATGGTGTTGTTGTTTGAGATAGAACCTACACCAAACAGACAGCTCGGTATTGGGAACTGTAATAAAATTGGGACGGAGTGTAATAAATTGTAATAAAAATTTAACAAATTCCAGTATTCGGTTTTGGCAAGGTTATTCAACTGGTGTAGGTTTAGATCACCTAAATTTACACAAAACTTTCAAGATGACGTGGAAGAAATCATCGACAAAATATTCGGTCTTTATGAAGGATTATAACAGAATGGTTGGCTTTGAATAATTCACATTTCGTGAACCTCAAGAGAAGAAGAGAAGAAATGAAGTAGGAACACAAAAAGCAATACTCATAGATACATACAATGAACGATAATTACACGGGTCAACACAAAATTTGACTTTGACTGCAAAGCATAAAATTTCGATAGTTTAGATCCTAATTAGACGAAAAAAAAATATATGGCATGAAAAAGTTTGCTTCTGTGTTTAGGAGACTGATTCAACGATATCATTTACAATAACTACAATACAAGCAACATGTGGAGCCCATGGCTTGTCTTGATTCTTGATTCCAAACAGGAAAGTCAAAATATGCTTCATAGGCTTCAGAGAGAACGTGAGATGTCTTTAATTCGTATTTCACGTCACGAATTATAATAAATTGACCACATATAAAACAAAATGCATCGGCATCGTATTTACACTTTCTTGACGACATTTGAAGTTTGTCTTGGCTTGTAAAGAACACCTGATCGTTGTTTATGACTCGAGTGGCCTCTAGCGGGACTTTGTAAAGGTAAACACCCCACTCTCATCGCGTGAAGAATGAGTATTAATACTATAACTATCACAAAAGCAAACTTTATATCAAAAAAAGGTATTTTCTTTTCGTTTATTATTATAATTAACCGGAAAATCCTAGTATAAATGTTAGGACAAAGAAGGAAATTTTTTTTGTAGAGTCGTGTTATCAATGAGATGTTTAGTTTTAGTGCAGTCACGATATATATTGTGTCCTTATGCGAAAAGAATAGGTATTATTATCGTTATTGTTTCCAATTATTTCAAATATTGAACCCACCTTGAAACCCGATATTCGCATACTTTTTACTTTGAGATATATTGCAGTGCACCACACTCTTCTTCACGTTGCAATCAATTTGAGTGTTGAATAGTAGAATGATCCAATCTTTTTATTCCCCGGGTAATATGGGTAAATAAATTACGTGCAGAGTATCTTCGAGGGAATAATAATATTTTATAGTGATATTTACATTCGATAACGTTGTCGTGGAATCCATAAAACAATTGTCTTTTGTAAACATATTGATAAGCTTCGTGATGTAGGTAAAAGTTTTATGGTAATTTTTTTCAATAAAAAGCTAAATTTCCGCAAACCAAATCAGTTATCCATCATGTTGGGCCACATTGTTTTTCTGGCCTCATTGGGATTCATTTTTGGTAAGTTTCCTAAAGTAGGGTGATTTTCATATTCAAGAGGTATATAAACTGTAGAAGAAAAAAATTGGGGGGCAGGTGGCCTGAACTACAACTTTATGGCACATTACGGTCTTAATTTTTCCAAAAAATAATAATGCCATTAACTGCATTCCACTATCTTTCTTTGTTTTCGAGTTAAAGGCCAAAATTGAAATTTCAACTTTGGTCATTATCTCCGTTTCTGTTTGCGCTAGGATGTTGTAAATGAAGACATTATACAGACACTTTTTTGGTAGCAATCTAGTGGCTTATACTAGTATTTTAAACTACTGTTTTCTGTTTACTGATTTAGAAAGACAGAGGGCGATGTATGATATATTTCTGAAACGGAAAAAAATAGCGATTCTTTCTAAGTCATTTTAAACTACGTATACGAAAAACTTTCGTTATAGGTCAGCAAACAAACTTGTTGGAGAAAATCATAGTACGCCAGTGGATTGTTATAAAAAAAGTGTCTCAATAATGTTTTCATTTCAACATCCTAGCACAAACAGAAACGGAGATAATAATCAGAGTTGAAATCGCCCAAATTTCAATTTTGGCCTATAACAAGAAAACAAAAGAAGATAGTGGAATGCAGTTAATGTCATTATAAGTTTCTCAAAAAAAGACGAAATTAATGTGCCATTCATTTTCCTCTATGTACCACTAATTTTGCCCGCACCCTGTACAAGTCAAAGACTCGCCCTGTATAACTGTGAAGGTAGTATAAAAATTTAAATTAAATGCGTTTCAAACTGGAGGTTTTACGTATAAATATAACCAAGTATTCTCTTTCTTACCTCTCAATGTTTTCCAATTTTGGGGTATTATTATTATCATTCACGCTATGTTTTGTAGGTATGTACATGAATAATATACTTTTCATAACTCCGTTGGATGCACCGTTAAAAAAACGGATCTAAAAATGTCTCATCATCAAAATTTGTTTTAGGATATTACTGAATCGATTCGAGCGTGCTGTGTAAAAGAGTTTCAGAGGTACCTTATTGACAATTTCATGATTTTTGCCTAGATTTGACGGGGAATTTGGAGACACCCTATATACCAGGTGGCCCACCCCAGACGCGGCGCTCATTTTGAGGGAGTAAATAATGATATTCCGAAAATCTTTTTTTGTGGTGTGTGTAGGGTGTTGAAAAGCACAATTTAAAATTATTGTCATATATACAGGGTCTTCGAAAACAAAGATGTAGGCCAAAGTTAAACTTTTTTAAATGTAACACTCTGTATTTGACCTCAAAAATGAAATGACGAGCTCAAATTATGATGATATTCTTCAGATCACTTTAAACCTTAGAAGAACCATTTACGAGATCATGGCGAGAATGGTTTGCTAGTTTTGAATTGAAAATTGCCCAGAAACTATCAGGTTTAGATGTAGGAAAATTTTATGAAGATAGTTTCGAAATTAATTTTTACGTTCAACGAGATGTAGAAATACCGGGTGTGCCATATGAAATAAGAAAGTTTTCGACGATCATTTGTAGTTGATGTTTGTGAATTAATTATGATCACTCTGTATATTCCAGAGTTGAAAATTTCTTCTATATGTAGGAGTAGCCAACTTGTCTACTCGAAAAAATTCTGTCTGTATCCCTGGCGTAACTAGTTTCTTCATTGATTGCTATATTTAAAAAAACTCCATATTTTCGATTTTTCGCAATTATCTCGTAAAGGGTGCTTCTGAGCTAGAATGTGATCTGAAGAAACTCAACATAACTTGAGCTTGCCATTCCATTTTCGATGTCAAATATAGGGTGTTACATTTAAAAAAGTGTAACATTGGTCTATATCTTTGTTTTCGAACACCCTGTATATATGACAATAATTTTAAATAGTGCTTTTGAACATCCTACACACACCACAAGAAAAGATTTTCAAAATATCCTCATTTACTCCCTCAAAATGAGTCTGGGGTATCTTTTCATCCTTTTGATCGTGTCCGATCCCAAGAGTTTTATTGCCAATTTTATTACAATCAAAATGGCATAATTTCTTTTACAGGCGCACCTCAGGCAGACAAAGTGGCTCAAAGGATCAAAAATGGGAACAATACTACAGATCCTTCCGTTCTTCTGTTGAAACAATCTCCCTCTATATGTACAGGGACCCTTATATCACCAGAGATTATTCTAACTGCGGCTCACTGCTTTAGACACGAAAAACAGCGAACTACTGTCATATATGGATGTTCCGAATTAGACAGCGACGAGTGTGAAGAAGTAGAAGTGATATCTTACATTACTCATCCGGAATATGTTGACCCAAATATGGTAGGAACAGGAGTAATATTCAACGATATTGCAGTGGGAAAATTGGCACGTCCGATAGATAATGTAGTTCCGAAGAGCTTAGCAAATCCTGATCAAGATGATCCACCTAGAGGGATGGTAACTCTTAAGGGATGGGGTAAAACCGAACTAGGAAAGCCCGCAAACGTGCTGCAAACCATAAGTCTACCTATCAGTGAAAGTGGGGATCTCGATTGTTATAAATCTGAAGAGAAAATTCTTGTCGAGCAAATGCATGGATTTGACGGAATTGCAACTGTAAGTAGCAATTTTCAGTATTGAACCTACTCATGAAGCTCTATACAGGGTGAGTCCTTAACTTATACATATACAGGGTGTGTCCTTGACTTATACATATACAGGGTGTTTCAGAAAGTGGTGATCCCGTCTCTAGGATAGGTAGAAAAAAAAATCATTACAAGAAAGGAGTCTCATTCACGCAACAAAGAAATTTCAATTCATATAATGCATGTTCGAAGCTACTTGATACGAACCGTGTAACTAGCCCCATATGAGAGTCAGATTTAAAAACAAATTCCTGGGATGTATCCTCCCAAAACATATTCGTCTGAATACTGCCCCATAAGAATTATTGCCAAAAAAAAAATCAAGAGAAAAGTACGAATATACATAAATGTTTTATGGACTATCTCAAGAGTAAAAACACGAGTTTTTTCTCGGAAAATATTGTAATGGCATACTTATTGTCAAATAACTGTAAATATAATATAAACTGATTTTGAAATGTATTCTGAAATGCATCGAGATTTTGAAAATATGAATTAATTCCTTATGAACAACGTGTTTTCAATCATCTATGTATAAGACTAACAACTGTAAGGAAATATAATTTCCTTACAGTAAGAAAATGAATATTTCCATATAGTTGGGAAACCTTGACTTTTTCTTTGAGATATTTTGTCTGATGTTCTCTGTATTGTCATAGATTTAGCTCATTATTCTGAAGGGAATTCTGTTTTTCAAGGGCTGGCATAGCTCATTTTGAGAACTTAAAATAACTACTAATATCTTTTCAACTAGGACGAATTGGAAAAAGTCTGTCTTTTGACTTAAAGAATCTACTGTTAAAATATATGTATAGGTTGGGCAAAATTGGTGATACCTGAAGTACAACTTTTTAACCCATTGAGATAGAGAAGAATGAATGTACCATTCATGTCGCCTTTTTTTGAGAAACTAATAATGCCATCAACTGCATTCCTCTATCTTCTTTTGTTTTTGAGTTATAGGCCAAAATTTAAATTTGGGCGATTTCAACTTTGGTCATTATCTCCGTTTCTGTTTGTACTAGGATGTTGAAATGAAGACACAATCAATACAGACACTTTTTTGATAGCAATCCAGTGGCGTACTATGATTTCTTCCTACAGGGATATTTGCTGAGCCATAACATAAAGTTGTGTTTTTTCGTATGAAAACAGTAGTTTAAAATGACTTAGAAACAATCGTCATTTTTTTACCCTTTCAGAAATATATTATACATCACCCTCAGTCTTTCTGAGTCATTTTAAACTACTGTTTTCATAAGAAAAAATACATCTTTTTGTTATAGCTCAGCAAATATACCGGTTGGAAAAATCATAGTAAGCCACTGGATTGCTATGAAAAAAGGGTCTGTATAATGTTTTCATTTCAACATCCTACCTTAAACAGAAACGGAGATAATGACCAAAGTTGAAATTTTAATTTTGACCTATAACTCGAAAACAAAAGAAGATAGAGTAATGCAGTTGATGGCATTATTAGTTTCTCGAAAAAAGACGACCGTAATGTGCCATGCATTTTTCTCTCGTTGGGTTGAAAAAGTTGTAATTCTGGTATCACCAATTTTGCCCAACCTGTAGAAGTCAAAAACTTACCATGTAGACAGATGTTTTATAGGGGCGTCTTATTTTTCAACAGAAGATAGAACTTGTCAAAATAAACCATTTCGTCAAAATTCACTTGAATTAAATTTACGAAATAATAAAGTTGAAAGACAAACATGAAAAACTTTGAAATGATTTCGAAAACTGGTCTAAATTATTCTGAAGATTGTTCAAATTTGTAATTATCAGTTTGATGTTCACATAGCATTTACAGGCGTGAAAATGCGGTAAAAAATACGCTATAAAAAAAGACACTTGGCCACGAATAATTTCACAAGTAGGTACATTCAATAGCATATCCCAATTGTTCTACATCTGCAGATCTGTACTAGTATATTTTCATGGGATCGTATATTGGACATGGATGGATGTTAACTCCATTTTGGTTATTCTATAGTAAGTAGGCGAGTTTTGGGAAAAACTAACGACATAACCCTTCTGTCAAAGAGAGACTCACCTATGAAAAATTACTGCGTAATAATAGTTAGATATTTATAAAACAAGAGAGTTAAATGAATGTTTATTCATGAGAAGAATATCCAACTCATGAGCTTGAAGGGCAAGTAGGTTAATTTCTTCAAGCTAATACATACCTATTCGTATGCTCAACCTTATTTATCAACACTGCTTAGAGAAATATCTGAAATGCTGCTAACTTCTTAGACCTTTAACTTTTTATTCTACTATCCTCTTTATCATTTCTTTCAGGGAGATTCTGGTGGACCTTTACTGATTGGTGATACCGTTTTTGGAGTAGCTTCATCAGTATTATATTGGTCACCATATGGTCAGGTGGAAGAATACGGAGTATATATGAGTGTGCAATATTACTTTAAGTTCATCAAGGATTCGATGGATAAATTGCAAAGACATAAATGAAAAACGAAATATGCCTAAGGATTGTAAGGGGTTGTTTGTAATAATAAACAGAAATATCATGATTGATTTGTTTCATTTACATCACTGTGTTGAAGACAAAGGTGAAAAGGACTTAAAAACTCTTCAAGAAGGAAACTTCCTCATGGTTTATCATCCTTTCAACTATAACAGTCAACATACAAAAAAAAAGAAGAATTTAAATGTTACTAATTCAATAAAAGATAATATTCAATACATGGCGTAGACCTAAAATATGATACAAAAGCAAAAAAAGAAATGACTATTGTGTTCGTTCGCAACAACTTCCTGGTCTTCCTGTGTATCGTAAAATTCATAAATCATATGAATGATTGCCTCAATAAGTTCCATAAGAGTTACCACCAAAGAGCTCTAGAATGATCACCTCAAGATCTTCCAAGATTCCTATGGCAGTACTTTGTAACTTCGTAACTTGGTGATCTGTTATGTAAAATATTCGGTTGTTGGAATTAAATCTAGGAGCCCGTCAGTTCGAAGACTGAGAGCTGCAACATATTCTTCACTTTAAATCAGGTACTCAATTGCAATGTCATCCGATAGTTATGAAATGTGTACGTGTAAACTCTACTCTTCAAGCGGAATGATTCTGTTACAAAATCGCAAGTGCACATCATCCCACCCAGTATATACCAAGTATTAGCCTGTAAGCATTTCCGCAGCATGACTGAATACTTGCATAATCAACCTTCAGTCTTCAGAGGTTTTTATCATAGCATCGGCCATTATCACAGCTCCACCAAGTGGGTGTTATTGAATTATTATTATTAACCATGCCATTATGATTACGATCCCTCGGTGCCATTTGAGGCACTGATACTTTAATTGTGTTTGGAGCAAATTACCCTTATCGCTTCACGATAGGAATACATTATGAGATCATTGTATTTTTTCATGGGATTTTATTGTTACAACGAACAATGTACTTAGGAGATAAAATATCGGTACCGACTTCGTTATTGTGAGTCGTAAATCTTTCAATGGCGATTAAAACGATAGTAAAATATGGTAGTCACTCCTTTTCATCAAAATTCAATCGAAAAGTATATTTTATTGCCTTTAATGATGTCCGTTACGAGCAGAAATGGTTATTGGATGATAGGAATTACAAGGTTTTCTGAAATTGTTCAATCCCTTTTTTCTCTGGAAGAAAACTGAGCAAACTCCATAAATAGTCTTATAATTATTAATGAATATCACCTTGGGATTTTGAGGTTATGAGAATTTTTCTAAGGTTTTCTTTGAATCGATGCAATAACAGTCCTGTTAACGTTACAACGAACTAGGTACACTATATTTCTTTACACAGCCACACTAGGTATACGTGAACGCCCAACGCTATCTGAAAGTTTCTATGATATTTTGTGCATAAAGGAGATATTTAAAATGCTCAGCTTCCTTTCAAGGCAAGGTTCAAGCGTTGGAAGAATTAAAATATGCTCTGATTAAGTCTAGAGACAGTCATCTCTACCAATAATCAACATTAGACTCAAAAAGAGAAGAAGGTAGTACTTTCATCTCCCCACTCATTCAGATATCTCAATTCAGAAGATCAGGAGTTAGCCAATCATATAAATAAATAGAAGGTTTACTTCCAATAGGACAAAACCAATAACAGGAAATATATTAAGATCACCAATTAAAAAATACAACATACTAGCATTAAATTTCGATATACATTTATGAAATTCCCAAGATGACCAATGTACACTCCGCAAATCAAAAAATCATTCTCCAGATAAAAACACTTCTCTATACAGGGTGAGTCTTTGGCTCGAACAAATATTTTAACAGTAGATTCTTGAGGTCAAAAGAAACACTTTTTTCCTAAACCATTTTATCCGAATCGGTCCTGATAAAGAGATATAATATTTTCATATAATGAGCTGTGCCACCCCAAAAAATTACCTTCAGAATAACTAGCTAAATCTGTGACACTACACATCTGTGGATCTTTTAAACAGAATTGTATTCTGCCAAAGTACCCGCTTTTTTAAATTTCAAAGATTGTTTTCAATTTTTATTATTTTTAAACATTGAATTATCCGTGCATTATACGAGAAAATATGAATAATACTTTTATTTTAAGAAACGTTCAAATATTCATTACATAGCGTCCAACTTAGTGTAAAAAGTTGGGTTCTTTGAATTTTTGGTATTTTTATGGGACGTAATGGTCATAATGAGAAAGAATGAGTGGTATCTTGTGTTCGAAAAAGATTCCAAAAATAAATCGATATCTATAATTCAGAAATTCATTTCATTCGATAAACCGTTTGTGAGATAGAACTAAAAATAATATATTTTTATGGTTTTTCAACAGCCTGTATCTTTTATACCGAGCCGATTCGGAAAAAATGGCAAAGTAAAAAGTGTTTCTTTTGAACTCAAGACTCTACTGTTGAAATATTTGTAAGAGTCAAAGACTATCCCTGTATAATAATCCTTATTTCAAATGGGTACCCTATTTTTTATTTGATCTCCTTCTTGTCATGATAATTCTGAATTAATTTCTGACATACTTCATGTATGCGATTGACGTATAAAAATAGTGTCAAAAGAAATAAAAACTTAATCAACTAACTGTAAAAATATAAGAATCACTGAGCAAAGCAGTAAAACTGTTGAACACAAAGATAATTAGGAGAAAAATATTCGAGGAAAACGGAGTTTATCAATTGATTAGGGGCATGTTGTTAGTCAATTACATTCTTTCGTATATTGAGTTGAAGTATTTAATTTAAGTTTATATAGGATTTTTATTGTATGATTTGTATTATTTTGTTTCCTCGATAAATTTTGAAGCATAATATTTATTCCTGCTATACAATTTTTTCTATATTTCTCAGCTCAACACTTTTGAAAGTTGAAACTAGGTATAAGGTATACAGAGTGAGCCTCTGACTCGTACAAATATTTTAACAGTAGGTAGATACTTGAGGTAAAAAAATAACACTTTTTTCCTTTAGTATTTTTTCCGAATCAGCCTTATTTAAAACATACTGGCTGTTGAAAGACCACAAAAAATTTGCATTTTTAGTTCTTTCTCATAAAGGGATTTATCGAATGAAACGAATTTCGGGATAGTTTTTCATTTATTTGATGAATCTTTTTGAACACAAGATATCACCCACGACTCCCAGTTTTCTCATTATGACCATTAGGTACCATAAAAACACCAAAAATTCAAAGAACCCAACTCTTGAAACTGAGTTGGAGGGTAAAAAGTGTCTGTGAAATTTTAAAAATTGGGTGCTTTGTGTGAATATAACTTTGTTTAAGAAATCCACAGATGTGTAGTGTCACAGATTTATCTAGTAGTCTGAAGGTAATTTTGTTTTTCCAGGGGTGGCACAGCTCATTAAAATGGCTATATCTTTTTATCAGGGCCGAATCGGAAAAAATGGTATAGGAATGTGTTTCTTTTGACCTCTAGAATCTACTGTTGAAATATTTGTTCGAGTCAAAGTCTCGATGATGATATTGATCTTAATCAAGTGCACACGAACGTGGCAACTATGAATGAATAAGATTGATTCAGAAATTTCATCACTATTTTGGCTTTTCTAAAGAAAACCCTCAAAAAATTAAAACTTAGTTAATGCAGGTGTGCTTCAATCATCAGAAACTTATGATTCTAATCCTAGATATTAAGGGTAAGTATAGAAAAACGTAGTGCCCTCTCATCACGATGAATAACTTAACGAGGTCGTATCACTTTGATAATCAGCTGGAATTCCGTCCATAAATAAAGATCTAGATGGCTTCCATTATTCTATTCGCTCGAGAGCGTTACAGTATGAATTGTCCATAACGAAAATCACCATCCTAATCTAGTAGGGAAGGACAATAATCCATTACATCAATTGATACATTCTTGTCGCGTTCCCATGGGACTTTATTTTTCATTTGTCGCCCAAGGGCGGTTTTTCGTCCCCTCTGTGAATAGACACGTGTTAGCAACACCTTTGGCTGTATACGAGACCACATCTCATCCCCCCATTCTGGGGTAGCTGTTTCAGCAGCTTCCCCTAGGGGATTATGACAAATATTATGGCAATCTCGGCCACGCCTCTCGATAATATCATTTACGGGAAAACGTTATGAACGTTTAGGGGAGACGCAGAAAACCATTGTCACAGATAGTTTTGGAGGGTTCTGTAACCCTTGAAATACTGTGAAAATTTTCGGATTTAGTCGTTGAACATTGAGATCTCGTGTTTGATTCAATTAATTGGGAACGGATAGAAGATAAGGTTTTCTGATCATCAACACATAGAATCATAGAAAGAACGAATTCTAAACTTATCAGTCCAATATTATTGCTTTATGTATTTTTCTTAATATCCAGCAAATTTGCTTTGAAATTGATGAGGATCTCAAAAGAAATTTTTATTTCAAGAGGAAGCAGTGGTGTAGTATTTTTTTTCTCTAAAAATATTCAATGCACAACCCATATGGACGCCATTGGTAGAGAAAATGAATTTTTTTTACATCACAAAATGTACCTATTCACCAAATTTTATAAAGATATCTACAATATTATCTCAGTTTTCATTAAAAAACTGTTTTTTTTCAAAATTCCATTTCAAAAGAGTTTCAGGATATAATAATAAGTTCATAGGAAGTTTTCTCAATATGAGTCAAAGAATCAGCCTCTTAAATATTAGCATGTCTTTGAAGAACCTGAATGTACAAGTCTTTGACTAGTACAAATAGTAAATTCTTGAGATCAAAAGAAACACTTTTTTTCTATACCATTTTTTCCGAATTGGCTCCGTTTAAAAGATACAGTTCTATTTCACGATTTCATTATCTAATGAAATGAATTTCGGGATATAGTTTTCCATTTATTTGATGAATCTTTTTCGAACACAGGATATCACCAACGTTTTCCAGTTTTCTCATTATGACCATAACGTACCATAAAAATACCTAAAATTCAAAGCACCCAACTCTTGAAACTAAGTTGGAATATTCGATTGTTTTGTAAACTAAAAGTATTCCTCATAATTTCTCGTATAATGCGCCGTTTTCGAGTAATTTGATGTACAAAAATAAGATATCTGTGAAATTCGGAAAATTGGGTACTCTGGCTGAATGCAATTCTGTTTGAAAGATCCAGAGATGTATAGTGACATATACAGGGTGTTCGTCCACAAATGCGAAGGACTTAGGGAGATGATTCCCCAATGAAAATAAGCAGGGGTAGTTCCTATTATTATCCTATATTATTTCGAAATTGACCTCCCTTCCAAGATACAGCCTTTGGAAGGCGTTGACGAGTTGACAAATTTTAATCTTTTTTACGGGTTCTAAGTCATAAAACTATACATAATATGAAGCACTAAGTAGATGTTACTCACACAATTTTTTTAGATTTTAAGTTTTCAAGTTTATTTATTATTAGGGGTTGAAAATAACAACCCCCTATGATTTTCCTTCGAAAATTGTTTTCATGGGATAGATTTTCGAAAAATAAAATTCTCTTATGATTTCCCATTCAATTCTGGAGAAAAAAGTCTCTTGTGGAATTTCGATACAGTCAATACTTTTCTCGGAATAAATAAAAACTTAAAGCAGTTCTGATCACTCCTGCTAAAATCAGAAAAGAACTTCTTTTAGAGTTCACTGGCTAAAATACAACATGCATCAACTATATCTGCCTCATAGACCTTCGTAATACTACTTGTGAGTTTTTATTTATTCCGAGAAAAGTATCGACTGTATCGAAATTTTGCAAGTGTCTTTTTTCTCCAGAATTGAATGGGAAACCATAAGAGAATTTCATTTTTTGAAAACCCCACGAAAACAATTTTTGAAGGAAAATAATAAGGAGTTGTTATTTTCAACCCCTAATAAATGAGTTATGAAATCTAAAAAAATTAACTGTTTGAGTAACATCCACTTAGTGCTTCATATAATGTATAGTTTCATGACTCAGTGTTTATTAAAATCCGTAAAAAAAATTAAAAACTGTCAACCCTTCATCGCCTTCCAAAAGCTGTATCTTGGAAGGAAGGTAGATTTCGAAAAAAAATTATAGGAACTACCCCTGCATATTTTCATCGAGTAATCATATCCCTAAGTCCTTCGCATTTTTTTACAGACATCCTGTATTTAGTTTGTTGTTCTGAAGGGAATTTTGTTTCTCTAGGGGTGGCATAGCTCCTTATGAAAACTTAAGATGGTTTTATTTCTTTATCAGGGCCGAATAAGAAAAAACTGTTTCTTTTGACCTCAAGAATATACTGTTGCAATATTTGTACGAGTCAAAGACTCACCCTGTATTTTTAAAATATGCTTCTATTTTCAATTCAGAGTTGAAAATTCGAAAATAATTCGCATTTAAAAATCTAACTTTGTTTTATAATCAGAAATCTCTGGAAGAGAGGTCCAAGTTTCAGATGTCTGACTACAAAGAGATAAAAGTTATGCTAAAATAGCTCAAAAATGAAGCATCGTAGGAGGCTACGGTTATTACAATTGTTTGTTTAGCCAGGCAAGAACTCTGGAGCATTTAATTTGTTTTTATCTAGCTCTCCTAGTTTCCGAGATCCCCTGGCTCGGCATCGAATTTGGGACATCCTGTACATCAAACCTAACTGGTAAAAGTCACTCGAGATCGCTCATGCCTATAGGTTGCTGAATTCTGCATCATTATCTACAAATCTAACAGCAATTTTTTCCTTCATAATAGAGAAGATAATAGCCTAATTTCATCTATGTCTCGAAAATTATTATTTCGTAACTACCATCGAAAGCTGTAACCAATCACGATTTCTTCAGTCAAACTTCAAATCACGTATTCCCTCATTACTCAGCCTAACCCTCTTATTATTGAGGGTATTATTCACATGATCTTTTTCCCTGAAATTGGCCCCATCCTCTCTTTTCTAAGCCACTCAAAAACCAATTCCAATCTCCATGTAACGATCGAACTCGGCCATTCTAATGGCGACCAAATTCGTTTTTTTTTAATGGTTCACGACCTACGCACACTTCGATCATTACGAACCAATTGAAGTCTAGAAAGCAAAATAATTTTCGGTTTCGAGACATACTTCCTTGTTTTGGGGCCATAATTATTGCTGGAGATGTCGATGGGAATCGAGGAAAAAATATTGAACATTAATACCAGAGGTTGAGCTAGTGCTAGACGAATCTAGGTATCTTACCTACGTGATGTTAGATACTGGGTTTAATGAACGAATTCAAGTTCGTAAATATACGTTTACGTGTATGTTTGTACGAGGATGTGTGCATCAGTAGGAGTTTTAATGATAATTGGGTGATCCGTAATTAGTTCATCTGTTATGATAGATGATTTACACTTCCACGGCTTAAATTGGTTGAAATTCTGTACAATAATACGTATTAACGTTTTAATATTAGATGCTTCGGCGTTGGGAATAACATAAAATTTTATTATTATTTTATTATTATGACCATCCTCGATGTACAGGGTGGGCAAAATTCGATGGGATTGGATTGGTACTGGGGCAGCTCTGTAACCGTAAGAGCTAGGAAAAAATGGATGGTACTTTTCCGACCTCCATTTTCAAAAGATTTTTAAAGTTTAATTTTTGTGTCAGATACCATAATAATAATAATAATACTTTATTGCCATAACAATGTCATACATAGTTGGTTACATTTGGTAGTGCAAAAGGATGGGCATATCTAAGCGATATCTTCCTGCCCACCCTTATTATAATATAGTATCTGTCACAAAAAGATTATGAAAAAAAGGAAGAAAAGGTGAATTTTCAAACAAAAACATATCTTTCGATCTCTTCAAAAATGGGATCATCTTCAGGCATCTGAAATGCAGGAATAAGGCTCAAACTAATACGAGACAAATATGAAGAATTCTCGACAGTAAACAATATAAACATCGGTATAAAATGTAAAAGATTTAACAAACTTCAAAAGTCCAACAATGTAGCGTGCTTACATGAGAGATATAGACAAAATCTTATGTCACAATGAATAAAATTTAATGTCAACAATAAAGACGTAACCGTAAGAGCTAGGAAAAAATGGATGGCACGTTTTCGAACTCGATTCTCAAAAATTGTTAATGTTCAAAACCGCATCCCTCTATATTTTCTTTTGTTTTAAAGTTATAACTAAGTGAAAACTCATTTTTCGGTTCTTCGTACTGATGCCTCTATTTCGTAAAGTATCAGTGATTTCGAAAAACAAATGTTAATTTCTACTGACACTTTTTCATGTAGAATGCAGTGGCATAGTCAAAGATTTTTTTTCAGTTCGTCACTTCAGAGATATAGTGATAACTTTTATTTTTCAAATATAAAACCTGTGTTATTTTTACATATTCCAGTTCCATATTTTTTCGTGATTCATATAACATGCATCGTGTCTCTGATTATTCTTCTAAAAGAAAAACTCAAAAACTAGTTCGGTCTAGTTGGCAGGTCATTTCAATGATAATATGATAATGAACATTATGCTCCTAAATTGTGTCAGGTTATTGAATGACACAGGCTTTGCCTTCAGTGGATTTCCTTAGGTTTATTATTCAGATATTAAAATTGTAACAACCTTGTAGATTTCGAAGAATAAAGCTCATTATTATCACTAATGTCAGAGACTTTGAAGATCACTTTGATTCCGGATATTTGAAAGGATGAAAAAATTTTCCAATATGGAATGAATCACTTCCAGGAAATTTTATAAACCTGGATTTAACTGAATATGTTCCGAAACCTTTACAACTAGTTGATAATCCAAATACCAGTACCACAGCCTTTTCAAACACCTTCACAAATAAGGCTGTGCCACTACTTGTAGAGGTTAATTGGTAAATATGAAGTACTCATTTCCCTAGCACCTTCTCGAATATCCGGAATGAAAGTGATCTTCAAAATCTCTCATAACCTGCGACACAACATAAGAGCATAACGTTTTTGGGTTTTTTCATTGAAAGAACAATTAGAGATACGACTTATATTTTATATTTTAAATCAGAAAAAAAAATGGAACTAGAGTATGTAAAAATAACATCTAGCTTATATTCAAAATTATGAAAGTTACCACTATATAACTGTGAGTGGCGGACTGAAAAAATCTTTGACTGCGCCACTGCATTCTACATGAAACATTGTCTGCAGAATGTAACATTTGTTTTTCGATATCACTGATACTTTACGAAATAAAGGCACCAGTACGAAGAGCCGAAAAATGACTTTTCACTTATATAACTTGAAAACAAAAGAAGATAGAGGAATGCTGTTTTGGCCATTAACAATATTTTGAAAATCCAGGTCGGAAACGTGGCATCCATTCTTCCCTAGCTCTCACGGTTGCAGAGCTGTCATTCAATCCCATCGAATTTTGCCCACCCTGTACAGGGTGTCACAAATTCGATGTCCAGTGATTAAATCTCGGAAACTAGAAGTGATAGAGCAAAACCGATGACACGTTTCCTAGCTCTTTTTTAGAGAAAGAAAGAATGGTGAAAACCATAACCTCCTACGATCCTTCGTTTTTGAGTTATCAGCAAAGATTGATATTTTGACGATTTCGTAAAGTTCTCACAACTTTTTTGTCTTTGAAGTTATACATATGAAACTTGAACCTTCTGAGGCACTTTTATACGTGTTGAATCTACCTACGAAAGATTTTTTTTCCAATTCAAAAATAACGAATTCAATAAAAGTTTTCATTTAATAAAACGAAAGTTCGAAATGAAAAAATATTTTGAGCTCATCAGTACGTAAAAAGTAAAAAGTGCTTTTAGAAGGTTCAAGTTTCAGATCTGTCACTTAAAAGACAAAAAAGTTATGACATCTTTTCGAAATCATCAAAATCCCATTTTTCGCTAATAACTCAAAAACGAAGAATCGTAGGAGGCTACGGTTTTCACCATTCTTTGTTTCTCTGAAAAAGAGCTCGGAAAGTGTCATCGGCTCTTCTCTAGCTATTCTAGTTTCCGATTCCAAAAACCTGACAGGAATATGCAACATATCGTTGATAACGTCCTACCAAATTTTCAGATTTGAATCAAAAGCTGTATTCGGGTTCGGCTTTCGGACGGTCCGAGAATGGTTCTAGAACTGCGCAGAGGTTTTATTACTAGGGCGCAACTGTTTTGCGCAGTCCTAGAACAATTCTCGGACTGTCAGAAAGCCGAACCCGAATACAGCCAAAGTTGATTGTAAGAACATAAAACAAAATAAATGATCCAAAATTCTCAGAAACTCAAATGGCAAAAACTTTCCCGAAACTGAGAAAGTTATGAAACGAGGAGCAAAAAAAACTAATCAAATATGGGAGGGAAACCATTTGACGTTCAGAAAATTTCTGAATTTCTTTCACTTTTGTGGAGCAAGTATATTTTAACATTCGGAGATTTGTATTGTTAGTGTCAAATGAGAGCAGAAATGAAGAGTCGATACTTTAGGCGATGTTATAAGCAGTATCAAGTAAAGGCTTCACCAGTTTTTGGTGGTTGAAGATTATCAGAAAATTACTGTGGTTATCAATGATACCTAATAATTACTCTTAACGACGTAAAATAGAAACCATGTGGAACTGATAATTTTTCTTTTTGAGATTAACTCAAATTTTTCTATAGAAAATGCTGTAAAAATGCTCTGCACAATACAAATGTCTATTTTAAAGCTGCATGCATGCACCACTCCTTTTTTTAATCAGGTTCTCTTCAAGGGTTTGTCAGCAGTTATCATCCTGATAACTCCACCTTTCTCCCATCCAATGAAAACCGATTTGGGTCCCTGAAACTAATGAAGAAAGAACCTCATTCGATTCAACCAGGTAATATTCAGGTTCCAGCAAAAAAGATTTACGACACCCACCTGGCCTTAGAAATTTGAGATTATTAGATTGGGAAGTTAATTATTACAGAATATCTCTTATTATGTTATCTACCTCAGATCGATAAAGTTGTGTATAATAATTACATATTCGATCTTATCGACTCTTTTCGAATGGAAATAAATCAGAATTTATTATGATTTATCTATTTTTTGTCACCGATAGCTATACTTTCTATTTTATTGCCATTAAAAAAATTATACGACAGGGACACATGAGGGGGGTATTTATCTGAGGCAGGAAACCTGACTGCCTAGTGAGAAAAAAGATTTCCTGCAATGTTGTTCGTGATTTGATATTTGATGATGTAGGATGTGTGATTCGAAAGATTATATAATTAAATAATAAATAATTACTAATTAATATTTCGTTCCTTGTGTGTTTGACAAAAAATGTCAGTGATATTTCAAACGTTCCAGTTTCGAAGTTAGTATACAGATAAAAAACTGAATGATAGAAGGGGTTAGCCTTTTCGAAACCTAGCCTCCGATAAATCTTCAGAGGAATACATACAAAATCCTATTCAAATCTTGATCTTGTCTTATCAGTATTCATGAGAATAAATAAAGAAAATGACGTTCCTAATCATTTGCATAGCAGTTTTCATACTTGAAAAACAAATGAAAAATGTTTAATGGATTTCATATTTCCCAACAATTTCATTGTGGAATTGAAAATCATATCACAAATCTTACGATAGTAACTTCTATACATGTATAGCCTGTATATAGAAATAGATTTTGGACGACTATTAATTTTTTTGTCAAATCCATCTGAAATGAAATGAAAATGTGGAAAACGCTTGAAACTGCGAGTACTATCTGAAAATATAAATCAATAATGAAATAACAGCGAAAACATTGAAATAGGCAATGTGGAATTTATCTCCAGAATATTATTCGTATCCGACAAATTTCGAAGGTAGGTATTTAGTAGTGGTGTTGATGATTTTTTTCCAAAAAGTATTAATTTTTTTGTCATCACATCATATGTAGGTACAAATATTTTAACAGTTGATTCTTGAGGTCGAACAAAACACTTTTTTTACCTTTTTTTTCCGAATCAGCTTTAAAAGATACAGGCTGTTGAAAACAATAAAAAAATGTTATTTTTAGTTCTATCTCACAAACGGTTTTATCGAATGAGATGAATTTCGGAATATAGTTTTTATTTATTTGATTAATTTTTTTCGAACATATATCTTGTTTTCACCAATGTTTTCCAGTATTCTCATTATGACCATTACGTATAGGTACCACATAAATTCCAAAAATTCAAAAACCCCAATTCTTGAAACTAAGTTGGACTAATGAATATTTGAACGTTTTGTAAAATAAAAGTATTCCTCATATTTTCATATAATACGCCGTTTTTGAGTAATTTGATGTTCGAAAATTAAAAAGTATCTGTGGAATTCGAAAAATTGGGTACTGATTACAACTTTGTTTAAAAGATCCACAGATGTGTAGTGTCACAGATTTAACTAGTTATTCTGAAGGTAATTTCGTTTTTCCAGGGGTGGCACAACTCATTATGAAAACTTAAAATGGCTTTATCTTTTTATCAGGGCCTAATCGAAAAAATGGTATAGAAAAAAGTGTTTCTTTGTCCTCAAAAATCTACTGTTAAAATATTTGTAAAACTCACCCTGTATAATGTTTCACGTAAAATCCTATCCCCTCCTAGAAACATCCCTTCAGTTATGAGGAAAAATAGTTCTATAATATACAAGGTGTAAATGAATAGTTGCGAAAAAATTCAAGGGATGATTCCTTGCCAAAAAATAGTGTGGGTCCTTCCTCTTTCATATGAAGTTTTTTTAACAGCCCTTTCTCTCCCCATAAAGTTGGCTACTGAGAAAATTTTTTAATGATTTTCTCAGAAACGAGAAAACAGACGCAATGAAAGAATTAAGGAGGCTGGACTCAGACGGAGTGAGAATGGCAATTAAATTTTGTAATGATTAAATTTTGTGCTCTGATACTCCCTGATTTCTTGAGAATTTTATCAGGACTTTTTGGAAGGTGAAGAATAAAGTTTTACTTCCCAGAAAGTGTGACCCCCCGAGTGTTCAATCTCGAACTTATATTGAAATGTAACGAAGGCGTGTTCGATCGAAAATTGGATAGACTATCTATATATCGGCGTATATTCAGTACAAACGTGAATTAAACGGTGCGAGGAAAAATATGAACACGCTTATTGTCATATCTTGATAATCATGTTGAAAGTAAGGCTGTGGGACCTTAAAATGAAGCAATAATGCTGCAGGCGAATTTAAACAGCTATAATCAGCGGATTCCGATATAGAATTCGAAAGTTTCAATGGCGTTGGGCTGTAATTTGATGGCATCGATGCTTACCTGGCGTTAAAACTGTAATATTCGACACAATTTTCAACCTAGAATTATTTTCAGCCTGGAGTTCTTAAAATCTGCGCTTGTTTTTTTTTAATTCTGTTGATGTCTGTCATATTAAAAGAATGGAAAGCAAACATTTCTGCTCGTAATGATTTCAACTCTATGTTCTCAGCATAGCCCAGTAATATGCATTAAATTTTGAAAACATTGCAATCAAAACATTTATTGCTTTACGAGGATGTATTGATATCTAGTTAGCCTAGACCAGTTCCATGCATGAAAAAAATATTGCGTTACCATAGCAAATCATTAGAAGTGTCAGTGTGAAGTTTGAGGTCAAAAAAGTAAACCAGAGTTACGCAATGAATTAAAAGAAACAATATGTCCACCGAAATTGTGAAAATCGAAAAATTGGAGTATCGAGCCTGTATTTAAAAGGGTTAAGAGTTAAGCAGATTTACGAAGATAAGCTTAATACCCTTGTTGATCAATGTCCTTCGTATGCGACCGTGAAAAATTGGACTGCAAGCTTCAAAAGAGGTAAATTTTCCATTGAAGATGATGACCGATCGGGAAGGCCAGTGTCTGTGTCAGTCCCTGAAAATGTCGATGCAGTTCATAACATGATTTTATCAGACCGTCGAATTGTGCTAAAACGGATATCTGAAGCACTGAATATTTCATACGAACGCGTTCATCATATAGTTCACGTCAATTTGGACATGAGAAAAATTGCTGCAAAATGGATCCCCAAATGTTTGAATGTTGACCAAAAGCGTGCAAGGGTAGAAGCATCGCGTTCGATCTGTGCTCGATTTGAAAACGATGTAGACTTCTTAAACCGAATTGTCACTGTGAATGAGACTTGGGTACATTTCTACGATCTAGAAACAAAGCAACAATCGATGGAATGGCGACACTTTGGTTCCCCAAGACCTAAGAAGTTTCGTGTCCAAAAATCTGCTGGAAAAGTTCTTGTTTCAGTTTTTTGGGATTGCCATGGAGTAATCATGATTGATTTTTTGGATAAGGGTAGAACAATAACCGGAGATTACAATTCGACATTACTGACCACTCTACGGGAAAAAATTTAAGAGAAAAGACGCGGAAAGCTTATCCAAAGGTGTTTTGTTTTTGCAGGACAACGCCCCTGCACACAAATCTCATGTTGCCATGCAAAAATTCGTGATTTAGGGTTTGAATTACCAGAACACCCCCCTTATTCACTAGATTTGGCTCCATTCGACTATCATCTCTTTCCTCGAATGAAAAAAAGTTCAAGAGGTCGTAAATTTTCTTCCAACGAGGAGGTAATGAAAGCTATGGAGGTCTGGTTTGCAGAGCAAGAAGAAACATTTTTTTTTAAAGGTCTAGAGACGTTGTAGGTTCGAGGTAATAAATGCATCCAATTAAGAGGAGAATATGTTGAGTAATAAAATATTTTGACATTGAAATTTTGTTTAGTTCTATAGTAGGCTGAGAATTTTTCAATATATCCCCGTAATGGCTTGAGATATATCGCAATATAAATATCCTCGGTTATCCCCTCCGTCAGAGTTGCCCAAAAGTTTACTAACTAGAAATATATAGGGTGTCCGTTCGAGTTCGATTTGAACACCGGAAGTGTTCACGCTTCCAAAATATTTAAGATCTTAGTAGAACAATATCATAATCCCAATTTTCAGATTTTAAATATCTCCATATCTCCAGAAACTTCTAATAAGCACTCGAACTTAGGAGACCCTATATAGAAAAACCTATCTAACACGACCCTTTAACCATCATCACCCAATTGTTGGTACACCCACATAGTACAGCATGCAAGCAACAATATTGCCAGATCAGGACATTTTCGAATTGTTCGTTCTGAAGTTCTGAATATTAAAATGGATTCGATTCAATTTGAATCTCATTAAGCAAAATATCCAAAATTTCCTTCAACGATCTAACAAGGAAGCCCACAGACATTCATCAAAACCAGCGATCCAACTGGCGGGCCAATTTCCTGAGGATCACCTGAGGAAAGTTCACGGTAATTTGATTTAAAAAACGAATAGATCCATCACTGTCCGGTGGTCCTTTGTACAGAGTACATTACGATTTCGATCATAGCAGTTTTGTCCCTCGGCAAGATGCTGTAAAAACATATTAATCACGAGAATGTCCACCAGCAAGGTGTCCACGCAGCCAACAAAAGGAAGATGCATGTTTCCTCCATTGTATATCATAACGATGTCCTCCACCTTATCTTGTGTTCGTGTTCAAAAATGAGCAACGGTGATAACAGTGTTTATGCGTAACCCACTCACTTCGTCCGTTCATGCTCGATAGTTCACTTATGACATGCTAGGGTCTGAGGGGAGGCAAATAAGGGCTCTCTACCAAGGGTGCCAGTTTCAAGAGGTGACAAAATCAAATCATTGGAAAATTGTCTGTGAAGCACATGTCGCTTTTTAATTATTTTATTCATTATCGTTCAATTTTGAAACGTTGGTTTTTGAACTATGTACTTCTAATTATTTTCGCAAAGCAATAATTTAATTGTAATGATAGATTTAGTGTCTGGAGATATAATATAAGGAAGGTTTTAGCGGCATGCAGACAGGAATTGAATTCTGAAAGAAGAACCACCCAGAGGTACTTTTTTCAGAATCACTGTCCGGTGGTCCTTTGTATACAGAGTACATTACGATTTCAATCATAACAGTTTTGTCCCTCGGCAAGATGCTGTAAAAACATATTAATCACATGCAGACAGGAATTGAATTCTGAAAAAAGTACCTCTGGGTGGTACTTTTTTCAGAATTCAATTCCTGTCTGCATGCCGCTAAAACCTTCCTTACAATTATTTAATGTTGATATAACATAACATTTCGTGGTTATCTTTCAAATTCAATAAATTTCCTGTTTCGGATTTGCGAGAATCTAAGTGTAATTTTTCTTGAAAAATGTTCATAATGAACTTTTTTCCAATGATCAATAATTAAGCATCCATAAAAGGTATCGCCCGAATTTCATTCTTGAAACCAAACCTCTTATTTGAATAAAAGAAATCATTAGTACATAAAGGCTCATGACATTGATATTCACATGGTTAGGAAAAATTACAGAAACGACTGCCAGTCTTTATATAGGGTCTATCAATTTCAACCGTTTTTCCATCGGAGAAGGAGCTGTGTTGCTCTGAAGAGGTCAAATGAGACTGAAACCATGGTCAGCATCAAAAATAATGAGAATAAAGGATCATAGGAGTGGAACAAGTGGAGAAAAGTTTTATTCCTTATTTCACCAGAGGGTTTTTATACTTTTTTTATATTTGCTGCAAAACGCAAGATCCCAACTGGTTAAATCGTATTATTAATTGTTTAGGCGACAGTTCTTCACTTTACGATCTATTCAGTTTTTAAGAGTGAATGGAATATTTATGAATTATGTCAAAGATTTTTTGACTATTCAAATTATTGAATCTTTATTAGGATAAAGACTTGAAGCATGTATCATATATAACTATATAAAGTTTCCAATCTCAAAAACTTAGGAAGAAATAGATCTTTTCTTAGGCTAGTAGGAAAATATATACCTACCTATAAAAAGTTCATTCATAATTTTAAAACATACTGATAATACGAGGATATATTGAAAAATTCTTAGCCTTCTATAGAACCAATCAAAATATTTTCCTCTTAGGCCCGGTACTTTCACCTCCGAATAAATTTTATTCACTGTCAATAAGTATCTGTCAAATAATTTCCTATCTGAAGGATAACTTATTTCGGTGCTTTCAGATGAAATTATTTGACGAATAACAATTCTATGAAAACACGGCATACTACTTTTAACTGATTGATGTAATATAAGACACCGCATTGAAGAAGTTGTCATAATCCCAACTAGAAAGCAAACATGTCGTGAAAATCACACAAAGAATAACCATACATCCAGAATCTAAAAAATTCAACCAATTATGACGTACCGACATTCGATCTATGACAAATAAAATCTTATTAACGAGTTTCAATGACAGATTTATTCGATGAATAACACTATCTGAAAGTGAAAAGACTGCATTTTTACTTATTCTAAGAATAGGACTTATCTATCGAATAAATTTATTTATTCGCAAGTGAAAGTACCGGCCCTTAATTGGATATATTTATTACGGCGAACCAGCAACGTCTCTAGACCTTTCAAAAAAACATGTTTCTTCTTGCTTTGCAAACCAGACCTTGACAGCTTCTATTACCTCCTAGTTGGAAGAAAATTTACGACCTTTTCAGTTGAGGAAAGAGATAATAGTCGGATGGAGCCAAATCTGGTGATTGAGAAGGGTGTTCTAGTAATTCAAACCCTAAAACACAAATTTTTTGCATGGCAACATGAGATTTTCGTGCAGAGGCGTTGTCCTTCAAAAACAAAACACCTTTGGATGGCTTTCCGCGTCTTTTCTCTTCAATTTTTTCCCGTAGAGGGGTCAGTAATGTCGAATAGTAATCTCCGGTTATTGTTCTACCCTTATCCAAAAAATCAATCATGATTACCTACTCCATGGCAATGCCAAAAAACCGAAGCAAGAATTTTTCCAGCAGATTTTTGGACACGAAACTTCTTCAGGTCTTGGAGAACCAGTGTGTCGCCATTCCATCGATTGTTGCTTTGTTTCTGGATCGTAGAAATGTACCCAAGTCTCATCCATAGAAACAATTCGGTTTAAGAAGTCTACATCGTTTTCAAATCGAGCACAGATCGAACGCGATGCTTCTACCCTTGCACGCTTTTGGTCAACATTCAAACATGTGGGAATCCATTTTGCAGCCATTTTTTTCATGTCCAAATTGACGCTAACTATATGATGAACGCGTTCGTATGAAATATTCAGTGCTTCAGATATCCGTTTTAGCCCAATTCATTGGTCTGATAAAATCATGTCATGAACTGCATCGATATTTTCGGGGACTGACACAGAAACTGGCCTTCCCGATCGGTCATCATCTCCAATGGAAAATTTACCTCTTTTGAAGCTTGCAGTCCAATTTTTCACGGTCGCATACGAAGGACATTGATCACCAAGGGTATTAAGCATATCTTCGTAAATCTGCTAACCTCTTAACCCTTTTAAATACAGGTACGTGATGATGGCTCGATACTCCAATTTTGTGATTTCCACAATTTCGGTGGACATGCATCTTCTCTCATTCAATTTATTGCGTAACTCTGGTTTACTTTTTTGACCTCAAACGTCACACTGACACTTCTAATGAGTTATTGTTCGTTGCTATGGTAACGCAATATTTTATTATGCATGGAACTGGTCTAGGCTAACTAGATATAAATACATCCTCGTAATGAAACAGTTGAAGGAAAAACAAATAATTGATCATTATGTGCTGAGGAATCCATATTTGAAACTTTTTCTCTGATTGTACCACGGTTGATGCAAGGGCAATCTTAACGAAAATAGAGATTATTGACTGTTTATTATTATTGTTTGAAAAACTATTGAACATGCTCCTCATACTCTTTCAATGAAAACCTGGTTCAACGCCTGTTATCGTCAACAAGCCGAGAAGAGCTTCTAACAACTTCACATAATTAAATTATTATTGGAGCGCTAGGGAATTAAAGAAGAAAAAACCTCTTAATCTTCCTCCAGGCCTTATAATTTCTGTAACACCAACCATATTTCTTCAAACGTCCAACGAACATGCAAAGTCGACCCATGAACAGTCTTCTTACATTACATGCTATATGCGAACATAAATTATAGGTTATTATTCATATTTTTCGATAGGAATGCATTAGATAGTCTACCCAAAGGGCCGAACTCAGTAACACGTGATATATGGCGTCTTAGTTGAGAGCGAAGTCATTAGAGGCGTCCTGAGTAATATTGTAACATGATGACAACGTTTGTGGGTACTTCTTTTGGTATGTTTCTGCGATAGAAAAAAATTGATCAATAACCATGAAGACACTAAGAATACGGACGATAAAAACATGTTTTTTATGAACTTATGACTTCCTTTATCTTCAATCTTCATTACTATGAGGTTGCCATCCCTAATGACCTCCGAATATTACAAAATGGCAGGAGTCAGTGTAGTCATACAGGGGGGAAAAAAAAATTGTGTGTGTATGATATATCTACAATAACCAACTGGGTTGAAATTTTAATTTGAATTGATATTGACGGTTATACAGTGTCGTCCTCGATATGAAATTTTTTCGTCTCATCAATCAAGGTAAATTCCGACTCCAAGCGATTTGGACAGTCTGTATATTATAAAAACTAGAATATTTTGTTAGAAAAAATCATATGTCTATGAAGCGGACATCCTTTGAGAGACACACTCTGTATATATCTTTATTAAAATGGTTACAGCCTTTTTAAATTCAAGAAAACGTTGAAAGGAAATAAGTTTAACTGCTTATTAAAAGTGACTTAAGGTTAATTTATTTCTTTCATTATATTTTCCAATACATTTTCAACCACGATAGAGTAGACCAAATATTATCGAATGACACCAACATTAGTTCAACGAAAATGTACCGTTTCAAAAATAATCAGAATTTTATTAAAATACCTAAAGTTGCCGATTTTCGAACTACTTTTCTTAATCACAGGGCCAGTTTGTGAAAAAGGATATCGATTTTAAATTATATTGAACTAAGATTATTGTTTTATCTCCCCTAATTGAAATTGTTTTAAGTAGTTAATCGATAACCTATGTAAATGTAAATTAAAACAATCGTTTTTTCTACATGATTTTTATTACTCAGAATAAACCCCCTCTATAGGGGTGATAATATGGGAGAAAAACGCTATCCTTAATCACAAATTGGCCTTGCGATTGAACAAATAGTTCGAAAATCGGCAACTTTAGGTTAGGTTTTTTCAGAAACGGTACATTTTCGCCCAACTAATGTTGGTGTCATTTGATAGTATTTGATCTACTCTATCGTGGTGTGACGTTTGATTCACTAGTTTTGGGACACCCTGTAGATATCTTTTCGAGTTTTTCATAATTAAATAAAAAAAAATAATGATAAAGGCTAAGAAAATGTGTACTTATATCACAGAAGCGCAATGCACAACCTCAGATTTGGTGTGTGAAATTGGTTACCGCAAAGATTTTCATTGCTATTTTCTGGGCAACATTAGGTCAAAGTTGGATTTAAGAAAAAAAAATTTTCAAATGCATTTCGAAGTAGAAACCAGAATTGTACAATTCTTTAGATATTCTAAAATAAAGGTTGCATAAGAGCAAGTGAGCTACTATACACGTTGAGTCTATGACTCGTACAAGTATTTTAACAAGATTCTTGAGATCAAAAGAAACAATCTTTTTCTATACCAATTTTTCCGATTCGGCCCTGATAAAAAGATATGGCCATTTTAAGTTTTGTCATTATGAGCTGTGCCAACCATCAAAAAACAAAATTACCTTCAGAATAACTAGCTTAATCTATGACCATACACATCTGTGGATCTTTTAAACAGAGGTGTATTCAGCCAAAGTACCCAATTTTTCAAATTTCACTGATACTTTTGAATTTTTTGACATCAAATTACTCGAAAACGGCGCATTATACGAGAAAATATGAAAAATACTTTTATTTTACAAAACGTTCGAATATTCCTTGGATATAGTGTCCAATTCAGTTTTAGGAGTTGTGTTCTTTGAATTTTTATGGTACGTAATGGTCACAATGAGAAAATTGGAAGACGTGGGTCATATCTTGTGTTCGAAAAAGATTCATAAAATAAATGAAGAAGTATATTCCGAAATTCATTTCATTCGATAAAACCGTTTGTAAATAAAAATATTTTTTTTTATGTTTTTCCAACAGCCTGTATCTTTTAAACCATATCTTCTTCGGACAAAACTTCAACGGCTTTCAAACCGAACCGATTCGGAAAAATTGCTTAAAGAAAAAGTGTTTCTTTTGATCCCAAGAATCTACGGTTAAAAAATTCGTACGAGTCAAAGACTCACCATGTATATCAATATTCATTTATATTCGGTCCTAAATATTATTGTCCATGACCATAGTTAAAAACATTGGCCTATGTTTCAGTTGTTGACAGTTGACAGATTTTATAAATTGATTTATTATTCATTTTTAATTCGAACGTTGAGCCCCTTCAAACGAATGTCAACATTGTCGATAATAGAAACATAAATATTTCTGATTATAATCTTTCTAAGAGCACCTTCGGTGGTCCACCCTGTATATTCTACGCCTAAGCCATCTCTACGCTCCATATTCAACGTTAAATATAATATATCTCCCCTCATTGGTCATTCAAAAGATTCAAAAGATGTGAATAACCGTACGACCACGACAAAAAGGTAGCTTTTACGAAATTACTGATTTCATCAATTAGTACAGTTTGTGGAACCTTTAACTTTCCTGAATTCACCGCCGTCATTAAAGACGATAATCCATCGGTGCAGTGAAAATGAGCGTCTCATGCAGATTCCCTCAAGAACATCTGTCGACATTCTCCAGTTTTTATTCGAACTGCAAGTTTTTTTGGCTCATCAGATATACATTAAAATATACTTAAAAACCTATAAATTTTCTATCATCCGCATCGTAATTCGTTTTGTAATTATTGATTAGTTAAGAACTGGGTTTAAAAGGTGAAATGCAATGAAAAATTCCTCAATCGAATGAAACTGGAAAGCTTTATAAAATATTGAACCATCAGAGGCGTCTCCAGTAGTGAATTCTCCGAAGGAGCTATATTAAAATATAAGATTCCCTTACCATACAGTGGTTCGCATATTCAAACTTACATTTCTGATTATTTAGTAAAATAAATGGAGTTTGCAACCTCCTTTTCATAAAAGGCAAGATGTACAATCAAATATCAAACCTGAATCCGAACATGTGTATGAAATATAGCCCGATAAACTTGTTTATGTTCACCTTTCTTGTTTTCCAACTTTTAAAATTAATTTAATTTTATTAGTGATTTAAAATTAATCTATAGTCATATACAGGGAGGGTTTCTGAAACATGTCATCGGCATATCTCCAAATTCTATGATCTATGAAAAAAAATTTTAACACATTTCGAAACTATAGGGAAGAACAATAATGGCACGTTTAGGCATTCACCCTGCGCACTAGTCTCCCGGGGTAAGTACAACCCCTTGATTTTGAATAAGGAGAAGAGTCGGAAACAAAAAGAGGGTGCATGAAAGGGACGAAGCGAGGGACGTGGCTGTCTTAGGTCATGTAGCAATGAATCCGACCTTTAGTACTAGGAAATTGTCCGATGTATTTGGTGTGTCACGCACAACAATCATGATAATCCTCAAACAACATAAATTCCATCCATATAAGATACGATTGCTTCAAGAACTGAATGGGGCTGATCCCGATCGCCGACTCCAGTTCTGTGAAATGGTCAGTGAAATGATTAACGTAATCAAAACTACATGTTCGATATCTGTTTTTCAGACAAGTGTACATTCTACCATAATGGCATTGTAAATCGGCATAACTGTCGGTATTGGTCAGATGAAAATCAAAGATTATTTCGTGAAGTGCATACTCGGCTTCCCCAAAAATCAAGTGTTTGGAAGGGTATGTTGCTATGGAAATCACATTTTTTTTACCCTGTAATCTCACTGGCCAAATTCATTCAGATCTATTGAAGAACGCTATTTATCTAGCCTCCGTGCGAGTATTGGAGAATGCAGAAGACCATCAAACGATCATTTCTAACAAGAAGGCGCCACCACCTCATTTCTTAGATGAAAATTTTCCTCTCGCCTGGATTAGAAGAAGGGGACATATTGAGTGGCCACCCAGATCACCTGATCTGGCTCCAGTGAACTTTTTTAATGGGATCATTTGAAATCCAAGATTTACGCTACCCAGGCTGAGACACTGGATGATTTGCGAACTCGTATCATTGATTAATGCCGTCAAATTACACCAGAAATATTGAGTAATGTAGGTACGTGAACGCAGAGACAGAGGTTGTCTCTGGTGAACGTTTTCTACAAAACTTAGTTTACTGAATGGAAGTGAATGATGCCCATTTCCAGCATTTAATAAACTAACCACAAAAGTAAGAGGATGTATTGATATCTAGTTACCCTAGACCAGTTCCATGTATGAAAAATATTGCGTTACCATAGCAACGAACAATAACTCATTAGAAGTGTCAGTGTGAAGTTTGAGGTCAAAAAAGTAAACCAGAGTTACGCAATAAATCGAAAGAAAGAAGATGTCCAACGAAATTGTGAAAATCGAAAAATTGGAGTATCGAGCCATCATCAAGTACCTGTATTTAAAAGGGTTTAGAGGTAAACAGATTTACGAAGAAATGCTTAATACCCTTGGTGATCAATGTCCTTCGTATGCGACCGTGAAGAATTGGACTGCAAGCTTCAAAAGAGGTCAATTTTCCATTGAAGATGATGACCGATCGGAAATGTCAGTTTCTGTGTCAGTCCCCGAAAATATCGATGCAGTTCATGACATGATTTTATCAGACCGTCGAATTTGGCTAAAACGGATATCTGAAGCACTGAATATTCCATACGAACGCGTTCATCACATAGTTCACGTCAATTTGGACATGACAAAAATTGCTGTAAAATAGATCCCCAAATGTTTGAATGTTGACCAAAAGCGTGCAAGGGTAGAAGCATCGCGTTCGATCTGTACTCGATTTGAAAACGATGCGGACTTCTTGAACCGAATTGTTACTATGGATGAGACTTGGTTACATTCCTACGTACCAGAAACAAAGCAACAGTCGATGGAATGGCGACACTCTGGTTCTCCAAGACCTAAGAGGTTTCGTGATCAAAAATCTGCTGGAAAAGTTCTTGCTTGAGTTTTTTGGGATTGCCATGGAGTAATCATGATTGATTTTTTGTATGAGGGTAGAACAATTACTGGAGATTACTATTCGACATTACTGACCACTCAACGGAAAAAAATTAAAGAGAAAAGACGCGGAAAGCTATCCAAAGATGTTTTGTTTTTGCAGAACAACGCCCCTGTACACAAATCTCATGTTGCCATCCAAAAATTCGTGATTTAGGGTTTGAATCACTAGAACACCCTCCTTATCCACCAGATTTGGCTCCATCCGACTATCATCTCCTTCCTCAACTGAAAAAAAGTTTAAAAGACGTAAATTTTCTTCCAACGAGGAGGTTATAAAAGCTGTGGAGGTCTGGTTTGCAGAGCAAGAAGAAACATTATTTTTGAATGGTCTAGAGACGTTGCAGGTTCGCTGTAATAAATGTATCCAATTAAGAGGAGAATATGTTGAGTAATAAAATATTTTGACATTGAAATTTTGTTTGGTTTTTAATATATCCTCGTAAGAACTCTTTTACTATTTCATCTGTCATTTCGTTATCCATGGAAATTTTGAAGCGAAATTTCAGAATCAGATAGTACTCGATAAGATCTTCAACACCTCTCCTCCCTATTCAAAACTAAGGGGTTGTGCTCACCGATCCGAGCGATTTTCCACATTTTCATTTTAAAGCTGGAAAATTGAGGTGCTAAGTTTTCATTTCACCACACTATATACAAAATGGTCTTATTTTCCTTTATACATTATCACATGCACTCAAATTGTACAAAACTTTTCAGTGTAGATTAGGTTTGATTGACGAAGGAATTTTTTGTTCTTTTTCTTAGAATTCGTAGATCTCCTGTGGACATTATATCGTTTTATCGAAATTTGGTCGCTATGTACATTTCAGAATGTTGCGATCAGACGTCAAACGATGAACTAGGATGATGGTATATCGCAAACAGACTAATTACAGGATATTATCCGCATGAAAGTTCATTACCTTACACAGAAAACCGTCGGTACTAGCGGTAATAACAATTTTCCGAGTGTCCATACACCTTCGAAGAATCAATTATCCTCAGCCTGGAAACTGGTTCAGGTGAAGTGATGCTCCAAGTGAGTTCACGAGTGCTGGTATAAGCGAATTATCGGGATGATTTATCGATTGTGGCTAATTGCATGCGGATGGATTGGATAATGTATGAACATGAAACAATATGTCATGTCTGGAGAGCGATAAATTACAGTTTGTGTACAGAAAACTGATACGGTTATTATTGAGCGTCAGTACGGATATGAGAAAATTATGTGTAGCTCGGGCACGTTTGAAGGATGATCCGTTTCAGGTTCTTTCACATGATAAATACATACGTTCAGCTAGTCTAGATTTTCAACATCAACCTGCGCAAGTCTGTGAATGATTGCTTTCGTCTCATAAGAACATATGTACCTTCTTGCGCAGAACCAGAAGGATGCAGCCAAATGAATAATTGATTAGGTATTTTGTATTGTGTTTACTTGATCTATTATTATGTCAACCAGAGGTAAACTATATGATAATAAACTACAGCACAGCAATGGATCCTGTAGTTAACAAAATAAAATATTCCACAAAAATTCGCAAATTGTCTGGTGTTTTTCAACAACAATTGTTGAATTGAATGTTTTCATGTCCGAAAGAATACTTTTTCGAATCAAGGTCATTTTTATCTTTCCTGCTTTGATAAGTTGAGATCATTTTCTGATTATGAAAAATGAAAAACCTTTCTCCTGCTAACTCAGGCTCCTGATTAATCTGAGAAATTAGAATGGATTCTTTGAAATTACAGTTTTTGATATTACCTACACTTAGTACAAAATGTTGTCCTAAATAGAGAGATATTTCCAAAATTTTACTGTTTAACCGTAATCTTTGAAGGGCTGATACGTCGAAGTGAAGCATTTTGGGGCAAGACGATATAAGACGAATCCCAAAACTCAAAAATTATTCCAGTGCTGGTGATTACAATAAAAGGAATCAATAGGAGAATTGATCTGAAGGCTGAAGGATATGCTTACCTATAATGTTCTGATCGTTCATGACATTTATTCAAGCGTCTCAAAAGTGCTTCATGAATTCAGAGCTAACCTTAATACGAGGATATATTTAAAAATTCTTAGCCTACTATAAAACCAAACAAAATTTCAATGTCAAAATATTTTATTACTTAACATGTTCTCCTCTTAATTGGATACATTCATTACAGCGAACCTGCAACGTCTCTAGACTTTCCAAAAAAAATGTTTCTTCGTGCTCTGCAAACCAGACCTCCACAGCTTTTATTACCTTCTCGTTGGAAGAAAATTTAGGACTTTTTTTCGGTTGTGGAAAGAGATGATAGTCGGATGGAGCCAAATCTGGGGGATAAGGGCAGTGTTCTAGTAATTCAAACCCTAAATCACGAATTTTTTGCATGGCAACATGAGATTTTTGTGCAGGGGTGTTGTCCTGCAAATACAAAACACCTTTGGATAGCTTTCCGCGTCTTTTCTCTTTCATTTTTTCCTGTAGATTGGTCAGTAATGTCGAATAGGAATCTCCGGATATTGTTCAACTCTTACCAAAAAAATCAATCGCATGATTACTCCATGGCAATCCCAAAAAACTGAAGTAAGAAGATTACCAGGAGATTTTTGGACACGAAACTTCTTAGGTCTTGGAGAACCAGAGTGTCGCCATTCTATCGATTGCTTTGTTCCTCGATCGTAGAAATGTACCCAAGTCTCATACATAGTAACAATTTGGTTTAAAAAATCTGCATCGTTTTCAAATCGAGCACGAATCGAACGCGATGCTTCTACTCTTGCACGCTTTTGATCAACATTCAAACATTTGGGGATCAATTTTGCAGCAATTTCTCTCATGTCCAAATTGACGTGAACTATATGATGAACGCGTTCGTATGAAATATTCAGAGCTTCAGATATCCATTTTAGCCCAATTCGACGCTCTGATAAAATCATGTCATGAACTGCATCGATATTTTCGGGGACTGACACAGAAATTGGCCTTCCCGATCGGTCATCATCTTCAATGGACAATTTATCTCTTTTGAAGCTTGCAGTCCAATTTTTAACGGTCGCATATTGATCACCAAGGGTATTAAGCATATCTTCGTAAATCTGCTCACCTCTTATCTTAACCCTTTAAAATACATGTACTTGATGATGGCTCGATACTTCAATTTTTCGATTTTCACAATTTCAGTGGACATCTTCTTTCTTTTAATTCATTGCGTAACTCTGGTTCACTTTTTTGACCTCAAACTTCAACTTGACACTTCTAATGAGTTATTGTTCATTGGTGTGGTAACTCAAAAAAATTTTTTGTGATGCATGGAACTGGTCTAGGCTAACTAGATATCAATACATCTTCGTACATTTCTCGTTGTTTGCAGTTCACTTCAGTTTGGGAAGATAATATTGTAATCTGAGGCTGTTAGATTGTGTGAACGTGTTGGCCAGCCATATGTCTTCAAAAAGTCTAGACAAAAATTACAATTCAATATTTCCTAAAGATTACAAGAACACAACCAAAAAAAAGTTATAAAGTATGATCCAATTATCTCCCCTTTTTGAGTTATATTTTGTTTATAGTTTCACAATTCTACCACTGAAAACTGTCATCTTAATCAAAATTCCTTGTATACCATGAGAAAGATATCCAATTAGGATTATACTCTCAATACGTATATATACGTAGATTCTACGTATAAAAATGCCTAAGAAGGTTCAAGTTTCAGAAATGTAACTTCAAAGACAAAAAAGTAATGAGAACTTAGCGAAACCGTCAAAATCTCATTTTTTGCTAAATACTCAAAAACGAAGAATCCTAGGGGGCTACGGTCTTCACCATTCTTTGTTTGTCTGAAAAAGAGCTCGGAAAATGTGTCAACCGTTTTCTTCTATCTCTAGCTCTTATAGTTATCGCGATCCCTCCGCAGTAGACAACGAATTTTGCCCACCCTGTACAAGGCAAAGACAATCCCCGTATATGTTAGTTAGAAAAAGATAACCGCTTCTCTGTCTTTCAAGACATATCTACTGGAAATATTGTAGTTCAGGTATTGTTTCATCCTTCTCTACAACCCCATGGTGGATTTTTGGTGAAATGGTTTTATTCCTGTGAAATAAAACAAAAAGATTAAAAAGGGAGGAAGTATAGGTAATACGAAGTGGTTTTTGCAGGTTCAAAACAAAAAAAATCCTTCTTTCGAACCGAATAGAAATCATTAATTTTAATGATTGGCCGCTCGCGTACCAAGCAACGACAAACCAATACCTAAAAACCAGCATCTCTCTAAATTACAAGCGCCGTAACTGCATAATTAGAAAATCGTATGAAAAACCGCCGAGACGAAGAAACAATAATTTCCGCCAAGAATTATAATTCCGCCGCTGCTCCATTACGAATGCCGCATTACTTGCACACATTCTTATATTCGCCACGGCTGATTACAACTTATTAGTGCGCCGATTATATAGTTCGCAGATTCGCGAAGAACTCCTGAAATATAATTATAGCCGCACACTTTTTTGCCGTTTTAATGGGTGTTCGCCTGTAGGACATGGTCGTCCAGTACGAGGTACCCAGCAGGAATATTACCAGCTATGGTAAAATTCGCCTGTACGACTCTGCCAATTCGACTCGAAGACCACCCAAGTTGCGCGGTGCTGACGATATATACGTTAAATTATATCATTAGATCTGAGACCGCCGCTGCGCTTACGGGGGTTGACTAAAAACGATCAGTATTCTTCATAGTTGTGTGCAATTAACACACGATCAAAGTATGTGGTAACGATAATCTAGATAATCATTGACCTTACGTAGAGCCCGTGAAAAACCTATAGAGCCTCTAATCTAGAAACCATAGTCTATTAGCCTGCAGTTCACTAGTCCTGCGCTACCTACAGCTAGTCTTCCAGTTCCACCGAACCATCTTCAACATGAACAAATTGAACTCATGCCGTGGAATTTTCAAGAGTAACAAAATGCTAACTATCTATGCTATATATGCCCAAGAATGTCTTCTATTCCTGCATAAAAACAAAGAACTCCTCTCTGAACATTACAACTCACATAAACTAAATCACAACATAAGGAACAGCAACTATACATATTCTAAAGTACATCTAACGAAGACTCAAATACGAGTAGAATATAGATGTTTGAAATTTTTTAATTCCTTACCAGCCAATATACAGAAAGAAAATGACTTCAAGAAATACAAAAAAGCTGTAGAGTCATTCGGGGCAACTGTGCGCACTTTTGCCTTTCAAGCCATACCCTGTTTTAAATGTTGAAGCTAGGAAAATTAAAACATATTCATAAGATAGGGAATTTTCTAATCTATAAGAAACCATCAAAAAGCAAACGAACAAAAACGATTTTTTTCCGCAAAAAAAAATTTAATAGTGAAAGTCGTAGTGCATTCACATGCCTCGTATTGCGGGTAAGTGTGCGCACCCTCACAGGGTAAGTGAACGCAGTGCTTGGTGAACCACACAATCAAAACAAATTACAAAATAATGTCATCAAAATGTTACAATATTAGAGAAATGCTGTTTATTGTCAATACAAAAGCGCCTTTTTATAAACACTGCATTATTGTTCGTGCCACTATTCCTGGTGAACACAACACTTGATACATTCCCCTGTTGGTGGCTCTTCATATTTTTCTGAACAAATAGGAAAATATTGATCGAGTCTTAACCAAGAAAATCAACAATGTCATAATTTATTCCTCACTGAACTAATGCCCATATAATGAATCTATGCGCACACTTACCCGCGCACATTTTCCCCAGTAAGCCAAAATTTGAATTAATGTTCTTATAGAGTTGAGCAGCTGAGAAAACCTAAAATTTTTTATTATATATTTAGATTAATATGCCCATGATCGAATAAAATATTATTTAATACTGTCGGACTCGGAACTTGGACCTGGCAGAATTTGCAGGGATGCTAAAAATTAACAAGAAAACTAGTGAATTTGATTGATTGATTTGATTGAAAAAGTTAACGAAACCTCGCACGGCGCACTCCTATGGAAAACTCATTCGGGGATTCTGCGCCCTTTCTTCACCCAAATGAACCCCTCTTTCTTTCATTGCATAGTCGAGATATAAGCACTGCGCACACTTACCCACTGCGCTCAGTTACCCCGAATGACTCTACATGAATATTTAGTGCAAATTGAGCCTTATAAACTAGATGACGTTTTGTAGATAATATAATGTATTGACACTGTTTCATTTGTAATTTGTCTTGTACAAAATCATCTGAAATAAAGAAGTTTATTATTATTATTATTACAGTTCTTTCTTTGGTTTCGCACTATAAGTGCAGTCCCAGAACAGAACAGCAATCATAGGTATAGGAAGCTTACTGAATGAGACTGTTCGACTGCATGTGTGGAACCGATAAGGAACCATCATTAATCATCGTTAATGAAAACAGACATATGAACATCAGTACCTATCTGGGAAAGCTTCAAGGAGGTTACGTCCTCTCTAGTTGGGGAGCCGACGATGCTAAATCGGAATTTACTCGAGAGTACTGGAGACCTAGTGGATTTGGAAGATTAGATGGTAGAAAGAAAAGAAGATTCTATGGTGGATGGACATTCAGAGGTGAGGAAAGCGTCTGCAGGTTTTCAAAGATGTAAAAAAAATCGTCAGGTGTACATACTCGAGCGTGTCAGAAGATACATACTGTATATGCCCTACGTGTCTCTGATAATAAATTAATGATAATTTGACAGTTTGCGTGCTGGGGCTGGCCATACGGAACAGTTGAAAATGGTAAAAAAAAAAATCCAGCGTGTCATATTTTTAGAGGATATGTTAATTGGACCCAAAGGAAGCTACTTCTCAAGAGACTGACAATTCGGACGTAACGCAAGATCAAAAAACGTTACTTGTACATACTCGAGCGTGTCAGATTTTCATACAGATGGTTAATCTCTCGGTGTTGCAGTCGTGTTGACCCATTAATCTGACACTAATCATGGGGGATTGTCTTAATCTGAGAATTTGAAGATGATAACAAGGCATTTTTTTTAAATATCTTCCTTCCTGTACCCCTAATCTTTTTTGAATTCATTATGAAAGTTGTAGAAAATAGAATTCTATAGGTACAATTTTTGTCTGATGCAATTTTACATACTCTTAACCGTTTTCGAGTTGGAGGACGATAAGTGCGAGGAGCTTAGCCACACATGCGAAAGGCCAAGGTCAATGTAAAGAAACCCAGTCTAATGTACATTCATCGCCATATATCTCAAAAACGTTCAAACGTAGAAAAATATGCTTCGGACAAAATTTGTAGAAAATGGTATGCTCTTCAACTTTTGTAATGAATGCGAAAACAATTTGAAGCCCAGGAGAGGAGATAATTCAAAAAAACTGATTTTTTTTAACTGTATGGCCAATTTTCATCGTTTCGGCTTACTGAAAGTGTCAGATCATATTTTTTCCGTTATTCTTGAATCATTAGCTTCAAAATAAGAAAAAAAGCCACTGCGCTCGAGAATGTACACGTGACTTTTTTTTTGGAAGTTTGGCGCCCACCCACACATTCTCATCACGCTTGAATTGTCAGTTTGAGAATATATGTATACTTTGCAACGTGTAATTAACCACAAATATCTTAATCTGACACGCTCGAGTATGTACAGGGTGGGCAAAATTGGTGATACCTGAACTACAACTTTTTAACCCAACAAGATAGAGAAAAGGGAATGTACCATTCATGTCGTCTTTTTTCGAGAAACTTATAATGACATCAACTGCATTCCTCTATCTTCTTTTGTTTTTGAGTTACAGGCCAAAATTTAAATTTGGGCGATTTCAACTTTGGTCATTACCTCCGTTTCTGTTTATGCTGGGATTTTGGAATGAAAACATTATATAGACAGTTTTTTGATAGCAATCTAGTGGCGTACTATGATTTTTCCCAAAAGGTATATTTGCTGAGCTATAACATAAAGCTGTATTTTTTCTTATGAAAACAGTAGTTTAAAAAAAAAGAATCTCCATTTTTTTACCGTTTCAGAAATATATTACGCATCACCCTACTGTTTTCATAAGAAAAAATACATCTTTATGTTAAAATTCAGCAAATATTCCTGTTGGAAAAAATCATAGTACGCCACTGGATTGCTATCAAAAAAATGTCTGTATTACGTTTTCATTTCAACATCCTAGCTTAAACAGAAACGTGAACAAAGTTGAAATTTTAATTTTGACTTATAACTCGAAAACAAAAGAAGATAGAGTAATGCAGTTGATGGCATTATTAGTTTCTTGAAAAAAGACGACCGTAATGTACCATGCATTTTCCTCTATCTCGTTGGGTTGAAAAATTTGTAATTCAGGTATCACCAATTTTGCCCACCCTGTTCTATGATCGTTTTTTTTACTATTCTGGCAGGCTGTCCTAGACAATTCCCCCTATATACAGATCTAATTTTAGGTAGAGATATTCTACAGGGTCCATGGTATCTCCCCTTATTTCAATCTGACACGCTCGACTAAATCCCGAATTTCTTGGGCTCCCCAACTACTAGATTTCAGATTTCTAGATTTCGACTATCGTAGATACAAATCGAAACTGCACTTCTTGGAGTGCCTCCGTATTTACAGCCGTATCGTATGGAGCTTAATTGAATAATGGCTGAGCTAATTGAATCCAATCAATACGCCTATGCGTTTATGCCCGTCTCGGGATGATATCTAATGCGGGCTTTGTGCAAATCGTCAGGTATACCGTCAAGATTTGTAATTGAATTACCTGCAGAACCGACCCAGTCTCATGTTATACGGATGAGATTTCAATTTGCCTCTTACATTAACCCCGAGGTATCGATTTCAGATTTATTTATTACCCATATGGAAGAGGCTACTCAGCTGTGGAAAATTATATTCTAAACTGGTATCACATTTCGTGTTTTTTCTTAGGATGTGAAACATACTGTAATAGAGTTACTGAGAAGAATCTGGATCTACTTGTGGTTGGAATGGAGTGAGTTCAATATGTATCTACTTAATTAATTGAAAAGAACTCAGAATTTAATCGCTAAATGCAGAAAGTCCACATTGAGGGTAGTTGATGAATAGGTATATTTCTATATAATATATTGATAGAAAAATAAAATTCCTGTAGTTAAAGTATCCTTGTCCTAACAAGGATAACTATTAGAATTTCAAAAACATTTTCTTCTCCTATAATTTTGTAGATTTCTCAACTTATGCGACAGAGGCCTACTAAACTCCTCAAAAACCATCCATATTTCTTATTTTGCAACATATTTCACGTTTTGTCAATGGAACTCATAATTCTTGCAGTTTAAGTTTGAACCCAGCTCAACTTTGTCAATTCCGTACAATTTTGAGAGGTTGAACTAGGTTCAACTTGGCTCGAATTTGAACTGTACTACTGGGCCTGAATTTGATTGAAGGGGGTGTAGTCTTATTAAAAATTTTAAATGAATAAAAATTCAAAATGGTATATGTTCTGACATCTATTAGGGCAAGATCGAACATTGCCGATATTAAGTATAGGAATCTATGTAGACTATATCCTGCCATCTATCGTCATTGTCCTTATATAATGCCAATGAAGAAGAAGGAATCTATTCCAATAATTCAGCGTTATCGAAGTTTCGACTGCAGTATAATAGATGGCACTCTCATTGCTATCTGTAATAAATATACCAAAATTGGAAATAACCATTGAGGGAGATTGAATACACAAAGAAATAACTTGGTTTGATTTTTACTTGTCACGAAATGTGTCGTTACGTCCTTATCATTGTAGAATGACATTGAATTATCCTTATAAGATGGTAATTCGTTACCAAAGAGTAATAATTAACTCTACATGGTAATACCGAAAAGTTGCGGAGTTGGAATGAATTTAGAGGTTTTATGAAGAAATTTTAAATTTCACAGTGAAATACACTGTGTAAAACCGGGAGGAAATTATAGAAGGGATACCTAATCTGAGCAAACTCAGTAGGAAGAATACTACCTTCTATTGAAAAAAAATATATGTTTGCAATAATATCATACTTCGATTCTTCGAAAGCCACTTAGGTACATCATGTTAGAATTTAAATTTCATCACACAGAATTGGTATCCACTATGGGTTTGGCTCTGAGTAAAACGGCCCCTGCAAGAAAAAATGAATAAGTCGTTGTGTCATTGATCCCTGATCTGGTTCTGGTAATCCGCATTTTCTAAATTTAAACGGAATAGAAATTTGATTACCTGAAGGCTTAACCCTAACCACAATATCGTCTTCTGGTCTAGTTATTGGCCTCTCTGTATGATCAAATACGTCCTGGAAAAAATTTACAGTTCAACATCTATATATACGTTCTATAAGGAAGTGCAGTGAAGTATTATAAAAGGGCCAACATAGGTTTAATATTTTTAGATATATTATTTCATATTCCACACTTTTTTTCGCTTCATGCGTAATGAATATAAAAATTATAATATGCTATAGATATAAATAATTGCTTATGTAAGCTGTTTCAGTTGCTGTTAAGTACGCACTGCTTCTGCAGAAAAAAATTTCAAGACTCTCAAGAGATTGAAACAGAAATGGAACAGTTGAAGGTAAGCTATAGTAGAGCTAGCTTTAATGTCAGTAGGTACATCGAGACATTATTTGTTATGAAGAAACGTTGTAGATCAATTCGAGCAATATATTGAACTGATTTTTTATTTTCTGTTGCATCTTTTAATTTCATTATTCCATTTATTTTTTATTTGATTAGTTTAATAATTTATATATGAACAAATTCTAGAAATTAACTCAAAACATAACCTCTATAGTGGCCGCTCTGGATATTAATTTTAACAAGCGAACCAAACTTATATGACGCTACGTCACTGCTTTTCCAATTTTTTAGTTTTATTTATGTTCTTTTCATTTTTCTTTATTCTTTTATAAAAACGCTTTATTTGTTGAAGATTACATACCTGTAGAAAATAACCGTCTGCATTCAATAATCCTAGTTTACTTGGTTTCACAGCAACTCTATAGGGATAGCCATCAGTCCGCTGACTGACAAAGGCAATCGCATAAGATGAATAATTTTCGAAAACTGGTGTGAGCTCACGCACCCATATACTTATATTATTTTTCTAAAAAAAATTGAACAGATATATCCCACAGGTGTTATTTGCTACAGTTGTCAAACGCTCACCTCTAATACTAGACTTCCTTGTTTTCCCAACGCATCTTGGTTTATTTCTATAACATCTTTGTTGAGCAAGAGTTCACGTAACTCCGGCCTTATTTCTTTCAAATCAACTGACATGATTAAAGGTGCAGCTAATATAGCCCAAACGCTCAGTTGGGATTTGCTTTGCTCGAAGCTCAAGCCGAAGTTTCCAACCAGCAACTGAAACAATTATGATTGTTCAGAGAAGATGTTAGACATAATACAAAAAAAAAATGTTATATAAAAATATGAAGGCATTATCATTTTAATGATTCGGATGTCCGGGACAACGGTTACTGCCATGAATTCGAACGTTTTCCAAAGCTCCCTCTCCACTGCGAAATGACCGCAGTATGCGGTTTTGAGCTGATGGATACATGCTACCATCTTCGCTCTTGGAGTTAGGAAAGTGGAGAGTGATTTGGGCCACATTTCCTACCAGGTGATTCTAGGTACTGGCATCAAATAGAGGGGTCATCAATATTCGTTCTATTTTGTGTTGCTTTGACGAGGTCAAATAAGACTGAAACTCTCTGTCGACTGTGGCATTTTTGTTGGCATGTCTCTCATTTGACATGGGTTTGAGTCTCTCCAACTACAAGCAGGCAAAAAAATTGGCCACAAGGCCTCAGTTCAGCCCAGTAGGGCACCGCACCTAGAAGAAAATGGTTAGCATCTAGTCTTCCTCGAAGGAATGGTCTTTCTGTTGATAATTAAGTTATATTATTTTTATATCAATTCACGTTATGTATCTGATTTAATTTAGGTACTCATAATATTATTAGTCATTTACTCTAATTAATATACAGGCTGTATTTGTAGGTGAGGCTTTTTTTTCAACAGAAGGTAGAACTGGTCAAAATCACCTATACAAAACTTTTAAAATGACAAAGTTAAGAAAAAAATTGAAGATTGTTACTGAAATAGATCCTAATATGACCCAAGACCGTTTGTTAGCTGAATTATCGCGAAGCAGTGGGAAAAAACTTCTGACAAATAAATCCAGTCATAATGGACCTACCATATCTGGATCATTCCAATGACCTGGCCCAGCCATCGTAGCAAATCTGTCTTGATTCTTACCAAACCACTTCATTATGCTGCTAACACTCTGCCAGGAATCGTCGATATCATCCCAGTTTCTCCATAAATTGCAGTGTTGCGCCAATGCTGTATAGTTGGGCTATAAACAGATCAATATCATATTGATAGATAAAAAATAGAGAACCTCATGATATATTAGGTTCATTATTGGAAGAACACACTCATTAAGATGAAACTTTACAGGGTGGGCAAAATTGGTGATACCTGAACTACAACTTTATAACTCAATGAGATAGAGGAAAATGAATGTATCATTCATGTCGTCTTTTTTTGAGAAACTGATAGTGCCATCAACTGCATTCCTCTATCTTCTTTTGTTTTTGAGTTATAAGCCAAAATTTGAATTTGGCCGATTTCAATTTTGGTCGTTTTCTCCGTTTCTGTTTGTGATAGGATGATGAAATGAAGACATTATTCAGACACTTTTTTGATAAAAATTCAGTGACGTACTATGATTTTCTCCTACAGGTTTATCTGCTGAGCTATAACATAAAGTTGTGTTTTTTCTTAGGAAAACCGTAGCTTAAAATGACTTAGGATAATCGCCATTTTTTCGAATAACAAAAAATTATATTTTTATTTCCCCCTTCAATTGAGAATAAGTTTCAAAGTAGTTTTCTTTCAAACATTTAGCTCACATTACAATTATAAATATTTTATACCAAGAACCACCAGAATTTCAAATATGAAATTATGTCCCCCAAAAATCATTCCTGGAACCGCCACTGGTCACTCCATGATCTAATGGAAATTGTCAGCTCGTCTGATGCTGATTATATGGTTATCATCCAATAAGAACTAGCAACAACAATTGCAACAATGCCGTTATGGAGGAGGACAAAAGAAAATATACACTGCCCAACTTTATGTGGAGAAATCATCTACTAGGTAGAGGAAAAAAATCTGTAGATTACTCAAGAAAGAAATAAAGTAGAAGAAACTTCTACGTGAACCATGAAGACATCGTTTCTAGAAGATAATCATAAAGCCATAGTCCATAATAAAAAACCTCATCTCAATGCAAACATGGTCAATGGTTTTATGAAAACAGAGTGGTGATCCAAAAACTATATCAGAAATGATGAACTGGTGGTACAAGGATCAAAACTTAGCCTATCAATTCCCTGCTTTATAATCCTTCGCCAGTCCATCATTTCTGATATGTAGATATATTTTGATATTTTCCATGTTTCAGTGAATGGTTTCCATAAAACACCTGAGAACTCACTCTTATTCCGCTTGGTTCCATATACGCTGGCCAGCTGCACGAGAAAACAATGGGCCTTCCAGTTTTATTAAGAAATTTGCTCATTGCGGCATATCCTGTAAAAATGGAGAATAGTGAATCTGACCCCCACTTTTGATTTTTTTCAAATAAAAAAGGAGTTATGCACTAAAACTAACGAGTTTTTCAAGTGGGGCTAGAAAACCTATCCATTTATTCATTCTTTAATACTTATATACAAATTACAGTTAGGGAAAATCTACGATGTTTTAAAAAACTGTAAAGAATTAATTAACTTCAAATCGTTTTTTTTTCCTTCATAAAAGCGAAAGTGGCCATTGTATGAAGTACCCAAAATAGCACCACACGTCTTTTTTACTGAACCGTATCATTTGGGGACGTTGTTCAATAAAACTGTGAGATTTTCTTCAAGACTTCACAGACAGTGGTTTTAAATTTCAGACTGCAATGCACAAAAAGTTTGTTCGTAGTCGCAGTGATAAAAAAAATATAGAACAGCAAAAATTTCTAGTCACAGTGAAAGAACAACAAGTCAGTGCCATCAACTTCGAACGTATGATTTTGGGGATATAAAATTGAGAAACTGCACCATTGAAACTCGTTACAATCTTGGGTCCATAAGGAAATAGAGGATATCTCGGAAAATTATGGATCTACTTCCTGATTTTAACCAAGGAATGTATGTACCATTCGAATTTCAACACTATTGTTGATACATTCACTTCATTATACAGGGTGAGTATTCGACTCGTACAAATATTTCAACAAGAGATTCTTAGGGTCAAAAGAAACACTTTTTTCTCATAAAAAGCATAGCCATTTTAAGTTTTCATAATGAGTTGTGCCACCCCTGGAAAAACAAAATTACCTTCAGAATAACAAGCTAAATCTATAACACTACACATCTGTGTATCTTTTAAACAGAATTGCATTCAGCCAAATTTTCCGAATATCACAGATATTTTTTACTTTTGAACATCGAATAACTCTAAAACGGCGCATTATACGAGAAAATATGAAGAATACTTTTATTTCACAAAACGTTCAAATATTCATTAGATAGCGTCCAACTTAGTTACAAGGGTTGGATTCTTTGAATATTTGGTATTTTTATGGTACGTATTGGGTCATAATTAGGAAACTGGAAGAAGTGGGTGATAACTCGTGTTCGGAAAAGATTCATCAAATAAATGAAAAACTATATTCCGAAATTCATTTCATTCGATAAAACCGTTTGTGAGATAGAACTAAAAATAACATTTTTTATAGTTCTTGAGCAGCTGTATCTTTTTAATGATCCGATTCGGGAAAAATGGTTAGAAAAAGTGTTTCTTTTAACCTCAAGAACCTACTGTTAAAATATTTGTACTAGTCAAAGACTCACCCTGTATTGAGGAATTCAAAAAATGCTCCTACCGTCTTCCATTTCATCAATATCCACATAACAGCCGTCGAATTTCAAATAGTCTACATCCCAGTCAGCAAATGTTTGAGCATCAATGTCCAAGTAATTTAAACTTCCTGGGTAACCTCCGCAAGTATGAGTTCCATAATCAGCATAAATTCCAAATTTCAAGCCCTTACTATGTATCTGAAGTAGGAAAGTGAAGCATGAAGACGGTCCCTTTATGTACTGAAATATGTATATACTCACATATTTTGATAATGCCTTCATACCAGAAGGAAATCTTGTGGCGTTAGGCTGTAATCGCAACGTTTTCGGATCTCTTTCAAAGGACATCCAACAATCATCTATCATCACATATTCATATCCAGCATCCAAGTATCCATCGGATACCATGAGATCAGCTGTTTTCTTGAATAGTTTCTCACTGAAATATTAAACAAAAGTTCAGTTCTACAAATGAAAACAAATTACATATTGTTATATGTAGAAACCTTCAATATCAAAAATAACTTAATCAAAAGTTAGCAGGAATATTTTTATCTTTTTGAGATACAAGATAAATCTATGAGTAATACATTTTTCAAAATCTCGAACATATGATTTATGCGAAGGAAGTTCTGGAAAGTTGCATTCGGAGGGGACGGCATTGTCAAATCCATTCGAACGCTTTCCAACGGTTCATTTGCATTGGCCGGCGTTCTTTTGTTTTGGTGATTACGAGATTGGAACGTTTTCATATTAATCTATACTATCGAATTAAGTAAGGCCTTCAACTGGGTATATCGGCGAGCGCTATGGAAAATCATGGGACGCCTTGGAGTACCCGAAAAATTCTTAGTAGTGTGTAAAAGCTTCCATACCAACAACACCGCTAGAATACAGCATAATGGCTCTACGACCGACCCATTCAAACTCTGGAATAAAACAAGGATGCGTGTTAGCGCCTTTACTGTTCAATATTTTCGCCATAGCTATCTCGATAATTGCTGACATGAGTATGCCTGCAAGAGGTGTTGGAATAAGATTCAGATTTGATGGAGGCCTGTTTAACCTGAAGCGCCTCAGAACAAAAACCCGTGCAAAGTTTATCACGGAACTTCAATATGCAGACGACTGCGCACTTATCGCTAGCAGCTCAGATATAAGAAGCTTTAGGCCTTGGACTCAATATTTACAAAACCAAAATCCTGCTAAGTCCGCCAGAAAGCCTTGAAACAGATATTAGCCTGGAGGATGAAACTCTAGAATAGGTCAAGCTGTTCAAATACTTGGGAAGCTTCATAAATACTAGGACTAACCTGGACACGGAAATACACAACCGTATCAATTGGGCATCACGGGCATACTGGAAGCTAAAGGACAGAGTGTTTCAGTATCACGACCTCAATCTGAAGACCAAGACAGCTGTTCACAAAGCAGTGGTCCTGCCAACGCTTCTTTACGAAAGCGAAAGCTGGACGCCCTACAGGCGACATATTAAACAGCTTGAACAAACGCAACAATGTTATCTTAGACAAATAATGCACATCAGATGGTTCCATAAAGTTTCAAATGCAGAAGTCTCGCAGCGTGCGAGTTGTATAACAATTGAGACTCAAGCAACGAGGACCCGACTCAAATGGAGCGGCTACTTTTTTGGAATATTTACTTATAAAAGAGGTTGCTCTTTTAGAAAATATATCACATTCAGATTTAGATCCACCATGATTTTTTCTGGGAGATACGCTTGTGGAAAGTTGATCTTTGTAAAATTCCCAAAAAGATGTGGTCAGTTAAAAAATCGCAAAGTCTGAACAGTTGCACCGAGCTCAATGAAATTTCGATATTTATTAATAGAAGAGTTTCTCTCTGAGAATTTGAATCACATTCAGATTTATGATGATTTTTCTGGGAGATTCTCGTGTCAAAAGATCCCGAAAAAGATGGGGGTCAGTTAAAAATTCATCAAGACCGAACGGTTGTAACCAGGGTCATTTCTGGTCCTTAACTCTTCATCTCATTGCATGCCAATGTGGGATAAAAAGAAGAATTTTCACTCACCTTATACAATCATCCGGATACAATTCACAATCGACTACACATCGATACCTCTGCCAGTGCATCCAACCCATTGGTGGCGTTAATGCAAGGCCATTATCAAGTCCAGAGCAGGAACTGAAAGAAACGACCAATATCCAAGCTAGGGAGATTTTCGATAATTCCATTCTGTAAACTGGAAAATTTTGTCTTAATGTCAATTTATCAAATTATTAAAGATTTTTTGGTATGAGTAGGACTATTTTCTGTGATCAGAATTGATTCGATTATGGGAATTATCCTGAACTCTAACATTTGTCGGTGGGTTGTAAAGTTATCATCATAATACCTTCAATAGATGGTGCTTGCAACTGATTCTGACACGGTACATTAATGTTTTCGTAATAGATATAAAGGTTTCATTGGTGAAATTCAATTGGATAATAAAATTCAGGATTTGAACGCTTACTTTTGGTTACGTTCATATGGAATTGTCATCAATCTGTTGCGCATACACGGAGTCTAGAAATGTGAGCGACATCGACAAGACTTGAACACCAAGCTCAGTTTGGACGCTACAACCCTTAGAGGGTAAGGACAAGTGTATTTTCATTTTATAACAGAGTAATCACATTACTCAATAGCCTTTTTTCATCAATCAAATTTGATAAGTACCTACCAAAAAATGTCGATGGACCTGGGGGTTATATATGAGAAAAGTCGTCTCGTTACCCGAATGATACGCTCTTGATTAAAGTGGTATGCACACCATACAGAGTGTCTGTAAATAAATGCGAAAGACTCAGGGAGATGATTCCCCGATGAAAATAAGCAGGGGTAGTTCCTATAAATTTTTTTTGGAATCGACCTCCCTTCCTACTTCCTAGATACAGCCTCTGGAAGGCGATGACGCGAGTTGACAGATTTTAATTTTTTTACGGGTTCTAAAAACACTGAGTCATAAAACTATACACAATTTGAAGCACTAAGTAGATGTTACTCACACAATTTTTTTAGATCCCATAACTTTATTATTAGGGGTTGAAAACAACAACCCCCCATGATTTTCTTTCAAAAATTGTTTTCGTGGGATAGATTTTCGAAAAATAAAATTCTCTCATTCTTTCCCATTTAAATCTGGAGAAAAAAGTCTCTTCCAAAATTTCGATGCAGTTGATACTTTTCTCGGAATAAATACAAACTTACAAGTATGTAGTTCTGATCACTGTTCGTTCATTCTATTTCATCGTATACCTTAGACCTTCGTATACTGCTTGTAAGTTTTTAAATATTCCGAGAAAAGTATCGATTGTATCGAAATTTTGCAAGAGGCTTTTTTCTCCAGAATTGAATGGGAAACCACAAGAGAATTTTATTCTCCAAAAATGAATTGAATTCAATTTCAAAAATATTGTGATTATAGCATTATACAGCCTGTATAATAATCAAATAATATTGAATAAACAAAGCATGATTAATTTTGGATAAGATATGAGGTATAGTTACCTTTCAAGTGCAAAAATTTGTCTCGTTTCTTTCGGTTCAATATTTTGTTGAGTAGAGAGTGGATGAGTTATCACGTCAATATTTCTATTTACTATTCGATGAGTTGAGTGTGCTCGGCAACAAAATAAACGGATTCAATTTTGTTATCTCACCTTTTGTTCAATTAATAATCATTATTGTCTCAAATTATATTCCTCCAGTACCGGACACGCAGAGGTGATGCACAAATTGATCTTCCAGAACAATAATCGTTCAAAAGAAAATTATTTGGGCCATACTAACACCTAACGATACCCCATATAGAGTAAGATCCCAGAGCTACCAGACATAACTTATTTTCTCACAGATGAAACTTTAGGATCTCAGTAGTGTCTCATGTGCTTTGAATACCTACAAAGACCTTTGGGAGTCTGAATGGAATAGGTGCACTATTTTCAACAAAGAATTAGTAACTGATCCTTCGAATAGAGTTCCTGGTTTTGATCTTCCCAGGAAAATATGGTGTATTCTGAATCGTTTAAGAACAGGTCACGGACGTTGCAATAGCATGCTTTTCAGGTGGAATTCAGTTGAAAGCCCTAGTTGTGAATGCGGGGAACCAGAAGAAACCATAAATCATCTAGTTAATCATTGTCCAATTTATAAATTTCAGGATGGTTTTAGAGCTATACATGCAGTTTCCGAATCTTTTTTGAATTGGGTTGTCAATTTTAGGTCAATCTGACATATTGAATCTAATTTTATTATTATATTTTACGTTTTTCTGCTTTTGTTTTCTCTTTATTTCAGATAAAAGTTTCTGGTATCTTGGAGAAGACTTTCTGGATTTTCCTTTTTGTTGGAGAAAGAATCAATTTTTGCAGTGCGAGATGCCCTTCAATATGGAATATTTCAGCTTATTTCGTGAACAATTACAATCCACTACACTCACGGGGAGAAAGGGTTTTTTTACTGAGGTTTTTCCCTAAGCTCTTGTATCATACACCAATTTGTATGGTACCCCGTTACGCTAACCTCTGCTAAAACTGTATCTCATACACATGCTATAATTATTGTTTGCTGTTCAAGATTGTAATGCTCTATATCAAAAGAATATATATATATATATATATATATATATATGGGCAGATACCAGGTGGCAAAGGTAACTAAAAATAAGTGTCTCTTAACTTATTTTCACATGGCTTTTTTATATATGTTTTAAAGAATATTATTCTGAAGTTATAATATAAGTGACAGACACTTTTCATGGGCCAAAACTCTTGCCAGACGCTTTGTAGCTGCACAAAAAATAAATGAACTTTACTTAATAGAAATTTTGGTTAATCCAAATTTTTTTTGGAAAATAGAGGAGTTTAGGATGCCTGTATCATAAGATCGAGAAGGAAATAAGTAAAGTTCATTTATCTTTTGTGCAGATTCAAAGCGTCTAGCAAAAGTTTTGGCCAATATATAGAAACTAGAAAGTGTCTGTCACTTATAATATAACTTCAGAATAATATTCTTTAAAACATATATAAAAAAGCCATGTGAAAATAAGTTAAGAGACACTTATTTTTAGTTAACTTTTCCACCTGATATCTGCCCAGGTCTCACTAGGCAAGCTCCACAAGTTCGCAGGTATTCAAAGCACATAAGACTCTACTGAGATCCTATAGTTTCATCTGTGTGAAAATAAGTTATGTCTGGTCGCTATGGGATCTTGGACTAATACCCAAACCTGTACCTTCCAGATCATAATATTTTACATACAGCCAATGTTCACAACGTTCTGTCTTAGATCAGGTCAAAAATTTTATTACAACAATTTCTATGAATAGAAAAGTGGCCATTTTTCTTACTAATATACAGAAATATTGTGTCATTTTTGAAGTGATATCCCACGGAATAGGTCACCGACTCTTGTTCTAAATGGCTTTGTTTTGAAATTCATTCCTTAGTTAGACTTATTTTTTATTCTGACCGAAATTCCTTGTATTTTCAATTGATAAAGTGGTATCAAATCTTCTCTTTTTAAAACATGTCCTCAAACCTCGAATTCAACGTTACAGCCGTTACTGCTTATGAAATGTAAATTCGGCCCTGCATGCTTCTTCCTATAATAACTGAATGTAATAAGTGTATAAATAAGCTGATAATAGATATCGATCAAAAATCAACGGCAATTGTTCCTAGAACTACTTACTGACAACAAGTTTATACAAATCGATAAATTATGTTGGTTCCTTATTGCAAATTTTCTTCACGAACTGACAATGTTTCTTATTTTAGTTTTTGAATATTCCTGCTTTGGAATTGCTGTTTATTTCAGGAAAGAAATAAAGTTATGGCTATTAGATCAGACACGACACGATCAATTTCGTAATTTTGTGGAGTACTTCTCTGTCCAAAATAAATTATTCATAATTGGCAATGAATGTCAAAGAAATATTATGACTTAAAAATTACTTTTACTAATAAATAGATTATTTGGCTATAATAAAAGCATCTTCCATTGGATAAAGACCAACAGAAAAATTTCATTTCTTTATTTATCCAGTTATAATTTAGTAAGTGTGGATTCTCATATTTTTCGCCCTTCTTTTTGGAACACGAACATAAACTACGAAAATGATCTATTCTTCTATGCTCTTTCGGTCTGTATTTCACAAGTAAAAATTATTAGAATTGTACGGAAATTAAAGTAAAATTATAAGATATAATAATAACTTACAATTTCTTTGAGAAAAACTTCATCAATAAGATGCCAAGTGTATACTCGAACTGATATTCCTTGTCCAGCATTTTCATAATTGAAAAGATAAGGACGGAAATTAATAAACATTCGAAATTCATATCTGATTAATCTCGTCAATTCAGACCATTCAAACCAGGGCCGTAACGCATTTCTTCATTTCTTGTTCTAGCTACTTTCTACATACAGAAAGAACAGAAATTATCTCGTCCTGCTCATGATTAATAGGAAAAAATACCAAGCTACGAAGCTACAAAAAAATGCTGGACGAAGGAGATGTAAAACAAGCTAATCCCCATCCCAATTTAAAATTCTTTTCATATAATTTCGCGAACCATAGCCTACTAAAAACGTTTCTAATAGGCTATGCGCGAACAAATAATATCTTCCTTAAAACTTCCCTAAACTTTTACTATGCCACTTTTGAGTATAATCGAGGTAATCCGTTATTCTGAAAACAACTGATACCTATATACATCTTCATGTGAGTGATCTGGGTACGTAGCAAACCCACTAAAGTTGATGCAAATTTATCCTTTTTGTTTCCCTAGACATGAGGAGAAGCTTCAAGGCATTACAAATCGATAAGTGTACCTATCTAAAAAGCATAAACAAACTAATTTATTGTCGTTTTGAACGCCAGTGACAATTATGAAAAATTGAATTTACGTTACTCAGGCCTTATTATCCGACAGGCTTTATTACCCGCACTTACCTTAGTATCAGTAAACCAGAATTGCAGTACGCTTAGTAAATTTTGTGGATGTTAACCCTGGAGGTTTAATACTCAATTCAATGGTATTCATTCTTTATTGTATCGGCTTCAAGCTAGGCCCCTTTCGAAATCATAAGTGATAAATACAATGAATAATCCAAGCATCAAGATATTTTGTTGACTCATGTTCAAGAAACTCTTCATAGTAGATGCTATGCTCACCGTGAATTTTCAGTTGTCTAAACTACATAGACCCTGAATTAAATGATTTTTCACAAGTTATTTATTTTAACCACTTCACGGTATTCATTATACAACAATTTAAAAAACTTTCACAGTTAACACTTTTATATTTGGTGGTACAAAAGACTAGCAATAAAAATGTCGTCAATTAATTTTTGGCAATTCCATGAAAAAGCTTCTATCTTTTCAAGGAAAATTAAACGCCTAAAAGCTTTCGCTTATAGGTGTAAGAAATATATGTACCCGCCCATTCAATTCTCGACAGTAAATCACCTCCTGAAAAGTGAAAACTTCGATACCTGCTATATCCTCTATGTATTCAGTAACACCCATGAGGGTGAGATAAATTTTCTGAGTTGATAGACCCCTATACCAAATTTCTTGACAAAACATTTCACATCAAACCAGTGATTGCCCTGCGGCGACGCCCATGAGTTTAAAGTTTAAATATATAAATTGAACCATGATCTGCAGCATAATCACGAAAATGACACTTGCGTTGCTTCAGATTTGCGTTATTCAGGTGAGCTCGGATAGACCATATCTTGTCACTTGAATATTTATAGTTTAGATGAACAGAATTCGTTGATTCATATCTGAACAGTGAACTCGATAAAGATTTTTTTGTTGTATCTGAAAATCTGAAGCAACATAAGTGTCACTTCTGTGATTATGATCCAGAGAATACATCTTGATTTAGACTTTACAAAAACATGAATGCCACTTTTATGTGATTTTCGCCTCATCAAGGGTTTGAGGGTGTTTATCAAAAATTGAATTGGGATCTCATTCTGCCAGGGTGTTACTAAAATAAATGTCGAAGTTTTCAGGATTTCGATTTTTCATAAACAAGTCGTGAATGAAGCCGTTCATTTCAGGCTTTCATGGCCGACGCTGGCTAAACGGTAAACTATAAGAAAAATAAGCAGGTATAATAGAGCTCAAAAAGTTCTTGAGTCCACAGTGGCATACTTTCGAGGATAACCCAATTTTAACATTTTCAATTCAATACAATATAATCTTCCATTTAAAGAGGAATTTTCACTGGCATGGAAGGAATTAATATAAAAATGAATGTGGCCGGTCTCTATGGCATTTCTATCTGATTCTTACGGATATTTCGCCAGATATTAGAGGTTGAAAAAATAAGAATTTAGGCAAGAAATAAAATCTACCTGGGATCGCAGTGTCGAGTGACGGCTACTTCAAGACGAGCAAAGATTATAGAGAGCTCTATAATCTTTGAAGACGAGTTTATAGAAGGGGCACCATCGAAATGATCAAATTATGATTGTTTCGATTTGGTCCAGGATAGTAAGAGGTAATTGTCAATTTTTTTCTCAAGAAGTTTGCGCGATTCTTTCTATATTTGGGGTTTGTTTTCTTCATCGTGAAGGTTTTATGTTCCGTGCTTAATAATTTTTTATGATGATTATAGTTGTTGATTATTAATCATCATTACTTTTTTATTTCATTTTTCATAGTCAAGTTTGTTGATTTTCTGCTCATTATCTTTCCTATATTCTTTACTGAGCACATTATTTCTCGATCTATATCCCAAAATTGAAAGAACAGAATTTTGTCAGAATTATTTGCATTGAGAAAAGTCAAAAAATGTTCCATCAAAAGTTATTTATTGTAAGGAATTGTAATAAAAATTCATTTTCCCTTAAACATTAATATAATAAAATAAATTAAAAGTTCAAAATCGAGCATTTTATACACCATTAAAAAACATGTTAATGTACATTAACATCTGGTCAATTGAATGGTATCTTCAAAATGCTTAACCCTTTTAATATAAATCATCGTTCCTCTAATATCACAGTTTCTTGAGGATATAGTTTCAGTTCTTCGAGTGTTTTGGTTTGATCTATTGCAGTTAACTGAAATAAAACATAAATATTAGCAAAATTGTAGAATCAGAAAACACGTTTAAAACTCACATCTCTTCTCGGCCAGCTGGATATTATTTTGTAATCTTCACTAGGGTAACCCTCCACGGTTAGATAATCTTGTAACACCTACAAAGAAAATATATATTAAGATTCAATGTATTAAAAAAACTTGCGATAATAAAAAAAGTTGGGAGTGAAATGAATGCACTCACTTGTAAAGAAGCAGACACAAGAAATCTCCTTTCCAAATGACCTCCCTTTGGCAACCTAAACCTAATTTTTGTAATAGCATCTCGATCTCCTTGTTCAAGTGGAGGTTCTGGATGTAACCTGCTTTCTGCCTCTAGTCGTTGTCCCTCTTTCCTTCGCATTTCTGTAGCAATTTCGTTCTCTCTTTGTAATCTTGCAGCCTCTTCTGCTTCTTCCTATTAAAATGAAAAAGATAATATTGAAATATATTCCCTAGTATCATCTCTAATAACTTTTCATCCTCCCTTTGGAAATTTATTGTACATTATCTTATGAAAATTACCTTTAGTCTTTTGGCTTCATCTTTAGCCTTGTCAGCTGCAAGACTTTCATGGAAAGCGATATCTTGTTCCATTTTCACTCTTTCCCGTTCGGATCTTTCTTCTTCTTCTTTAACTTCCACTTTTTGCTGAGTGGTAAACAATTCAATAGCTTCTAATAAACGAGATAAGAATTCATTTACCCCAAGATTACCTTCGATCACATTGAAAATATCAGTGGATCCTCTAATTCTCATAATTAAGACTAATGCAGGTAACCTGAAATACAAAATATTTGTAGGGTACTGAAATTCACCTTGGGAGTGTATTAAAATATAGATTTGATTTTTAAGTTGGTGTATGCCATTAATTTTTCTTAAAAATTTTCCATTTTGGAAGACAACAAGATTTTTCTCATCTCAACAAGTTTTCATTATAATAGTATATTATTCCTGGATTATTGATGATTCTTATCAAAAACTCAAAATTTATTCTATAGAGGGTGTTTCTAAGGATGAAGAAGAAGGTAGAGCTCATCAAAATAAATAATTTCACCAAACTCAAGTTCAATCAATTACATTGAGTGCTTGCGATTTTTTTGGCTGAACAGGAAGAAGCCTGTAGTGAAAAGTTGAACAAAACTTGGAGAAGAATTTAGATGAATTTTATTTGCTGGAACTTCATGCATCTATCACATATTGGTACTCACCTTTCAATGTCCATATCTTTCAAATTAGTGGATGCGAGAGAACCTAAGTTAGAACCAACTATTGAATCTAGTTTCCTGGCATTACTTGGGAAGGTTATGTCCCAACCCCATAGAACGAAATAATGGTCCAGCATTTCCATAACACTCTCAAACCCTAAGAGTTGACTGCAGAAAACATTTGTCAGCACACTCTTATCATGATGTAGATAAATAGCAAGGATTTTTCTCTGAAAAAGTGAAAAAGTTTTTGATACATTCCGAAGCACTTCTTGGAATTAATGAGTATACTGGGTGATCAACCACAATAAGGCCTGTGAAACGTTTAAGGAAAACTACATAATTGTAATTTTGAAGTTACAATTTGTGTGATAATCAATGATATATAGCGTGTCCTAGAAGTCGTAGTCAATCCGGAATCAGGTAGCAGGTCACAGTCATAATAGTCATCAGAAAAATACACAAAAATGTAGAAAAATATCTAAGTCATGTATTTTTCAAATTATATTGCACTTTCTTTTATTCAAGGAAATGCACATCCTGTGATGATTTTTGAACTCCTGTTGCTAAAATTTTTAACTTTTTTCAAATTGTATTCCTATATTATCCTGAATAGTTCTTTTGTACACTGTAAACATCAATTCCAAGCTAATTCCTCCAGCTTGGAAAATAATGTCACTTTTTGCCAAACCAAATTTCGCCCAACTTCAAATGAATCTACCACAAAAGGTAGATCCCAATAACTCATAAACCATTGAATTTTTACCCAAAGTAGGGCATACTATTGAAATTGTCATCAAATGGGCTATCTAACCATGCAAATATATACTGGGTGTGACATTTGAAATCAGAAAATTCTAGGCTGGTTTCCGATAAAACCGGAAGTTGCAGAAGGGTGAAAATATTCTAGGGAGAAAATCCATCGTCAAAAACCCAAAAGTGCAAATTTTCAGAACATAATTATGAGTTGTCCATAAATGTCTAATAGGCCATTATGATAGATCACCCTGTGTAACAAACAATAAAATGTTTCCTTGTAAGATTTACTGCTCACTAAACATCCCTGATCAAATAGTCAGGATATTTTACTAAACAGACAAATATTGAACAATCATTGAAAAATTTATAATTTCAAAAATATCCCCAAGATGAAAAAGAATAATTTATCATAGGAACAAAATTTTATGACTCTTGCATAAATTTTGAAAAAAATAATATTGAGATTTTTATGAAAAAAATAGAACAATGAACGATATAAGGTTATGAATGTTGTACGGAAGCAGTTTTGAAAACTTAAAAAATTCAATTCACTTACATCCTTAGCAGGTTTATTGCAAGCTTCCTGAAGAGCAGCACTGAGAGGGCCTGGGAAAAACGTTGGATGAACTGGTCCATAACGAGCGGAAAATCGCTCAATGAATGTTGTACAACCAGTTAGCTCATCGCCCACATTTTCAGGAACTGAAAAAACAAGTTATTATTTGTACACATATCAATCAAATTGCAGATGCACCTCATCAAAGAAGGCAATTTTTTATTCGACATTTTCCTAATTCAGGTTAAAATTACAGAACCGTTTTAAGATAAATCTTTAAACAACTACATGCAAGGACATTGTTTAAATCATGAAAGATTTTATGAATTAAAAGACTTTATGAATTACATCATGCTCAACTTGTTAGTTTCTCTGAATACAAATTCGAAGGGAGAGAAATAAAACTACTTTCCATTACTTACTCAGTGGTTCGTGCCTTCTAGAAGATAAATCTTCAACAAAATAATCGTCATCACCATTTATAGATTCTGCCGCATCCACATATTCCTCATCATCACTGTCTATTCTTATAACTGCGTTATTGTGATTTGTTTCATTATCCCTCTGATTGTTTCTACTTAGGATGAGATCATGCTCTGGATAACTGGTAAAAAAATCAATCAGTATTACCTAATATAGAAGTTAATGTACAATTTGATTTCGTTTTATACGTACTTTATTCCAGACAATGCTAAAGGCATTTCATCTTTTACTGAGTTGGGCCAACCAATCCATCTTTGGTTCCTAACTTCAATATTAGTTAATGCATATAAGCCATTTTTTACTTCTAAAACTGTTGAGGATCCTCCAAAGTTCAAGTTAAATATTTGATCTTCATATTTAACATTCAAGGTGAACATACCAGTCAGTTTTTCCGCCAATTCATTCCTAAAATTTTATTCATGATAAAAACGAGACAGCAACATTATCATTTTCATGGATATGAAATTTCATAGTATTCATTAAAATGAAATTATGAAATTTGTATAAATACAAATCTCTTTGAATTTCTTCATTAAATGCTGGCTTATACAATCATGTATGTATAACCCATCCATAAAACATAAAATTATATTTTCTTACTCCCTCTCTGAATTATTCTCTTGGTCTCCTCCCATGACAACCAAATCAAGTGCGTTCTCTCTATTTATCATAAGCTTATAGAAAGGAGTGTTTTCATCTTGATTCTTCTTGACCCATCCAAGTAATATCTGACGACAGACTGGTACCTTGAATTCCTTCTGTAAAGCTTTCTTCAAATCCTCTGTAAGAAAAAAAAATTTAACATAATTTCATAGCATTTCACCACTAACATCTTTATGATGATGTATATAACCATATAGAATTGCTTGCTTAGAAAATTTCGCTCATTTTTCTTTCTGCAGATGAAATGAGAAAATATTATACAAAACGATCTGTGTCACTCAAATCTCTTCATAACTGTGACAAAAGACATTTGCAATTTGATTTAAGGGTGGGTTCATGCAACGTCAATAACAGAACTTATACCTAAGAAAGCAACCAATCTAATGGGCAAATAGCGATAACCTGAACGCTATCTGTCAATTGAATTGTTTTTAAGTCTTAGTTCTTAGTAATGCAGCATGATTCCACCCTAAGTTGAGGATATGACAATTTGAAAACAATATATATATATTGTGGAATTATTTATATAGTAATAGGGTGCTCACTTTCTACATGTATATAACCAGTTATAGAAAATATAATTAATACATGTGAAATAAGAGAATATTAATATGCTAGAAAAAGACACCATGTAGAATCTGAAAGAGTTCTATCATTATAAAGTAAGAGTTACAGCAGATTCAAAGAAACATGAAAAACAAACTGTATATCCTTTATGAAATAATAAATTTAAGAAGGAATAAGAGATAATAAAAAGAAGATTGGAAGTAGATCACAAGATAGGCAGCTTTAATATACTGGTTTCAACCCAGAAGTTTTCAACGAAAATTCCAAAATCAATAGGCATTGTCTGGCTTTAGATAAACACCAACTTGCAAAATTTCACATTTGTAGATTTAAAACTGCGAACTGAAGCATGCCCTCAGTAATTCGAATAACTCAAAAACTATTTTTCCTATTCCCACCAAAATCAATAGGCTTCATAGCATCATTGATACGCATAATAAGGCTGAAATTGAGCTGAATAGCTTCAAAAGTTTTCTAAGATTCTAAAACGGATTTCATGATTTTTTTTCAAAATTTAAGACAGCTACCCAACAATTATCCGCAATTATCACTTACATAAAGAAAAGTGAGATTAAAAAAGTTCAATAAGGAACTATGTATTTTTTGATACTTAAGATTTAGTGGATGAATGGTGAAATTTTAATGTCTCCTGGTCCAACTTTTAATATGTTCGTTTTGTATTTTTTGATTTTAATTTTGTTATTTTATAATAATTTTAATATTATAATACTTTGTTATTTCTTGTTTCAATTATAAATATTTGATCGAATTTCATCTTTACACTGTGTGTTTGATAATTTTTTTTTTGATCATTAACCTACAACAATTAATAATTGCAGGGTCTGAAGTTGTAGAGGAAACATCTTGTAATTAAAAAGTTGTAATTCTCAAGGCTGTCCTACACCTATTATTCACTACCTATAAGCGAGTTCCCATATGGCTGTTTCTACTGGCCATATTCAAATAAGAATGAATGACTAAAACAATAAACTCTATTGTCTCCAGGAACACTGGCAGTACTGTATGGGAATATCAGAACCACCCCTATATCAATTGATAAATGATGAGAATATCCTACTTAATATGCTTACAAGTGGAAAAAAGAGATTTGGTAACTCAAAAATAATATTGCAGTACTCCAATCCTTCGATTTGAATCTAGATATACAGGCAATAATATCGATTATGATGACAGGAATGGAAATAATAATATTATAGTAACTTACTGATTGTGGAGTTATCTGGCAGCTCAATTGAAGCAAATTTACCGGCGAATGACACCTTGAAAGATATCATTCTTCTACTTGAAACTCCTCTTGATGTGGATGGTTGACTGAGATGATTCCTGCTGTATCCTGGTATTCTTACAGCTGGACGTTCGAAATTATTCTCCATTCTAGATGAGCTTGAAGCTGTTTCATTTGGTACAGCTGCTGGTACATCATCATCGACTATCATCACATCAGAATCATTCCTATTATTTGTTTGGAATGTTTGGCTTTCAGGTGATATAACCCTGCTTACAGCACTCTGTGAAAATCGAGAAATATTGTTTCAGATTTATTCAATAATTCTTCAATCCACACTTGCAATGTCAATAATATTTATTGCTTCATGAACATTTGAATACTATATCCTCTGAACCTTGGCAACAGAAGTTGAAGGATCCCCTTCTCTCTACCACAAAGGTGCAATAAAAATATCTTCATTGTGATATTGAAGTAGTCAATATAGTACATAGTACTAAATATATCTTTGGAATTCACAAAGATCAATTGTAAATTTAAATACAATAATGAACACAACAAAGGAGAGAAGAATTGTGGATCATATTGATGGTATACTGCTTAATACCTTACATGCAATGTTGAAAGTTCAGTGATGAACTTTAAAGTCCAAAAAATGTTGTACCAACTAACTCAAGAAGTGAAAATTTCATGGCAGACAAAGAAACACATGTCTGTGCAAGAAAATGATAGAAAAAGCACAGCAAATCGTGTTAAAAAAATTAAGGAATAGCGAGTTCTACATCTGAAAAGTCGAAACAATAAATGTTATTACTGTTATTGATACTATATTGATTAATGAAAACGTCATCTTGATATTAACATTTTGACCACACAAACACGACTCACCATCAAATCCCAATTGCATTCATCCAGATGACAAATTGCTAAAGCAAGATCTTCGACTCCAGTACAAGCCTAAGGAAAAATAAAAAAATTAGCAAAACTTACACTGTGTGTTTTTATATAAATGTTTTCTAACTTCAAATGTAATGAATTCAAACCTGGAAATTTGCGAGTATTTCTTCTCTATTCGACATTTTAAAAACTTGCTCTTAATTCAGATTGATATATTTAATTCACAAAAACAGAACACACTTCTTCCTAACAATTATAAACTATCCGTACATGACATGTTTAGTTTTCATAAAGTGAATTTCTCTGAAATGTCTAACCCGACATTTCTGTTGTGATTCAGATATTTCTTCTTCTTATAGTTCTTCTTAAGGTTTTTTTTTCCAAATGGCCCCTTGAGTTCAACACTAACGCAACTTTTTTAAACCAGATCTTTGACGATCTTCGGGTGATCATGATATGGTGAAAAATATTGTCATTCGTTATGATGTCCAAATTGGAAACGAAATAAATTCGTTGATTCAGTTCATTGAATCAAAGAGTATACAACCAGTTACTTCAATCTCAATCAACGACGTGGGTACGTAACCACAGATTACAGAGTATCGTAACATATCGAATTCATTGGTCATCCCTCGTAACGTACGCATCCCTGATTACGTGATTCTGTGATTTTATGTACCATAGAAAGTATAACTTTAGGTTAGTATATCTATGATCTTGGCATTTGTTTTGTGTTCTGTGGTTTTAACTTTTATCTACTTCTGTCAAAAAGTGATTGATTTTTGCTTCTGATTTTAAATTTAAATTGTTGAGATTGAGGTTTTAAACAATTTCCAAATAATAATAATAAGTGCCAATTGCAATTCATTACCCAGACTTTCAGTCGTTAATTGTACTCTTAACAGCCAAGGGTGGAGTAGACTCTGCTATGCTATGCTATGATATGGATATTGATGAGAAAACACAAATCTCTTTGAGGGACAGGTGAGTACGTATTAACTAGAATATTATCAAAATGTTTGCCCTGATGTATACAGATCCCTTCTTAACATTGCATTTTGTCTATGCATTAAAATGTTAGTTGAAATTTCAGAGGTTAACTTAACTCCCCTACCCTCATATGAAGTGATAATTACCATCTTTGTAGTTAATCTTTGTAATTACCATTAATTATTATTATTACTTAGCGCAGACGTGCAACTTGAAAGTTGGGCGATCATGAGGTTGTGCCTTGACACAAACTGAACGATTGCGCAACTGCGAGATTCTATTTTGAGCCATTGAACTCTAAAAGAGTTCTTTTAGAGTTCAATGTTTTGAGCACTACGCTCGTAATGTATCTGTATCCACTTGCTATCGAAATCTGAAGTGAAGAAGAGCAACTGAATTCGTTCGTTCATTTGTATGATTGAAATACCTGTAGAAATATTATTTTTTTTATTTATGAAGGATATATTCACGACCTTCTGTTTATATTTGAAATTAAGAGTAAAATTGATGGGATGAGGCCAGAAGAAAGGACAATCAATTCGATACCATGCCGACGTTTCGGTTTATTTAAAACCTTCCTCAGGGCTCTGGAAGAGCGATACAAAATTCACATCAATTGAGGAGCTATTATTGTTTTGTCTTGAGTTGAACAATGACAACATAATATGATACAAACTAACAAGAGTCACAACATTTCAGTTAATAACAACAACTATGAAAATAGAAGGCAGATTTGTGCGATGTCTGAGGGTGTGAGAGTACAATTGACAAAAAAAAAAGAAATAACCATTAAATAAACACATAAAAAAAAAAACACCTTTGAACATGAAATCACTTACAATATCAACTCGGTCCTTTGTCAACTTTAAATAAGAATTCTAATAAATCAAGCAATTCAGAAACTGAGCGATACATTTATTTCTTCGTATATAAACAAAAAGAATTAACATGTCAAGCGTAATATGAACCATCCGTCCAGGTGTCAACCGAAAACACAGATACTTAACATGATATGAAACAATGAACAAGGACAAAAATGGTCATCGAAATAGAAATGATTTACCTTTTTATTCTCTTCATTTTCTTTATTAAACTATAATATGCGGTGTTTAGTTGCTCTATATCAGTCCTCTTATTTATGGCGTTGGGTTCCTGGACAATAGAGATCATTTCGTGAATTAATATCTTTTTTAAAATACTCTGCTGTCCAAGAACCGTCACATTATCAAAGTCAAAGGTATGTAACTCTTTAAGGGAGTGTTCTGCTAAGGCAGTATTGTTATCTTTCTTTTTTACCGGGTTGTGGATATTGATACTATCTCTTCGATGTTCAGATAGCCTTGTTTCAAGATCTTCCAGAGCCCTGAGGAAGGTTTTAAATAAACCGAAACGTCGGCATGGTATCGAATTGATTGTCCTTTCTTCTGGCCTCATCCCATCAATTTTACTCTTAATTTTTTATTTATCATTGTAACATCGCAGTTGGCTTTATATAAGTAGACTTTTCGAATTAAATCAAATATTAATTTTGAACTGTGCAACTGTGATGTTACCATGTTACTGCATTCATTTATAAAGACACATTGAGTAATGACATAGCGTAGGATGAATTAAGTTTTATAACTATAATGTTAATGCTGAAGTTAGGCACGATCAAGCAGGTTCTTATCACGTAATCAGTTCCTGCTTTTGCCGTATTTCCTCCCACCTACAGATAAACTCAGTTTTTGTTGTTATTTCGAACATTCTATTTGTTTCAGTGCTCCAAACCAGAAATGCCACAAAAGGTGTGAAATCTCACATATCAAGACTGAAGATGTGAAAATTTTAGAAGAAATCATCGATGACTGTGGAATACTTGATGAAGAAACATTTGAAGTTAAAGAAGAACTTTCCTCCAAAAATTCTGAAGTTGAAAAGACAAATATCTGTTTGGATAGTTCTGAAAAAACTATTGATAAGGATGAAGAACAACTCCGCTTAGATTCTGAATACCTTGTAACTCCGAAATCCGATTTTCAAAATCATAAAAATAGTCAATTTTGTGATTATGCTTCCCCTAAAAAATGTGAAACCGAAAAACGTAAACGTTCAATTCATTTGATCTCGAAGCAGCAAACATGTCACTGGTGCGACTATGTAGCAGATAAGAAATCTACTTTGAAGCTTCATATCGAATCTGTTCATTTGAATTTGAAGGTGCATCAGTGTCACTTGTGTGATTATGCTGTAAATCGAAAATTTGATCTCAAAAATCATATAGATTGTGTACATTTGAAATTGAAGCAACATAAATGTCACCTGTGTGACTATGCTGCAGATATAAAATCTTCTTTGAAATTTCACATAGATTCTGTTCATTTGAATTTGAGGGTGCGTAAGTGTCACATATGTGATTTCACTGCATATCGAAATTTTGATCTCAAAATGCATATAGATTCTGTTCATTTGGGTTTGAAGCCGCATAAATGTCATCTATGCGATTATGCTGCAAATAAAACATCTACTTTGAAGTTTCATATAAATTCTGTACATTTGAAGTTGAAGCCGCATAAATGTCACATGTGTGATTATGCTTCAACTAGAAAATTTAAATTGAAAGTTCATATGGATTCTGCACATTTGAATTTGAAGTAGCAGTAGCATGAAAGTCACTTGTATGAGTGAGTGATCGAGCGAAATCTCCAGTGGACGATCTATGACTACATGACCTAAGTCAATCACTATATATCCAAATATACTGCAAGCCAAATAAAATATATAGTATAGAAGATACTGCAAGTAGTTAATACATAATTTTAATAAAATTCATTACAACTGGTTAGTGTCCATTATTTGTTTAAGTCGATCAAGCGTAATGAAAACACTCAATTTCTGACAATTTTATCATGATTTATTCAACCAACTGTGCAATATGTCTTTGTATGATGTTTAAAAATATATAACTCCTTTTTACTATATAAGTACCCCAAATATATTTAATACTTCAAACTGTAACCAGAAGATGAATGTCGGCAGGTAAATATTTTCGGAGAATAATATTTAAACAACGCAAAAATGTTAATCACAACGATTATTGAAAAAAACTCGCTCCAAAGCAACATGTTCCGAAGGAACTTCCAGCTTGCTCCCCAGTTTTCAGTTGGTTAGCAAGGCAGAGATTGCATCGGAGCCGAAAAAAGTGGAAATAAAATAAACACCAATCAAGTGAAATTGGGGGGAAAATCAACATGCGATTATTAATCGAAGATATGTAGATGTGGGTAGTGAACAAATAATATACGGATGTTTTGGTGGATTTATCATATTCAAATTCATTTCCTAGATAACCGGAATTAAATTTAGTTCAATTATTTAAGAAGAACAATTATGACTCAGTGTCAATAAACTGACTTGGGTAATTTATCTATGGTCAATATTAAAAACAAACAAAATCAGCTGATGAAGGTCGTTCTACAAAAACAACAACAATATTGTTTTTCATTTTGCTAGTGATCAATGTTTTGTACTTCCCTTTGTAGAACTTTCAGTTTGTTGTAAAGTGCACAGTTTAACTATGGAAGAATCTATTTCATTAATTCAGGAGCTGGATGGTTTAATTTCGGAGGAGAATGAAGAAAAGTTTGGAAGACTCAATATTTACAGAACCATAGCGTGCTGGAGAATTCCTCAAGAGCATGAAGCAGCTATAGGATTGCTCAAAATTGTAATGCCAAAGATACAATTATTAATTGATAAAGGTACCCTTAGAAAAGATCTCATATCATTATCCATCTTGGCAACACAAAATTTTAATCTTTTGGAAAAACTTTTGAAATATGAAAAAGAGTACTTCTACCTGAATCTCGATCAGTATTCATCTCTCTATAAATTTTGCATATTCAAAAAGGAACATTGGATTGCAGCAGTGGAAAAAAACTTTCGCCCCTCTTCATTCGAGAGAAGGGTCTTTAGTGATGACATTTCTAAAAAATTGATTGTATTAAAATGTTTGGATTCAACAATCAACAAATTCAATCTGAATAAGATAGTGTCTGCTTTGAAAGATTATGAAGAATTTCATGGCAATGATGATACATTAGACCATCTTGTCTTTGAGCTGAAGAAATTTCTTGATATAATTATGTTCTGCAGAGGTATTGGAAATGATGTAGATGAAAAAGAAGTGTACAATGTTATGTGTGCAAAGAATATTTTGGATACCCTCTCCATTTTTATTCCTCTGGAAAAGACTGAAAACTGGCCATCTATTACTCAAAAACTTAAGAAATATGATGAAAGCTATTACAGTACTTGTTCTGATTTATTGAAAAAATCTGAAGTGTTCAAAGTATTCACAATATTAGCTACTGTCTTCAATATTCAATATATTTACACAACAGAACCTCATTCTATGAATGATGTTTTGGAAGAACTGAAGAAAAAATTACTAAGTATAGATAATTCTACTCTAGTTCTGGAATTACTAGAAGATATTTTTGCCATATTGTTCCTAACTGAAAAACATATGGATGAAAGTAAACCTGACATTTTCAAGAACAATGAAGCTGTGATACGATCTATATTATATGTAGTCAAAGGTGCAATTGAAGAGTTACAATTGAAAGGTATTTATAGAAATTCTGAAAACTATGAAAGGTTCACAAGTTTATGCAGATATGTGCATGATACATTGTGGAGACTACAAATTGTAACAACTGTTAAATCAAAACCTGTCAGAGATTCAGAAAAGATATTGTGTTATATGTTGGCATCACCAATGTCTTTATTGTGTATGTGTTTACGACAAGGAAGTTTTGATGAAGCACATCAAGTTGTCAAGGTAAGTTGGATCGGGTTAAATATAATTCACCTCAATTCATAATAATATGGCAGAAAGAGGTTGAATGAAAGCTTTTAAATCTCAATAAGTTCTAAGAAGTATTTTATAACAATCTGTTATTCCTGATATGTAAGCTGCAGATTTTTGGATTGTAGGATTCATTGCCTTTCGCATGATTTATTTATTTTCAGCTTTATGAACCAATAAGGCAGTGTAATTAAAATTTGAATGATGCATCTAAATAGCATACATAACTTACCAAGAGGAAACAAAACCAAATCAAAGTTAGCTTTCCCATGCACTGCTCATTTGATTGCCTTTTTTTTAAAATTGTACATTGATTTCTCAATAACAATTCTATGTCCTCAGATTTTTATTCAGATTTGAATTTGTGCAACACAGGAAGCAGTTTATTTTCAGAAATTTGTAACACCCTATGGAGTGCAACAAGTATTTTAGCAGTATCTGTCATCAACAGATATCACATTAAACCCTTAACTTTCATACCATTTTGATTTTTTAATCACATTATCTGTGTTTTTTGAGATACACCTTTTTGAAGCAAAAACTTCAGAGAAAGATTCATTCTTTGTAGAAATAGTCGCCTTAAATGTGCATCGATATTTCAAAAATATTCTCCAGGACCCTGCTTTCTCTGAGAAGTGCGGTTTGAAATATTGTCTCTCCATAAAAAATATAGCCGACGGCGGGACTAAAAAAAAATGTTAAGGAAATATCTAAATTCAATATTCAGTTGACAACAGCTTTTATAAATGTTGCACTCCACATCATGTTACAAATTTAGGAAAATAAACTTCGTCTTACTGTTGCACTCTGTATATGTCGAGGTATATGTTCAAATAAAAATTTATGAAGAAGTATTGTTACTGAAAAATCAATCTACCATATTAAAAAAACATAAAAATTAACTATGTGGGTGTTTCTTTTGCCGGTGCGTGATGCGTGTACAATAATTTAGTACCTCAATTTTTTTAATGCCCTTTCAGTTTTTCAAGAATAGGGTTGAAACCAACACTGAAAAAATATTTAAATCCTGTGACTAGCAGTTATGAAGTAAAAGCGAGAGTAAATTGGAGGTAACGAATTACAAATTTTCTACGATTATTTCAATGTATTATTAGTTTCTTCAATTCTTTTTCGAGATTGCTGTAATAATATTTTTCATATTTTGTTGGGTGATATTCAATTCTATTTCCATAATCGTCATGCACAACTCCAACCGGATTCTGCATAAAATATTCTTTGATCCATTCTATCCTATTTCTTGGTCTACAGAACTTACAACGGCAGCAGCAACAGCACCATCCTAGAACATATTGTTTTTTTATGCGCTCAGGAAGTTATATGATTCCGAGTAGAATCATCAACTCTGATGTAATTCCTCAGAAAGAGAGTAGGTACTTAAATTTGATTATGAAACTGGCCATTAGTCATTTTTCAATGAACTTTCACTATCTCTAAATAGTATAGGTATAGGTTACCTCGCGTACACCACATAGGCACTGCAATAATTACATAAACAATAAACCAAATGACGAGTATTTTTCCTAATCTAGTGAAAAATTTGGAAGCTTTATTTTTACTTGGCTCTTTCAGTAGACACAGTAGCGCTTTACCATCTGTAAAAAATGTTCAAGTTAAGTACTAGCAGGGTATTCATTCAATTAGATTCATTCTCGAGGTGTCGGAAAGGCTGTTTGAACCAACCGTCAATGGGCCTTTGAAGACTACAAAGCAAATTATAGTTTATCAGTCATGAATCAGCGCAGGAATTCCCAGAGAGGTTGAAACATATCTAAAGTAGACCGGTTTCGGGATAGTTGTCACTCATCAGTACAGTGCTCTGTGATAATTGATAAACATTTCAACAAAGGATGTGGCGAAAGCAGGGCAATATTTTCAATTATCATCACGATACGCCGCCTGTTCCACCAAGACTGAACTAAGCCTCACTTTGTAGAATCCTACACCCATCCATGACTCCCAGACGTAACTACTTCCTGAGGTCAACGAAAGTACAACTATTCGCCAATAGACTGGCAGGAGAGTTTAAAGGTTCGCTGCCATTGCAAGAGAATGTTTATCACTGCACTCTACTGATGAGGGACAATAATCTCGAAACCGGTCTACAGTTTGTGATCAGATGTTTCAGCCCCTCTGATAATTCCTGCGCTGATTCATGACTAGCTCGTATTAATGGAACGACAATTCTTTAAATTGTCGTCTCCATTTTTGATATTACCATGGTGCCCGTCGCACTTGTCGGCGGAATACCGTGTGCTGCAGTTCATTTATGCATTATTACATTCGAATATAAAGTTTCATAAATTCGTCATTATCATTTTAACGGTATTCAGTTGATTACATATTCTAATATATACATCTCGAGTTGAATAGATTCTTAGTAAAGAAGCATACTTATATTCTTCATTTCTGCAATGGTGCAATTAATCTCTTCTTTTTTCCTCCATATAGTTTTCAAAGAATCTTCCATGTCTTCGTATTCTTTCAATTCTGTATATTTCACTTCCGTCCTCCTTTCCTCTTCGATTTTTTCTTCAAATTTTCTCTTCATATCTTCGTAATTGTAATCAGCGTTATCAGAGGTGTTTTCTTCTGATCTCCTGTATTTTGTATAACTTTCATTCACTTGACGTTTTTCCTCTATATTCGATATCGCGAAATTTTTCGTCATATTATTGTGGTAATCAACATTTGGATTCGCCTAAAATTGAAAAAAAAATGTTTTCTTGGTACAAAAGGATATGTATATACCAAAAAATATTTTCAATCTCAGAAAATCTCACAATACAAGATTAAAAAAAGATTATTGAATTTTGACTGTTCAATTAGCTTATAGTCATTTTAGTTATTTCCATCAAGATTTGCGATAAAAAATGGTAACATTTTCTGAATGCTTTCTTGTATAAATATTGTTCAAATTTAGTTCATCAAGCTGCAAACATGAGTTATAATTTTTTCTTGACGTCAGATTTTAACTCTATCTAGAAAATATTTATATAGTGTGTATCACATAGGAAGTGGAGAATATTTGCTCGATAAATTATTATAATGATTTTTTCCCAGAAGAATATTTTTTAAATCATTTTTAATTGAATTCTGAAAAAAATAAGCATATAAAAATCAGAGTATAAAAATCAGAGATATTCAGAAAATTCGATGTGCGATTCAAATCATTCAGAAAATTTTGTTATTATCCGATAATACTGATATGCCAATATGCGATAATCTTTAATACCATTACTATCTTGATATTAATTTATTCATTGGTTTAATTAATTAAATTACCTTCAAACTATAACTTAAATTCGTTGTAATTCTTTCATCGGTGTATTCCTTATAGAAATTCTCCTCAGAAATATTGAAACTATTATTCAATAAATCATCTTCTCTCTCAGCGTTTTTTTCGATTCCATCCACAGCTTGATGGAGCCTAACGAACTTATGGGGATTTTTGTTGAACTGGAGTCGACTCAGTTCCTTATCTGCAATCATTTCGTCCTCATCTTCCACAATTTTATCCATTTTCGTATCCAGATCTTCGGATATTTCGAAAGTACCTTCGTCGTGGAGGTCAATGGTATATGGAGGTGGCCAAAAACATTTCACCCTGTAGTACAGGAGGAAAAGAATTATAAACTTAAGCATAATTAGTGACATTCTAATTAAGTGCACAGAATAAACTAAAGTATGCTCACAAAAAGTAGTATATACGGGGAGTTTCAAAACTCAATACAATAGTGGTATGTGACCAGAGTAATTTCAGAGCAAAAAGTTTTTACATATAATTACAGGAATTTCGGAGCTACAGGGTGTAAAAGTTTAATTTTTTTTAGGATGGGGGGTTGCATTGCTGAAAGAAGGAGGTGCAAAAATCAAAGTTATAATACGTTCCTTAAATTATAAATGAAAATTATTTAATTAGTAAAGTAGTTCCGTTCATTATTTTGATAATAGGAGCTTTTCGTTAAGCATCTATTTTCTCGAAATTGGTTAGAGGTACGAAAAAATGTTAGGGGTTCAAAGAGTTTTCAAACGAGACAAGGAATTCATTTTGAGTTTCGGAGTAACCAGTAACTCACGAAAAAATATCCGGGAGAAATAGAAGAGGAAAGACCGCTGAAAAAATATCACCCTGTAGATTTTATTATTATTCGGCATGTCCCACTATGTAGAATATTTAGTTCAATGTATCTTGCGAATTTGGGCTTCTTGCCCTACCCCAATGAAATCAATAATTTTTTATCGAATTCACTGTGCCCCAGTCTTCATTTTTTTGGCACCACCTAATAAAAGGCTCTGCACAGGCTCATTAGTACTATTTGTCATATCAAATTACTCATGTTTTATGCGCAGGACTTATTGAGCATTTATAAAATTTCAATCTACCTCACTCTACCTAACTAGAATTACATAATTCCAATTTCAGAAATCTATGATGAAGAATTTTGTCATTTTTCAGATATTCGATATGAGAGAGGTTGATGCTGCAAAGGAATTGGTATTCACTGAAAATCTCAGAGAACTTCGAACAGAATCAAGAAAATTATGTAGAATGCAGAAGATACAGGATTCTAGCAAGATTACAACTGAATCTATGGAAAATTTCAAGGGTAAGATCTTGAAGGATTTGAATACGAGTATCGGTAAAAAATTTCAACAAATACCGGAAAGTAGGACATGTCCAAGTGATTTGTGTCATTACAAACTGAAGAACGAGATGTTCATGAATCTCGTGGATTTCATGTGCACAGAATCATCGGATTTGAACATGAGTTATATTTTATCGAGAATGGTATGTGAGAACAATACTTTATGCAACCAGATCACTTCTCCTTATTCGAATTTCTGTGAGAGGTTGATAACAGCTGCTGAAACACTCATTCCAAGTAAAAACTTGACAATCCGCGATATAATTTTATCGTCAAATATCCCCTTCGATATATCGGAATACTTGAAGGGACAGAAATTCATCGAAGATCTCATCATATTGTACGATGAAATCAGAGGTCAACTAGTAAGAAATGAAGATGGAATCTTCAATAGTAATCATTCAGCACATAAAACGTATAATAAAATCGATTCTTTGTGTAAAAATTTCACTGATGTTAACCCGAACGAAATTAATTACTTGAAAAGGTTATTCAATTACTTGAAAGCATTCTCCAGAGTGTTGTACATAGAAGAAAATACTTCTGACATAATTTCCCAAGGAAAAAATACTTCATTTTTCGAATTGCTGGACTATAACAGATCTGAATTGATGGGTCAATTATTATTCGAGAGGAATCTTGATCCAACAGACTTCGAAATATATTTCTCTAGAATGGAGCTGGATTTTCTTTATCATTTAATTGGAAATTGTTTTCCAACAATAAACCTCCACAGTGAGGAATTTGTCGAAGAGGAAGAGCTGTTTCCAGAGAATAATTTGTACCTTCCTACAAGGAACATAATTCATTATATCTTGAGAAGAAATTGGCTTTTAGCTCTGATTCTGGAAGACATGTATGAAGTGCCCAATGTGAAAATGAATATTAACGACACAAGAATAAAAGCATTTTTGAATTATAGAAACTTGGATGCAATACAAAACTTAAAATGTATATTCGATGATAACGAGGTTTCAACATCTCTACAGAGAGAAATTCCCTACAGAAAAGTGAAAGAATACATTGAACAGAAATTGCAATGCAAGAAGTATGACAGCACGCCACAATTTCCCGACCCAGAAGAAATGTTAGAAGCAGCAGAAGAACTGACGGAGGAGTCGTCTGGAAAAACTGACTGGAATAAAATTCTAGAAATTCTACAGTCCATTCCAGAAATCCAAATGAGAAAAAACAAGGAATTTCGAGATTTTCAAGACAGCGTTGTCTGCAAGTATATCAACGATCATTTTGAGGAGAAAAGTTTCGAAAAAATATATTTAATCCACAACAAGTCGAAGAGATTAGAAACCATTCTGAGGAATCTTGAAAGTTGGCCTTACGATTTTTGTCTAGATGTGATAAAATCGGAACTCAATTGTTTTACCCCACCAAATGATACTGTGATGGAGCAATTGCACACATGGCAACAGACGATTGAATTGTATGGTGTGGTAAGTTCGCAATTTATTTGTGCCTTTAATGTTTGTGCTAGCTAATAACTGGAAAAGGCTACTTGCTCATTTTTTTTTCACATTAAAACAGAAATGCGATCTATTAAACTTGCACTTTTTAGAATTTTTTCATAAGCATAAGAAATTTATCCATGAAGTGAAAATCTACTTCACAAATTTCACCTTATAACTGCGCCATCTAATGGATTCAAAATGAATGACAGAATGAAACAAACTACAAATCTATTTTTCATTAAATTTGCCGTTCTTGAAGAAAGATTTAGATTATACATGTTCTCAGATGTAAAAAAAATAATATCAAGAAATACAGTACCAACGTACCAAAGCCACTAGTGGCCTGCTTAGTCGAAAGAAAGAAATAATTTCCTGCATCACCAATTATTTTATCAGATTTTCCAAAGTTTGTATTTTATAATAACTAATCCAACAAATCAAATTTCATTACGAAGTGCCCAGCCTAAAAAACTGACAAAATAGCGACTTTCTTTCATATATTAAGTGAACCAAACTAAATAACTGTAGGAATTATTCCGTATTTTACAAAAATATCAGTTCACCAAAAAGCGAGAGTGCTCTAGAACAACAAGATAATAGAGAAATGAACAAAATAAAGATTCTACCTCCATGAAGTCAGCATCAGGCCTAAAAATGTTCCTTCTGTTACAATTTTGTAATGGATCATTTTGGTAAAGCATCCGGTTCATATCCATTATCCAATAATAATTCAGTCGAATTAATCCATGTGATGCAATTGAATGTTTTCCATTTTTTTTTCAGCTATCAGAAATTCTGAACCTGACATGCTGGAGTGATTGTGGTCCGATTATTTTGAATGATATTCAAGGTATTTTCAAGATATTGGTGGAAAGCCATAAGGTACGTGTTGTAACTGTACCATACTGGATATATTGAAAAAAAGCTAATTTTTCATGAAAAAATCTATCTACAGGTCTGTCAAATCTTGGTGTTGATCCAGATGCACAAACCACCTGGAGAAATCCTAAGAAGTATCAACGAGGAATTTTTCTTGGCTGCTTTCGAAGATGGATACCAAATAACAGTTCTTAGCAAATTACTTGAGGCTCTGCCTCTCGACCATTCCGTCATTATTTGTAACAAACTTTTGAAAATGACGGCGAATCTGGAATTCCTCAACTTTATAGTTGATTTCCTGAAACAACATACACAACAAAACAATCTGACAATGATACAACTGAGTTTGAAAATATTCACGAAATTTTCAGACAGCCAACGTGAACAATTCGTGTATTTAATCAATAATCCCTTGGAAATAATCGAAGTGCTGATAATGAACACAAAATTCGAGGAATTGGCCACTGTTTTAGATGTGATAAAACAATATGGCGAAGAAGAAATTTTCTCGCCGAAGATAGATGAAATTTTGCGAATATACGCAGAAAAAAGTTTAGATTTTCATGTCATCACCCAAGCGAATCCACAATCGATATATCCTGTAGATTCGAACCTGATTGAATCAGAAACGTACGATTCTTATTCCAGGAAGATAAATTTAAGCATATCTCAGGAAGTAACCAAAGATCAATGGGTCAAAAACAATGAAGTGATGGAATGCATGTGTTGTAAAAACGTTAATTTTTCCATACTAAATAGGAGACATCACTGCCGACAATGTGGTCGTTTAGTGTGTTACAAATGTTCCACAAAAAGAATGAAAATTTCGACGTGTGGTGATATTTTAGTGAGAGTATGTGATGATTGTTATAATCAGATTAATCTCGATAGTACATCAACCGAGAGGAGTGAATCCACTTCTAGTAAACTGAATTTAAATTATATGTGGACTTTAACGGATGATGAAGAACGTAATAAGATTGTGCGTGATGAATTTGCCTACGAGTACACTCCTAGTGTCTCTTTATGTTTATCAATACTGAAATTTCATTCTAAAACCGAAGAATATCCGAAATTTTTATTGAATCATTCTAATAACCTATTGAATATGTTTCCACCCTTCAAGAAATTCATGCCAGATATTGATTATTTACTAATCATAAGAATGCTTAAGTCTCTTATAACAGTTGCCAAAATGCTCTCTCAAGAATATTCCCTCATTCACAATATGTCTCTTGCCGATAGTTTGTTGAATCAAGTAGATCTGTTGGAACTATTCTCAGAAAGAGGTTGTTTGAACCTCTTACCAGTATCTACAGAAACATTCACGCCAAGCATTGATGCGTCCATCCTGAGACGATTCAGAGACAATTTGTTAGAAATGGAAGAATGGAATTTGGCGCTCGAAATATCGACAAAGGCTGGGTTGGATCAAACCAGTGTTTTTGCAGCCTGGGGTAAGAAATTGCTGAAGGCAGGCTGCCTAACGAAAGCTCGAGAGAAAATTAACCGTTGCTTCAACAGCAACAGACGTTACGATTCTCGTTGCGACAGTTTTTCAGAATACGACGATGAAGTAAGTGCCAAAGGGTCGAATTTTTATTTGAATAAATCCTTCAGTGATCTGAATGAAAAAAAGCCTCTGACGAATTCCCCTCTTCTAAACGAGATAATCAATATTTTGGAATGTAAATCGGCCGTTATTGATAAAAATATTGTGGATGAAGTGAGTATGGCAAATTTATCAACGTCAAAAGTACTAAACCAGTGTTATCTGATCCAAAAAGATCCCGCTGTCAGTATACTGAACAAATTGAGAAATTTGGATTGTATTTCTTCCGGAAAATATTATTTTCCTACTGATAGGAAGGTTCAGATCAGTTATGCCACAAATAGACCTATCGTGGATACAGTCTTCTATAACGAGTGCATTTTTTATCTGAGTCGTTATGGCAGTCATCAGAGTCTTCTGGACTTTTATATAAGACATGGTGAGCTGGATCAAGCTTTACAGTACATTCTTGGAAATAATATGGGTAGTGATATCTTCATTGAAATTTATATGAACTGCTTGAAGGATGGTTTGGTGAACGTGTTACAGGAGAACATTGCCAAAATTGACTCAACTTTGGATGTATGGAAGGTGAGTAATTTTTTTCTTAATTTGCATTAATCATTTCAGAAATCGAAGAAGAGTCTTTTGAGTAACGCTATCATATGTGCATTTTCAATTATTTAAATCATAATCGGTTGTATTTATTGATTTTATACAGGTGCGGCAGAGCAAGTAAAAGTTGTAGAAAAAGGGTGTTATTTATTCGAATCAGTAGATGAACTGATGTACTTGAGTTGTGGCAGAGTATGTGAAAGATGTTTCAAGACCTTATATTCAAGTTAGCCCCAAAGAAAGAAGTCGCAGATACTCAAATCAAGTGAGCGCTCTGGCCAACGCCAACGTTTCGCTGAGAAGTTACTGTGACGGTGGAGGAAATTTTCCTCTGAATGGAGCATGAGAAGTAGTCTCATGCTGTCGAGGCTGCTCACCTGAGGTCGAAAAACTCCTCACTCTTGAGAGGAAACAGCTGAGTCTAGTGACTGGAGCAATGACTGGCCATTTCTTTAATAAACACTTAAATAGAATGGGACTGACTGGCTGTTCCCTGTGCCGCTGGTGCAGGAGCACGGATGAAACGGTTGAACAAATTATGTTCTTCTGCAGCAACCTTGAAGATTTAAGGATGACACACCTAGGAAACACAACATCCACGATTCCAATGTGAGAGGGACTCCTCTCTGTCGACTTGAGGCGTTTTTGTCAGCGTGTCTCAGGGTTTGAGTCTCTCCAACTACAAGCGGATGAACAATGGGTCACTATGCCTTATTTCAGCCCGGTGGTGCACCGCACGTAGAAGAAGAAGAATATGGTGACATTTTTCTTCTCGAAAAACTAAGAGCCTATCACTCGGAATTGAGACAGAGCACACCAAACTGTGACTTTGGGTGACTGGAGTGGTCCTTTATTGAGGATTAAGTGCAGTCCAGTGCCGGAAATTTTGCTATTCCAAAAAGATGTCTCATCACTATTGAAAAAAGTTGCTCTTGGGGAGATGCGCCCACTAAATTCCTCACAAAGATTTTTGCGGTTCACATAGTCAGCAGCACTCAACTTTTGAACAAGCATGTTTTTATACGGGTGAATGACGGATCATCATGGACAATAATTCTCACTGTCTGAAATTTCGAAATATATCATGCCTCCGAGCAGAGCGTTTCGGTAACTGCACATTTTCTAGTGTTAATTATTTTCTTGAAACGTACGGACGGCAAAGCCTCTATGCATTCCGGTCCGAATCATAGTGCGGACTACAAACTACAGACCCTAAGGAACACAACGAGCCCTTCCGCACCTATCTGCCACCACCACAGCCCCAGCAATGACCATTCGAAACTCAATCCGCTCTGTCGCACCCTGTATATGAAAAGTCTCATTCTGTTTTCATCATTCCTGTTGTAAAAAAATCTTCAAACATTTGATAACCTCTAATTATGATAAAACAGAGTAAGCCATTGTGCTGAGTGTTATAATACCCACCCAGGCGCAAAACTAAGGGCAAATTTCACCAAACGCTTAACTTAAACTCATATTAAAATTCAAACAAACTGTTTCTAACATTGACATCTGCTTTGTTAATGAAATAAGGAGGGTAAAGAAACCACAAAACACAGAGACACTCCATTTTAACTGATACTAAAATGCTTCGGACTACAAGTCAAAAAGGTCGAGGAGGAAAACTGAATGGCGACAAGCGAAAAAAGCTCTTAAGAGGGGCACAATAGATCGTAAGGTCACAGTGCCACGCAACCCCCTTAAAAAGCTGCATTACACAAAACTGTTTTGCCGTTATCCCTACAAATACCCAACTGATCAATTATATATTTTAGCATTACCTTCATCAGCTTTGTCGACATTTGGAGCAACAGAATTTTTTGCACTCTCTTTATCAATTACAACTTTTTATGGGAGATTTCATGAGGGCCGCTATTACTTGCATTAAATTTTATCAAGAGAATACGAAAACCTTCAGTGATTTAGCTCGAAAAAACAAATTCTTACATAAGGCTGAAGAACATATAAAACAGATGCATGAGCAAGACGAATGGGTTGAAGTCACATCAGGTAAGTATTGAATACTAAACTCTGCTACATATGTTTTGTTAACATTTTGCATCATTTCAGTTGGAAAATACAATTCGAATTCTTTGGATGTATATGAGGAAAAACTATTAGCAAATCCCTCTATAGTGATGAAACCCAATTATAAAAATAGTATGACGTACTTGAACATTATATGGAGCCAAAATGAAGTGGCTAGCTTTCTAGCAGATTGCGAAGCTGCTGGTCGAAACCCTATTAATATATTATCGACCATTCTTCCTGATGGTAAACACAGCCCAAAAACTCAAGTCTCAATATTAATTTTAATTTCTTTTTTCAGATAACGACTCTGATTCCGACAGAAGTATACCGACACTCTTTGGTAGTTACATGGATAAAATAAGACTAGCTATATTAATTCTCGTGACCTCAAATGAAATTAAATCTGGTTTTAAAATTGTTGCAAGGTGAGTATTTCAGTGTTGAGCGCTAAGACGCGATCAATAACTTTTCCTTTACGCTTTCCATCTTTCGAATTTTGTTCTAGGTTGATCTCCGAATTCAAACTTCGACCAGGAACTGTTTTTAGTCAAACAGGGAAGCATTTGGCTAAAATGCAAAAATACGAGGAAATTAAAGAACTAGTAGCTTGTATAAAGACGAATTTCACTGGTGACAAGTCGATTGGTGAAATGTGTGACGAAATGCTAACCGTTGCAGTTGCCACCTTAAGCAAAGAAAAATCACCAATAGCAAAAATAGAGGATCTAATTAAGTTGATCAGCGATAAAGCTTCCAAGGTATAACATTCTCTCATCTAATATAGTATATATTTTATGCTCACTCTAATACCATTGTGGAAACTAACATTTCTGACTAGTCAAAATTATTTTTTTTATATCATTATATTTCAAACTTATCCAGTACCTACCATATTCAACTGTAACCTTTCAAAACATACATCAGGCGAATTACAACCTAAATTCCTCGATTCAACTCCCTTAGACTTTTTGTCTGGGGTTACTTAAAAAGTAAAGTGGTCGACATTACATGAACTTGAGGAAGTGAAGTTTTAACTTGAGTTATTCTACAAACAGATATTGGCCTTTTTCAAGGAAAAATCAAATGTGTTGGTAGTGATGGAGGCTAGAATGTTTTAGTTGGGATATTGATGTATACAACGCCTATGTTTGAGCAATGGATTTGTGATGAAAATGATAATTTATTAATGTTTTTAGATATCTGCATTCATAGAAGCAAAACAATTGAAGACTGCTTACTTCCTAGCTGTGCGATCTAAACGAATATCTGATATTAGGAGGATTTTAAGAGAAGCAGAACTGAATAATCAACCCAATATAAAAACACTTTGTTTGAAAGTACTTCAAGAAAACAATAGTGGATGATTAAATTAAATATATTTTCCAATATTGTGATAACTTCGAATGAAGTTTATGGTAATTTCCCTATCTTTGTAATATCCTTGTTTACTTTATCAAGTGCAATACAAGTAATATGAAATAATGCCAAAGATTTGTATATTGAGTTAATTGTGGGGTTAAAATTATTATTGATTAAACTAACCACTTTAAATTTCTGACCTTTATTATAACTGTGATTGATTGATATGTACACATTTAGTTTGTAGCATATCTTGTTTTAGAAAGTGAGTCTATATATTTATAAAAAATTTTTATTAATAAAAGATATATTTTGTATTTTTTTTTTCCATTTTTCCAACTCAAACACCTCTGACAAGCCTTGGGCAAAAGTAAAGTCTGTGAACCTAGAATGGAACTTTCAGAAGCCTAGCCTTCAAAGATTTCTGATAAGTTCAAGAGACGGAGGGACACCCCAAAAGTGGATCAAATCTTGATATTATCAAGATGGTCTTTGAAGACTATCAAGTCGATATTAACAATTGTTATCTAATTGATAAAATTCAACATACATCAAGAGTTCCCATAGCCTCATCAGCCAATGGCGGTTCCAGAGCTGGGGCCATGATATACCTATTTAATATCAATAAACACTTTACAGAATTTAAAATATAGAATTATGGTTCCTTCCAAAATCACTCCTGTACAATTGTACTGATTAATTATAAGAAATTATGTAATCAATCATTTTCGCCTGAAATATAAATACCCAGCCCTATTATTTGAAAAGTTATAAATTTTTTCTAATCTAAAATTCAATAGCAAGAACAAACTGCAAGTTTTATATGTAAGTAAAGATTTAATGTAGATATGTTCAACAAACTTTTCAGTTAACGAAATCACAATATCAGAATGTGATTCTGAATAAAATCATTCCTTGACAAAACTATCATAAATATCATTCTGCTGTCCCTTCAGATACTAGTTCCTACTATGCACTTCTTTGAAACTAGCTATATTAGGAAAAATTCACTGCTCCAGAAATGCGCCTTTCTTATGTGTACTAAGATGTCACTAATTTTGATCCTGGCATATCCATATTTGCCACATCCGCTAAATTCTGCCTCTTCTTTAGTTCGTCTCTTATGAGCTCAGCAATGGATTTCTGAGTTCTTTTCTCTAGAATTTCAAGTTCTTTAGCAAGATCTCTTTTCAAATCCCAGTCTTGTTTACGAGGCGCAAGAGTAGATAAATCTAAATTATCTATTATAATACTTTCTTTAGCAGATTCCAGTTGGGTTTTAACTTCTTCTGTTAAGTCTTCTGGTTTCGCATCAGGTAGTTTATGTTTACTCAATTCTTCGTGTTCTGGTTTGTAACTCCTGAATTTGGGCCTATTAAAAACATGAAAAATGTCTCAAGAAGTAACCCCTCAATTTGAATATGATGAAACGTTGCAGATCTGGGTACCAGAACTGAATACTTACTTTGGTAATGAATAATCTGTTTTGTTATTAGATTCATCATCAGGTTTATGTTTCCTTTTAAGCTGATTCAATCTTTCTTTTCGTGTCAGTGCTTGCTTCTCCAATTGTGATATTTCGCCTTCAATTTCCATTACAATTTATTTAAAGAAAATATTTGAGTGAATTTTTCAAACATAAACAACTCTAACCTCAACAACATTGAACCATAGATAAGTCTATGCATTGAACATAGAACAAAAATAAATAAAACCAAAGATATTACATAAAAGCCTTGTTTATATAAACAAGGATAAAAGTTATAATATTACATTTGCATAATATAATCTTTGAATAAAACAAAGGAGGGAGGTACTCGGCTCACTTCGGCGTCGCCACACGCCACACCAAAGAGAAAATTTCTCTTTGGCAAACTATCGCGCATTGGCGTAGCTACATTTTTGCACAAGAGTTGAAGGTATTTTGAATTATCTTTTTAACAACTTCACCCATTGTCTATGCTACGCCACTGTTAACGAATCGAGTTCTGTCGGAGCATTGACCTTGCCACCTTCTACGTCATTAGCCTTTCAATCGTCTTTGAACTGAATTACACCTCCTGTATATTTTCGAGTTGAAATCTCAGGATCCTCAGGAGCTTTTGCGCGCGTGTTCAAATTTCAATTTCGTAACCAGGGCGATAACAATTACCATTGAATAAAGAAGGCTTCTTTATTCGCCCATCTTCTTTTTTGAACTTGACTAATTATTCTCCTAGTATTTACGAAAATCATATATATGAATCTTAAAACTAGAACATGGGCCTGAAATGAAAGTTTTGAAGGTTCTGGCCCTTCTTATCCTTCAGAAGGATATAGTTCCTGAAATAAAGAAATTTTTTCATTGAAATGAGATGAAATCATTTTCATTAACGGGTTGTCACAGGATTTTGTATTGCTGCTTCACACTTAGGTTTCCATTCAATTCACTATTTTTTTAAAAGGTACGGAAAAAAACTGGAATGTGGATTTCGCACACTAAGCCTAGTTGCACACACACCGATTTTGGACGGCCGATTTTATATCGGTCGTCCAAATTCCAATAGTGAACCACGTGTGGGAACGGGACCTTGCACATACGCCGACCACTGATCGGTGACGGTAAAATGCCGGTGAGAAACCGTCCAATACCGGCAAAACCGGGATGTAGTGGCGTACGTGACTAAGTACATGTTTGTACAAGCACCGATTGTTTACCATTGAACTCAAGAAGGAGTTCTTTCTTGAGTTCAATGTTTTTTACCGACCATTTCAGTCGACTTTAGTTGGCTGATCGTTTGGACGGTAAAAATCCGGTTAGTGTGCTAGCAACTGCTACCGATAAAATATCGGCCGATTTTATTCCGGGCCGTCCAAAATCGGTGTGTGTGCAACTAGACTAAGGAAATGATGATGCGGATTCCCACCTTCAACTCAAGGAGCTCATACTCAAGTTTCAAGCTCCTTGGCCTCTCCCTACCTAATGTAGACCTACCCTCTTTTCTTTCAGGAGACTGTTTACGAGGAGACCGACATTTTTGCCAGCGAATTCTCCAACAATGAACCTCCTCATTTAAGGACCTTTTCGGTTCAAAAATTAAAATTCAGACATGTCTATTTTCTTGGTCCTATGAACAAGCAGGCAAGAGGTAATAAAAGTTGTTACTCTTTAGAAAACAGAATTTATTTACACAATATGAAAACAAACATGATAACACAGTTCTTAAAGTTAATGAATAAAGAAATGCATTTGTTTAGAAAATACAGATCAATTCTAAATACAAGCAACTGTTTATTATGAATTATTCAATATTTAAATAATTCAACATATGCTAAATTTTGAAATGAAATAACAAATATCTTTTTATAGAGCAAAACAAAAAATATAACACAAAATCAAGTATGAAAGAGAACCTACTTAGAATGAATTGTATGGATAGCTATAAATTAATTATCTGTTATCTTCAATTCAGTTATATAGTCAGAAAAAAATTATATTCAAATCTAGTGACTGCTGATTATTTCATTCACAGAGTGATAAATTCAAGATGATTTCCGTTGAAACCCTCTGATTTTAAACTTCTTGATTTTAACATTACAAATATAATGCAATTTACTCACTACATATGTGTCTATAATTTCAAGAGGAATTTTTTTTGAGAAACAATTTCTTCATTTTCATTCCCTTAATTTTTTCTCCAATTCTATATCTGTTGAAATATAAATATTCCATCAATAAAATCGCTAAGGCAATCGAGAATCCTGTTGTGAAAATAATGATACCAAACGAGAATTCTTTGAATGAAACCCGAATTTCAATTTTCTTTGCAGTTTCAATACATTCAGGCTTGTTGGCATCCCAAAAACGCCTCAGTCGAAACAAGATCCCATCTTCGACTAGTCTCAACATGCTGAAAGAAATTTTCAAATTCAAGGACTTCGGAAATAGCCAGGAATACTACTGACCAATAAGATAGCATTTCCTTGAAAGGCGAGTACTTTGGCAAGTTCGTATGCATTGGTTGAGTACGATACATCTGAATTTCCTCCAAGTCGCAAATATCCTGATTAGAAAATGCGTTCTGTATGATGGGATATGCGGTACTGGTTTCCACGTGAAATGCAAAACCACCTTCTTTTACCAAGGCTAACCCAAGGGACGGTTCATAAAAACCAGTGTCGTTGTTGGCCATCAACTTGTTGACTTTTTTATTGTAAAGTTGGATTGCCACTGGGTCTTTGGTTTGCTGGAAATAATTGATACAAATGTAATTTGTTTAAATACAAGGCTACTGCAGAAATCCCTTTGATTTCAGAAATAATATACATAAGTGTAAAATATAAAGCGTTTTTGTAAAAAAATGTATATGAAATAAATGATCGTAACATCGAAGAAGGCGTCTCATTTTGCCGAATTTCATATTTTTTGGACGGTATAGAATATAAAATTTTCAGTCATTCATAAACACCCCACCACCCCGTATAAATGAAATTTCACGTACCACAAAATAATTTCTATCGATGAGAATATCCTCTATTCCAGCCTCTAAGTTACTATCCAGGAGGTCCTGCAGATTAGTTATAGAGCTGGGTGGATCCAAAAGGATATAAGAAACGATACTTGCCGAATAGAACTGGTATATCAAAATACAGAAAATGAAAACGAAAATAGATAATATTCTCGAACTCAAAGAAAGGGGAAAGCATGTCGCACCTGAAACAAATTCATATTTAAACCAGCAAGATCTAGACCATTCTGAATCTTATTCTAATTAGTCCTTGGTTTCGCTGTATTGAGCTCTTTTCAATCAACATAATATACACGCAACGCGCTTATACAATCCTTATACAGGGGCATAATAGATGCCACAGTGCAACGCAACCTGCTTTAAAATGTAGAACCCTTACTTATATAGGCTGTCGCAGGATTATTGCAGGCTAACTGTTTAGTGGAAGAGTAGTAGGCGTAATAAATTGATTGACGTAAATTTTACTGGTTATATTATGCGAAAAGAGAATTAATATGGCAGTTAAACACTATTGCAATATGTTTTGATAACATAATAAAGAACAACATACGTTATGTATATATTTAATTAGTGTATTAATTTACTGTCATGAATGATTAAGTACCTAATACATTGAAATCTGTGATCAATACCTTGCTGACAAAACGCCCCGATGATAAAAAGTACCAACATGCTCCAACTCGAATCCACTCTAGATTCATGGGAAGAAATGACCGATCCCATTCCAAATGAGATCTTCAGATTGATCAGGATAATTCCCATAAATATCAAAATCAGAATCCAAACTTTGGTATCCAAAGGTCGCAAGAATATATTATAAGAGTCAGCCACTCTTTTGGGTTTTTTGAAAATGAAGGCAGATCTAAAAAGTGAATAGCAAAATCATCATCGGTTTGTTCTTTGAATGAAGATTCTAGGAGGTAAGTGCAAGAAAAATGAAGATAGCAAGAATAAGATATGGCTCAATATCAAAATATCAGAAAAATGAAACTCTAAAAGTGTAAAATACTAAACGAAATATCGTAAAACGAACACTGTATAATTTTGTCCCCTTCCATCTAAATGGTGATATCTACCGAACACTGGTTGTAGTCATTTGGGCATAGAAGTCTAGAGTCGACTTGTTAACAACGATAGCTAATATTGATTCATTTGAGTAAATGGTATCACTTACCTGAGTTTCCAATTTCCATAACTATAATCCACGAAGGGCAAACGATCCTCTTTGAAAAGTAACGGAGAACTTCCAAAGTCTATTAAATTATTTTCTAGTAGACTCACTAGTCCATCGAATTTTCCATTGGCTTGCTTGTAACCCCAAGAATTGGTACGCTGCATGATGATTCTATCGTGATAATATTATGTGATTATGCTTCCTAGTCTGATCTTTTCTTTTTTTTTAGCTGCTAAACTCTATAATAAACTAGTTGAAGCTTGCGTTTTTAATCGGACCATGGTTTTTGCGACAATTAATTTGGTGCTTTATATTATCAATAAAAGTCTTATTTTTGATGCGTTCCCAATACTGAGTTTATTATTGCTACATAATTCAAGGATACAAACAACAGAAGAATGAATTGAACATTGGTCAATTACCAAACACAGTTACCAAATACGCATACTGTGCGCACATTAAATTCACAGAGGCCACTTAAAACGATTCTTGTGAATGAATTTTGAAGAAAATATGCAAATTACATCTCGCACATCTCGAATATCAATGATGATTGAAATTCATTTCAAATTTAAAAAAAAAATGCTAAACTTACGAAAAATTGTAGAAATCCCTGCAATGCCGTATTGTGACGCTCTGAAATCTATGCATCGAATTAATTTGTCTGTTTTTCTCATTCGCCAGATATGCATCCAGGTCATCTACGGGTTTGGGCGTCTGAAAATAGTAAGAAAAATCAATCATCTTCTTACTACAAGCATGAGGATCAAATCTTGTTTGATAAAATTCATAGGTACATACATATATAAATGAACAATTTAACAAAAAAAATAACATAAGAGGACCCAGTTTGTTCGGCACAACAATCCAAAGATAGTTTCTATAAAAAATAGCTTCATAGTAAAGACAACTTAATATTTGAAACCGTTTAATTCAATGAAGAATAAACCCTTTGTGCGAAATTAAGGCACAAAATTTCTGTAACATTTTGTGAATGGAAGGAATATGATCGAGTATAAACAAATTAAATATCATAAACAGAACTTCAGACAACTAAAGGTTCTGCACCATAAGGCATAGTTAATGCTGGCTGGTAACATTCCCTAAATCCATAGTTCTAGAAACAAACTTGAAATTTTCATGTTTCATGATGTAAAACTGCAATAATACGCCAGCGTATAAAAGTTGAAGTTACCGGAAAGCATAAGCCGGCCTTAAAATCTTAAATTTTTATATTTTTCTACTGGTCAGAACCCTACAGGGATATGGTTATAAGTTACCGTCCAGCATAAACAGAATTCAATCGTTAATGTCTCAGATGAAATGTTTTCATCAAAAAGGTGCTCTACTGTACTCTGTATACTTCGGGACCACAAAATTTCGAAAATTCGAATGAAATATCTTGACAAATAGATGATAAAAGATTCAAAAATTGAAGTGAAAATGGAAATATTCACAAAAGGGTGCATGCCTTCCACTTCAAGGCTCTCCACATCAAATTTATAATGAATCTAAACCTCTATACTGATGATAATTTTGGACAACATCAAACATAAACCTCACCACTATGGCAGATTTGAAGGTGAGACCAGTCATATTTCTTCGTCGCCAGTATTTTTCTCTACCAACGGAGATATTGAAACCCATCTCAGGATCGTACGATCCTATTTTACTTATTTTCAGTGATCCTCCGTGTCTGTTGGAAGGGTTATAAATTTCGAATACACATTGCTCAATATCCTCGCTACACTCTGTCACTGACAAAATATCTGCGTTGACGAAAATGCTTGAAGTTTGAAACAAATTTTCGAGTCTTTCGACGTCTTGCACTGTAATTAGCCAGAAGTATTTCTCATAGAAAAATCCTTGCTGGCTTAACTGAAAGTATAAAATGAAATCAAATATTACATATGCAATAATGCAATATTAACTAAAATTTTACTGTTGTTTAAGGGTAGTTACATATCGAGGTATCATCACTTTTCACAATCGATAAAAATCGATACAAATGTTATTAATTTATTTGGATGCTTTCATAGTGCCATTAAGTATTGAACCACTTGTGCTGTGACTAAACCATTACCACCATAAATACTAATTATGAGTTATCTTTATACAAATTGACTACTCAATAACTATAGGTATCTAAATGAATTTACGAAGATTCCAGATTGGTAAGGTATTCTCGAGTAATCCATAAGCGACAGGGGGACAAGGGCGTATTTAAAAAGTTCGTAGCTCGTAGCAAAAGAAAGATTACACCGAAATCCTAAGGCTCCTTGTGAGTGGAGATTAATCTCTAGCATTTTAGATTTGTCAACGGATAATATTGATAATTAAAGTTTTCAATAGTTCAATTTCATATTTTTCAAAATCTTAGTATGCTATTATTTTATCTGCTTCCGTTCATAAGTCTTTTACGGTAAAATGTTGCAATTTCTTTTTTAAACAATACAATCGAATGTTGTCATTCCGTTTTTTTGAACTGAATGTTACAAGAATTGATCATTTCGAGGACGATGCGTTATGTAATGATGGTTGATGAATTCTGATATATGGCGAACCATTTTATTTAAAATTGGTACGAGAGTGGATTTTTGAAATGACAATTATTGGATGGTTTCAATATTCAATGAATTATTTGAGATGACATTTGATTTTCTCCATATTATTCCAACTAAAAACTCAATAGATATATAGATAAATCCCTGACACTGCCCCTTAAAAAAAAAACTGAAAATACTTATATGAGGCTGTTAAAGAAAATATATTCAACGATGATGTAAGATCAAAAGAAAACTTACAACTTCCACGTATTGTCGAGAATTTTCACAATCTCCATCCATGACCAATGCCATTCTCTGATGTAATGCCAAATCTCTTTGAGAAGACAAATCATTCGCCATCTGAACAATTTTTGCACGAAGGGTATTTTCGGAAATTTTCTTGAAAAGTTTCACATTATCTGCAAAAAACATATGAATGTAGTTCTCTCAGTCTGAATGGAGACCGATATATAAAATAAATCATATGTGAGCTAGTACCGGGACCATCTACATGTAAAACTGATATGATTTAAATAAATTTATTCAAAAAAATAACACCATAAGTATCTAAATAAATTCACAGTATATGCAGACCATGGTTTCGACCGGACTTCTTCAGAGCAACTCTCTTTGGAAAATGGCTAAATAAATTAGTAGAGTTTGGAAGTATTGATTACAGTGACTCTAACAAGTTGGAATCACTGTAGTATTGATAATACGATGATAATACCCCAGTTTTCGAAGTGAAAACGGGATAATTCATAAAAAAATGCCGTTTGCCATAAGAAAAAACAAAGCCTGCCCTGGCAAAACGGAACACCCTGTGTGGCTGGAATTTTTTCATTTTGTAGAGATCGTATCGTGGATGAAGAAGAAAAAAATTGGCCCGAGGAGCGCTTGTTGCATGACCCTAAATAACAAAAGAAAAAAATCAATTTCAAAAACGTTATATCCTCTACACTTCTTATCGACTATCCAGGAACGTATCTCATTATTTCTTGAAGAAATTACTTTAAAAAAGTTCTCATTCCTGAACAACCTGAATCGAGAGAAACCAGGATGAAAAGCTCACCTCTATTAGAACTACAACTGAATACTGTTACCATTGATGAATGTTTCATGTCACAAAAGTCCCGAATCAAAGAAGGGTTGAAACCCAAAGCGATTTTGAAGTATAAGATTAAAAGAGCGAATCTCATCATTGCTCGAAAGAAATGATATGAAATAAGTTGAGAGCTGAAACAAAACTATTATAAATTGCTGCAGCATTACATCATTACAGCACTAATTTCGTTTCAATTTCTAATCGTAATTGGGGCATAATTAGTAACGATTGAGAGGGACGATTTTCATTCTAGACATCCATTTTCTTGTCAAAAATCATATGCATGCAGTCATGTATAATTCGGCGATAATTTGGATTCCCAGGGTTTTTCTCATCGAATCACGTAGATTTTCTCCACCTTGTTTTATTAAACAGAAGAGCTAGCTACTAGGCTATCAAATTCGAAATCTAATCATTTTATTTTTGACTGAACGAATATTATACACATTTCATTTTGGATATCGATTGAAATTCATTTTCGTAACAAAAAAAAGTACAGCACAACATTTTTATACAGTAACATAAAATCGATGGTAGAATAAACATTTTTTGATTCAGGAGAATCTATCACTGACATTTTCGTTGATTGGACACTTGAGCAACTTAGGGTTTTTCTACCAACCACTCTTGCGTCTTAACTAAGAGGCGATGGTTTACCAGATTTGATTATGGAAAAAAATTTAAATTAGTTAAATCGAGAAGGTACTCACCTTTTTCATTGAGATCCTTGCTCCTACATGTTTTATGATGGAAATTTGCAAAATGAGTTCAACTTCTTGGTTGCCTGTACCCATGGGAAGGTTCACCAGGCTTGAACTATCATTTCTGTAGCAGAAACCTGTCAAAATAAAAATTTCAATATTGTTCCCGATAACGATGCAGGTTCTGGTATTTTTTCCAGAACCGTGTCATATTACCTTGCCAGGTAGGCTCCTTAATTGCTTAATTAATTATTCCTCAATTGGGTTCCTGAATGAGGTATATATCATACTCTCATCCTGGATGACTTGCCAAGATTGTATGATCCAACCTTGGCAAGATGTAGATAAGCCTGAAGGAATTCGTACACCCGAGTCATCACTAGGGCCGAACAACTCTTCAGGCTTATAAGGTAATGGCTGTTTCACCAGCCATTTTGGGTTTTTTTAGAGTTAAGTGCATGGGCCTGTGGTAGGGGCAGATTCATGTCCCGCGCCCCCCACTTGACCCGCAGAGGAGGCAGAAGTGCTCCTTGATTAATTATTCCACAATTGGGTTCCTGAATGAGGTATATATCATACTCTCATCCTGGATGACTTGCCAAGATTGTATGATCCAACCTTGGCACGCTGTAGATAAGCCTGAAGGAATTCGTACACCCGAGTCATCACTAGGGCGGAACAACTCTTCAGGCTTATAAGGTAATGGCTGTTTCACCAGCCATTTTGGGTTTTTTGAGAGTTAAGTGCATGGGCCTGTGGTAGGGGCAGATTCATGTCCCGCGCCCCCCACTTGACCCGCAGAGGAGGCAGAAGTGCTCCTTGATTAATTATTCCACAATTGGGTTCCTGAATGAGGTATATATCATACTCTCATCCTGGATGACTTGCCAAGATTGTATGATCCAACCTTGGCACGCTGTAGATAAGCCTGAAGGAATTCGTACACCCGAGTCATCACTAGGGCGGAACAACTCTTCAGGCTTATAAGGTAATGGCTGTTTCACCAGCCATTTTGGGTTTTTTGAGAGTTAAGTGCATGGGCCTGTGGTAGGGGCAGATTCATGTCCCGCGCCCCCCACTTGACCCGCAGAGGAGGCAGAAGTGCTCCTTGATTAATTATTCCACAATTGGGTTCCTGAATGAGGTATATATCATACTCTCATCCTGGATGACTTGCCAAGATTGTATGATCCAACCTTGGCACGCTGTAGATAAGCCTGAAGGAATTCGTACACCCGAGTCATCACTAGGGCGGAACAACTCTTCAGGCTTATAAGGTAATGGCTGTTTCACCAGCCATTTTGGGTTTTTTGAGAGTTAAGTGCATGGGCCTGTGGTAGGGGCAGATTCATGTCCCGCGCCTCCCACTTGACCCGCAGAGGAGGCAGAAGTGCTCCTTGATTAATTATTCCACAATTGGGTTCCTGAATGAGGTATATATCATACTCTCATCCTGGATGACTTGCCAAGATTGTATGATCCAACCTTGGCACGCTGTAGATAAGCCTGAAGGAATTCGTACACCCGAGTCATCACTAGGGCGGAACAACTCTTCAGGCTTATAAGGTAATGGCTGTTTCACCAGCCATTTTGGGTTTTTTGAGAGTTAAGTGCATGGGCCTGTGGTAGGGGCAGATTCATGTCCCGCGCCTCCCACTTGACCCGCAGAGGAGGCAGAAGTGCTCCTTGATTAATTATTCCACAATTGGGTTCCTGAATGAGGTATATACCATACTCTCATCCTGGATGACTTGCCAAGATTGTATGATCCAACCTTGGCACGCTGTAGATAAGCCTGAAGGAATTCGTACACCCGAGTCATCACTAGGGCGGAACAACTCTTCAGGCTTATAAGGTAATGGCTGTTTCACCAGCCATTTTGGGTTTTTTGAGAGTTAAGTGCATGGGCCTGTGGTAGGGGCAGATTCATGTCCCGCGCCTCCCACTTGACCCGCAGAGGAGGCAGAAGTGCTCCTTGATTAATTATTCCACAATTGGGTTCCTGAATGAGGTATATACCATACTCTCATCCTGGATGACTTGCCAAGATTGTATGATCCAACCTTGGCACGCTGTAGATAAGCCTGAAGGAATTCGTACACCCGAGTCATCACTAGGGCGGAACAACTCTTCAGGCTTATAAGGTAATGGCTGTTTCACCAGCCATTTTGGGTTTTTTGAGAGTTAAGTGCATGGGCCTGTGGTAGGGGCAGATTCATGTCCCGCGCCCCCCACTTGACCCGCAGAGGAGGCAGAAGTGCTCCTTGATTAATTATTCCACAATTGGGTTCCTGAATGAGGTATATACCATACTCTCATCCTGGATGACTTGCCAAGATTGTATGATCCAACCTTGGCACGATGTAGATAAGCCTGAAGGAATTCGTACACCCGAGTCATCACTAGGGCCGAACAACTCTTCAGGCTTATAAGGTAATGGCTGTTTCACCAGCCATTTTGGGTTTTTTTAGAGTTAAGTGCATGGGCCTGTGGTAGGGGCAGATTCATGTCCCGCGCCCCCCACTTGACCCGCAGAGGAGGCAGAAGTGCTCCTTGATTAATTATTCCACAATTGGGTTCCTGAATGAGGTATATATCATACTCTCATCCTGGATGACTTGCCAAGATTGTATGATCCAACCTTGGCACGCTGTAGATAAGCCTGAAGGAATTCGTACACCCGAGTCATCACTAGGGCGGAACAACTCTTCAGGCTTATAAGGTAATGGCTGTTTCACCAGCCATTTTGGGTTTTTTGAGAGTTAAGTGCATGGGCCTGTGGTAGGGGCAGATTCATGTCCCGCGCCCCCCACTTGACCCGCAGAGGAGGCAGAAGTGCTCCTTGATTAATTATTCCACAATTGGGTTCCTGAATGAGGTATATATCATACTCTCATCCTGGATGACTTGCCAAGATTGTATGATCCAACCTTGGCACGCTGTAGATAAGCCTGAAGGAATTCGTACACCCGAGTCATCACTAGGGCGGAACAACTCTTCAGGCTTATAAGGTAATGGCTGTTTCACCAGCCATTTTGGGTTTTTTGAGAGTTAAGTGCATGGGCCTGTGGTAGGGGCAGATTCATGTCCCGCGCCCCCCACTTGACCCGCAGAGGAGGCAGAAGTGCTCCTTGATTAATTATTCCACAATTGGGTTCCTGAATGAGGTATATACCATACTCTCATCCTGGATGACTTGCCAAGATTGTATGATCCAACCTTGGCACGATGTAGATAAGCCTGAAGGAATTCGTACACCCGAGTCATCACTAGGGCCGAACAACTCTTCAGGCTTATAAGGTAATGGCTGTTTCACCAGCCATTTTGGGTTTTTTTAGAGTTAAGTGCATGGGCCTGTGGTAGGGGCAGATTCATGTCCCGCGCCCCCCACTTGACCCGCAGAGGAGGCAGAAGTGCTCCTTGATTAATTATTCCACAATTGGGTTCCTGAATGAGGTATATATCATACTCTCATCCTGGATGACTTGCCAAGATTGTATGATCCAACCTTGGCACGCTGTAGATAAGCCTGAAGGAATTCGTACACCCGAGTCATCACTAGGGCGGAACAACTCTTCAGGCTTATAAGGTAATGGCTGTTTCACCAGCCATTTTGGGTTTTTTGAGAGTTAAGTGCATGGGCCTGTGGTAGGGGCAGATTCATGTCCCGCGCCCCCCACTTGACCCGCAGAGGAGGCAGAAGTGCTCCTTGATTAATTATTCCACAATTGGGTTCCTGAATGAGGTATATATCATACTCTCATCCTGGATGACTTGCCAAGATTGTATGATCCAACCTTGGCACGCTGTAGATAAGCCTGAAGGAATTCGTACACCCGAGTCATCACTAGGGCGGAACAACTCTTCAGGCTTATAAGGTAATGGCTGTTTCACCAGCCATTTTGGGTTTTTTGAGAGTTAAGTGCATGGGCCTGTGGTAGGGGCAGATTCATGTCCCGCGCCTCCCACTTGACCCGCAGAGGAGGCAGAAGTGCTCCTTGATTAATTATTCCACAATTGGGTTCCTGAATGAGGTATATACCATACTCTCATCCTGGATGACTTGCCAAGATTGTATGATCCAACCTTGGCACGCTGTAGATAAGCCTGAAGGAATTCGTACACCCGAGTCATCACTAGGGCGGAACAACTCTTCAGGCTTATAAGGTAATGGCTGTTTCACCAGCCATTTTGGGTTTTTTGAGAGTTAAGTGCATGGGCCTGTGGTAGGGGCAGATTCATGTCCCGCGCCCCCCACTTGACCCGCAGAGGAGGCAGAAGTGCTCCTTGATTAATTATTCCACAATTGGGTTCCTGAATGAGGTATATACCATACTCTCATCCTGGATGACTTGCCAAGATTGTATGATCCAACCTTGGCACGATGTAGATAAGCCTGAAGGAATTCGTACACCCGAGTCATCACAAGGGCCGAACAACTCTTCAGGCTTATAACGTAATGGCTGTTTCACCAGCCATTTTGGGTTTTTTGAGAGTTAAGTGCATGGGCCTTTGTCTGTGGTAGGGGCAGGTTCATTTCCCGCGCCCCCCACTTGACCCGCAGAGGAGGCAGAAGTGCTTCCACAAGTCCATATCTTTGAAGGATTTGTGCCCTTTTCAATGACACGGAAGGTGACCCTTCCGAAACCATAATAGGGCATCATGTCCAAGGACTTCAGCCCATGCATGGAGCTATCGTCGATATAGAATGTCCATATACGGCCCGGCCCCGAAACCTGCTGCTCCAGGACCACCCAATTAGACGTAGACAGGTTTGCGTTCATGAAGCGCAGACCTGCCAACACCTCACTCGGAGAAGGACGTTCACGAGAAGGGGGGTCAGGGATATACGCTATGCAAATTTGAGGCTTGGGCAGCTCTTCCCCCTGAACTGCACGAAGACTGGCTCCAACCCATGGATTGAGATGCGATACGCACTTGGTGAGCCAAGAAACGGTAACCTCATCCGCGCATTTTATAAGTAGCCATCCTGGTTTGTAAGTACAGCCTAGGAAGCGAATCTGGGTCCCCACTTCTTGTTTGCAGCAGAAGGTTTGTCTGAGGATGGCAGTCTTCAGCATATCGAGTTGATTGGTGGTCATCATGGTTTGGGGATTCGATGCGATCACGCCTACTTCTATTCCCCCGACCTGCTTTTTAGCACTTCCCCCAAGTGAGCTATGATCTTGGCGCAGCCTGGCTGCAATTTTCGGGAGGTGTAAAGACATCTCTTTGGCTTGGAGAACAATCGCTACAGCCGTTTCATGGTCGGTTCCACACTGCACTAAACGTTTAACGCGTTTCCTACATGCTCCCGACAGGCGTTTACGAGGGGGAAGCAGATGACGTTTCTCCAACTCCTTTGAAACACCGACAGTCGTAGTCTCAATTTTACTTTCCTCTGGGGCGGTTCCGGATTTCTCCTCCGTCCCCAATTCTCGGTTAAAAGTATCAGATTCGGGTATAGTCCCAGCCTCTGTACTATCCTCTTTCGAGGGTGCAGCCGGGACTGGATCCTCCCCAGTCTCGACTGGATTAGTAATTGGTTTTTCAGTTGGGGTATCCATTTATGTTCCCACGAGAGGGGAAGAACTAAGAGTCCACCAGGGCAGTGCTCCCGTACCCTGGTAAGCCTAGTGAAACCGGAGGGCGGCAGGTGTCCGGAGTTCGCCTATTAGGGGCTCATCTTAACCCAATGAGTCACTACAAGAGCAAGTTCGTCGGCATAGGATGTTCCACCTTGAACTTGGGGTTTTTACTGAGGTTGTCTCCTCTCGATCCGGCCGATTAAGGCAAGATCCCCCACAACACAGGGTTGCATGGTTTGTCAACTGCCGTTAGTCAGTGACTATCCGACAGTCGGCATCGTTAGTCCTGTGCAGGCCCTTAGCCACGACACTACAGCTGGGCAGGAGAAGTTGGTCCGCGGTGGGATTTTAGAAGGCTGCCAATAGTGTTTTAAAACTACGAGCCGACGTATAGTCCCACAGACCCCAGCTTCATCTGTAATCATCAGCTTGGGGACCTCTCCTATCCGCCACCTGGAGACGCGCCGGGTTGGTACTTCACCCCAAATTTGCCCGGTTACTCTTGTAACTGTTTATTTTATTGAAAAAAGTGAATTATCAATACTTCTCTAAACTTTATTTACAACAATTTTTGTTATAAAATCTTCAATTCAAAAATGTATATCCAGTGATGTTCGGGAAGACTATCAATGTTCTCCGTTTTCATCTAGAGAGAAATCCCAATCATAAAGAGACATGTCCATATCCGAAAAATGTTCGATCTGGTCCACATTAGTCATTTCTTCTGTAAATTGCATTCTTATTTCAGGGGGTGTCATAGATGACTGATAAGGAGATAAGAATTGATGGAAATTACTAAGGTCCGGTTGGTCAGTCCAAGCTTAAGCCGATTTCAACGTTAAACCCAGTTCAACCTGGCAAAATTGAATGGAACTATCAAAATTTATCTTTGATCAACTTAGAACTCAGCTTGAACCTGAACTGTGCAACCGGGCTTAGGACTCGTTTATAAATCCTGAAATTGCCATTTTATTACAGTAATATTGATAAATAAGTCAGAATCTCAACAGATTTTAATTTAATTCTCTATAAACATTGAATTGATGCGGCCATAACTGAACTAGAGGAACTTAACTTCATGATATTCATTAAAAGGAGTTTCAGTTTTTGGAAGTGTCCTTCTCTTTGCTCCAAACACTTCTCATACCTTCTGATATAAATTCGAAAATGTTATTTAAAATGAATAAATAAATAAATTCAAATGAATATGAACCGGAACCTTTTCAACTAGCAGGTAATCAGAGTACCAGTACCACAGCCTTTTCAAACACCTTCAAAAATAAAGTCGGCTGTGATAGTACTAGTATAAGTAAATATAAAGTAGTCACGGAAATTCTCGTAATTTCCTCATTATCCGAGCAACTTTTCGAATATCCGGAATGAAAGTGATCTCCAAAGTCTCTCATAACCTGACACAACATAGAAGCATAATGTTCACTGTCATATTAACAATGAATATGACCTCCCAACTTGACCAAACTAGTTTTTGAGTTTTTCTATGGGAAGAACAATTAAATACATGACGTATATCATATATTTTGAATCAGAAAAAAATATGGGACTGAAATATGTAAAAATAACATAGGATTTATATTTAAAAAAATTAAAGTTACCAATACTGAAAAAATCTTACGCCACTGCATTCTACTTAAAAAAAGTGTTTTCAGGGTGTCATATTTGTTTTTCGATATCACTGAAATTTTACGACATAGATGAACCAATTCAAAGAGCCGAAAAATGAGTTTTCACTCACAACTTGAAAACAAAAGAAGAAAGAGAGATGCGGTTTTGGCCATCATCCATCTTTTGCAAATGGAGGTCGGAAACGTGCCATTCATTTATTCCTAGCTCCTATAGTTACAGAGCTATTCATGCTATTCATCGAATTTTTCCCACCATGTACACAGTTCTAACAACGAGATTGTAATTTTTCAGCGCTTTGACAACATCGTAAATATCGTACCAAGATGCCCAGACCTAAACAAAACCACACTGTCTTGCGCCTATGTTTGGCTGAACTGAAGGAGCAAAACTGCGAGGCTGATCCCGTGTTATAAATAATGTTCCGTGGATCTAAGCGTTTGAAATTTGGTTGGTTTCATATTCGACGACAATCATATATCTGTCAACAAGTGTGGATCGAAATGTTGAGTTAAAAAAAATAAATAGAAGAATTCATCAATTCCTCACATAATAAGTATTATTGTCGTGCACATTTTATACAGTCCGTAAAAGTCCCTCCAGATAATTAATGAAAAATTTTACACACCTCCATTGAAAGCCACCTTATCGCTTAGAGGTATGGCAGGTTTCAGCAATTCAGGTAAAGATGCTCCTTTCTTGATAAGCTTGAATACAGGATGTTGCAACAACTGAGCAGCACTTGGTCTATTAGACGATTCCCTCTCCAAGCAAATGTAACAAAACTCATGAAGATGTGAATTGAATCTTCTCTTAGACCAGCTAACTGGAACATCACAGTCACCTGAAATTATTCAAACGAATGATTATGAAGTCTTTGGGCCACTTTTAGTATATTTATATTTTCTGATATACAGGGTGTATTAAAATGTGAGGCTTTTTTTTCAACAGAAAGTAGAACTGGTCAAAACGAAGCGTTTCACCAAAAATCCCCCATTAAAAACTTTCAAAATGACAAAGTTGAAAAAAAAATTGAAAATGATACTGAAATAGATTCTAATTCGATCCTAGACCGTTTGTTAACTGAGTTATCGCAAAGCATTGGAAAAACTTATCGATTCGACCATGCATATGTTTTCGTTTAGTATATTGTCACGTTCGATATTTACGTTGTAATGAAAATGGAATCTTAGGATTGCCGAATTTTTCTCAGTATTTTTTAGTAACTTACACGATTTTATGAAATGGCTCATTTCTATACCTACTGACGGAAGAGACTTAGGACACAAGTGTGAAAAAAAAGAATATTACTTCAAAATCTCATCAATAAAATTCGTCTAAATTATTCACGAGTTTTTTCCCAATGGGCATCACAATCTTCTTGTTCGAACTTTCCAACAATCGTCGTAAAAATGGGATGAAATGGGGAAACATCATAGCACTTTTTCAACATAACATAGGCACTTTCAAGAAACTGCCTCGATTTTCTACATTTTTTTTTCACCCTAAATTGCACGATACAACAATTATGATTCTCTCAAAAGTGACTTGATGCATCTAATCCGTTGAACTTGGTACTGAACCATTCATTGTTCAGCATATGTTTATGTTTTGTTTCGTTTTTGCGTTGCCGGAGTTACCTTCCACAGTCCCGTACTTAAAATTCAATGAAATTTTGTCGAATTTCTAGGGGTTGTATCTCAGCCATCTTGGATATTTTATATAGACAATTTTTGGTGAAACGACTTATTTTGATGAGTTCTACCTTCTGTCAAAAAAAAAGCCTCACCTTTGAAAACACCCTGTATTTTGTTAGTTGTGTTTAACTAGACATTAAAATTTTTGTGGTTCTCGGTTTAAATTGAGAAGAAAAAAGCGTGTATTCTAGGTAATATTGAAAAACCCATCTTTAAAAAGAAAATTATTGAGTTTTTCGCGAATTATAGACCTCGGCCAACATTGGATAGATCAGAGTGGACCATTAAAACAGTACAGATGCTCTGTGGGTCAGCAGAACCGAATTATATAAAAACGCTCGGACACGTCGATTTTTCATTCCAGGGGGACAACTCCTAAGATCAAATTCAAAACCGTATTGCTTCAACCCCAACCCCTATATTTTGAATAGGGAAAATGAAATAAATGCTACCTCATTTTAAAGCCCCTTGGAATAAAAAATCGACGTGTAGATGCGTTTTTATATAATTCGGTTCCGCCGACCTATAGAGCTGCTGTCTCATTCAATGACCCACTCTGTATAACAAGTGACATAGAAAACAGAAAGTATAGAATGTAAAGATGAACATCGAGGGTTTATTTATTTTCATTAAAAAATTTAATCACGATAAGGAATAGAGAATTATTATGCTACTTCCTTAACAGACTCGTGGATGCCTGGATAAGACATGCAGTTGCATGTCTTGTAGTGGAGAATGAATTACTCCATATTATTGAACCTTAATTATGTGATTTTTCAAATCATCATCTAACTCAAAATATTCAGAGTATTTATTCTAACCTTGACACTCACGATCTTCACTAGTTGAAAAGATAGTATTGCAATCTAACAAACTTGGGGCACATCCCCTCACTTTTTCTACAAGCATGAGAGTAGTATCCACTTCGGCAAATGGTTCTCTGCCATTTGCCAATTCACAGCATACCATGCCCAAACTGTAGATATCGGATTTTTCATTATAACCTGAAAATCATTATAAATAGTAAGCTTGAACGAACAGATAAAATAACCAACCTTTTAAATTTTGTTCTAATAACTCAGGGCTCAACCAATTAAGATTTGACTTAGTAGTCAATGGGAATGAATGAATGGCTTTCTGCCATTTCCCGTTGTTAACGATTGAACAGGCATATCGGAGCCCACTTAAGCATGCTTTTCCTGTAGCAGATATAAGAATATGACTAGCTCGTATGGCTCTAAAAGGAAAATATTGCAATAATGACTGAACCTTTGTTTAAACTTTGTATGAAAATAATAAAAATGTTTGATGTTAGAGATTGTCGTAATCCAAAAATAAATGACAACCATATAAAAATATTATTTTCATTTTGTTTGAAATGAGATATGGACTTTATTGGAGCAAACTAAACATTGGAATAATAGAGGGAAACAATACAAAGGATAGATATTACGAAAAAAGTTGGTAGAAGTAGAATAAGAACTATGTTAGAAAGGACTCAGCACTATTTGAATGGAAGACTTTAGGTAAAATTGCCTGAATTTTCGGTATGTTTATTCGATTCTAGAACTATTACTTCCCAAAGTTATGACCTGAAATTTTTAATCACCCTATATAAGACGATATCAAGTGACTCGTTTTTATCCCCCTAATGGAAAAGTTCCATCAATGACCACAAAACCCTTAGCATCAAAAGGTCTATCCGTTTCTGCCAGTTGATATTTGAGAACTCCACTACCCTCTTCCCTTATGCCCTTATTGTGCATGAAAAGTAGCATAACTCAAAATAAAATGGACCACAAAATTGATCACAAAATTTTCTCCGAAATAGTAAATACGGAAAAGATATGAATTCTGTGAGTTACTTTATATATGATGGAGCTGACCAGAATAAGACCAGAAAAATTGTAGAGCATTAATGTCTTCGTCGAATCAAGCGCGTATTGGCTTTCAATAGATTATTATTTGAATGCCTTCATTAAATATCCTAGGTTTTCCCCCTCAGGGAAGTTGCGCTTAACTTTTGGTGCCTGAAAATGCACCAAAGGTCATATAACCGAGGTTTTTCGGTTATATGACTTGTTTTTCTTCCATCGTATTGAGGGTGTTGGATCTACTTATGATAGATGAAGTTTTTTCATAAAATAGTCGTTACTTTTTTCACTTGAAAAAAAAGCAAAGTTCTTTTCAACTCCTTGAAAATCAAGAAACAAGCAGTTATTTTCAATGTTCAGATGACATACAAAAAATTAGAGTTCCACACAAAAAAATGGTGTTAGTAATTCCTACTATGGTATTTAAGAGAAGGGACAAAAGAGTAGAACACAAAATGGCTGCAGCAGTTCGAAAAATTTAATGTCTGATTGGCGATATCAGATAAGTATTTTCAATACCCAAAACCCTTCAATGCAAACAATACCAGATCCACAAAATATATTTAAGCTATTTTTAGACGCTGGGGTCTGGTGAAAATTGTCATTTTCACATAAGAAATACAAAACTCACCTCTTAAAAAAGGGTATTTGTAACTTAAACAATATTTCACACTTCTGATGAAGTTTAGTCGTTACTCGAAAAGAATTTCAGTATAAATATGATTAAACTCTCATGAATAATAATTTCTTGATATATATCAGATATTTTTCAGATCGACAACGAAATGAATAATCTGGAATAATCCTTATCAGCTACTCCGCATGAAAAAACGCAATAAGGATGCCATCTGTCTTCCAGGTGCTTTTTTTTAGTAATTTGAGAAATAATAATTTGTTTCGATTTAGATTGATTTCAATAACTTCCGTAATATGGACCTGGGCTTTCCTAGGGAGATATAACCGAAAAACCATAAAAATACCTTTTTAAGTCACTTTTTTGGCCACCAAAAGTTAAGCAGAAGAAAACCTGGGATAGACCTACTGGGTCCATTAAAACAAAGAATCTTATGCAGGAATTAAATCTTTTTTGGGTGTTCTTCACTTCTGGTTTATTCAACCCTAAATATCCAGTTCTAGTTGATTGGATATATATCGTTTCCATATGGAGACGCGACTGATATCAAAGAATTAATTTTCTTTACCTTCTTTTTTAAGAAGATCAAATTTGTTCCATAACCCAAAATAGTAAAATTGCAAGTCTTCAAATTAAGGAAATTATTTTTTCCTATTCAACTCACAATTCACATCAATTTTCAACTAATTTTAATCCTAAATATCCAATTGATGATCTTTAGTGGAGATATGGCAATGACATATAGTATTTGCATTGAATTAATTTTGTGAGGTAAGTGTACCTACTCATGATTGAGAAGCTGATTTTTATTTGTATGGAACATTACGTTGAGGGTGATATTTTTGGACTCTTTTCAAACATAATATCAAATTGAGTGGACATTAGGATTGAATCGATCCTCATAAAGATGGGACAAAAAGACTTTTTGTCTTTTGTCCTCGTTCATCTTGAATTTATTTTGTAAATAGCTATGGTGACTCGATGATTTCCAGTCAGAACACTAAAATTGATGAGGATCGGATCGGGAAGCAGGTGAATATCCTTAAACTCTTGAAAATCATTCAGGAATTAATATTGTGACTCGAGAGTACTTTGGAAAGATTGATAAGAATCTATAGTAACATTGGAATACTTAGTGAAGTCACTGAAACATTCATGAATAGAATATTTCCACATTCTCATATTTTCTCCCCAATATTGAAGTAGGATCAGATAGTAAATGCTTTCTGCTTGTCCATTGAATGCATTTTTCTAATTTGTAGATAATTTTAATATCAAAATTCAAAACGCTAACTTGATAGTTCACCTGCAAACTACCACAGCACAAGCTAGGAATTACGTTTAGACACGAAATTTCGATGTTCAAAACTAGTATTCTCTAATATGCTTGATCATAGAAAATATGTTAGAAAAAGCACCAAATTTCTGCTTCATGCTTACACAAGTATGAAATTTACCTATGAATAAACCCAATCTTGTGGAGATAAGATATTGCTTCAGTTACATCCCTTAATATCAGAATGACGGCCAATTCTGGTAGTCCTGAAAATATTCTTATAAAATTCGATGTTCGAAATGAAATGTGAAATAATAACCTTCATTGAAATGTGAATTTATTAGAGATTTGCAAGAACCATAGGCCTGCAGAGGACTTATTACAAATATTTCTGGTCCGTAAACAAAGGCGGTATGAAGACTAATGATATTTGGATGTTGCAATTGTCGAGTCAGAATTATTTCTTTCTGAAATATGATTAGCCTGATTCACCAAAATATTAAATTTTGACTCATGCTCACCTCTATCAAGTCTAATAAATAACTATCTCGAATTTTTTCCAACTGATAACGTTTCACAGCTAACATTCGATCAGATGGAACATGTTTTGCTAAATTTACAATTGCCCTGTTTTGAAAACATCCTCCGAGAATCGAAATTATTCTATAAACAGAGATGTCTTCTCTAAATTGTGTCATTAAAAATTTCCTTCCAAACTTTTCAAAATAAAAAATAGAATGAAAACATTGAAAATAGACCACAGAATTGTAGATTATTCGTATTCTGTGGGAACAATCACAGAAACAGAACCATAGAGAATATCTTACTCTTTATTAACAGGGCATTAGTAGAAAATTAAAAATATTTTCTAAGGCCTCTTTCAGGTATGTTCTTTAAGCCTCAAACAACCTGGTATTTGGTGTGTGTTCAGTATTGTGAAAACTGAAAATCAACCTATTCCAAAGATTAAGATTAGGAACGAAAACCTCATATTCAAATAGCGACAAAACTATATTGATTTTAAAAATAAAAATATATAATATCCTATCCACTTTGCCTTATACTGAACGAACAATAGTGTAATGTCGGGGTTTTTAGCACTTTCCATTTGTCTAGAAAATAGGGATCGATTTTCATGTAATCATGTCATTTATCACTTAGGACATCCTTCTTCAGTATATTGGAACCTTAGTCTAGGAGTTATGTCTATGAATTTGAGACACCTAGTACATGTTAGGTTTGTTCGCAGAGTGGTTTGTAACGGTTGTGAGCCACTTTACAAACAAGCCTAATAAATCATGGGTGGTTTAGAAAAATTATGAATTGTTTGCGCAATAGCGTTTAATAAGTAACACTGTACAATAAAGAATTTCAATCTGGTAGAGTAAGTATTTCAGCTCCATCATTCGTTATACATATAGTATGCTCAAACTGGGCAGTTCTAGATCCGTCAACAGTTACAGCCGTCCATCCGTCTTCCAAAATCTCCACCATTTCAGTTCCTTGGCCAATAACTGGCTCAATTGTGAAGGTCATTCCCTTTTCCATTACTCCTGGATAATCATTTGCTGAAAATTATTTTTTTGATGATAAAACCAAAAAACCCAATACATCAATAATTCGAAAAATCATAAACATATTTGAAGGATGCATATGTATTATTTACATCCAAAGTATATTTACAAAACTATGTAGCTAAACCATTTTTTTGCCTAATCAATCTATGCAGATCAGACCTAAATCAGTGAACTCAATTATTATAATTATCGAGTTCAATGACAAAAGGTCATTGCCCTGAGGTTATGCCTTCTTTGGCTAGAGAATCCAATAATACGTTGAATTAATAGGGGACGTGAAAGTCCGCAGGTCGAAGCTCTACGGGAAAGCATACAGTGGCAGGAATTTCCATAATCTGCATGCTGTAGGTATAAAAGTGTGGTCATAGTTCGACTGTACACCGTATACTGGTGGAATTCAACTGTTCGACAAGTTCTTCTGTAATGCATCACAAAGTGTTGGCAAATTCATGAATTATCACTGGCTACTGTGGGCTGAAGCTCCATCTCTAAAGAGTCATATGGTACGCAACAAGCAGGGGTTGCGAAGGAGAAGAGAAGTATATAGCACATAGTTTAGCACTGAGCCATTGTCCTAGCCTGGAAGAGGCTGTTTGAAGGCCTACCAGCATGCAGATTAGATTCATTAGGGAATCTGAAAAGCTATAGGAAATGGAATTTGCAGAACGGAGTAAAAAACTATCAGAATAATGTATGGATTACCAATATGATAAATATCAGGGGGTCCATGAAAATAAGTACCCAATCCATGGCCTATGAAAGCAGGTATAACAGTATATCCCATCAAACATGCCGACCTTGATATAAATTCTCCCAAGTCCCGAAATCTTCGACCAGGTTTGCACATATCAATTGCCATATTTAAGCATTCTTCTGTCGATTCTACCAAATTTATTCCGATTTCATCCACATCTCCAACTAAAAATGTTTTTGAACAATCTCCATGATAACCTTCAAAGAAAACCTGAAAATAAAGAGTGAAACAGTATTTCCAACTCACATGAATGTAAAAAGCTTTCTACAAATAACACATGCCTGAATGCATGGATTAATAATGAATGATCATTTGTTGCACCTAATGATTAGCATTATATTATGATTGGTCTACTCAAGGGTGGATTTATACAGCCTGCCTAAGATGTGAGAATATAGGAATGAACCCATTGGCTGATGGAAATCAGGTGACCTGTCCTAGTTCATATGGAGGTTGCATAAACCTACCAAAAATTTCTCTGATAAAGGGCATGAAGATACATGAATATTACTAATTAAGATCTTGGATATGATGTTAATGTTTGACCTTTAGCTTCAAACTTACCGTTATATCTACATTAATTATATCTCCATCTTCTAAGGGCCTATCATCAGGAATTCCATGGCACGCAACATTATTGACTGATGTACAAACGGATTTAGGGAAATGTTTATAATTATAAGGTGATGGATAGGCTTTGTTTTCTATTGTAAGTTTATGAACGAACTTATCTATTTCATCTGTAGTTTGTCCAATCTATAAAAGCTCAAGCAATTCAAAATTCACCTCTACAGTCATTTGCTCATATCATCACATACTTTAATATGCTGGCTAACGCTTTTCAGAATATTTGCTGCTAATCTGCAAGCTTTTTTCATTTGTAATATTTGCTTGTGGTCTTTAATGTCTATGCTATTTAAAGTTTCCGAAGGGACACCAGTAAGGTAATAACTTGGCTTTGGTATACACTCAGGAATTGAGAGAGACCTCGAAACATTTCCAGGCTTCACTAAGTTATATCTTCCAAATTTAATACTAAAAAACTCATTTAATTTTAATGGAATTTCGCAAAGCTAAAAACGTAAATATTTCACCTCTCATTACAAAAATACTTTACACTGTTAACAAGAAATGATCTAGAAGGCATTATTTGTAAAACAATTATTAAATAGTGGTAGAAATATATGAAAGCTAAAGAGTAGTTGATTTTTATGATTTCTTTAGATTAGATTTTTATCAAAGAGGTGTTGTTTTTATTCAACTTTCAGAGGGTTATCGAATTTCGGATAATCACAGACAGATTCAGTCATAGTCCACAGAATAGTGATACACTGATACTGATGGCACTGATACCAGATTCAATGCACACAAAAAAATGTTTGAGGGTAGACTTTTGCCTTTTGCGATTGCTTCGGTTTATTTAGGAAAAAAGATCAGAACAATGTGGTATCTCTATCAGGAACAATTTTTCTGTAAGACTTGTAGCAGAGACAACTTCTCTGCCTCTGAGTTTATCAGATTCAAAACAGCAGCTGGTGCTCGCGCGGTTCCTCCCATGGGGAGGGGAAGGCATGCATTAGCATCTTCCACCATCTTGAGAGCCCCCACGTGCCCATGTTTCCAGACTCTCAACTGTTAGCTGTCTCATATACCCACCTCCATGAGGCCTAGGCTATTAATAGTCGAGTAGAGAGTAATTTATAGTTTGAACACCAAGAATTCAGTCGAATAGGACAAAAGCGGTTGTTAAAATACTTGTTAGTCGATAAACTACTAGTCAATTCTGAACAAGGCTTAAGGACGAGGTGTGATTGGCGAGGTGTGCAGGAGGCAAACCAAGCATACACCAAGCCCTTAATAATTGGGAAGACATTCCTCTCATATTTAGTAATAATGGTGCGATTACTGTTTTTCTTCATGGAAGTCCACCTCATAAAAGATGCATAGGTTAGGATAGGCCTCACCAGAACAGCACTGTTTAAGGACATCCTTATACAATGACCACAGTATACAACCAGTGCATAACGTGTGGTTTGAAGTCCCATCCCTTATCAAGTACTCTCGGAGTAGACTAAAGTATCACATAAGCGTTATTCAATTGGGTCTCAATGTGTTTTTTCCTCAGTAGTTTGCGGTTCAATATCTCACACCTAGATATCTGACTTGCTCGGATAGTGTGAGCCCAAACTAAGAAATTTGATGTTGCGGGGCAGCCTCCTCCTAGTAAAAAGACCAGGATGAACCGATAGTTCGTTTTCTGGGCGCGTTTATTCAATCAGGAGCAGAGCCTTCTGAATCAGATCAGAAATGATAGCCTCTAATCAGTAGGACAAGGTCATCCGCATAGAGGCCACAACTAAATGAACCCAGCTTCAACCAGGAGCCCATTCAGCTCAAGATCCCACAGTGGAGATGATAAAACCCCCTCCATGCTGGAATCCCCTTCCCGATGTGCTCAAAAGGTCGAGCCGTCTAGCCGAGCAATGATTCTGCGAGCTCCCACCCAGCCACGACGTTCGAACAAAACGCAGCCTGCATTACTTCAAAGCAGTGTTGCTGAATGCACCCTCTATAACCAGAAATATAGCCAGTTTCCATTATATCTGTAGTCCGTCCGCAATACAGTTAAGAACCAAGTGAAGAGTAGAATCTACTGATTTGCCTGGCTGGTATACCAGCATGCATGCATATATGCATGCAGTGGACACGCCGCTAAAGTACCATCTGTGATGTGTCTTTTTACCAACCTCTCCAGCGTTTTAACTAACAATGAGGGAAAGCTTATTGGAAGATAATCGTTCGCTCGCAATGGTTTACCAAGTTTGGGTATGAAAACAAATCACACCTTTTTTCAGGGCAACGGTATGTGTCCCAGAGTTCGTGGAACAGTGGGGAAACCACCACATCCAGCCCCTCATTAAGGAGTGCCGGGACAATGCCGTCCTCGCCAACCAACTTATAGGGCTCGAATACGTTAATAGTGCAACGAATATGAGACAGTGTTACCATATGTGATGCCACCTTACAATTCTCCTGTGGGGCATGTCGTTGGAACTCAACCTACATGTTGTTCTTTATAAGCTCGAAAAATGCGCCTCTAGAAGCTTCCTTCCTCTGACTATGTTTCATGCCCAGTTGGAAGTTTCAATGGAAACAAATCCAATTTCATCATAAACAGTCCCGCCGACCTTGAGTTATAAAAGGCTAGGAGACTTTTTTTATATATGTATTTAGATTCAGCTTCACACTGAAATTATAAATTTTGGTTTTTTGTTTGTTTTCTGCAAAACTTGTGACTTCTTTCACATGTTGAATTCAACAGGAGAAAAATTATACCTTATCTACTTTCATTTCAAAAAATGAAAGTATTTCGAAAAGCGGGAATTTTCGAATAAATAAGAACAACTCATGTTTTATTATTTTATTTAGGTTTGAATTCTATAATATCCCTTCCTAAGATTTCAATCCCTTTCCTGATGTCTTCTTTGGGTGCCTCTGGTTTCCACAGCACAGCAATATAATCTCCACCATAAGTATCATGGAAGAATACACAAAGATCTCCATATATGTTCTGTGAACAAAATAATAATTACGAAATGAACGATCGCCTGTCTTCTAGAATTAACAACTGAAAATAATTCTGGCAGATACCACTTTCCCAGCATCAACTGGCATTTAATTAAAGTCCATCAATTCCAAGACATTCTCATCGAGGAGAGAGTTGTGTTGCTCTAACAAGGTCAAATAAGACTGAAACTATGGTCAGCCTCTACTCTTCCCCGATCGAATAGTCTTGGCAGCCAGCGGTATCTATCTGAATTCATTCCAAAATAATAATTATTAAACTGGAAAAATTACTTACCCTCAATTTTTCTAAATACATCTCAACTGGGTTGAATTTAATGACTGGTAAATACTCTTCTTTGCCTTCAGGTTTTTTGAAAATCATTTTTGAAGGGTTTATGATCGATATTTGTTCGTGCCTTCTGGGATTGAGGAGAAGCTTTAGATGTAAGATGCAATCAAATCCATCTGTGTTCGGCAGAAATAGTGCCTGAAAAGGAGTAAAATATGAAGAGTCTAAGTTAGAGGCGTATTCTAATATTTGTTTACAAACTCTTGAATGGTCAGGTGTTTTGTCCTGAACTTTTATGTAGATTATGTTTCATGTTCCATCACATCAGGATGTTCATAACAGGCTGTTCACTCTGCCTCATCACGAGACTAATTACACTATCCATTTAACCATTGACAAAATCTTAATATTGATAAATTCTAGGGGAATTTAGGTTCTCCTTTATATTGATGGTTTGATGATATTATGGTGGTGTGCAAAATAATTGTAGATATTCATAGGTTGTGATAAATTTAAATACATCAGATGTTTGCTTTTTTTCCAATTCACTCGTTATTAGTCTTAATTTTCGGCAATTGTTACGTGTAAATAGTAAATACGGGGTGATTAACCGCGGCCGACTATCAAACGTTTATGGAGAACATAACAATTTCATGCAGAAAATTTTCATGTTCATTTTAATTTGAAATAGTACCATAACTACATGTTATACCGGTAACAGCTCACTACTTTCTTGAGATAACTGATTTGATGACAATTTCTACATCATGGAATACCTTGGTTAAAAACTTAATGGTTTATGATTTATTGGGATTCTACTGAAAAAAAAATCTCCGAGTTTTCACGTAGAATCGACTGAAAATATGAGTTGTGATTTGAAAATCTTGAGTTTTAATGAATTCGATTTATTCAACTTTATGGTCTCATAAACACCCAGTACATTTTCTGTTGAAACAGCAAACACTGTTATAAAACTGAAGAAATAAAAATGAGAGGAATTTTTTGAAAAGTGTAAACTCCCATTTTCACCAAATGCCGCTTGAAATAATAAAGTAGTAGGCTGTTTCCGGTAGAACCAGAGGTTGCAGAGGTCTGAATATATTTTAGAGAGAAAGTTTACTGTCGAAACCCCAACATTCAAATTAAAGGCACTTGACACTTGACCACGGATTCATCAATGAGTAAAACCAAATCGTATAAAACCATTTTTGGATCAAAATTCGAAAATTACAAACAAAGGAACCTTTCTCTGATTGCATTCAAGAAGTGAATATGAGCTGAATATTATCAAAACAAATACATACCATCCAGTTCTCAAGGTTATCCTCCCATATCATTTTTTCAAAACAACTTAGAAATTCAGTAGCAAGTTCTTTCAGCCTGAATAGTACTTCTTTACATGGTGCCATCTTTGTGAATATCGAATTACAATCATCATATGGTGTTACAATGACCAGAGGTGGAAACTTTTCCCTATTTGTATCCATTTCATTCTCTATATTAGATATTCGGTCATCTGAAAATTCAAAATTATATAAAAACGAAATGAGTAACAAAAATAAAAGTCTCTGGCGAAATTTTCTAGGCATCGACCTTCACTAGGCACCTCTTCACTGGCTTTCTTACAGGACAATGTCGCCTCAGGAAGCACCTTATGTAAATGGGTCTAGCAGAAACTGAAAGTGTAGATTCTGTGAGGAAGTGAAGGAAACTTCTGCTTTAAGTGTTCCAAAGTGTCTCTCCTTTGCAATCCAATACTCCAGACAAAAAATTTCAGGAGGACTTGGTCTCCTTGAAGCCTGCCCAGATATTGGACGTAGATCGTATGGAGGGCACAATAGTAACCCCCTTTTATTCAAACTATTAACTATTTCCCCTTGGGTTAGGTAATAACATGGAATCCCACAAGCATGTAGACAGATGTCAGTAGCAAACATAAAATAAGGCTTGATTTACAAAACTCACCTGATAATACATTATTGAAATTTATTACTATAGGTTGCCAGTCCCATTGCATGTCTGCTAAAAATTTCAAAAAACGCAGAAAGGCAATTTGAGGTGATACAGCTGGATCATACAGAGATTTATGTACAAACTGATGCGCGTTCAACAAATCTATAACCATATCTGGCAAGAGAAATTCGTCTATTAATTGTGCCCTTATCCATCTTTTCGCTAAACAGGTACTCACTCCATAACTCGGATATTGTGCGTTCAATCTGAAAATTTAATTAACACATTAAATAAGCATGTAACCATAAACTTGCACTTTTTTGTTTGCAACCTGATGAATTGAAAAAAACTCAAATAATTCATTTGTTATTTACCCTTTTAGAGCTCCAACAATTTTGGGAACCAGAATAAGATTCTTCTCCATCTCAACACCAACATCGATGTTTTGGGTCATTATTGAACTATTAGAATCATCTTGTCTTTTAAGTAACGCTATTTCTTTGGATACATATAGGTTGTACCTGAATACAAAACCTTCATAAACAATTTCCAGATATGGAGGTTGAACTGAAGAAACTATATTGTACTGCTTCTTCAGTAGTGAAGAAATAAGCTTCAAAAACTCAATTTTTTTTTGTCTTAATTCGTTCAAGTCTCCTGGCCATTTCGAACTGTGTGCTGTAAGGATAAGGCTTTAATTAATTCTAAACTTGAAAATAACCTTAGGAATAGAAGTTGGTGAAAACTTACATAGTTGAATCACACATTCAATTGGTTCAACATATCTGGGGCAAGCCATAAGCTTTCTGTTTTTTAGAACTATGTTATTTCCTATCAACATAGTGATTTTTTTATGACATGTATATGAACAAGGAATCGGTGGAAACACATTGGTGTTGCTGCAAAATGAAAGACAAAATAAGCTTCAGAATATAGAAATCATGAAAGTTGTTTTTAACTGACCTAAAAGGTCACTGTTGTCCAGTTACCACTTGCTGATGGTTCCAGAGCAATTCAATCGATAATCAAGTTATTTCCTCACTTCTTGATTAATTTTTTTATTTATTAATGCTTTTTCAAACTTCAAATAATTATTCATACAGGGTGTCTAACCAGGAGTGCCCAATAGAAATTTACAGAGAAATGCATATTGGACCTGTTTGAAATTTGGTACACATAATTGGCAAATAAATCGATTCATGACCTCTGGTTATACAGGAAATGTATATATTGGGTTGTTCGGAAAGTCATTTCGTTTTTTTTGGGGAACATGAAAGACAGTTTTCGTATAATGAATAAATATTTTATTAAATTATATATTGGCCATTCTGGTCCAACACCTTTTGCCATCTTTCTGGCAGTAACATAATTCCCCTCTCATAAAAGTTTTGGTCCTTGCTGGCAAAAAACTGGTTCAGGTGGTTTTTGACATCTTCATTTGAGGTAAAGGTTTTGCCATCCAAAAAATTTTGCAGGAACCGGAACAAATAGTAGTCGGAAGGCGCCAGATCTGGAGAATATGGTGGATGTTGCAGTACGTCCCATTCAAGCTGTAAAAGTTTTTGGCGAGTGACCAAACTTGTGTGAGGTCTCGCATTATCCTGGTGGAACACTACACCCTTCCTGTTGATTAATTCGGGCCTCTTCTCTTTAAGTGAATCATTCAATTTGTCCAGCTGATGACAATAGACTTCTGAATTAATCGTTGTATTGTCCGGCAAAAGCTCAAAAAAAAACGATTCCTTTGACATCCCACCAAACGGAGAGCATCACCTTTTTTTGGTGAATGTTGGCTTTTGACAAGCTTTGAGCCGGTTCATCTTTTCTGCTCCATGACCTCTTGCGTTTAACATTGTTGTATACAACCCATTTTTCGTCCCCAGTAATAATCCGCTTCAAAAATGGATCATTTTCTTGACGTTTGAGGAGCGAATCACACGCGTCAACGCGACGACACAAATTTCGCTCCGTAAGGACATGGGGCACCCACACATCGAGCTTCGAGGTTAAGTCCATGCCTTTCAAATGGCCATAAACAGTTGAATTCGACAAATTTAACCTCTCACCGATCTCTCGTGTGGTTATTCGCCGATTTGCATCAAATAATGCCTTTATCGCATCTTTGTCAGCTTCGACCGGCCTTCCAGACCGTGGTGCATCTTCGACATCAAAATTGCCGGATCGAAATTTTGCAAACCAGTTCTGGCACTGGCGTACTGTTAACACGCCTTCTCCATACACATCCGTCAATTTTTTTCTCGCTTGGACAGCATTTTTACCTTTTCTGAAGTAAAAAAGTAAAATTTGACGAAAATGCTGCTTATTGCTCTCCATATTTAAAAGGGCACCAACCAAAAACTACTGTGTAGAATTAATAGAACTTTTTCACACACAAGCCTTGCAATATCAGCTCTCAAGACATATAATGGTTATGCGGCTTAAGTGTGAAGTTAGTTTCGAAAAAACGTCATTAAGTCCTCTGACGGGAAAAAACGAAATGACTTTCCGAACAACCTAATAAGCTAACTCATTTCAATTAAAACACTGTATATTTTTGCCGTTTCAAATGTACATATTTACAAATTCTTCGAATATTTTTTGCACCATTATACCTAGTTTGTGTAGTTTTTTTTAAGAAAAAAATTAAAGATGAAGGCTTTTATTTATCAGGAGCGCAATGCACTAACTAGGATCTGTTTCGTAAAATTGGTTGCATGAGAATTTTAATGTTATTTTCTAAATACTAGAAAAGTTCTATCATTCTGTAAGAAAGGACATGTAATGGACACTAGAGAAAAGTAATGAATCCTTGCCAATACAATGTTTTTTAAAAGAGAAGATCCATATGTACCTTAGGTCTTTATGAAAAATTTGAGCAGATCCAATATATACATATTTCTCCTCAATATTCAAATAGGCACTCCAGCTAGGACACCCTGTATATGTCCATAAAATGATTCTGAGTAGCTACCTCTAGAACATATCTAGGAATGAAAATGTTTCACAGATTGCTAATAATGAGACGAAAGATGCAAATGTGTAGACGATAAAGATAACTATACTTCATTTTTATCAAGAAGTATCAAAGTTTGTTCATGAGAAATTGCAAAATGTTCTCAGAATTAATTGTAAATATATATACTCACCAAAAAACATCTGAAATTCCTCCAATGCCACTTACACCCAGCTCCATATCGAGAGACCTAATCTTTTGGCCTAAATCATCTGAAGACTTGACAATTTTCAAGGTAGTTTCCTCATTTGTACCAGACGGATACCACGTTTCAACATTCCGGTTTAATAAAACTTCCTCAAATTCATTGTAAACCAAATTGTATTTCAAATTCAGTTTTTTCTCCATGACATAATCAGCAATAGTTTTTATGATCTCCCTTCTACCTTTTACCGTATTTGTCTCAAAGTACACAACTACTTTGGCTGTTCCATCACGAAATCTAGAAACAAAATAACAAGAGTAAAATATGCGAGGAATTTTAAATGAAATCTTAGATAACTCACCTTCTATTTGAAGCAAGATCCCCCCAAAACTCTTTGAAGTTCTTCTCTTCAGGATCATTTAAAGCAGGACCAAATTCCAAGATTTCATATGCCAAATCTAGATGTAGATCAATACCAAAGATTATTCGACCACTGTTTTGAATGCAAGTTTCTCCATAGTTCCATTCAGTTGTACTAGGTATAATAGGTACAATGTTTTTAACTCTCTGATTGAAACCCTTGTTCAAATATTTTAGCAAGATTTTTATTATCAGTGGCATATAATTGCCCACATATTTAGCTTTTTCTTCAGGAGTGACATCTTTCAATAAGAATCCATAATCATTCTCACTTTTTACACTGAAAAATTAAGTTTCAAAATATCAACATCGATAAAATTAGGAAACTATTGAGTGGAATTCGAAAACGAAAAATGTACATAAATTGAAAATTTACTCACTCTATAATAACATCATGTTGGAGAAATGCAGGAACTTTTGTTAAAAACAATTCAGAAAAACAATTTGACTGATCTAATAGGTCCAATGCCAACTTGCATTCATATCTCATCTTCAAATATGTATTAGTTGTGAGAAATGCGGCCACATTATAATATCCAGTTTTATCCATAACTACAATGTCGAATGCACTTTTATATTTCTGCAATTCCTCCTCAGACAATTTCTCACACAAACTGAGAGGTGTTGTTGTCAAGTCTGTAGTATGTATGAAATACAGAAAGTTTCTAAAAACTTGTTCAGACGTCATTATGTTGGTTATATTTCCTCTAGAAATCAAGTAAGTTAAAAAATAGACTGACAAATCAGTCACGAAAGGTCCTGATCCAAGGAGTTTCCTTTGATTCATCCAAATTATTATTAATTTCATGCCTTCTCGAAGATTTGCGCTGGTGAAAAGCTCCTCTATGAATACATGATTTTGAATTAATGAATTATCAAAGGCCAATGCAGTATTATAAAAGGTCGTAGGCAGCTCTCCTATATTGTCTATATTTCCAAAATCTTGTTTGAAAACTTGAGCTTTGACATTGTTAACCTCTGGGGAATATCTGGTCTCCTTGAAGTAATTCTGTTCAGGAACTAAGAATACTCTCACTGTAGTTTTTTCACTATTCTTCGGATTCAAAACCAAGTAAGGCAGTAGAGGATTTTCATTATAATATGTACATTTTATGCTGGAGCACATTTTTTGATTTTGAAGATATTCTGCGATATACATGAGATAAAAATATTTTTTAACAAAGTATCTGTTGTTCAAGTAATCTTTTGCATTCAAACATTTTCTAGGAATCACCACATAGAGACTTGTTTCAATATTTGGACCTGGAAGTGAATCCATCTTATACAATCCAAAAGTACCCATACTTTCAGGCATTACAAAATTGATTGATAAGTCTTGATCACAACTAAGTTTCTTAGAAAGTTTTTTTGCTATTTTTTTGAAAAGCTTAGAATTCTCAGATTGACTGAAAATTTCATCTCCATTTGAAAATTTTTGAAATTCTTCTAACCATAATGATAGCTGCTTTTTTAATTTGTTTTTTATTTCTTTATTTTTAAGGAGTTCCTGAGTTTGAAGACTGAAAAATGATTTAAGTGATCTTGTTTCTTCATTTAGTAGGGTTAATTCTTCAATGGAGGGATAACTGAATTTTTTTTTCTTTGGTGAATCATCAACTCCTTCATCCGTTATTGGTCTCTTTAGAGATTTGTTTCCCTGAAATGTGATATTTATGAAACATTCCACCCATAAACATGAAATGTATGAAACTATTATTGTGAAGAACTATTTTTATACTTACATTTTTTTTGGCACCCATTGCTAAAAATTTCAATTTAAAAGTTTCTCTATCAAAGACGATTTCCAGGGTTTCTGAATCATAAAATATTGTTGAATTGTGATGTTCCGGTATAGAGCAGTGTGAACCTAGACCAACACAAACTTTAGGAAATTAAATTTATTCATTTGCAGCTCAATAATATTGTATATACATATAATAAAGAATGTTTTCTCCTTATATGCAAATAAAAAGAAAGTGGCAATTGATTTGTGATGAAGTATTCAAGCTTATCGTAGCCTGGACAATATTACGTTAGATTATTTAGGCTGAGAACTGACGTTACAGTTCAATGGGTTTGACTGAATAAATTCTTACTAAACAGTTGTTTATCTTGACTACCCGTAGTTGTTATTCTAAGTACACCAATTTATACACTGCAATTTGTTAGTAAGTATGCATTCAGTACAAGGGCACGAGGAGACATGATATAAAACTTTCTCGGATATTCTATTTTCATCTAACACAAAATTAAGACTCACCAGATATTTCAAACAGAAAATGTGGGAATTATCTTAAAGAAAAAGTCACAATTGCACATTATTCACAACATCCGAACATTTCGAACGTTTCTTTTATTTCTTGGTTATGTTTATATACATGGAAATCACAGAAGAAAATCTGTATCCATAGAAAATAGGTTTTCTAGCAAAAGTATGGAGAGTAGAGAGAAGGAGAACGATCGCCGTACTAAAAATGTGTCTCCAAAAACGGGGAAAATAGGTGTCGCTGCGATTACAGCGGGTATCGATAAGGAGTGGGGATTCAAGCGTCAATTTGAAATGAACAGCCTTCATTTTATTTAAGGTTATGTGTCATCGTGGTTTTTCTGATGATTTTTCAAATACCTTTCTTCAAATCTATATTGAATATGAGTTCTCTGAATTATATGCAATAAAATGCAAGTCGAAATCAATGAAATTCAAAAGAAATCACTGATCAAAAAAATTGTACCTACTTTTGTTTATCATTGTTTATTGAAAGCAGCTATGTTAGTTGGTTTACTAATCTTCAAAATTATATAAATCCGTAGTGAGGAGCAGTACACATCAAGACAACAAAAGGTAGCAGTCTCAGATTTATCACTTAGGTATTAGAGTAGATTCTTTTGCCAATACTCAGCTGAGAACCGATATAAACCATATATTATGTTATGCCAACAAAATTCTTCAAGAATATTTACTTCTGAACCATGTAGTTTTATTGGTTAAATATTCTTATTCAGAAGAGTCAACTTCTCACGAGGGATGACAATTTCGATTTCGTTTATAATGAATCCATCATCTTTTTGATATCTTCATCGCAAAAGTGCTCTTGACACACAAATTGATTGGGAGTTGATTCTTGAGATAAGGTTTTTTCCAATTTTCTCTCAAAAATGCTCTCGGAAATTTTATCTCTTCTCCTTTTCTTTCCGATGCCAAAACACTCTTATACTAGCGCACGCTTCAACATTTCACCATGGTCATATGTTGTTCTCTTATCAAAAATCGACAATAATAATATTCCTATCATCTGTCACCAGGGAAACAGTTCACTCAGCCAACGAGCCAACTACAATTTGATTTGTGTAAACAAATCCGCCAGCACTCTCGTGATGGCCAGCGCGACTGTTGGCAAAAACATGAACTACTACTATTGGTACATATTTTAGGGGACAAAAAATCTGTGGTCTCAAAGCAGCGATCGTTCTCCTTCTCTCTACTCTCCATAAGCAAAAGACTCAGTAGTCTATGTACTAAACTGATTAATAAATGATCTATGACCGCATTGGTGCCGGTTGCCAGTGGCGTAGTCGTGATACAGTTAGTTACGTGACACTAGGACTAGGACTATGGACTATGGAGGATAGGTACCCTCCATAACTAGGACCAAAGAGGATCGTAATAGAATCACATTATATAATCTTTGAATAGAACACTAATATAAATCCGGCAGAATGGAATGGTGTTTCGGATTTAAAGATTGATGGAGAATAAGAGCATCTCGATCGAAAAGTTTTTTATTTTTGTTAACGGTGACATCATTTCCCAAATCGATGTAAAATGAACTGACTTAAGAAAGATTATTGCCTCCATTAGTTGTCTTGATAGAGTTTGAATTGGATTTATTGGAGATTCTTCAAGAATCATATTCCTTGCTTGCTCACAGATAAACTCAGTTCTGACCACATACAACCATTGAACTCATTACTCAATGAAAAGTTATTGAGTTCAATGTATACAACAGAGAATATGGTTCTGACTTCCCTTTACTAGAAACAAGGGCACAAAAAATAAAAATGAACAATCACAAACAGTATTATTTATTCGTCAACTAAACTGAATGATGAATAGAACGATAATATTTCATTTTGTACTTATGAGAAAGGAATCAAAAGCAGAAGATCTCTCAAAAACTAGCTATCATGATGATGGAAATCATTTTTCAGTTAAATTAAAAAACCTAATACCTAATATCTAATAAATTTCCAAAGTAAAAGTAACAGTTCTTTTCGAAAAGCAAACTGTTGAGTCGGGAAAAATGAAATCGTCAAGTTTTACTGTATTTATAATGAAATTCGAATCGGTATTATTTCGGATGTGTGCAAAGACTGAAAAGAGTCAGTGCGATTTTCCTCAAAAAATTTATCGACGACATTGGATGTAACCATGGACCTATAATACCAAGTTAGTATTATACATCTATGGATGTAACTAGGCATCCACGTCAAACACATATCTATGATTCTGACGATGGCCTTGATTGTCAAACACATGTGACAGCTGTCATATTATAAATAAGTAAAACAAATTTTCCTAGATGGCGACACGATAATCACGTGAATTTTCATTAACGATCAGCTGTCTTCTGGGGAGTGGTTGTGTATTTTGGGGTAGTTTTCTCCTATTTTCGAAAGCAAGGGTAAGAAAAAATTAGGATAGCCCGATTAAAAAAGTTGAATGTCTCCCCAAAATATTTTGTGTTTCTGTCTAACGGGCGAACGATCAATACTCATCTTGGTCTTGATATCAATAATTATTACTTGTCTTGATTCTCACTGTTATGGGAATATTCACTGCTTTTCTGCAGGCCAACTTTCCACCCTTTTGACCTAATTGTAACATTCTTCTGAAGTTCCAGGGTTTTTCGGCAAATATTCTAGTCATATCTTCGATTTTTTTTGGCAGTGCAAATAGAATATTTGTTTTTTAACTCTAGTGCATTCCTGATTGTTATCAGAAACTTCAATTAGTCTTCATAGTAGAAGGGTATCATACACTTTCTATTGGTTTTTGTCAGTCCTGAAAAGTAACAGGTAAAATTGAGTCACATGATCTTCTAATGTTTTCAGTAGTTTTATTGTGGATACAGTTCTAAAACAGGTATTCGAATAATTTTTGTTTCAAGAAGAACAGCAACAGTAGAACTATATTTGTTAATGGAATGAATTACTTCATAATCTTTATTCATATGGATCCATGATTTTCATTTTAGCTTTATTCAACCGTTCAAATGACAGAATACTGGTTAATATCTGCACCAGGAGACAAAACATGTCAGCAGACATGGGAGACGATGAACAATCTAACCAGCAAGCAGAATTCATTATCTGTGAACTATAAATTTCAAATACCAGATTTGAAGGTAGTACTTTTTGATATTCAGCAATGAACAAACAATGTGATCCTAACGATTTAAAATTCCCTATAGGTGGGTACTCTGGATCAACTGGTTGGTCTTTCAGACGATCTAGGCAAACTTGATGCTTTCGTTGAGCAAATTACACGTAAGGTTGCAGCTTATCTTGGTGAAGTTCTGGAGGATCAGAGGGACAAACTGCAGGAAAACCTGATGGCAAACAACAGTAAGTATTGAGTCCTAGATAGCTTAACAACATCGTGCGACCTAAGAATGCAATTTCTGTTGAGAATATAGCATGCAAATGTATGTTCGTGAAATAACAATTCTGAGAAAACACCGAATCTCGTGTTATTGAATGGATTTATTCTGAACTGAAGAGAAATATATGTGTGCAAATTCAAAATTATCCAATACACTCTACTCACTAGTGTACTCACAAAACATGTTTAGGGTTACGAATATATTAGTACATTTAGCAGGTCGAGTTGAATTTAACTCTGTGTTATGCTCTTCAATGTGGATAAGATAACATATAGGGTTTGAGGATGATGTATTTTCATCCATTCATTTCCCTATTAGTAATAAGAGAAATGGTTTTTGTTCTTTTGTAGTTTGAAATAAATTCACTCTGCCTGTTTTTAAGACTTTTTGAGAGATTTCAAAACATATCATTTTTCATTTCAAATGAAAATTCCCAAATTGGCAATTAGGTCATATCCTAAATGAAGCTATTAATTGAATAAGGACCATGAAGAAATGTACCCTGTATGTTACCTACCTCTTTCAAGAATCCTACTCTTCAAATCTTCTTTTTATTCTTCCTCTACAGAATCTATAGAATATTTAGTAAAATAATTCTATGTTTCAAACCATTGTGAAGTGTTCGTATTTAGATAAATTGATTAAAAAGTAATGCATATTTGATTGGTATTCGGCATGTCCTTTTTTGGCCAAATTGATAATGAAACACCACACACTGGCACACAACAAGCATGTATCAGTATTGAATAACAATATAAACTAACACATTTCATGAGCATTACAAATCAGTCAACACTGACCAGGGGGACGGGAAGGTAAAGTGCACGAAACCCTCTTTTATAATTAGAGAGATTTTATACATCTTTGGGTAAATCAACCTCTCTGGTTTTACATTGCTTCTTATTTTTGGAAGAATGAAGCTTTATTCGTCTAGCTTGAAGTGAAACAGTTTCAGATATTCTTCTAATTATGTAATAGATTGCTTTCAAAGAAAACAGTATAATGTTCATTTTTGATGCTTAGATCAAGTATGTGGTTATCGAACCAACTCCAACAGATATTCTAACAAGTTTGTAGACCAACATAGCATTCTTTCTTGTTATTCTGGAGGGAATTCAGTTTTTTCAGTGGTGGCATAGCTCATTATGAAAACTAAAAATGGCTCTATCTTTTTACTTAGGTCAAATCCGATTGGTAAAGGAAAGAAGTATTTCTTTTGTCCTCAAGAATTAACTGTTAAAGTATATCTACAAGTCAAAGACTCACCCTGTTTAAGTACTTATGCTATATTTTCGACAGTTGAGAAAATATAGGGAGGCATTTACATTCTTACGCATTTTGAACTACCTTCAGATTAGCTCTGACCTTGTACTTACTTGGCATTCATGTCAAAATTATTTTATCACCTACTGTAGTGATAGGGATGGTTCTTCTTCCATATATTACAGCTACAGAGCTTTTCACATGCTTCTATGAATCTGAGGCATAGCTAACTTCGAATGAAGCCGAGAGATGTCTAAACTGCTTGGAGTTCTCGGTCACCACTAAAATGATCTAATTCCTTGTCGAATAATTGTTAAGTGAGGTTGAATTATTATAGAAGAGTTTAGTCAACAAATGAAATGATTACAAGAGGGTTTCGGACATTTGAACAAATTCAGACTCACTTATCATGGACCCGTTTGATTGCATATTGATTACAAGACAAAAAAAAATGAAGCTGACAGTTTTGTCTGTCCGTCAGAGGAGGGCGGCTGTGGCGTCGAGGAAGAGCGGTCTGATAAGGCCGAATCAACGCCGAGCAGCCCTCACGCCAACAGTCGTAAGTCCAGTTGTAATTCGCACGGCGGCAATCATGATCATAAGACCGACGAGTCCATGACATTGAGGTCCGATGATTGTCGGCGCGAGAGTAGGAAAGGGGCGGTACTCGGCTTGTGCTTGTTTGGCTGTGCTTGTGACGGTTGTTTGGTGGTGGGGGCAGGTGGCGGGCGCCCTCCCGACGACGAAGGAGGAGGAGGAGACGAACCTGCCGAGGAGAGTTCCGGCGTGTACTTGACACCCCTCCCTACGCCCACGGACAGTGCTACCTCCACTCCCGACCGCGACCAGTTCCTACTACCCCCCCTGGGGCCAGGTCAGTGGCCGGAGGAGCGCTTGAGCACCGTTGATAAGCACTCCTTGTACAATCACTTCTCGCTTCTGGTTTTGTTTCTTTGATTTTTGTGTTTCGTTGCACAGGGAGATTGGCGCATCTCTCCGATCGACTCAGGTGCTAAATTTTGTCGGTAAAGTGGAAAATCACAACGGTTCCTTATTGTGTACAGGGTGAGTCAACAGTGCTCGATCGGACGATAACTATTGGAAAATTTGGGCGAGGAGAATGATTCGAAATTTGGCGGAATCGACTCAAATTAACACATGAGATGAAATTATTTTTGACTTTGTAGGGTGGTCCGAAAGTGGTGAAACACGACCCACACTGCTCTTTCAATGGAGAATACCCAATTTTCATATCCTATTCTGAATCTACATCAAATTCTGATTTAAAAATATCCCTCTTTTCACAATTCATCTGTGTGCCTTTTTGACGTAGAACCTTTTTTCTGAAAAATTTCATGGCTATGATGGCTTTGATCATTTAAATGTATGATTTTGTTTATTGAATTCCCGAAGGGGATTTTGCGGATCACTCTACAGTTGGTTTCAAAACGTCCTTAAAAGAAAATTCACGTTTTCAAATTGTTTGCGCTGAATAATTTTTAAAATAAATTTAACTCCTAGAATGTTTCCAACCATGAGAATTTTCGAAAAAAGCCATACAGATAAATTATGACGAGATCAGAATTTCATTTAAACCCAGAATATAATACAGTCATGGGGTATTCCGCTTTGAAAAAGCAGGGAAGTATTGTCTTTGTCTACTTTCGGACCACCCAGTAGAGTTAAAAATAGTTTTAGCTTATGCACCAAGTAGAGTGGATTCCGCCAAAGTTTTAATCATTCTCCTGGTCCATAATCTCTACGAGTTATCGACCGATCGAGAACTGTTGATTCACCCTGTACATCGCAGTAGTATTTCTGAAGTGACCCATCATTCCATACCATACATCGATGTATGTCCATTTGCGCCAACGAATTTAAGGCAGGCTTAACGTTAAGGCTCACTTATTTTTCTGATTTCGATCGCTGAAATAGGTATGCAACTTTAACGTTAAGCCTGCTTAATTTAAATTTGTTAGTGTGAACGGTTATAAACTTACTGCAAGCATTTTTGGGGACTGATACAGACGCGGCATATGCTGAAGCAATATTAAAAAAAACAGGATTTTGCAAGATGTCACTTCAAAAATACCAGTGCGATATGAAGATAAAAAGCATAGAATATGTATGGTGTAGAATCTCTTATAGAGGTGTGGACATGAAATGAAGAAATTGTACTCTTCAAAGTTCTGCGATGGTAGTTATTATTCTTGCCAAGATGGAAACTTTGACCAATTTTCTTCGCGTTCTAGCGGCTATATGAAAAAATCTGATTGATTAAAACTACAGTTTCATCAGTTTTCATTATGATAACTATGTATGTAATAGTTTTTTCCTCTGGAATGCGTCTTCCCAAAGTTATAAGCAAAAAATCAAAACGGCGTCTGAAATGTTATGGTGAAGCTAGATCTAGCCGATAACTTGATTTTTGGGTCCAGCACCCCGAAACACATTTAGATTCGTCGAGAAAAATTATTCAGCAACTTTTTTCAGAATCTATGTCATCAACAAATGACTCAATATCGCAGATGGTTTTTTTGTTGGGTTTTATCGAATTTTTACCTCTTCCAATAGCGGACCCCTGTACAGTTTTTGAAACCAAAGAGTCACAGTCGACGAATTGGCTGAAAATGAACAATAATGAAGTGTTTTCTTCATGGGCACGAGTTGTAATGAACAGTTTTGAGGATTTTGAACATGCCAAGGCAGGGTTGTTATGTTCTTTCAGAATAATAATAATGTGGCTATTATTTTGTTACAGATAGTTGAGGTTAATCTGAATTAATACCGGTTGAAATAAATATCAACGAATGTTGTGATCTGAACTGGCCGCACACGTTCAAGGTTCCAATGAAAAGGCCATTCTATAGAAGTCTACATCTTGATGGAAAAGACAAGGAATTGCCGAACCCTGAATGAATTCGATCAGGAACTAGAATTTATTAATAACCCAGTGCCACTTATCAGGCAACCAGATCCAACTCCTTCGTACTTTCCTGAACAAAGATAGTGGCATGTATATATGATATTCTTCTGATTAGATTGAATAAGACCAAAATGATTGCTAGCATCTACTCGCCTTCGATGGAATGGTCTGTGCATTGGTACCTTGAATAATAGTTTGTGGCTAGTTCGATTCAGATTGTAACATTCATTGATATTTATATGAAACTGTGTTATTAGTCTGAATTTACTCCGTTTGTTTCTTTCAGTCTTAATATTGATACGATATCTTATTTCATTATGTTGAGGATAATAATATTGATATAGTCTATATGAGTAATGATGGAAAGTTCTAAGAATCTGTATACTGGATGAATCTTATGATATTTATTATTTTCCAATTATACAGTCTTTCAAATTTGACTGAGTTTGTTGATAGAATCACATGAAAATCCTAAAATTGGCTAGAAAAAAAAGATTCATAACTTATCTTAAAATTGTAATGCTCATCCTCAACTTTCCGTAATAGAATAATCATTGATTGCATCCAACTCTTTAACACCCTGTATTTCAAAAAGTGTCCTTTAGACCTCAAGGTGTCCAAGGGGATATTCAAAGGGATATTCGGTGAATTTCCAGCAAATTCGATATGGGCTCTGTGTAGGGTAATTTTCTCCTACCCAATAAAAAGGCAAGAATTTCCCTTAGTTCACTTTTTTGTATCAATATTTTCATTATTATCTGCTCCAGGCTGATATATTTTTTTGTTTACTATAATTCTTAATAACGGACAACTGAGGTGAGATGTTGAAACAATTCAGATTCGAAGAAACAGAAAAAATGAAATGATCTGGTTTCCATTTTTTAAATCCGATAATTCTGGGGGTCAAAAGTCATCTTCATTTTTGACAAAAATACAAAGTTTGAGGAAGGAACATGAGAGTTCTGAAGACGCTGATTAGTATTTTGAGGATACTATGTGATAAGTAACATTATTTATAGGTAGTAGGACTTTCTCAAGGATGTATAATCAGATTGAAATAATGGTGGGGACGACTTTTTCAAGAAGTAGTCAATGGGTAGGAGTAGATTATTGTGAAACGCACAGTGTTACTGAATCATCAATAAAACATTGACCAGTCTGGTATAAATTGTAACCAACCTAACTTTCAAAGAATGTTAGGAGGTAGAAGTGTTTTATTGTTATATATATTTCTATAAAAATATTCAGAGATTCTTGTCAATTTCAATAGTGTGGGGCAACCAAAGTATACGTTTTATAATTGCTGTGAGCATCATGTGACATAGAAACAAACGATATCTGTTTTGGTTCTCCTTAGATCAACTCTCGAGATATGTTTAAAATACCGAACAAGTTCCAGTTTTCATTTTTTCTCTTTGAACTTTCGCTTGAGTAACAGTCGATTGATTTCAACTTTCATAATATTATGTCCGATTCCAGAATATGAGTTATTTCCAATAAATCTCTCTTCGGAAAATAAAGGAAAAATGCAGCCGATAAAAACATTTGCAGTTTTGAGGTCGAAGGAGAACTTTCTTCATGAAACGTCTTCATCTTCATTATAATGTTCTGTTTGTGTGAGCGACTACGCCATATTATATTCAGTGCATGCTGGGGAAAATTATGAACAGGGGGGTGTAGGAGGAACACGTTTCCGAACATGTAAATTTCGAGAGGTTGCTGTATTATTTTTAAAATGTCGGGAAGCGCTACCTTCATTAAGCTAATAAATTAATGTACCGGAAATACCGCCGTTACTATCTGCATTTATAAAAACCTTTGTCATCGTTCTACGCTTGGATGAAATTTACAAGAATGTAGGCACTGTCTACGAAGTTTTCGATTGCAAAGGTCACATAATAATAAAAAATGGACTCGTAGGATCAAAAATTTTTATCCATTCAAAACAATATTCAGATGGAATTATTTCAAGCTCCATAATAACAGAACTAACAAGATTCAATTATTGAATGTTATGTGAAGAATGTGTACCTACACTTACTATTAGTGGAATGCCCAAAAGCAATTGTTATTCAATTTGTGCACTAATCTATCAGTGATCTCACTAACTGCTCCAGTTTCAGTATTCGTCTGTAAAACTCCCTAATTAAATTTACCTACTTGGTTATTTAATTTGAAAGCTTCAATTGTTCACTATATCGTCAGCTTAGCTTTTGTAAAAGCGTAAACTGAAAAAAAAATGGAAAATTGCTTAAACCATGCACAGCCAATTTAAAAATATAGATATATATATATTTATACAAAGAACGATTTCTTTTATTTTCATCTTTCTCAAATACAAATTAGTTTTTTAATATAAACGTGAGTGTAGGAGCTACAATTCATTCTTCTTTTTAAATGATATCGGTGGTGATGTTTCTACCACTTAACCTTTGTACTATTGAAAAAAAATTCAAACTAATTGTTTTTCTCTTGTGATTGTGCAGGATTTGTCACTAGAGGTGGGGTTCGAATATTTATTGTCTTTCCAAAATGAACACTCGACAGCTTGACCACTCTTGCGGAAAAGGCACTTTCCACACTTGTTAGGAAAATAACTATTTCCTTGTCAATGAATATTCAGTTTGGAAAGACAAATCGATTATCAGCTACGAAAAGATAGGATTAGTTTAGCCGAAAACAACTGATGCCATTTAGAAGCTTTGGAACAACGAAAAAGTGATTGAGTCATGCTTCTTGCAGAGAAGCAGATCTATAGATAATTATTCCTAAGAGCTTCCTAACTTGGGTTCGGTTAGTACAGAATAATATGTTGGACGAAGTTACTTCCGCATTCCTGTCTGAAAGGTTTGAAGGGGCGAGAATGATGGGATTCGCTAATCTATTTTGGGATTTCCCACCAATTTTATACTGCTGACGATAATGGTTTTTTTTTGGCGCAATAGCAGAAAAAACTCGACTATCGGTTTTATATTTGATAAAAAGTTAAATTTTTCTACATAGAATCGGTATAGTTATTATAAGTTATAATATTAATTAATGTAGTCAAAAGTGTTCATTACATTGCGAATGGGGATGATGTGTCATCCTTTATGGCATGGGCAAATCATTGCTGTCAACTTTGAAATGTTGAATCATATCATGGCCAGTTGAGAACGTTATTCATAATAAAATATGCAAAATTATGTTACCTACTCTCATGAAGTACTTGTGTTCATTAATAGCTGCTGCACGTAGGACAGAACATCATGTTCTATCCTTCGGTAATGTAAAAAACTTCTGATTCCGTTTGTGATTTTCTTTATTTCCCGCCAACATATTTAGTTCATTATGGGTAGACTGGTCAGAGCGTCAAACCTCGCAATGTTTGAGCGAACACCAATGGTTGGGAACATATTGGTATCTGACAAATCTGAAGGAAGAACGCTTAGGTTCCTATTTGACTCTACTTCGAATGTCTCATTTTGTGATGTGCTTTGTTGTTTCATAACCTCAATTTTGCTCAACGGTTGGTTCATTTTTGAATAATCTGAAATTCCTACTCAACGTGGCCACTCGAACAAATGTTTTAGCATTCACGCTTGGATGAATACACTAGGTGTATCAATCTTTCTCAGGCAAAGTTCATCGCCATTTATGGTACAACCAGAAGTTCTCGTGTTTCAAAAATATAATATACATTGTGAATAAGAAGTAATCCGCTAAATTCGCATCTTCGGTATTTACTATTTGTAGAAAAATGCTGGAACAGGTCAATAGTTCGACTGTGTTAAGAAAACGTGATATCTTGTATTCGGCCAGCCTGAAGTATGCCAAGGTGTATTTCTGATCCTTATGGACAAAAAATGATGAAAACTCGCTTCACGATGAACCAGAAGACTTTTCTATAATCGTTAAGAGTTTATGACATTGAACGTCTTTGGGATACATCACCATCACTCAAAGTATTGACTGTAGTACCATTCCGTTTAGAAAATACTGATAAGAATCTTGACGATTGTTTAAAACACAACTGAACAAAATTGAGGTTGAAACATCGGAAATGCCATCATACATAGCAAATTTCGATATCACAGCCTTCATACTGTGGCCATATGGATCAGAATGAGTGGACTGAAACTAATCGTTCTTTCCCCTATAAGCCTCTACCCCAAATGTTACCAAGCCGTTGAAGTTTGCCTGTTCTGTATCACCCTTTTGTTGGTCATGTGTCCATAAGCTTGGTGATCACATTGTACTGTTGATCCGTGTGTGGGTATGTGTGTTCAGTGTGCAATATGTATTATGTTTTTGAGAACCCCCCCATCCTTTCTTGTTCCGGGGTGTTTAGTTTGTGAAGTTCAGTCTTACGCTTCTTGTTTACCTTGATACGTTACGAATACAATAAAACCACACGATTCTCAAACAATAGAATGTGTTTATTTTTTGATTCGCAACTGATATACTTTTTTATATGATGCGAATTGGTGAAATTCTTCAAAAATCTATTGCATTATTTTCTGGAATTATCATTCTTCAACTTCGTATTATGCAATAGTTCTAAGTATCCAATTCTGGTACCTAACAATTCTTTACGAAGGAATTGCAGATATTGCTAGAGTTGGCAGCAGAGTTGTTCTGTTGGTGATGACTATAACGGCAACTTAGGTATTTTCCCATTGTTACAAATCTTGGATGCTCATATGAACAAATTGATTAGTTAACCTCAACACATCTTATAATTTCAACGATTTCAACTTGAATATATTGTGGATTAAGTTGTTCTGTGTATGGGCAGGTAGTATTGTGTATGCCAAATTTGAGGTTTTCAATTCCTCAACTTGTCCATTTACGGTCTAACTTCATCTACCACAAAACAAAGTTGAAGCGTTGGTATACATAATGGGGATAATGAATAATATAATCTATATTAAATGAGAGAAAGAAGAACCTTGTACAGAATGCCATATTCTATTTCAGGTTGACATGTTTTTACTTTTCGAGTGGAAATAGGTGAAGTGTTTGAATTTGCTGTCTCTGCGCAGTGCTAGTCAAAAGCTGCACAGTAGTTATTGAATTATTGAATGAATCTAAATACTCGCTTGAATTCCGGGAAATACATCCAATCTTATCAGGAAAATGAAAGCAATGCTTTTTTTAGTACAATAAACTATGTACTATCATTATTAACCTAAATTCAGGGCTGGACTGATGAATTGAATATTTGGGTCCGTTTGAAACTTCTCTTGGTCTCAGAACAATATTTCGAAATATGTAGTGATTGAAGGTGGGGGTTTGACACTTTATAAAAGAAAAACTTACTAGAAAGTAAGTGTCGTACCATTCTCAACCACGATCGACCAATTCTGTCCAGTTCTGTAAAATAGGTACGAACTACATAAATGGAATAGCGAGCGAGGCATATAAAACTTTTTTAAAAACTCAAAGTCGTGAATTTCCTCTTAAAAAGATTTTATTGGCTAAATTTTCCTTGTGGAAAATTGTTTGACAAAATCAAATGTGAAAAACAACATCTCTCCTATGGTAACCATAAACTGAACTTAATACTGAATAACATGAATTTTACAAAAAAAGAAGACATAAGTAATTCTTAATAATTCAGAGATAATTTAAAATGGGATATCATGAGTAACGGATAAAATAAAAAAAAATCAAAGAAGGCATTTGAATAATCATTACAAGGTGTTTTAAGAAAGATAAAATGACATTTTTTTAAATTATCAAGTCCCAGTCCCTATCGTAAAATCAATAAACATAATCCCAGATAGATAAGGATAATGAATAATGGGATATTCACTGTAAACAATCGAATAATGGCCAAACCTATCGAGCATTTGCTAATGTATATGGTAACAATAATGGGGTGGAGGTTATAAGACTGAACAGAGATCACAAAAGTAGATATATCTATTATTTCTAGGTTGTTTGGGATTACCTAATTTAGAATGTTGCCTAGTTCGCTGTAGGAAACAAAAATTCCGAGAGTTTTTGTCACTCGATGACAAGGCTTGTCACACGAGTCAAGAGAGCTTAGCCTTCTCATACAGCTGAGCACCGAAATATATAACGTACATAAATACATTTCTAACCCTACTCGAGAAAATGTAGTATTACATTTAGCTTTGTGGCAATGTGTGTTACATATAAGGGGAGGCTATTCTCCACTTGGAGGGCCAAAGGAGACTGGATTCCGCTGCCCGATCGTCTCTAGCAATCAATTCTCGAATTCGACCATATTCGATCTCTGTGAGGGATGATTTTCACAAGGAGGAATTCAAAATCAACGGATTCGTGGAAAACTCGAATTTTGAAAACTTTGTGATTTTGTTTTCAGGGGTTAATACTCTATATAAAGGATAAAATACGGGGAATTAAGAATGAAACATTGTGAAACTATTGTGTGGTTCTTGTGCTCTCGTCATTGATATACTGATTATAGAGGAAATTCCTCCTTGACCTAGACGAACAAAGGGTTATTATTCCTCATTGACTGAAAAAATAATTTTTTATCCTTATTGATACGAGGCTTCAAGTACACCCTTAGAAAATCCGTTGAAGGGAATATTAACGATGTTGTTGATCATTTGAAGTATTTTCGGGACAAAATAGACTAGTAAAGTATAGAATTTTCTATTGCAATTGGTCGACTGTATCCATATTTTCGTGTTCTTTCAAAATTATTGTATGATGTATCAATATTTAAAGCATTGACGAAGAAGACAAATTCCTTGATAGTATTTTTTCTTATTCTCAGTGATAACTGGGGATCATGCATCATGCACCTATTCTCCAATAAGCATTTCAAATATTTACAGAGTTTTCTTTCATCTAAAAAAAATAAATACAGACCATTAGTATATTCATTCTACATGTAATAATGAAATGTTATTTTTGTGAATAAAAAATACATTCCCAAGTTGGGTTGGCCATTCGACAGATATTGTCTTTTACATTCGATATTACATACAAAAAATCCAAACTTAAGTTGGCACTGGTATTTCGAAACCAAAAAAACCGTATCGCTTAAACCCTTAGGCCCGATTGTAAAGTTCGAATTCGAGATTGGTTCAACATTGAATCTAGTTCAACCTGCCAAGATTATAAAGAATTGTCACAGTTGAGCTGCGTTCAAACTTAACGCAGCTTGAACTCGAACTGCACAACTGGGCCTTATGGTGGGTTTATGAAGAGTTACTAAGAGCTAAGAAAAGGACCAATCCAATTGGCAGATGGCGATCCCAATCTGCCCATTGTGCTTTGTTATTAATTCATAGTTCTTAGTAACTATTCATAAACCCTTTCTATTCTGAGTTCAGCATATTTAATTTTTTCTTCATTAAATCCATTGTTTTTCGAAATATTCGTATTTAAATTTCAAACGTTAAGAAAGCTGTGTAAAATCGAATTTTCACTCATTTATCCTGCAATTTCTATGATGAGCAAGTATCATCGATTGATTGTTAATTATTATTCATATATTATTCATTGTTGATAAAAGAAATAAACAGTAATATTTCGTGTTAACGATTATTGTGGAAATGATAGAATAAATTAGTGAAAATTGGATTTATTCGCACAGCATGTTTAACGAAATGATCAATTCTGTACAAAATTCAAATTTGAATATCACAAAAACGAATAGATTGAATGAAAAAATTAAATATGCTGAACTGGTCAATTTGTTTTTGTCATCAATCTGAAATATAACCACAAAGTAGTATGACACTTTGGAACAATACAATTTTCGTAATATCATTGCCCACTTCGTGAAGAATTTTTGGAAATCTTATAATTATTAAAAAAAATACGATAAAAGCAACTACAAAATCAATCGGAAATCGATTCGGTCATGATAATTCGATATACAGGTTATAACTATTTAGGGTCGGACTCTAGGAGTATCGAAAACCGTTAAAAATACAGGGTGGCTTAAATTACAAAAAAGTAGTACACCGGTATAATCGCTATATAGGACTATGACTACAAACCGATTTTCGTGTAGTTATCTCCAAAAACAAATGAGTTATAAAGAAAAAGAGATAATCTTGTTTTTCAGTTTTTTCTAGATATCCCAGGAACCATCACCCTCACCCTTGAATAACGCAACTTTTTTATAATTTAAGCCACCCTGTATTCCTAACGGTTTTCGATATCCCTGTAGTCCCCCTCTATAAGTAGTTCTAACCATGTATACATATTTAATTTGGTTATATTGGATGATTTATTAACATGTTGATTATCAAATTTGATTCCAGGTATCATAGGTAAAGGACGAACACAGGGGGGTTCTTGAATTATCCAGAATTTTTAATGGCCAGTCAAGGTTTGGTTAACCTTTTATAGGGGAATTTAATTTGTTTAATTGTTTTAACGGAACAAAAACTTTAATCCGTATTGGCAAGGATTTGATTTTATTTGGTTTGACTAACATCTAACAATGCGAAATTTTTTTTACGGCCGAATAGAAATAGATCGAGGGGGAGCGCGGCGTTGCCGTTTTTTATTCTATACCGTTTCACACCACAACAACGGTATTTTTCATCCACAATTGACACAAACACACATATCACAATTAGCCATTGGTATTTATTTAATGTCTTATAGTTATTTATTTGCCGTTAAACGTAGTGGAACTGAGATGGCTTCTTCTTGTTCTGTATATTTAATTTATTTTAGAAGTCGTGATTATCGCTTTGTAAATCTATAGCATCGATGTGGTGAAGCTTCAGGCAGTGTTTTTGCCACTTTCTACCATCGGAATTCCACCTGTCACTGTTTGAAAATATTTTTCCTCAAGTGTGCAATTTTTCTATCTCATACGTTCTCGGTTTGGTCTCCCAGTCTTTATTGTTTATTTTTTTATAGCTTTTAACTGTCGGAGTTAGGAAATAAGATTCAGTTTTTATTTTTTATGTAAGCGTGTGGTTATCTTAACTCTGTCTACACTTTATTTAGATGGAAATTCATTGAACGGTAAGGTACTTATGTTTACTGTATTCGTTCATATTTTTGGGTTTTTGTTGTATTTTGAAAGAATACTCAATGGAGAAATAGAGAATAACTATAATAATTTTTGCAAATTTGGTTGAATCACAATGCAGGATAAAGATCCAATGAAATATACTCCCTGGGACTATAAACTTCTTTCAATCAGTTATATGAGGTAACTCAAGAACTTATAAATAATTACACATACATCATCTACTTCATTAGTGCCATTTATAGTGCTGGATGTCCTAAACTACCATATTATGCCGATGAATCTCATTTTTAATCGTACGGCTGTTATGTCACAGGCTAAAATTTTTGCAGTGGGATAGGTACCTATATTGAATCGCTTTTTTAATTCAGTCCTCACTAAGCTAGTGAGTTTTTTATTGTAAATATTCAATAAAGTACAAACAAAGAGTAGCCTGGATCTTTATTCATTATTGTAGAAACTATGTATTTCGGTTTTTATTATTTTCGTTGAACTATATCTGCGGAAATTAATTCATTACTTACCCTTATTTTTATGTGTCCATGAGAATATCAGTTTATTAATTTTTCATAATTAATTGACAGTTCTGTGGTTGTCCTTTTTTTATTATGAGAGTTTTATTTTATTTAATAGGTGAATGTTGTTATGTGAGAGGGAAATGTTGTTGTATTCGATTGTTTCATGAAAGTAAGCATCGTCGATACTGATAATCGGTGTTTTGGTTCAATGTTTTGGGTGTATTCCTGTGGTAGAAAGTCTTCTATTTTATTTTATAATGACTGTGGTTAGCGTTTGAGAAATGGCGAGTTGCTGAGCGAATGTTGAGACATTTATTGTGTATCCTTCTTTTCCATTATAGCCGATCTACCCAGTTACTTAACAAGATTCCAGTGGGATATTGCGAAGTACCCAATTAAGCAGTCGTTGAGAAACATCGCCGACATAATAAGTAAGCAAGTCGGACAGATTGATGCCGATCTGAAAACTAAATCATCGGCCTATAATAACTTGAAAGGAAGTCTTCAAACCCTTGAGAAGAAACAGACGTAAGTTTGTGAGAGTCCATCTAATAAGTACATATTTTTTTCCTTACACAAGTTCTGTAATCGAATTATATTATCATTAGAAGAGAACCATAAATTCTATTGATTTAAAGGGAAGTGACTTGTCATTCACTAATTCTACTTTTTTCACTTGTTTTTTTCAATTGAAGCTAAATGAGGCCTTCAAGTAATTGCGCCTTGTTTTTTTTTTCAATTACGAAAACTATTCTGTCGATTGAACTGGTATTTTTTTTACTGTAAAATCCGTGTAACATTGGCGATTTAATTTCTATAGTGATATGTACAAAAATAACGCTCAAAACGATGAATTACTGAAAATTTGTCAATTTGCATTCAGCCTAACTTCAAACCTCTCAGGTGATAATTTCAACTTTCATCATCCTGCCTTTTGATATTGACTGAAATATATTTTTGGAAGGTGTTCTTATTTTTGTTGGGTGATTTCTCTCCCAACATGTGAAACATAAATAAAAATGAAAAAAAAAAAACTTTAAAAAATGTTCCGACGTTGTAAGTTATAAAGAATACCGAATAAATGAACTCAAGAGGCGATTCCTTGTCAAAAACTATATCACCGAATTCATTTAAGAATTTATGACAATCATAATATGGATTTATTGAATGTTTAAATTTATATTCTTATCACTACAGGGGCAGCCTGTTAACTCGTAATTTGGCCGATCTTGTCAAGAAGGAACATTTCATACTTGATTCAGAATATCTCACCACCCTCCTCGTTATCGTACCAAAGTAAGTTGCCTAGAAAATTCGAATGTTTCAAGTGCTCAAGGTGTTTTCGTAAATTAGGGCTCAGACTCAGGAATGGCTTTCAACTTACGAAAAATTGACGGACATGATAGTGCCCCGAAGCAGCCAGCTCATAACACACGATAACGAATATAGTTTGTACACTGTAACACTTTTCAAGAAGGTAATGGAGGAATTCAAACTTCATGCTCGCGAGAAAAAGTTTGTGGTGCGCGATTTCACCTATAACGAGGAAGAATTGGCAGCTGGAAAAAATGAAATCACAAAATTGGTGACGGACAAGAAGAAACAATTTGTAAGTTTTTTAGTCTTTTGAATATTTTTGTGTAAAATTACTGAAAGTACCGAACAGCAGTCATGAATGTAAATTTGCTAAGACAATATTTAATTTGGTAGAAATATCTCCCAGTCACTAAGAGATTATCTTAAAAAATTTGTATTATTTCTAGGGTCCTCTCGTAAGATGGCTGAAGGTAAACTTCAGTGAGTGTTTTTGTGCTTGGATTCATGTCAAGGCATTGAGAGTATTTGTTGAATCCGTTTTGAGGTGAGAATTTGATTTTTCTATTAGTTGGCCGTTTTTATCCTGCTTCATGATTTTTTTTATTAACATCGCGTTATAAATAATTTATTGTGTAATGTTAGTTACACAATAGTTTTTTCCATCATGTTTTATGGAAGAATGACCATTTGGTATTGCTTATTCGAACATAAACTGGTGAGATTGAGGCTTACACCAAGATTCCTCTGAAGATGCCTACCGAAGTTGTGGGCGAAACTTCAGGTGTAATGCCTTAAATGCCACGGCTAAAAAGCCCTCAAATTCGATTATTCATGTTTATCATATTTGGATGTCTTTACAATCATACCAAAGGATCCAAAGGTAGTTTTAAAAATGGAATTCAAAGAGCTTTACAAATTACAAAAGACAAAGGCTTACAGGATCGTTCCGACATTCCGACTCCAAATAACTCGGAGATTAATATCCTGAATTTGTTCACAATGTTTATGAAATATCCTGTATATTTATTCTTTACAAATTTCATCTCAATGTGTGCCTTCTACAATTATGTTGAAGAAGATAATATCCATTATGTCATTGAATTTCCCTAAAAAAATATAACATACCACACACTTCTACGTATTTTGAATATATTAGCAATTTTTTATATCTATCTATCATGTTTCTAGTTAGCTATAATCTTATTTCCTACTTAATAAACCAAGAAAAATTCAGAGAGAAATACAAATCGGAGTACTCAGAACACTAATTCAATTTCTCAAATAATTCTTTCTTAACTAAGATGTCTGAATCATCTATCTCATTCTTAACCCATGGATTCCATATTGAAATGATTTCAGATACGGCTTACCTGTCAATTTTCAAGCAATTCTTATACACCCAAACAAAAAATTAGTGAAACGTTTAAGGGATGTTCTCCACCAGCTGTATGGTCATTTGGACAGCAGTGCCGCACTCTCTGGTGCTAATGTTGATGTGAGTATAAGTTTTTTTGTTATGTATGTTCATATTACATTTTTCTTTTTGTAGGCTGTTGATATTCCCGGTCTAGGATTTGGCCAGCAAGAGTATTACCCATATGTTTATTATAAAATTAACGTTGATATGATTGACACAAAAATCTAAATAAACAATTTTAAATTAATAACAATACTCCAAGCCATGTAAAGCTGGGAAATACTTTGAAAAAAAGGGAAAAACAATTTAAAAAAATTCAGTTGAAGATTCCATTGTTTTTATCCACTTTTTTGATTAACTGTAGTTTTTCTTCTGTCTTCTTAGGGAAAGCCAATTAATGAGTTCTTTGAAGTCTTGTGTTTGTTGAGCTCAATTTTTCTTTTAAAAATGTTAGTTTTAATATGAAATTCCACATGTAGTTTGTAATTTCGATGTCCGTAATTTGATTCAAAAGTAGTAGCGTACATTCTTCCGTAAGTTGGTTACAATGTGTTTCATCTTTGAATTACCATTCTCATTATATTTTTACGAAATGGACTGCATTTATTTCAGTATTGTTATGTTTTTCAGTATTTTGTTATGTTGTTTTCATCCTGTCAAATTTCAAAAATGTTGGTCATGTTTTCTATAGAATGTCATAATACCTAATTCCGAGTTCCATTTATTTCTCAACAGGATTGTTTTTCTTAATATATTTTTCTTTTGGAATAATTTGAGCGATCAATATAAGGTACAATTCACTCATTTACACAAACAAAATCAATAATCACAAGAACTTTAGTTTTATAATTTAGAAATCTTCAACAAATTAGATCAATGTTTAGAAGTTGAGGAATATTGTTTGTGCGCCATATAGAGATTATAATAATCTTAAAAGCGTTACACAATGTTTCAAATCTGTAAGTTAATAATGTAATAAGAATATTTTTCAATGATGTATATAATATGTATATAAAATTATTTCAAATTGAAAATCTGTGTGAAAAATTCCATCAATTTCGATTACATTTTAACTTACACTTTTGGCAATATCATTTAGAAGCTAACAATATTGAAAGTTCCATTATTCAATTGTAAATTGGTTAGTTTTATTAAAATATTTAATTATTATTTTTCTGTTTATTTTAAAGGTTCCTTAAGGATCATTTCTGAGACATCTGTAGGCCCAATTACAGGAGTTTAGCTAAGTTGATGAGGTTAAAACATTCTAAGCTGGTTATTTTACATTTCACCCCTTGTCTATGCCTTGTCCACACCGAAGTTTGAACGCCAACGAACACAGACGTGAATAGACGTTGAATGGTTGAATTATTCGCTGTGGACGCCATTCCAAATGTTCGGTAGAGACGCAGATATCAAAGGGATGTTTGTTTTGATTTGATTAGGATTCGAGAAAATTTTAAGCGTACTGAAGTTATCGTATACAGTTCTAAGTTGGAAACAGTCGGATGAGGTTCGGTGTTACTTTTGCCGCCAAGAAATGGTTATCTATGCAGAAGACGGTAAAATATAATGGCATAACGAGGACGCGTTTCTACCGAAAGCAGGCTAACGCCATCCAGCCGTTGGAAAGCGTTCGGATGAATTTGGCAATGCTGTTCATAACGAATCCTTATCGCAATATCTTTATGCACATGTGTGTTCGTACTTTGGTTTGGACGGGATTTTCCTATGACACTGATTGTGCTCAGCTATTTTTATTCGCTTCAAATATTCTCCAGCGCACACTCGATAAAGTTTGCTGTCATTGATGTTGGAGCTTTGGTATGGACACGGCATCATAGAGAGTACGGTTTGTACTATATGCAGATTATATGTTTTTCACAAAAGGGAGTTTGTTTCACTATCACAATAGCATCTTCAGGTGTTTGTGAAAAACATAATCTGTTTTTCAACAAATACTGTTTGTGTTTCACGTTATAATAGGGTGGTCGGAGAAGATTCCACCAGACGTGCATCTGAGGTGGTAGGTGCGTGAATAAAGGTTTTATGTGACAGTAATAAGCAAAGATTATAGAGACCTAATCTAACCTAACTCTATAATCTTTAGTGATAAGGGCTTCAAATTATATTGTTCTAGATTTTAAGAATAAGCTTGTGTGTTTTGGTATTTTTGAGACATCACAAGCAGTGGGTACCAATAAGTGCTTTCAGATAAGTATAAAAATGGAAGAGGTGTTCTCCATTATACAGTGTTCAAAACTTTATACTTGTTCAGGCCAAATATGGGAATTTATTCACAAAAGAATCACAAGAATAGAAGCATAGCAGTACCTACTACACTACGACTACCCAGGTACTAAAGAAATGAAATTGCTTTAGTTTTTCTATCCTTCTGGCCGTTTTTCTTGGCAAAGATTAGGTTTTAGGGCATTTGACCAAGAGCAGCTTTGAAACACCCCCCTGCATTTCCACATATTTAGTATAACTATATTCTTTTGAACATCAGCAATACATATTTACATCTTAAGTACAAATCCTGTAGTTTGTGCCCTTTTCCTATTGGTGAAAAACTTACTTTGTATTCATTCTCTAATGTTAAGTTTAACCTGCCCCCTTAGTTAGAACTGTGGTTTGCGTTTATAACCCACACGGGAGGAAAGACAAGAAATACACAAACTTCACATCCTCGCTCTGGACAGGCTAGTTTTTCCTGACTGAAATAGGCTATTGAAAAGCCTGAGCCGGATTCAGACTTTCTTTCGCCCAGGGAAAAAGGATCTTCCAGCGTTTTTCCCAGCCAAATCCTTGTGGTGGCTGGCGCATAGATCTACTTTCACAGACATCTGACCGAACTACGTGTAAGCAAAGAGGAATTTTTTGTGACAGTCTGGCAAGTTTTCTACTGCTGCCAAATGCAACTTGGCCAAAATGCAGATCAACTCTCTCTCTCTCTCTAAATTACGAGATCATAATAGCAATAAACTGTAACTTATTTGGGTGTCCGCACACTGGCTTCTGATGCTTTGGTCAGTAAAGCCTTGTTCAGACTAGGCTAATAGTATTAACCTCAATGATATAGTTTTTAGTCAATTAGCGAGTAATTTAGTAACTTAAACAACCGATATTGTCCTATTCCACTAGACAGAAAAAGACTTAAAGGCTATGCTTGGACCGGAACCAGTAACTATTGTTAAGGAAACACAATGAAGATATTAATGGACGAGTTTCTTTCACCGGACCGTCCATTAAATTTTGGATGCAATTATCTAAAACCCATCTGTGCTCCCTTATAGCCTTTCTTCACGAGAAAGTGCAGACTGCAAGCACAACTACATAAAGTTGGTATCGTCGACGAATGCCTACTACTACTGCTACTAGGCATACTTACCTTCTCTAAACCACAGCCCTCTTAACACTTTTTTAAGTGTTTAAGAGGGCTGCGTCTAAACAGTCTCGAGTCAAGACGACTAGGCATCCTTGCGACTGTCCTGCTGCAGACATTCTCTTTTATGAGTTTGGTGGACCCAAACCAGAAACTGACCCAAACTGATGCTAGTAGGAAATATTCACCCATCATATCCCTCAAAAAGATGGATCTGGATATGATGGCAAGCTCATAGAGCTTGTGGGCAACAATAGTCCGACCAATACAAACCCACTGTTACATCCAAATTTGGAGCTGTTTGTATACCAGTAGGGTTCCCAGAAACTTCTATTCAAGAAGTTGCAATCTTAATTCATTACGTTGATCAATATATTCAAACTACTTCAACATGAACAACAATGAAAAATGAGAACAAAATACAATATACTTTTAATTTATTCAAGATGTAAGAATACATATATAGGACAACTTATAGGGTTTTCATCATATAAATTTTTCCACCAGGCGGAACAGGGCAGTTTTTCATTGTGTTTAGGTTGTTATTCAAAGGTGGACTTAAATCTTTGAATAAATTTGAAGGATAACCCCCATAAATAGAAATGGGTGAGCATTCTTTATAACCTAATTTTTTATAAAACCTTTCTTGATCTTTGGTTGACAAGTATATTTCTTTCAAATTCAAATATTTTTTGCAATACTCTTCAGCCATATTCATTATTTTCGTCCCATATCCTTTTCCTCTTAAGTGTTTTTGAATAACTACACCTTCTACAAAACAAGACTCTGGAATGGAAGGGATAACAGATAGTTTCAAGTGCCCTATTAAATGATTATCCTCTAAAAGTATTATATTAGTTGGAAGGGAATCACAAGAGTTTTGAAAACTTCTCATTCGTGCTGTCTCACTACGTTTCCATTCCTCATTCAGTAAATCGCAACATTCTTTTAGGAGATCCGGTCTTCGATGAAGGAGGTCTATGGAGAGTGACATCAGTTCTCTGAAAAAAATACATTTATTTCTATTAATAAAATCTGAATTTTTCTTCCATTGAAGGGACAAAGAATTGAACAATCAAGAATTTAAAGTAGTTAATTTTTTCTTGAACGCTTCCATAAGAAATTGGAAATATAGTTACTAACTCTCAGAAGGCAACAACAAATCTCAAACAGAGCTATCTACTGTAAATAGCTCAGATATCAGAAAAATATTTTTAGCAGCATACACTAAACCTACTATAATAAAGGATAATATATCATAAGAAAAATGTTTGAATTGAAAGCAGGTTTAAAATCCGAGTAGGTTACTGAAAATAACAGAAAAATGTATTAAGTGGATTAGGAAGTCTTCGTTCCTGCTAGTTTACGAAATAATACAATCAGTTACACTGTAATTATTATTCTCGGAGGTTTTATTGATACGCACAGTAAAGTGCCTCATCAAGTAAATTTATAAATTTTTACGCATACTCCCACGCATTCATTCATAAAATTTTTGCAGTTTTTCAATATTTCTGTGAATCATCTATGTAACGAACTGTCAGTCAGGTACTGTCAGTTAATGACATTCGTAGTAATGAACAATGAAACAATTATTGGGATTCCAATAGGAAAATATAATTTCGATTATGTTTTGCTTTGTGTTATGTGTTGAACGTTTCAAAGTTTTATTCCAATCGTCGCAGATGGTATGAATTTTGATTGTTCCACTTGAAGCAAAAGGTAATCCTTTTTCATTTTCCTTCCAGGCTTGTTGATTTAGTGATAGGAATGCTCCAAAATTTGTTATCCATGTCGGGACTAGGAGGTTGTAATCAAGATTGTTCTGGTCGTGGAGAATGTCACAATGGAACTTGTCTCTGTGAAATAAGATTCACAGGAGATATATGTGATGACCCCAATATCCCATATCATGCTGGAATCGGTGGTGTTTTCTTCTTGGTGGCTCTTGTCTGTGCCATCCAACTTATAATGTGCATATTATCAGAGTATCACAGGTTGAAAACTCCAACTTTGTTGAAGGCATGTAGAGTTACAACACAGAAATGCATATATCTGGTTATATGCTTAGCAAGTTTGATTCGTGGGGCCTATTTCATGTCACCGGTAAGTTAATTTTTCTTGTTTCTATAGAAAACATCTTGCAAAATAAATTTGAATCATGGTAAAGTTGAGAATAACAACTTTCACTTCATTCAATATGAATACATACCTAGGTACCTATGTTCTTAACAAATAATAATTTCAAGCATCAAGGCAATATCCAAATATACAAATCTGGCACATCCTATGAAATCTTATCCTATAATGCATTATGACAAAAGTATAATAATTTCCCCAACAAGGAGCAAGATATATAAAACAATATTTGTGTTAATAACTATCAGTGAGAACAATTGAAATGTTTCAAGATAGAGTGAAATATCTTTGGATGTCTGGCAATCACTCTGAATCTTCAAATAATTGATATGCTATAATAATAGCTTTTCTGAAACATCCATAATTTACTGTGGTCATAAAAAACCTGAAGAAATTTTCAGACAAAAAAATGATACTTACTGTGTTATTTATCTCTTGATATAATTCTTGGAATTCATACTCCAAGAACCTTTCACTCAAGTATTCAAACTTCTTGGACTTTAGATTTCAAGTCCAAATAAATCAAATTATTTGTGTCATGCAAAAAAGGTCTATTAGCAAATTTTTTTTATTAGCTAACATACTATTCCTATTTATTGAACAATATCAGGATCAGGCAATGTCAACCTATTTGCAATAAGTGGGCAAGACAAAACTGCTCACAGTGGTAAAATGAACTGAATAAGAATAAAAAAAAATTTAATAAATTCTGCACAATTGTGTGCTGCTCCACTCTCAATGGTTCCACACTATTCACATGTTCTGGAATTTCAAAATTGATACCCATTCCGATATTGCAATCACTTATAATTATTAGACTCTTTATTAGGCTAAATAGGACTTGGTGCCTTCCTTTTGAGTTAAAACCGAAAAAAACATGTCAAAGTCAAGCGTAAATGAAGGAGGTGTTTTTTCGATATAGCGAAATATTATTTTAGCTCTATGCGGCGTTTGAGAGAGCAAATTCGATGTTAAACACATTTCTACGAAGAAAACTCGTGGAATTTACTCCCCGATTTTTTTTCTGGTTGTAAAATTTAAATAACAACTTCAGGGTACCCGTTCCCAGTCCATAGAAGACAAAACGAAATTTGAGCGAGTATCTAATACACAGGTCAGGTCCTTAAAATGCTTTTGGCTCGCACTTACGACAGTCCCAGGTATCATCAAAGAATTATACTGTGTAACACTCAATAAGATTAATATGCTTGAATTTGTCTTTTATTTCAATCAAATAATATTATACAATAATTTCAAAATTATTTTTGAGCAATATTCTTTTCTCGAAATATGCAATATTATACATATTCGACGATGGTGGTCAGTCTAGCGAGGTTGGCATTAGAATATCTTGATTGGGGGTGGCTGTAAAGGACAGGGGTGAGTCACTTAAGGTGCCATTACTTTTCCTACTCCATACTTTCCATACTATTGAAACAATTTTAGAATTTTTCCATACCTCTTATACTTTGGAGAGAAGTTTTCGGAAAACAACCCTGTATAACATCTTGAAAATGTCAGAACAGTTAGAATATTTCAAGCTGCGTATTCTCTTTAGCATTCTGAGATACATGGTTTGAAACTGTTGGTCCAATTTAATGCCTTATTGTAACTTGAAAATTTCTTGTATTGCAGCCACCACATTCATTTGAACTTGATCTGTATTCTCAATGATGATATAGTCATGAATTCTGAAGATATATGTAATTGATTTTCTGCTCATTGATTCCTAGTTACAGTTTTCCACAGTAAATAACTCTCTTGAGAATGAAAAAAGTTATAAATTTTCTTCTGGGTCAGAGACTTCTGTTTAAATCTGACTAATACCAATTCCGAATCCTTCCTTGAGAAAACAATTTTTGAAATTAGAAACTGAATTACATATATGATTTTTACAAGGATAAATTTTTTAACCTCCGTGTTTCGCTATTAAAATAGCTTTTTCAGTTGGGTGAAGGTTATATCTTTTCACGATATAATGCGTGAGTGAGTTTATGCAGAGTAACTGAGAACTAATACCTAAGAAAGGGGCCAATCTCAAGGGCAGATGGCAAGCATGTGCACACCATCTGCAAATTAGACTGGTGCCTTTTTTTTAATATAGGGATGAATGGACACTCATTGATTTAGAATGTTTAAATTTTTATGTATTTTGAGGTCCATGACTCACACTTTATGAGTTATTGAAGTTTGTTGAAGTGCTATCGCAAAGTTTCTATTTTCGTAGGGTAATAATTGATGAATTATCAAATAAAAGTCACAGTTAAAAATATAAATGAACATTCACATGGTAAGCCTTCAATTTCACATCCATCACTGTCCAGACTACCCTACAAAAAGTGTTTGTCATGGAGTACAAAATACATGAAAAAGTTAAATATCGAATTCAATAAGACTAAGCATCATCAAGTTACCTTCAATTTACGAGACATGTTTTCTTAATATATTACAAACGGTAACGACATAAGGAACGTTGTACAAACTTGGACAAATTTTCTTCATGCAATATAAAAATAGAATGAAATTCAGGGTCTTTCATAGGAAAAAATATATGTATTTCCTATTCACACTTATTTGCAAAAATGTTCAAATCTGTTGCTCATAATTTTTACATTTCACATTCGAAGATATAACAACCAGGGAATCAATCATTGAAAGTGAAATTTTCCTCTGCAACATATGGATTGTTATATATGGTCCTTTTTTACTCGACGGAATGGCCCGAAAATGAAAAATAAAATGCACTTTAAAGTCTACCTTAAAGATTTCACTTTCTGCCCAATCCGAAGATTACCTCAGGCAGACAAAAATTTCAGAAATTCTTGATTAGGTTCAGTTAACGTACAAATGAACCAAAAACTTGGGAACATAAAATTTGGTTTGAATTGACTGCAGACACTGAATTATTTGTGCCGTCCTGCAGAGGATTGTTCGAATTCGAGGATCATAAGTGACAGGAAGCATATTATAGTCTCGATTTAATTGAAGCAGTTGCACAACAAAGTTTTCTCGGATTAACATCCTTCATCGAATTAATAACCTGGATAAATATTCTTCGGTGATAACTTCAATCAGAAATTAACATGATCGAACAACACCATCTTATCACAAGAGCAATAATTATGAAAGACATTATTCACTCTGGTCCTTGTTTATCTGCTGTAAGCAATGAAATGAGTTCAATAATACAAACAGTGTAATGTGATATTTTACAGCATTCTGGTTCATTATTCAATTCTTTGCAGGATTCTTTCAAATACAATTGGTCAACGAGTCTACTTTCCTCTTATTATCCTTTGTTGATGTCAAGTGCTTCGTTGATTGTGTGCTTTTGGGCAGAGGTGAGTAGTTTACACGTTTATATCCTCACTGAAAGGTTGAGCGAAAATTTGTTTTCACATTGGCTTCAATGGTCTATTTCACCTCTTAAAATAGCAAAAAAACTTTGATGTCCTTTTTTCTTCGGCGATCATGTAAGGCTAATTTATCATTCTATTGAAAAAGTGTTTCGAGAGATAAATCGCAGGTGAAACTTACAGAACCAAGCAGTTAATGGAATGTTTATATGAAAAATCTGCCCGCACCATAACACACGTTTGAACTCCGTTTTAATTCTACATCCTGTGGGTTTTGACATATCGTAAAGTAAAGAGCTTTTGACCGATTCATCAGATTCATAACCAGGGATGTCGCCCATCCATGTACTGAACGCGCTCATAGCTGCTTGGTTTCCAGAAAAAAGTTATTTTACTATTATAATATTTTCAGAAATACAGATTCCATCATGTTCAAAACTATTTACCACTTATCTTTTAAATAACTCTTTCAAGGTTTACGGAAAAAACACCATCTCTGATAGTTTCTAATTTTTATGCGCTTTTTAAATCTAAGAAACAGATTCCTCAGAAGATGCCTTTCTTAAATGTAGTCAAAAGGATGCCCTAGTGGATAGTCACAATTTTTATAGAAACATTTTAAGCCTAAGATGAATATTTTTTAACATTCATGTTAGGCCTAAAAAAATGACTTCATAAAAATGAACACCACTAAGAAGGATATCTAACAGACAAAAAAAGTTCAGGGCATGCCATTTTGAAGAATGGAGTTATTGAAATTTTCAAGGTAATTTTCGAAACATTGCAGTGTCTATAAGACCAACTGTAGACTGATCCCAAAAACTACAGAAGACTTGAAAACTCCTCGGTAATTCAATAAAAAATAATCATAAATTTATCTCGGACGGTTTTCAAGATATGATCTCTAGTTATTAATAACATAACTACGGAATTTGTCGAAAAAAGTGGCCTATGTCAAAAAGGCACACAGGTAAATTTTAACAGTTGGGGTAGCGAAAGCAGAATTTTATATAGATTCAGAATATGATACAAAAATTGGGTATTCTCATTTGAAAAAGTAGGGTGGTACCGTGATTAACCACATTCGGATCACCCTATAAATTCCAAAATAATTTTAGCTTATGCGCTAAGTAGAGTCGAAGTTTAAATTATTCTCCTAACCCAAAATTTCTGACGTATCGAGCATTTTTGACTCACCCTGTATAGTATCCGGAAGTCTTCATCAAAAATTATTTAACTATTTTCTTCTAGATTTTCCACCTTAAGAACATCCGTTGGGAAAAGCCACAGTTCATTTCGAAATCATTCCTTGGTTTCGTCACTTTCAACATCATCAGCTACGGTCTACTACTTGCAGAGATAGTAACAACGCAGCTCTTCCCACCCCCTGAGAATGATCCTGATTTTTACAGCCATCTCTTTAACGGATGCTACGCCGTTTTATTGTTCATCGTAGTTATTTTCTTCCTCATATATGGTGTTGAAGTTTATTTCAAGGTGAGTTGAAACAATATACATATTTTACTTGAGTTCATTAATACCCAACATTCATTCTTGGAAATATCTCTTGCGTATTAGTGTTTGGGTTAAAAGAGACCCGACCCGACCTATATGTATATGGCCTCATTTAAGCCAAATGATTGTAGGAATTTTGCATAGACGAAACATCGAGGAAGTTAATGACAGGAAATATTTTGTCTCAATGAATGTTAGCTTATTTTGAAATGTGAAGATTTTAATGAGGAACTGGTGAAATTCATAGCATTTTCGGTATAGAGGGTATATATACTGTCTCAAAATTCGAATAAAAATTGCTAGCTATCAAGGGGGACAGAAAATGAACATTTCTTTAACCTTGACCTTGACTTAAGGGTCATTTCAAGGTCAACTTGATTTTTCATATGGAAAGGTAAGTATTTTTTAGTGCAGATTCTCACTCTACATGAAAAGTAGTAACTTTTTTTCATCGGAAGTTTCAAACAAAAGTCACTTCTTTTTTATTGAGAACAAGAATTTGCACTTAAAAATATATCTTCGAAGTCAAGGTCGAAAAATTGACGGGTCCGAGCGAATTTCAAAAATCTTGATTTCCCTACTAGAAAAGATCTCTATTTCCTTTTCATTGTGACACCCTGTGTGTTTTTTTGTGCCGACTGTCGTAAAATGTTTGTCTTTTTTTTTAATCGGCGCCTTTGTCTTTAAATAGTACAAATAACTCCTCACAATTTCCAGACCCAGTCTGTCCCTGGGTCCTAGCCGCTTCTAGCTCAGCGACTGATTAATGAATGTCTGATAGACAATCAGTGAATAATGGCTCATTAATCACAAATGATTTATGAATGTCATAATGTTCAAGGAAAAGGAGAGATTATGATTACTTTATGCATCGTTCGTTTATAAATCATTTTGTTCACGACACTTGCATAACGAGATGATAATCTCTGTTCCCTTGAGCATTACGACATTCATAAAACACTCGTGATTTATGAGCCATTATTCGTTGATGGTCTATCGAACATTCATAAATTACTTGGGATTCATGAGTCGTTATTCACTTCTCTATCAAACTTATTGGTGCCAACCAAGGACAGAGAGGTTGCGGTTATAAGCAACGGAGAACTCGTACGACTAGGAGTGTTTTGTGAGCATAGAGATATTGCTATAAAATTGTGAAATGTCGTCAAGTGGTGTTGTAAAGTTTATGAGTGTTGAAATCGATACAGATGAGATGTCTTGTACACCTCCAGAAATTCAAGAACCAGAAAAAATTTCACCCTTGAATTCGTTACCTGAAGCATCTAAAAAAACTTATTTATGTGTGTATGATTCCTTCGTACAGTGGAAAATGGCAAGAAAAACAGAGTCCTTCTCAGAATCTGTTTTACTAGTATACTTCAAAGAGTTATCCTCAAAATATAAACCTTCAACGTTGTGGACAACCTTTTCAATGCTGAGAAGTACAATCAGTTTGAATCATGGTGTCAACATGGAAAATTACAGCAAATTAAGAGCATTTTTGAAAGGAAAATCTGAAGGTTTTCGGCCAAAGAAAGCAAGTACTTTTTCCGAAGAAAATATAAATGAATTCCTCACCAATGCTTTGGATGAAAAATATCTTGCAACAAAGGTGAGATACTATACAGTGCGAGTTTCTTGGAATAAGTTCAGTAAATCAAATCAAAGTATTTTTTTTTTGTAAATATGTTCGGACAGGTCGATTAGTGTATTAATGTGCCCTAGTTTTAATGTGAGAAAAATGTTATACTGTGTGGCAAGTCTAATTTGCTATTCCGAAAAATTATGGATGACCAAATTGGGACACTTACATTTTCTTGAATCAAAGAGCGCAATTTAAATAACTTATCGACCTATTCAGCATATTTACAATCGGAAAAGTCTCCGATTTACTGAATTTATTCCAAGTCAGAGATTCGCACTGTATACAAATGAAAATAAATATTTGTTTCAGGTGGCACTGATAATGGGTGTAGTGGGTGGTTGCCGTGCCAACGAAATGTATACAATGAAACTCAGTCATTTGAATGATCTTGGTTCAGCTTTTTCAGTGGAAGTGCCGAAGACGAAAACAAAAATTTCCCGTAAATTTACCATCACGGGAAATTTTTATGAAATTTGCAAAAAATATATCAGCCTGCGTCCGCCTGATGTTATCTCTGACGTTTTTTTCTTGAACTTCCAAAATGGGAAATGTACAAAGCAAAGGATCGGTATAAACAAGTTTACCAGAATGGGCAAACAAATAGCCGAGTATTTAAAATTACCCGATCCGGAAAAATTCTCTGGTATCAGTTTCCGTAGATCTTCCTCGAATACATTGGATGCATTCGGGGATACAATGGCTTTGCAGAGGTACGATTGTTGGAAATCTACGGCGGAAGCAGAAAGCTATATTGACGAGTCGCTTGAAAATGAGATGGAAACTGCTAAGAAAATCTCGATTTCTATACAGAGTCCCATATGTAAAAATAACGAAAACATATCTACAACCTCATATTTGAGTAATTCAAAAAACATCAGTTCATGTTCTAATTCAGTGTCTGTGATCAATCTTGAACATTGTGTGAATGCAAATATTACTATTAACGCAAATACAAATGTCACAATTAATATCAATAATTAGTTTTGCCTGTTTTTGCCTGTCTGTTATTTAGGAAATCAGTGTTCTATAAAATGTCAAATCAACTATAGTCCATTTAAGAATGCTTGACATGTCAGGTGGCTATGGAAAATCGAATTTAAGTTGGTAATTGGCGAATCCAAAAATCTAGACGCCCTGAATTACGAAACTACTTTGTCAGTACTGCAAAGTCAAAACAAGAAACAAGTGTTGTTTCTTATGTTTTCTCTTATGTCACGTTCTCCAACAATGTTTTATAATCATTATTTGGAGAAGTTATATTATGACTATTGTCTGGGTTTCTGAATAGAAGTATTGATTCCGAAATAATATTGGAAAAGGTATTTATAACAGTGCTTTCAACTGGCAAGCGTTAATAAAATTTAAGGTCAAGCGATTGTGGAAGTTTTAAAGTTTATATTTAAAATATATATTTTATATATATAAAATATTTTATGATATAGGTATTCCTCGTACTGAAATATCAAGAGACATAAATATGATTAAGCTCATGGAACAAGTTCTACAGATGAAAAAAAGCATTCATTTGAAAGTATGAAAATTATGGAATTGTATTTCTAAATCGTCAATTGGATTTAGCAGAAAACTCTCGCAAAGAAATATCGTTTAACCTAACTCCTGCCAGTTGAAAACACTGGTATAAATGCCTTTTCCAATATTTTTTCGGAAACAATATTTCTATTCAGAAACCCAGACAATAATCCCAATATAACTTCTCCAAATAATAATTATAATACTTTGTTGGACAATATGAGATAAGAAAAAACATAAGAAACAAAACTTGTTTTGACTTTGCAGAACTGACAAAGTAGTTTCGGAATTCAGGGCGCCTAGATTTTTGGATTCGCCATCAGTTAAGATTTTGTGTTGAGGAATTCAGGTTGGTACATATTGTGAATAAACAGTGATCTATGGCCTATTATATGAAGATAATTTGAATTTTGTCCTGGTGTTCCATGTCCTTTTAAACAAATTGTGAACAAATTTGTATCAATTTTAAATGCTGATTAAAATGCTCTGAATTTGAATATTTCTTTCAAATACTTTTCTCGGTTATATTTATATATTCCAGTTCTGTGATTGAAACAGAAATCATGGAAGATCTTTTGTGACCAGATATTAAGCTGCGTCTGAACTTTCAAGTCCTACAGGGATGTCAATCATTCTTGAATGGAAAAATAGAAAGCTGATATTTTAACTCATACTAATCCTCGAACGCAGGACTCGCCAAATTTCAATGGAGTCTCGCGTTTAAGATTACGCAGCATCATATATGTTTCGTTCTCCTTCCATTCATAATAGTTGTCCCTCATACGACTAAAGACGCATACAATATTAATCAAAATTTGATCTCATTTTTGATACCATGACTGAATTAATTTTCGACATCATTTCTAATAACACATTGATAATATTCGGGTCAGCTGTGGCTGTACGATAAAGATATGTGATACGAATTTTCCCCCTGTCTGCACGAACTTCAAATTGATAAACATTCAATGATATTCGATATTCGGGTTGAGTCACATTATATAGGGTTGCCGATTTTGAATTAACCAATATTATCGCCCATCTTCCTGGCAGCTTATCGACTCCTTCCTGTATGAATGTGGTGGGTTTGGACTAAATGAAATTTTCAAGATCTTGACATACTTAATTTTTCAATAGTTTGTGCTAGATGGGTGTGATGAAACATCATAGTTACTATATTTTGTTCATCGGCTGTCATTTATATGAAAATATAGGGTTGGTAAGCTGCCAATTTGATGACTAATTGATGACGAGGCAGCAACTGCCAGATATTGAAGAGATGTATATAGCCTATACTTGATAGAAATCTTTATCTATCTCTTTCCTGATTTTTACCATTGGGTATTTGGAGGTATTACCTTCACCCACCTGAAGATGCGACACGCGTAGTGTCACATTCTAATGAAAACCATGCAATTCAATTTTTAGTTTAATAGTCAGATATGTTTCTTCCTTTGTGAGTGTCACATTTCTTGCTTGTAGAATAATAGGTTCATGTATAGGTCATTATCTATGAGTATTAAACAAAACTGTTGTTGAAGTACATTTTCATTTCACTGCTGTATTTGAAGAGGAATTGCCTCTGGGCAGCAGTGGAGGCTCGTGGTCCTTTGAACAGAGGAGGCAAAAATTTTCATGTAGATTCAAGTATTCTCAATTATATTTTTTCAGTATAACTAAGTGATATTTTTTCTGAAATTAATTCTCTTTGAAAATATTTTGCAAAATATACAGGGTTTGGCGTACGTCTGGAATATAAATAATATTTTTTCAACCGATAATAACTCAAAATAAAAACTTTGATTTCCATCAATTGATTTTCGATTTTCCTCATTTTCTGGAAAGCGAACTGAGTGTTTTCTTTCAACTTCTTAGCTTATCATCCAATTTCCGTTTTTTAAATTGAAACATCTACCATGTATGGGATCGTTGGAAAGCTCACGGAAAATGAATCTCCCACCATCTTTGATTTTTAATTTTGTGGTTATCGGAAGAAACACAGATAGTCTCTGGAAAAAACGCCATAACATCCATAGTTTTTCAACCAATAACTTAAAATTAAGACGCTGAAACACATAAATTGAGTTCTGATTGTACTTAGCCAACGTCTCACGGAAAAACGAACATTGCTATAGTCTTTATTTCCATTTTATTTAGATTACATATATGTATTTTGTTGTTTTTAAACACATTTTTTTATATTTCTTATAATCAGAACTATGTTCGTTAGTAGGGGTGCAGAATATACAATGGGTAAGGTAACAAAGAAGATAAGTAAAAATAACTTCAACATTTGTGACAAAACGTTGTTTATCTAATGAATGAGTCATTGAGTGTGCCCAAATGGCATTCACGAGTTAGACCTGCTAGTGAGTGAGAAGTAAATTATCTAGATGTATTGCTCGGCATTTTACAACAAAACACATGATCTGCTCAAAAAAATGGCTGCTGCAGGACAAAAAAACACAGATTTAACTTGAAATGAAAGAAACAAACGTTTTAGTCCAGTCAATTTATTTAAATTTATTCTCTATCAATTCTGCTTTGATTGCTTGTATCCGTTTTTCTCTCTCATCAACTTGGAGAGCACATTTAAATGCTTTTTATGGGTAATATTGAGGATGATGAAATAATAATAACTTTATCTACTCCTATTAAACTATATATTCATTATTCAACTGCTTTTGAGCAATTAATAGTATTTGTAAACTAACAACGTGAGTTATAATAACTCACTACTATAACTCACTATAATATATCGGAAAAGATTCTTGGAATTATTTACGAACCGAATATCAGGGTGGCTCTCTGCTTCTTCTACAAGCCGATTGGCCGAAAGGGAACAGTCCATTATTGTTATTGAGGGGAGGAATGTCACTTGAATAATTTTGACGTTTCGAATTTAAGTTGATACCTAATTATTGTGAATATTTTGCTGGAAAGAATTAATTCAAATAATGAAGATGGAGTATTATGTGCACCTCCAAAAATAAGACAAGCTGCTAATGTTGCCATACAATTTATTGCCCGAAAATTTGAACTAAAATTTTTATATGTTATAGGTAAGTATTGAGATTTGTCAATAGAGTTCTTTCTCTGTACTTGTATCTCAGTATTTATTATTAAAGTCGTAGATAAAGTATAGTATTCAACTTGCGGTAATGGTCATAACTCACTTGATGAATTACAGCACTCGCCTACGGCTCGCGCTGCAAACTTCATCTGCGTGAGTTATGACCTACATTACCGCACGTTAAATAATATACTATTATTTCACGGTATTTAAACATATCCGTAAAAGAAGCAGTATCAAGATGGCAAGAATCCTATGAAATTTGAAATACATAATAGCGAGGTTTCCTGCTTCCATAATTCTACGGTACGGTACGAAAAAAAGAAAAAAGTACGGAAAAATAATAGTGAACAACGGTTTGTTTGTCATGCAGCGGCTTTGAAACAGCTGATGGTGACAGATCGTTGGACTATGCTTAGTAGAGTGACGTAGCGTGTGGCAATACCCGAGTTACCCCGAGCACTTCCGATCTCCTATTGCGTCCCCCTTCTATATGTTCTTGATGCCTGATGGTGGTGAGCACAGTTGACAAGAAAGGCAAACAATGACAGAAAATGTCATTGCTTTCAAGAAGACATATAGAATTCTATATTTTCTTGATCGGTGTAAATTTCACAAAAATTCGATACTATTTGTAAGTTTATTTTCCAACTGATATTTGAGTCAAATCTTTCACGTGGTGGATAACTAATGAAAAACGGTTCCAACGAATGATTTTCAACTAGATTTGGTTTAAGGAAAACTGCCATCATCGGTTATCCTTTTCATCTTGAAAATCGGAGAGATTCAGCAATTGGTCTTTTCTCTTTCTAGGTACGCGGAGGTTTCATCAGCGAGCCTCTCCACTTGGCGGGAAGACACGAGAACGAACCACTACGGGCATATCACGAGTCACACCTACGACCACCGGTTAACGCATCGCAACTCAACCAATCCCGCATCGGTCTCTTGAGTCAAGCGTTCATGCTGATCATCATAGTCGGCTTTCTGTTCTCCGAGACGCTGTCCGAATTCTGGAAGACGAAGGTGCCGATCAACTCCAGGAACTGGCACGATGTCGTGTTTCGCACTGTAGAAATAGGCGTGGCAGTTTGGTTTCCGGCTGTGTTGTGGAACTGCATGCATCCAGGCGAGCTATGGATTCTGAATCCGCAGAAGTTACTTGTGAAAGTCGACGATCAGGTAAGCAACTACCATCTCGTCATTTGATGTTATCCTTTCAGTGAAATAACTTTTTTTTTTAATTCACAAGTGAAATAAAATAACATGAGCATGAGAGAATGTTGCTACGAATTGAATAATGCCCTAGCAACAATCAATCGAAGCGATACCTTTCATGTCATTTCTTAAATTAGATAATTCTCTGAAATGTGTTATCATTTGGATCCTTATCAAAATGGAATAAAATTTTATATACAACACGTGAGTTATAAATGTTTTTTTTTTTCGAAGAAATAAACCTACTCGCCCTTCGGGCTTGTAGATAAAACTTTCTCCTCATGAATAAACATTCATTTAACTCACTTTTTGTATAAATTACTAGAATACGATCAAAAAAATCTTTATACATGATTTTGGATTTCAAGGGGAATTGCGTTGCATTGCGGCCCCGTTAAAGGTGACAAAGCTGTTCTAGCCGATTCGTGGTATACAGCTCGCACTAAAGTTCTAATAAACCCCAGTGTCTGGGATGGCTTCAAGGAGGTTACTTTCTCTCGTTTCTCACCTCCCCACAGAATCTGAACTCATTCTAATTAGGTGCTTCCTAAGAGATCTCGTAGTGTTGAAATGCCAAATAAACTTCCGATTGCAAATATTTACGTATCTTTGTACTCAACACGCTTCAAACTACATACCAAATTTCAACTCCCAACTCCCGTATATTGGGACAAAAAACGCTATCTAATTGCTATATCGATAGTTTTCACCCCTTCTATGATTTGATGCTGAGTATTCTCTGGCAAGAGCTACTGCCGAGACACCCCAAGGGGTAGTATTATTTTTCCTTCTATGTAGCCACGTAGCTACCTCTCTCTCTCTCTCTCTCTCTCTCTCTCTCTCTCTCACACACACCACACACACACACACACATCTATTCATCTTGTGGTGATAGGTTGGCCCATGAGACTATTCTAAGATTATCCAGGAAATGTATTGGTAATGAAAGAATTCGGAATCAAACCAAATACATCCCATCAGGGATTCTTCGCAGTGACTAGATGGTAAAAAAAAACAGTATCGAGGAAACATTCACTACGAACGATGCTAAGTTGAAAATGAGATTGAAAATGGGAACCCACCTTCAAAACTTATAAAACCACGACGGGACTGGCGCTGGAGTATTCGGACCTGATAGCAAAAGGTCACAATCTCTAGGCTCCTTTCTGGCAGAAGTATTTGCAATCGAAAGATGCACGGAAATTAACCTAAGAGGAAACTACCGTCCTTTTTTCATTAATTACATCGAGAATATTTTACTCTCGATGTCAAAAAATCGAATTCCAAGTATACCTAATGAAGAGAAAGAGAGAGAGAGAGAAAATTTATTGCTATAGCAAATGGCTAACGACTTGCGTCTTACTGCCAGTATTATGTACATTTCATTGTATATTACAATTCATTCTGAACCTTAATACAATTATACACTGTTTAGTAAAAAAAAAAAATTCACATATTATATACATATAAACTACAGCCGACGATGGCTGTCATTTGAAATCTTTAATTGTCTCTATCAGAGTTTTGATTGGATATTTTCTGTTGTGTTCCTGTTGGGGACTCTGTAGAACAACTGGATGGAGTATTCTAAGGTTGTTGGGATTTTTTACAAATTTCATTCCTAAGGCCTGAAATCTGTCGAGAATGGGTTCGATCTTCATTTTTTCATAAAGTAAGGCGTTAGGTGGGTTGTGTAGTGGGTTCTCTGGGTGACGTATTTTACTCAGTGTTCTAAGACGTTCGGTATATTCAATAATTTTCAATTATTTATATACTTGGTCATAAAAAATGAAAACACTATTCTCAAAGTCATACTCAGAATGGTGTGACATTAATAAGTAGAACATTTTTGCATTTTATCAAGTGGTTTATGCCACAGTACGGCATATACTATCTCCTTCTCAATTTATTTTTTCAAGAATGAAGTATTCGGTTCTAGATTCTTTGATAATTCCTCACATTTTACATGGGTTATCAAAGTCACCCCTTGAGTTCAAGATTTAAAATTAAACTTCATCGGACTTTCCTTGTAAAAGCGAAAAAGCTCTGATTGGTATTAAAAAACCACAGGTAATAAATGGTTACCTTTTCGACTAACCATGGCGCGGATGTCAACGATTAGAATTGGGGAAATTCAAATTGTTTCTAGAAAATTGACATCAGGTAACTTGTAGGAGTGAGGAAGTAACCTCCCAGATACTGGAGTTCTTTACAACTATGGAATTTGACACAATAGAATAATAAATAATAGATCTTAAGATCGAAGTGCAGCCCCCTTAAAATTCACAATCTGTAAGTCATTTTGGAGATTTCTTCACATGATTGAAAAAATTGATCAGACACAAATGGGTCTTGATATACTTAATCTTTTCAGTCGAAAGATGACAATTTCACCCAAGGCAAAGAAACATCTGAAATCGATGGAAAGTTCATCAACAAACGAGAGTGCTGGATTTGTTATGACAATGACAAACCAGATCCCCTTATTCAACCCTGTGCTTGTACAGGAGACGTTTCAAGTGTTCACCATGATTGTCTCAGAAGATGGCTTGTGGAAAGTTCTGCTTGCAATCAGGTAACTACCAGTTTTTCAATCTATGAAATTTGACTTATCTCAGTGTTCATTTCAAAACCTCGAAATGGTCTTGATCAGTGGAAATGATAAGAAAATTCAACCCGCAAGGTAATAAAATAAAATAATCGTTTCAGGAATCACTCCGTTGCAAAGTTTGTAACTACCCGTACGAGGTAGCAAGTACCTCGAAGTTGGACTGGGAAAGGGGGTTCACCCCTCAGCATTGGGGATGCACCGCTGTTATTGTCACTTGTTTGTGTCTGGTAGTTGCAGGTGCATGGATCACAATTCAATTGTACGATAATTCTTACATCAGGATGATGAGTGCCAGTTTCGCCCTCTTGGTGGTCTATATATGCATAAGGTAGGTTCATACATGGTTTTCATCTAATTCAGGGGTTCCCAAAGTGTGCGAGGTAGAGGGTAAAAAGGACGCTGTGAGGCCCTCGTTACACCATTTTCTAGCATCATTGTACGCTATTTCATTCCGCTAGAACGCCAATACAAACTACGAAACTTGTAGGGCACCGTGAACTGAAAAAGTATGAGAACTCCTGATCTAGTAAGAGGAACTTGTGATCCACAGTAAAAGGTTTTGCGAATTGGAAATCTTTAAAAATTATCACACAATATAAGATGCACTTTTCAAGTTAAACCCACGATTAACCTGAAAATTGTACATTTTGACAACTTCAAACGTTATTTTTATCCCTTATTTGCATCGCTAAGGGAGAGCGCCTACCAAAGTAGAGTAGCACTGATATGGCACATACATGACAAAGGCGATGAAAAATAATAACCGAAACTTCACTCAGATGTGCGATATCTCAAAATTTTGAATCGCTTTTGTCATGTATGTGCCATGTCCGTGCTACGCTACGCGCTCTCCCTTAAATAAAGTTGGTGACACTTTTGAAAAGCTTTGATCCTGGATAAGTTTCCCAAAAAAAAAAGCGATGATCTTTCCAACGGTTTTCTCAAATTTCAATTCAATGTGCAAGAAGTTATAACTATATATTTCGAAATGTTCGAAAACAACACAAAAATCTGGAAGGGGAAAAAGGATTTATAGCGGACCAGGAAAATTCATATAAGACAAACACTATCCGAAAACCGTTCATATCTCGATTTATCCCGATATCTCGAAGTCGCATGTGATTTTGAGCTAGTGGAATCCTTATCAAAAGTCGTCGAGAATGTAGATTACCGTCCGAAGCCTTCGACGAACTGTTTCAATCGAAACCAAAACACCAGTAGCTGCTGTTGCATGGTTCGACAAGACTACATGAAGGTTCAGTCAGAAACCGATCTTGTGTGTGAGTCGTAGAGCTTGGGCTTCCACTTCTCGGTCTTCGTTCACGTTTCCAGTATTTCGATATCGTTACTTCAATAACTTGAAAGAAATTCGCAACATCTCTGTGATTACGTCCAGCCTCGTTCATACCCTCAGCCTTATTGGCTTCGTCCGCATTCGTATAGGCATTATTGCAAAAAAAATTCCATATAATTAACTTTTGACAAGCGGTTTATTGTAGTTCTTCGATTTCATACTGAAAAGTTATATTTCTAGATCACTGGGACAAAACACACTGAGTGCTTATCAACGTGCTAAAGTGGCTTCTATCAGTATTCATAATCACGTCAGTACAATTAGTGAAAATGTGAATGCAGATGGAAATAATCACATTCAAACGGCTCTTTAATCTCTGGAAGCCAATTTCTTCAGTTGGAACACAGTCGACTTGTGATATAATTGAGTTTTAACTTTTATATGAACTAAGTACCACATTATGTAAGGATCGTTAAGTTAGATTTTACAGAGTATGTGTTTGCTTGCACTTCCAAAATATCCAACGTCCAAGACATTTATCAAGTACAAACCGAAGTACATACAATCATCTTTCTTAACCCTTCAATCCACTCCTTTCTCTTTTTCGTTGTTGGATTTTGGAAATTTGTTCATATATTTAATGAATTGAACTGATGATATTTTTTGAAACTAATCTTACACTGCCTTCTATAATGAGCATGGAAGAACTTGTGTAGTAAGAATGAAAAAAAATTACATGTATTAAAATGCACCTGGAAAATTCCATTACATTAATTTATCATTTCAAGTGCATCACTTTCCAATTATTAATACGACGGTATAAAGCGAGAAGAGATGAGTAAATATTTTTGAATTCTAAAATGGCCTAATGAGAAATTGAAATAGAGAAAAATAAGTCATTCTGCGCTCTACGTATTAAACTTCCTTTTTATGATCATGAAAGTCAGTATTACACCATCACAATAAAATAATTTGTTTAATATTGTTTTCCCAGTTCACTCTATATAAAAACACTATATTCATTGTCTTAGGAAAACGCTCATATTATCATTCTAAATCTTACACATACGCTAGTTTTAGGTAATTGGAGAGTTATTAGAAAAAACAATTTAATATATATTAAATAAATCATCTGTTTATGATGATTATGGTACTTCAAAATATTCAATAAATGATTTAATTGTATTTGAATTTTCAATATTGAGAAGATGTATTGTTAGCGATGTACATTTCTTGTCAATTTAAATTGTGACAAAGCTTTGGAGTTTTTGTCGGATTCAAATTAATGCAAAAAATTCAGCCGGTGCTAAAATATTTATGTAAGTTTTCGAAAAATAAGAATTGAGTTCTTCATTTTTATTCGAGTGCTACTTCTCAATCAGGTTTGTAAGATTTGAAAATTTTCTGATTGTTATCTTCCAATTATCAAAAAATTCTAATAAATGCTCAACAACGTAGGCATATTAGAATATAAAGTATGCAGATACCACTGCTCATTTATATAAAGAGCCCAAATGAAAGGTTGTGGAATATAATTTCATAGGATGATTTATATATATTATTTTTGGGATATTTGAGAAGATGTTTGATTTTATTTTAACGTATCTCAAATCTGTGCAATTCAAAATAATTTCTTAATGGAAAAGCTCTATTTGAACTGTCTCCTTATTTGAAAAGAAGGACATCATTGCTGGCGCTTCTTTGCGGTGTTATAACCACACAATTGTGATCTTATTTACCTTTTGTATTTCAAATTTCAACAAACTATCGACATTTGGAGAAATATCGTTAATTTTATTTCAGTGGATATAAATTCCAACAAAAACAATGAGCAGCCCAGTTCCTATCTATTGTCTTAAAATTTAAAAATTGTTTAAAAGGAAATCTATAAATGTACTTGCCAATTAAAATGATTATGAGCGTATGAAATGGAGCTCCTGATTGATATAATTCGGAATTTATTAATGTTCATGCATTCTTTTCAATTTAAAGCTTTAATTTTAATTAGATTATAAAGATTTATTTCTAGTAGGTATTGTAGAATATAGTTTTTTTTTGTTATTTATTTTATGTGAATATATTTTTTTCTTAGAATAGATTACTTAATTTCCTCATAAGGGAACACGGGAGGGTTTGGACAGTGGAAGAATGTTTTCATAGGTGTCATCTCAAGTGAAGGAAAACAAGAGAAATTTGGTTGAAAGCAAAAATTTCTCAACATTTGTTAAGACGGGAACACAGCAGTTCGTCAACTCATTTATGAATTATCTTGACTTTTTGCTTCGTGTTTCTATTAATTACAAGAACAAGGTAAGCTTCAAAAATTTCTGGTAGGTTAAAATACTTGCAGATCCTAGAAACAGTAAAAGGAGGTGATACTAACTTATAAGTTACAAAAAAGTTGATCTGACGATTATAGATGATGGTACTGCAGAAGATGCTAGTCTTTTTCAGATGATGAAGGGTGAGAGATATTTCATCGAAGAGTGAATAGGTTTCAATATTTCCTCATAAATAATAAACCCATATTTTCTCAAATAAGTGCGTGCAGGAGATTTGAAAGAATGTAAGTCCAAACCCTCCCTTACTCAATCAATTTGATTCTTCATTTTCATATCTTAGAGGAAAGTGACCGAATATATGATCGATCTATATTAACTTTTTGAATAACGGAAAATAGACAATTTTTGATCCATACTTATTCAGGACCTTAATCAATTCAACTTTATCAGAAAAATAGATAAATCTAAATAAATAGATAATCAGAAACATCACACAGTCACAAGGAATGTGATAAAGTAGATGAAGTAACAAATGGTTCAAAATGTTATTTCAAATCAAATCGAGATATTTATACCTATATGAACCTATATATGAAGAGATGCAACTTTCAGTAGATTCTCGAAACAATTAGGTTTTGGAGAGGAAACTGTCGTATTTGATAAAAATAATTAATTTCCCAAGATGTGATTAATTGTTCTGACTCATCATAGTAGAACTTCAGTGTTGAAAATTACAGATATGTTTTGGAAATGAATTCCCCCATTTGGATTTAGACTACTCAATAACAATTTACACGATTTATGTTGAGAAGAAAGTAAAAACTGGATAAAGCTTTGATTATCCCATTTGCATGAAAATGTGTATTTTCATCGTACCTATATAATCAGCTCTTGACGACTTATGATAGTGAAAAACAGAATTAAATGAACTAAAATTAACTTGACCAAATTGTCACGCAAGTAATCTATAGTGAGGTGTGAATGAGTTATACATGTTGTGATTACTATCATAAATTCAGTGAAAATGGCAAATTTGAAATGTTCTGATTTTTTCTCCAATGTTTGCAGTTACAACAATTCACATCATAAACCTATTAAACCCATATGTGTTTAATATGTTCATATTCATAGATGAATATGACGATTACTCGTGATATCATTTGAAGAAGCTGTAGAGGTTATGAAAATTTAAAAACAGTTCTTCTGAGGACTTACGTTTTCATATTTGGTTGTTTTCCTCTATTAGCATTGTACTTGTGTTCACGGAATGTTACATTTTTTGTTTATTTCAGGACTCGTTGAAGTATGATATTTCAATCAGAAATATTTGTTCTGATTGAAAAATCGTATTTTATTAGTTTATAGTATATCAAAGACCTATTCTGTATAGGGTAATGTAGCTTAGCTAAAGCGTCTTCAAATATAATTGTTAGAAGAGAAAAAAAATGTTTTTTTATTTCCTAATTCGATGTAGACACATCTAAAAACTTATATCATTGATAAACAGGTTGAAACAATCAGTATAATGTTGAATTGGTAATGAACCTCCATTCGGTTGAAGAAGAATGTGACATTCTGATTGGCTTCCAGCACGCGAAATTCAATTCAATATGATAAAAATAAATTGTAGTTTTTGAAATGAATAAAATTAATGATAGAGAATTTGTGGTAGGATTTAATAGGCTCTTTTTCCATCATTTTGTCTTATTCTTTCCAACGTTTCGTCTAGTGTTCTTTAGTTTAGGTATTATCTTCTGAAGAAAGTATTTTTTTAGTTAGTGTCAAATCTGAAGTGTGACCAAAAAAATCTTTCGGCAAGAGATTTTTTGAAGACGACTGGGGGATGTTAGCCAAAACGTTGGATAGAATAAGTCAAAATGATGGAAATGGTCCAATAAATCCTACAACACAAAATATGTTAATAATAGCCCATTTTGTTACATACATTTTGACTAGCAAGAGTCACTGTAAAAAACATGGAGGTTCCTACCTCTATTATAAAAATGTATACATCAAATATTTGATACTTGATAATCACTATAGTCAGTATAGTCACTGTTAAACAAAGATTATAGATTATAACTCTATAATCTTTGCTGTTAAATACATACAGTGACTTCATACACTAACATGGCAAAGATTAGTTAGTTAACCTAAGCTAACTCACTGCCTCCCATTGAACCAAACATACAATAATAATTATATATACTATCGAAGATTATAGAGTTATAATATAATACAGAGTTATAGAGCTATAATCTTTGTATAATATATCTTTGCATTGAACTAGCCTAACCCAACCTAATTTATTGGGTTCAACACCTTGATATGACAAAGAAGTTAATCTTTGATAAAGCATTCTTTGCTTTATCAAACATTGTCAATCATATGTTTGATAGTCGATAGTCACATACATACAGTGACTAACGGGTATCATTATAGCCTTGTTTATATAACTTGTCTATAAACAAGGATTATAGCCTTGTTTATAGACCTTATATTATTATATAGGGGTTATATAAACAAGGATTATAGTCACTGTAGAATGTAGGCCTCCAAGCGCCATCTATTAGCACTAAGAGAAACCAGAAGTAGCTTTCCAACCTTTTGTACAGGCTTCTACTCACAGAATATATCTTTTGAATATGAAAGGTTTTCGGAAGATTACCAAAATGGAAATATTTAAGCTAAATTATGGGAAATTGGGAAGAAGAAAACCTTTTGAATGAAAAAAAAAAGTTTCTTTTGAGCCACGGCTCTGTTTATATAACCCGATACAGGAGTGAAAAGAAAAAAATAGATAGAATTCTTCCAACAACTGGAAGAGCCAGATTGTTCCATGTGTAGATGGCGCTAGCTGGGCACATAATCAAACAGGTTCCTTTTTGACATAATAAAGGAAGAAGAAGAAGAATCAGACATGACAGACATCAAGTGGCAGAAAACATTATTCTGTGGTTTCTGCGACAATTTTCATCTGAATGTTTGGTGGATTGAAGATAATTTTTGTTGCATCCCCGCGTCCCTGTTTTTATATATTACCCAACGCGAATTTGAAATAAATTCAGTGAAATTTATTGCAATGCCATTATAATTTGTTATTATTTCCATCAGATACCGAGTCTTAGTTAGTTTTATGGTATTATTGACTGATGTTCAATGAACTGCTTCAAACAGTGCTTTTGATGAACAGGTAAATGTTTGAAGGAAATATCGGTTATATATCATATTAATTTCTTCATACCAATGTTTCTCTCATTTACCCATACATGGAAAAAAAGTGACCCTCAAAAATTTTGGGAGAATATTTATTCAAATATTATCATAGATTTCAATATTTTATATTGCAGGTATTAAAATGTCGGAAATAGTTTATCCACCAGGTTGTAGACCTATAACTGATGATTTGGGGTCAGATGAACTCATTCGTCGTCTTAAGACGTTAGCTCATACCCTTCAGGCAATGGGACAAGATGAAGGAGCATACCAGCAGTATATTCCTTTAGCCCTACATTTAGCTCAGGATTATTTTCTATCCCATCCATCACGTGATGTTCAACTTCTCATAGCGTGTTGTATAGCAGATGTTTTGAGAGTATATGCACCAGAAGCACCTTACAAAGACCAAGAACAAGTTAAAACAATATTCTTATTTCTCATTACACAATTATCGGGTTTGAAAGATCCAAAAGATGCTGCCTTCAAGAGATATTTTTATTTGTTAGAGAACTTAGCTTATGTTAAGTCATTCAACATGTGCTTTGAACTTGAAGATTGCCAGGAAATTTTTTGTGCCCTGTTTCTGCTGATGTTCAAGATAGTGAATGATGAACATTCTGGGAGAGTTAAAAGTTTTATGCTTGATGTCCTCTGTCCATTAATAACTGAAAGTGATATTGTTAGCAATGATTTATTGGATATAATTCTGATGAATATTGTAGAGCCAAGTAAGACTCAGAGAAAAAATGCATACTTGCTGGCGAAGGAATTGATAATCAAAACCTCTGATACTTTAGAACCATATATTCAAGCCTTTTTCAATCATGTACTTATACTAGGAAAAGAAGATAAGAATTTGAAGATTTGTGAGAAAGTATACGACCTTATTTATGAATTGAATCATATTTGTCCACAAATACTAGTATCTGTTCTGCCCCAGCTTGAATGTAAACTTCGGTCTCCTTTAGAAGAAGAGAGATTGGGCGCTGTGGCATTACTTGCTCGTATGTTTAGTGAAAAAGATTCAGAAGTAGCCAAAAGGTTTGGAGGATTGTGGAGAGCTTTCTTAGGAAGGTTCAATGATATATCTCTTGCGATTCGCATAAAATGTGTTCAGTATTCAATGCACTTTTTAGTGAATCATCCTGAACTAAGAAAGGATATAACTGACACTCTCAAATTGAGACAGCATGATTCAGAAGAAAATGTACGTTATGAAGTAGTCATGGCTATTGTTACAACAGCCAAAAAAGACTTTCAAGTAGTATCTGATTCAGAAGATTTACTAGAATTTGTGAAAGAAAGAACTTTAGATAAAAAGTTCAAGATACGTAAGGAAGCTATGTCAGGACTAGCGTTAATATATAGAAAGCACTTGAGTGACCCTGATGTACCCAATGCAACAAAAAAAGCAGTTACTTGGATTAAAGATAAAATATTGCATGGTTATTATATGTCTGGAATGGAAGACCGGTTGTTAGTGGAAAGGCTTTTGAATACTTGTTTGGTACCTTATCAACTACCAGCCGCAGAAAGAATGAAGAAACTATACCATCTTCTCGGAACGGTAGATGATCATGCTATCAAAGCATTTATGGAATTACAGAAAAATCAATTATGTGTTAGAAAATTAGTTTTGGAGTGGCTAGAAATTCATCGTAGACAGAATTCAATTGACGTATCCAAAGAAATGAGCCTCAAGGTAAGCAAAAATTGTTCATTGTAATAATTAATTAGTGCATTGAGTGAAAATTATGATCAATACTTTGAAGATTATTTCTACAGGCAAAGAAAATAAGAAATCAATTTAGCACACTCTCTAATCTATTTAAATAGCACCTGTATTTGTGAATTACAAAATTAAACTTGCTGAAAAAAATTAATAGTATGAAGTCAACAATGTTTCACTTTTTCAAACAACCTTCTGTGAATAAACCTCACCATCTTATTTTGTGACTCAATCATATCGTTTATGTGTTAGTCAAAAGTTAATTTAAGGTCTAAAACTACCCTTAGATCTCTTAGGGCATATCTGCTGGCTCAATGGTCTTATTATCAAAGTGCAGTTCAGTTTGACTTGGTGGTTCAGACAGTAGTCTGAATCTTTCCAAGTCTGATATTCCTTATTCTCATAAAGACCTTGAAGTCATCTACAACAGAAACTTTGCATGGGAAAGCAAAATTATATGCGGTTCAAATACATTATGAAAAACAAGGGCCTCAAATGGTCATATTGATTCACTGGAAAAATATGGACACATTTTTTCCAAAAAATTGTTAGGTACAAATTAGTAATTGAGGCTGTTTCGGAGAAAATGTATCGATATGTTGAATTAAGTTTATCTACACAAACAAATCGAGATCTATTCTGAATATATGACCTTGTCCACCTCAATAATTTACCTTCTTTGCTTCATTTCAGAATATGTCATAAATGATACATTTTAAAAAATTATACATTTTAAGTGTAAACAACTTGTGTGAGTTGCTATTGTTTGGAAATATTTGCAGCTATTTGGAAAAGGGGTTAATTGATAATTTAATAACATAATATAAGATGGTATTGAATTATAAAATACAGGGGCGCATCTGATTATTCAATACTGACTGTATTTGGTGAACACTGTCAATCCTCACGCACAGGTTCCTTTTTTAACCCTGGATCAAAGTTGTTTTTATGTGACCCTGTTGTGATAACATAATTATAACCTACATTTAAATCTTTCTGAATCCTGCTTTTTTCCAATTATCAACTTGAATTAAAGTATGCAGATCTGATTCTGAGGCATGTGTATGACAGAAAATTTGCTGTCAATACCTCTCTTAAGTCTCATTAATATCCTTATTTTAATTATTATTTCAGGTACAAGCTTTGTCAAGGTGCCTTCCGGAACCAGTAAAAGCTCATGAGTTTCTGACAAAGTTCAGTGCTCATATGAAAAGAGACAACAATCTACTGGAGCTGATGGAAATTGTTGCCAGACCAACTGTCAGTTGTAGTCAGTGTTCAGAAGCAACAGCTGCGGTACTGAAAAAATTAGGTCAACCTGTCATGGTCAATCTTTATTATAACACAGTTAAAATGTTGCTGGAAAGAATCAGTTCTGTAATGATCGATCATGAGGCGGTCAAACTTTTAGTTGGATATGTAGAGGACTGTTTGAAAGGAGGAAACACGATAGAAGAAATTGGTTTACACCCAGCTACCGCGGGTGATAGAGGACTGAAATTGTTGGTGATGCTTTCAGTGGTGTTTCCCTCTCATTTCCATTATTCTGACGTATTGGAACATCTCCTAGAGTTATTGAAGATCGATGATGATTACATAGCCCCATTGGTGTTATCAGTGTTCACGTTTTTAGGAAAATATAAATGCTTGTGTGAGTAACTTTTGAGTGTTGAGAGTTTTGACTTTTGAGCTTAAAGTTTTTGTTTATTGTTGATTCAAAATTGTTCTTCGGACCAAATATGATTTCAACTGTATGTAATGAATTTCTTCCAATTAAAATTTATTTGAAAACTTTTCACAACTTAATTAATGAATTGGGTAAAATTCTATTGCATTCGAAGCAGACTTCGATATTATAATTTTCTTCGATATTTTAATATATGAAAACTCATATTATATTCATGTTTATATATAAGTTGAAATCAATATTTTCTTGCCTTCCAGATGAAGTCTTTCCACAAATTATGGATCAGCTGGCGCCCATATGTAAAGAATACGCAATTACTGGAACTCCAAAACAAGCCAAAGGGGCAATACATTGCATATATAAAAACATGCCAAGTCTGCATGATACTCTGTTCCCCAGTATATTGGAGACTATAAAAAATAATTTAAATGCTGAGTCGCCCCATTACAGAACTGCTATTGTAACTCTCGGTCATATAGCTTTCAATGTTCCTGAAAGATACAAAGTACAAATCAAAAATATCGTATCTAGAAAGGTGAGTGTAAGCCATTTAATGTGTGCTCCATATGGTATGGAACATGTTGATTCTATAATTTCATTAAAGTTAGAACTTGAAGTTCTAGTCACGCAAAATCCATATATGTACTATAAACCGCGGTAATCAGTTTGAACTGTATTTTGTCGTAATTCACACAGTTTTTCGATATTTATCATTGCTTAGCACTTTAGCTATCATATTGTAGTCCAGGTGTGAGTAAATCCATATTTATCTCATCAAAAAAGAGTGATCAATCTTAAACTTGGTATGGGGTGAGATTGATCACATCAATTTTATAGCTTATTGCTTCCAATAGAAACTCATGAATTTCCATTTTTTTTTAAAGTGGGGAGATTGATTACGCAGGATTGTATCGATCATACTGTTCTTATTCAATTATCATTTGATCATATGAAATTTTTTTTGGAGGTTCTTCTGATATTGATTGATATTTTTAGAATTCTAATGAATATTATGAATTTATTTTCCGAACATACAAATATTTTAATATTAGAATCTCGAGGTCAAATGGAACACTTTTTGGCTATACCATTTTTTTCTGATTTGGCCCTGATGAAAAGATATATTTATCCATTTTAAGTTTTCATAATGCGCTGTGCGGAAAACAAAATTACCTTCATAATAACTAGCTAAATCTGGGACCCTACACATCTGTGCATTCAATGAGAAAATATAAAAACTTCCAAATATTCATTAGATAGCATCCAACTTAGTTTAGAAAGTTGGATTCTTTGAATTTTTGGAATTTTTATGGTATGTAATGGTCATAATAAGAAAACTGGAAGACGTGGGTAATATTTTGTGTTCCAGAAAGATTAATTGAATAAATGAAAAACTATATTACGAAATTCATTTCATTCAATAAAACTGTTTGTGAGATAGAACTAAAAAATAACATATTTTCATGGTGTTTGAACATCCTGTATCTTTTAAAAGATTCGGCAAAAATGGTGGAGGACAAAAGTGCTCCTTTTGACCTCAAGAATCTACTTTTAAAATATTTGTAAGAGTCAAAGACTCACCCTGTATATAACCTGGAGTAAGATTGATTACCTGATGTCGATGTCACCCCACTCTTTTTTCCTTACCATCCAAAGTACCAGGACTATGAAAATAGGTCAAGAATTAGATTCAATTTGAAGAAATATTTCTTGCTCACAGTGTGGATTACAAAGTAATAATGATAATTTCGGTTTAGTTTTCTCACTTCACAGAAGGATTTCTATAAACTCCTCGGAGTGTAGATAAACTTATTTTGAATTGTTCCTCATCTTTTCAGATAGTGAAGGAACTCCTAGTGAAAGAAGTGAGTATCGAATCAGACTCACACATATCCGAATCCTGGTGTACGGAGGATGAACTACCCGAAGACACAAGGTGCAAAATAGAAGGTCTCAAAGCTATGGCTAGGTGGCTTTTGGGCCTGAAACAGGATATAGCTTCCGCTCAGAAAACTTTCAGAATGTTGAACGCGTTCATTTTGCACAAAGGTGATCTCTTACAGTCTGGTAAGATCTCCAAGGCAGAAATGTCCTGGTTGAGACTTGCTGCCGGTTGTGCGATGCTGAAAGTGTGCGAACAAAAAGGAGTCGGCGATCAATATACTGCAGAGCAGTTTTATAATTTATCAGTCCTTATGTGCGATGAAGTTAAACAGGTTAGTGAAACTACTCAGCTATAGGATATAATGTATGTGTGTTAATATTTCCATAATTTTTTTTCTCATTTTTATCTTCAGGTACGCGAAATTTTTGCCGGTAAGCTCCACAAGGGTTTGAGTAAAGGCCTGCCAAGCAAGTGTCTGCCATTGGACTTCATGGGCTACTACGCGTTAGCGGGAAAGGAAACAGAATCCCGCTTGAGAAGTACAATCAGAGGATACATGACTACAGATATAAACAAAAGGCGGGATTATGTTAAAACACTTACAATGGGTACAGCTCAGACTGATAAGGTATTTTTTATAGCTTTTTACCCAATGTGTTTTTTTTTAACAATGCTTTCTCTTTTAGGCTCTCAACCAACTTCCCCATATTTTACCAGATTATATGCTAGTATTTGCAGTACCAATATTGGCCCACGATCCATCATTCACAAAATGGGACGAAGTAGAAGAACTAAAAGTTGCTAAGCAATGTCTTTGGTTCATCTTGGAACCTCTTGTTACTAAAAGCGATTATTTCAGTTATGGATTTTATAAAACTTTAATTGAGAGAATGAAAAATCATAAGGATGCTATTCGGCCTGAAGATGATTCTATGAATTATGTAAGTTAATAATATTTTGTTTCATGAACTTATTGAGATGAAATGTTGTGGCCATAGTTTGCTCAATTTTCTTAAAAAGATTCAAAGATGCCTCTTAAAGTCACAAAATTTTTCTCAGAAGAATTGAGCGATTTAATGGGACATTATTCTTATAAACTAGGTTATTTTAATTTTTTTCATTTTTATCTCTCTTTTTAGAAAATTTGGGCACTTTGTGATCTTGCAATGGGATTGCTGGTTTCAAAAACTACAAATTACGATCTCAAGGATTTCCCATCTGACACCAGAATACCAATCATGTATTTCTCACCTCAACCAGACTTTTCGAATACCAGAGTCTTTCTACCACCTGAACTACAGTACCAACCAAATGTTAAAGCAACAATAAATGTATCCATGTTGAATAACGACAGAAATAAGAGGCCAAAAAATAAACTTAAACTGGAGGGATGTGGTCCTTTGGGCAATGATGTTCAAGTGAGTATTATTCAATATTTATTCTTAATAATTGCAAAACAAAGCAAAGTAATGCCAGGTTTTCTTGCAGCATTGTAAATAAATTTGCTTCATAGCTTCACTTGAGTTGATATTGCCACTGTATAAGAAATATCATTTATCGTTAAATTTTGTTTCTACAATCAAAATTGAAAGACATTTGTTGTATTGACATCGCTTTAAAAATTGAAGGACGAAGTTTTCTTACTCGGTAAATCCAATTGAAACTCTATCACAATAGCATATAGAGTTGGGGAAAGTTGATAAAGTGCTCAAAAGAATTCAGTATTTTATTATTTTTACCCACCTAAAAATGCTATTATGGTAGCTAAACATGTGTTGTAAAACAACTTGCCCTAGTGAAAATCTCAAGATTCAGATTCTAGTTCAAGGCAGATCAGTTAATTCAATACGTACATAAGGATGCACAAAGGACTATCATGGTCTCAATAAAGGGTTCGGTAACCTATAAATGAGAGATAATTCAACAATCCTGTGATCGCCATTGTCTATAGGGTTTTCTTTTATTTCAAATCTTATTTTAAATAGCTCGTCAAAAGTTGAGGATATTTAATCAGTTTGTATTTATTTTGGACTTTTTGAACAAAGTGGCAGTTTCTTCGTGTTTGTGGACGTGTCCCCACCTGTACAGGGTGGGCAAAATTCGTTGTCTACTGAGGGAATCTCGGGAACTACAGCAGAAGAAAACGGATGACACATTTCCGAGCTCTTTTTCAGAGAAACAAAGAATGGTGAAAACTGTAACCTCTTACGATTCTTCGTTATGGAGTTATTAGCAAAAAATGAGATTTTGACCCCTTTCGAAAAGTTCTCATAACTTTTTTGTCTTGAAAGTTACAGATCTGAAACTGGAACCTTCTGCAGGCACTTTTTTACGTTGAATCCACTGACGAGCTCAAAATATTTATTCATTTTGAATCATTGGACGAACTTTGGTTTTTTTAAATGCAAACTTTATTGAATTTGTTATTTTCTAATTTGAAAAATTTTGTTTCAGTAGATTCTACGTATAAAAATGCCGAAGAAGGTTCAAGTTTCAGATCTGTTACTTCAAATACAAAAAAGTTATGAGATCTTTCCAAAATAGTCAAAATCTCTTTTTTTGCTGATAACCCAAAAACGAAGAATCGTAGGAGGCTACGGTTTTCACCATTCTCTGAAAAAGAGCTCGGAAAGTGTCATCCGTTTTCTTCTAGCTCTTATAGTTCTTGAGATCCCCTCAGTAGACAACTAATTTTGCTCACCCTGTACTAGACCACTATCAGAAAAACGGTTATAACTTGACTCGTTAGTAAAGAGTACGTATCGGCTTTTTTTCTCGCCAATTCGAAATTGAAGTACCTGTGGCATCTCGAAGAACTTGAATGGCCTTTCTGCAAGTGCGGCGAGGCAATCTTCTCACTGAAAGAGTTAGACAACGGTCTTCTACTAGTGATGTGACACTTTGGCTTACATTGCGTCATGGTCATCTCAAAACTTATCTCGGCATGATGAAAATATGATTTTCAGTTTAATAAAACCGCACTTGATCTAATTGAAAACGAAATACAGACTGAAGAAAAAGTAATAAAAATGTTTTATGCAACACACATACACAAAAAAAAATGATTAAGCTTGATAAAAACGTGGTTCACGATGAACCAAAAGACGTTTCTGTAATAAGTTTATGTACCTTATTGAAAAAATATGAAACAAAATATGCATCTTAAATTTTTACGAGCAGTTTGTTTATTTGTTGTACACCTAATAATACGGATTCTGCTTTTGGAACTGCATTTGTATTACACCCTTCTTTTATCGTTTTTTGAATTAATCTTTAAACTAAATCATTTCTCATATTTAGCATACTTTTTCTGATGGGATTGATGCTCAGGTAGGTTAACTATACATATTTTGCGTTTCTTGAGTTTCCCAGTGATGTTTGTTCAAATTTCACAAAAATATTTCAGTATAAAGCATTTATTGAGGTTTTTCTGCATGAAGTTCTTCTAAGGTAATGGTGGTTTTATTTGATCTTTTACAGAATTGATTTGTGAAATGTAGATGTAGAAAGATTTGAATATCAGTTCAATTTGTTCTATATCCTTATTATCCAGTACTATATGGCGTATAGGTGAAGGAATAATGGCACACTGTGGCATAACTTTAATGTATTTGGTATAGAGTGAACCTTGTACTTTCAAAGAGTACAAAATATTCAGAATAGATAAATATCGTAACTTCCAATTTTAGCAAATTTCCTACCCCACTTAAAACTTAGCTGGTGGTTTAAGAATTTGTCATGCAAACTAGACGACGAATTGCACCTTCCAACTGATACGTAAGCGAACGTAGCTATTTGACGGCTTTTTCTATGGAAGAGTTGGGCTGATATTGTTGACTATAATTTAAATTATATATGTACAAGTAAAACAGTGTTGGACTGATGAACAGTCTTCTCTTTCAAGGGGCCATTTCCGAACCCGAGTATAGCACACAGTAGATTTTTCGCTCCCCACTGCAGCAGAACAGAAAAATTAGCACCTCTACCTTACATCCTTACAACTCGGAACCTCCTATTTTATTATCCTGACTCTGAAATTTTCTGTTGGCAATACTTCAATTTGATGAATGCTTGTGCTCTAGAAGTTGATTCGACTGTTTATGGTGGACTCAGTAGATCCTGGAGTATGCCACTAGCATCATTCTGGGGCTCCCCTGAATGCCTTTCGTTACGTCTATTATTAGGGCAATAACATATTATCTTAAAACTTTTGATGTTTTGTGTTCATTTTGATTAATTGAGTATTGTTACAGTGTAGTAAAATAATCATTCCTTTTCAGCCTTCTGAAGCTTCTGAAACAAAAATTCAACTTCCTGGCTTAGGGGACGAAGAGGAAACAGACGATGAGCCACCGGCTAAACGGCCCAGAGAAAGAATAAAAGTTGTATCCAATGAATAAATTGAAGAATATTGTAAATAGTGCGTGAAATTTTAAATTCAGACGGAAAAGACAAATAAAACTAATAAAAGTTGGATAACCACGGTCATTGATTTTTTTTCAACCTGGTGGAAAAGTGAGTATCATGACAAAAATTGTTCCTAATTCCGGATGAAAAATGTTGGTCGCGTAAAAAAACGCTTTTTGGAATATTCAATTAGTTTTGAAATTGCTTATTGAAAGATTTTAATCACTTTGTTATTTTATCCTGATGATGCGTTTCCACAGGTCACATTTCCCTTTATGCAGCAATACTTGGGTTTTGCTTCGTCAGTAAATTTTAGATGAGAGTATAATTATTTTATTGTTGAATTATAATGACTTTGCATAAAACGCAAGTTATTCACAAAAAAGGAGTCGACATAATCATCCTAGCAAAAGTCCCTTTGTTTGGTTCCCACAAAAGCTATATGTCCTGTGGGAACGCGTTTGAGTGGTAGACTTTCAACACATGTTGAGAAATTTAGTTTCATCCAAGTGTTTGGTGGAGAAAGGATATTATTTTTATACAATATAAATACTTTCAGTATGTTGGAGTACATGAGATTTTTCCTTGTAAATTTTTATTTATTGAATTAAAGTTTAAACACTTATTTCCTTCTAATCGCTTCAAACCAGGTTTCCATTCATGGAATTAAAGGAAAGACAATTTTGTATTGAAATTTTCTCATCAGTATTTAATCTATATACATTAACCCTGAAGGCTCGAAAGATTTTATTCTAATTATTTTTTAGTCAATTAAACAACTGTGAGTTTTGCCATTCTACATATTTAGAGTGGTAAATGCTTCACATCTTAAAATTGCAATATTTTTAATAGTAAGAAAACATTCAAATTATACATGTTTTGCATATTTAGTGCATTCAGAATTGGAGTAAATTTACGAGGAAGTATTCAATACAAAATATTTTTTTTTAATCCAATCAGTATGTTGTGCTTCTGATTATTATTAGAAGCATTTATTTGATCATATTCCCTAAAAGAGGTAATCTTTATAAAACATTTACAAATACGTAAATATTATTGGTTTGAATAGAGAAATTACAATTTTTCATTCAAAATCTGCCTTTATCTCATTGTGCATACATTTTATCTATTGGATTCCATCTAAAGGTGTTATGGATATTTTTTCGTATTTTGTAAAGATGTAAAAATTTCATTATGTAGTTTTGCAACTTCTTTCAAAATATTACAGAATTATTCATAAGTTTTCTACTGTATAAAATAATTGTTTAGAATAAAAACTTGTCTAAGAATTTTCTTTTTGATTTACTGAATGAAGCTTTTATCCAGAAATCGGAGTAATTTGAATTAACTTAACTTCTTATATCTTTTTTTACTCACTTCAAGCATTGAAAGTATAATTCAAGCAAAGCTATAGTTTAATCAACTATCAAAAACTTGTTGAATGAGATTGATTTTAATGAAATTAGATTGATTGAACTCAATTTACTGAATAACTTAATCATTACAAAGTTATTCAATTCAATTTTTAGTAACAAGCATGACGTTTTTCCACTTAACATTTTGCAACATGTAGATCTCAGAAACGAAAGAAACTTCTCTTTTTTCTACCTTTTATATGTTTGGCACTCAGGCCATTGCACTTCACAAGGGAAGAAACTTAAAACAAATATGAAATTTGGTTCAGGGTAAAATTGTTGCTCCAATTGAAAATATCTCTTAACATGGCATAAGAGGAAATAATGAATATTCTTCACTGCATGTCTGCAACTCACTTTAGTGGTTTCACAATTTGAAAATACCCAAGGTATATTACTTCATGAATTTATCTTGAGAAATTCATTCTTGAACCAGATTTCCCAGAAACAAAACAAGATTTGAAGTTCTAGCCACTGAGAAATAAATTACTGCCAGGGAAAATGGATCGAAGTACTCATCTCCCTCAACAATACTGTTGATTGAAGCAATCAATGACAACCCTATTTATGCAGAAAGTCTTCAGGATCAATGGTATATTTATCAAATCGGTGAACGAATGCAACTGTAGCACTTCTACACTTAATATATTCAGTTTATCTTAAAAGTTATAATAAAATGACATATTTAGGAAAAATGTTATTTTATAATTTTTTATTGCTAGCGTGGAAGACGGATATACTCTTGACTTTCATCCTTCTACTTTCACAGTGGGTTTAAAAAGGATTATATTTTTTTATCAGTATACTTTTTATGTTCATAAAATATATGATGGAGAAGCTGCAGGTTGCAATGAAAGATCTGGCTATTATAATAATTTACTGAAACCTATTTACAACTTCATTAAAACTGGGGAAATTTCCTCAATAATGTATTCACTTGTTTGGGAGAAAGCCTTTTTTCTCCAGGTATGAGAATACCTTTTGCCTCCTTTTCTTTTCGTCCTTGTTTCAATTTTACGCTTTTGTCATAACATTGTTGGAAGTTCTCTATTTCTTTAGAACATACTTTCTGGTTGAACTCATTAGCTTTAAAGCATGCCATCAAAACAGACATTTCATATAGGCAATATACTTCTGAAGTTCTATCGCCTTTACCAGATACTCTAGGTTTCAATTTGAGAGGTAATATTTCTTGAAAGGGAACTGGTTCCCGTTGGGGAGTCCTGGCGGCAAGAAGACAGCTCAGTAGTCTCATATTGCAAGGAAATACTTCTTGCAAAAAATTAATCTTAGATTTTTACAAAATTTTGAATATTTGAGGTTACTATTTCCGAAAATAACCTATATACATGACAATTGACATAATAATAATATTACGTCTACTGAACTAGATCTACTCGAAAAAATTCTGTAAAGTGCTCAGTTGTTTTTTAATGATCTGAGGTAAAGTGTGAATAAAGTAAATTGAATCACAGCTCTCTCATATAAAAAATGTGTTTAGGAATATTAAAACTGAATAGGAGTCATCTCTGCCTTTATCTATTGGGCCTGTTCCGATATTGCTGTTAGTACTGGCCCGCAATCGAATAACAATAGAACTCGAACGACTGGGCCAATAGGCATCGTTTCTGAAATACTGACAGTACTGTTCAAGAATATCGGAACAGAGTCTTTGGGAGTAGACAAATTAGAACATAGGCAGAATGTATTGAAGTAACCCAATTCTATGAAATAACCTCTGTTTCTCGTTTGAGAAGCTAGGTTAAGTTACTAAAATTTCAAAATTTGAAATTGTGATTTTTGAATGTTATTGAATATGCTGGGAGGAAAATTCAGAAAATCTGCTTCAATAGTAATGATGAATTCAAATTTCGTTTCAAGGATATGTTACCGCGAAACAGTTGAAGTATTGAGTAAAGTAGAAAAAATAAGTGGAATATTATTCAATAAACATCAGGAAATTATTCATTCCCTAGATAGAAATATTTCTCATATTAAACACCTTCCTGCCTCAGTGAAAAGTGACGTTAATAATATTAATAAAAATTCTCCCAGTTTTTCAAAACCAAGATTGGACTTCTCATATGGTAGTAATTTATTCAACTCCAATGTACATTTGCTTTCTGTTAACCATTTGAGCTCTATTTCTGCTTCCAACAATTATTGCACACAAACATCAAGGAGAAAAGTGAAAAAAATAAAGGAATCATTAAATCCATTGGATGAACAGGATCAACTCTCTGATAGAATTAGGAGTTCTAGTAGTATAGAGGAGGTGACTAATTTATTTCCTAGTCCAAAACACACCTTGAGTAATATATATCAAATTGTCAAAAATGAAAAAGGCTCCAGTGGTGTTCTTTTATGTGTGCCTACCTTCAGGTCAGTGAAACAAAAATGGACTTGTACATATGAGTTGAAATGGCCACAAGAAAAAAGCATCTCATACACAGATAGTTCCAAAAAACAAGCCTCAACAAAATGTGCATGGATGGTCTTACAGTATTTATTAGATAATAAATACATTGATAAAAAGGGAACTCCCAAATTATATGATAAGGAAGATATCAAAGCATTAGTTAAAGAGAATATACCTGTCTTGAACCTTAATCATAATCATATGGATCAATTAGAGCAAATTACAAATCTTTATAAACATCAAATATTACCCATTATTGAAAATTGTAAGGATGCTTCCAAATCTGAAAATCTATTTGAATCTCAGTACGAGAGACAGAGGAAAGCCTATGAACCAGTGTTTTTGGGATACAATAAATACATATGCAGAGAGGACCCTTATTTACCAATTTCAGATTACAAGTGAGTATGTATTGTAAATTTTTTGAATGATAGTAATAATAACTACTCTTTAATGGCCATCGACTGCTAGTTAGACTTATGAGAATAAAAATGTGTATTTAGCGTTGACATTGAGTGTGAAACATACCATTTTCTGAGGTATTCAGTCAAATGTTATTTTCTTCTGAGTATTCAACGTTTTCATTTCAATTGTGATAAATATTTCAGAAGGAAGGATGAAAAATAATTTGGTTGGTTGATTTTTTTAATTAATTTATTTCATATATTCATTGTTTTAGTCCAACTGTAATGTTTATCTTGCAAATTTTGTGCATATTTTTCAGGGAGGAAATTATTCAAAAGATAAAACAAAATAGGGTGGTGATAGTTAAAGGAGAAACAGGATGTGGAAAGAGCACAAGATTACCCCAATATATACTAGAAGGATGGGCCAGGGAGGCTGAAGACACTGGTAATCCCTGCAATATAATTGTAACTGAACCTAGAAGAATAGCAGCCATTTCATTGGCTGACCGTGTAGCATCAGAAAGAAGTGAAAAAGTGAGTTTCGCTAATCGGTAAATTTTATCATTTTATCATGTTAATTCTTATTTCAGGTTGGAAAAGTAGTGGGTTATAGAGTTCGTTTCAAGTCAGAATTTCAAAATCATACAGGAAGAATTATGTACTGTACGAACGGAGTACTTCTGCAATATTTCAAATCTGATCCCAATCTCTCAAATTACACCCATATTGTAATAGATGAAGCTCATGAACGTGATATTAATACAGATTTACTATTAAATATGCTGAGAGACGTTTTGGATGAGAATCCTGCCCTGAAGGTTATCGTAATGAGTGCTACTATTAACACAGAACTCTTTCAAAATTACTTTAAGGATTCTAGCCTAATACATATACCAGGTATATGAATATTTTCCAAACAAGTGCCCAAACTACTTCATTATATTAATAATTGATTAAAAAAACATCCCTTCAAGACAATTTTCACTAGCATTTCGATATATAAGATTTCAAAGAATGAATTCGCTTGAAACATTTTGTAAATTTTTTTCAGGTTTCACATACCCTGTAGAGTCCCATTTCCTGGATACCCTTGAGTTGAACTTGGAAAAAACAAAGAAAATGTGTAAAGAATCTGAGCCCACAGTTATTCATGAAGATGTTGTTAAAGTGTTGATGCATCTGCATAACGAGAAGCCAGAAGGTGCTGTATTATGTTTCTTACCTGGTTGGGAAGATATAAAAAAAATAAGGGAATTGATCCCTAACAGGCAGGACCTCATGGTCCTATGTTTGCATTCTAGGTGAGTTCCTATATGTTTGCTGCTTTGCATACATTATAAGATTAGCTTAGTGGAAGGCAATTCAGATAAGTGATGATAAAATAGGGGGGATCCAGTATAATATAAACCTTTTGATTTTGAAGGTAAATAACAAAAACCGGTAATTAGGGCATCATTATACCCTTATATCAAACAGATTTTAGTTCAGTTCATATTTTTGTAGGTTGCAGGACTCAGAACAATGGCGCATATTCAATAAGGCTCCTCCGGGAGTGAGAAAAATTATCTTGGCTACCAATATAGCAGAAACATCTGTTACAATTGATGATATTTGTTATGTTGTTGATACTGGAATTCACAAAGAAACAAGATATGATATCGATAAAGGTAATATATATACTGTTTTTATGCTCATTGATTGAGTGAGGTCCTGAACATAGTCAAAGTAATGCAGAATGCAGTCATCAGTAGAGCTCACCGATTTTCCAATTATTTGCAGGATCTGCGTGCATAGATAATCATTGGATATCAAAATCAAACGTAGAACAACGTAAAGGCAGAGCTGGAAGGGTGCAGGCAGGTGAATGCTTTCATCTATACCCCCAAAGTAAACTGAAAACTCTTCCTCAATTTCCTTTACCAGAAATTTTAAGAGTTTCATTAACAAAAATAGTCCTGGACTCAAAAGCTATCAAATCAGATAAGAAGGCTTTAGATTTCTTCAACAATCTACCTTCCCCTCCTGACGAAGATACTGTGAAACAAGCTGTTGATGAACTGATGGATCTTGAATTGTTCGATGCCAATGAAAATTTGACTCCTCTCGGGCACGTTCTTCATAACTTCCAGTTGGAACCGAAACTTGCGAAAGCGCTCATAAATTCGGTGATATTCAAATGTGTATCTCCAGTCGTGGATATCATCACGTTGTTTTCGGCGGGAACAGAAATGTTCACGTCTGGTTTGGAAAGAAAATCAGATATCAGAGATCTGAAAGCAGTCTACTCACAATCCAGCGATCATGTCTCCTTGATGAAGATATTCGAGATCTGGAATCGATTCATGGAGGATGGTAACCAGAGAAAGGCAGAGAATTTCGTTAGGGATTTAGGCCTTGTGCCATCCAAGATGCATTTTCTCAAAGGTAGGTGAGATAAATTATAATTGACGTTTCTGCAACATATAAAATAATAATAATTATTTACTGTTATTTCAGCCTTAAAGGAAATTCACTATAATTACATCTGTGATGGACTGAAACGAAATGTGTTACCAATTTCCGATGATTTTTCGGATGAAGATGAAATGGTGAAGGCAGTGCTCATGAGCAGTATAGGAACTTTTCTGACACATAAAAACTGGGATATTGTTAAAGGTCGAGTAAAGAAAAGCAATGTTTTCCTTACCAGGTAATTATTTTTATAAAGTTAGTTGAGAGAATCACTGAATATTCTTTTTTTATAGAATGAATCAGAAAGCAACTGTTACTCCAGATAGTGTAAATTTCAAGAGAATCCCAAGGAATTCCCAATTTCTTCTGTACATAAATGAAACGAGGTCAAATGTGAGGAGAATTACACTTATTAGAGAGACTACTCTGATTCCTGCAGTCATGGTGTTGTTATTTTCAAACAAAGAACTCAAAATGCAAGATGTAAGTTTAAATTGGAAAAATTCAATTATCAATGCCGTGTCGATCTGAAAGTGTTAGGGAGGTAAAGATGTGAAATTTTTTTCTTTCAGATTGATCCCAAACAATTTTCCACTAATTTGAATTCTGATGATCAGGTTAAAATTGAATTAGGTGATTCCAAAATAAGCTTTGTGCTGGACAGAGAGTGAGTTATCTAAATCTCATTCATAAAGAATCCAAATTATGTTCTATATTTTTTAGACAAGCTCTGAAAATCTTGGAATGCCGATTAGCCTTATCTGCCTGTTATGACCATTACATATTTCAATTAACAGAAGGTGGAGAGCAGGATCGAGAATTAGATGGCTTATGGAACAACCTCCTAGAAATACTCAGTGAATTCTTGAGTGATTTCAAGAACAAATAGATCTCATTCCCTGCAAGTATTTTGATAATAGTTATTTTATCTTATTGGCAGCAGAGGAATGAATGTTTATTTCAAATGAAATAGAGCTTCGATTATCAAAATTTGATATGAGCATTCAGGGAATAAAGATGATTATAAACATACTTACGATGGACTGAGGCTGTGCACTTGTAAAATTATATAAGTATTTCCTTATTTTTGTGAACAGAATACCATATAGTTGTCTTTTTCATAGCATCTTTGGTTCAGATTATCGATGCTTTAGTTTGAGTTCCCTTTAAAGCTAATCTGTTATATACACGAATAAAGATGTTGTTTTCTGTTCTCAATTTGGTGGTTTAGTTAACTTATCATCATTCTAACTAATTGGGTCCTTTAATAATGAAAGGATTGAAGTATTAAAAATGTATACAGTAAGGAAATAGATTCTTATGACATCTTTCTTCAGGGGTGGAACGCCTTTTACTTCAGCCCTTTTAGTGAGCGTGTTGTTGTGTATGTGTGTGTGTGTATGTGTCCTTGTCTATAATCAGTGTCAAGGGATTTTGTGATATGAATATGATTCACAGTTTCTCGAAATCTCACTGAAGGCGCTGCCATTTGTATTTCCGTCTCTATCTGTTGCCTTCTTGTCCCCCAAAAACAGAAACCTCTGAAAATCTATAGGCGGTATCTTACAGGTGACAAGGAGCTACAGTCAGAAAAAAAGATTACTTCCAGGGGTCAGATGTTCGTAAAATTCAGACTGTCCTCTATCGCTGAAGTATCTTAGAAATACTCTTCAGAGGAAATGAAAACATTCAGTTAAGAGAGGTCTACACTCTTTCTGTGTTCAGTTCCAAAAGCAAAAAGGTTCATCTTAGGTCAGAAAGCACTAATTTATATGGGGTTTTCACTATGATTCAATTCAATCGGTTATGTTAATTTGACTTTTAATTGCTATAATACATTATATATTACTGTTTTCCATAGTTCGTATTATTTTACAATACAAATTTCGTAGGTTTTTTCTATACATGACAAAAATTATGTGTTCGAGACATAAAGGTATTAGGATTAAAATTTAGGTACATATTTTATGACAACTAATTTTTATACATATCACATAACACTTTTTCCATCGGCGTATTTCCGATTGTTTTTTGAAAGAAAACTGCCTCCACTCTGGATGGTGGCACTATTCGTAGCAGCGGCAACATCAGTAGGAGCCTTCCAAATCTAGCAACTTGCCCTGGTAACTGGGTTCTGCAATGTTGCCATAGCATTACTTGAGCCTGATCTTGAAGGTTCTCTATCTGGCTGGGATCCTTCAAACCCCTTGTTTCTGAAAAAAGAATGAAAAGTGTTTAGAAGAGAATTGATTCTATTTTTACCACTATATATAAGGAAACGGTGTAGTGGAGACTCAACTTTTTACACCAATCCAAAAGACAGAAACAATGGTATCTACCGGGTCAATTCCTACCTGCTCTGAAGAGAACTATAGCCTTCAAACAAGCGAACTCAGCAGGGTCAACATGAACTGCCTTGAAACGAATCAACGTATCTGCTAAATATCTGACGTCAGTTACACTATTGCCATATTTTGTGTGTTCACTGATGTTGAACAATGGACAGGCTGAGACGTCGATGGGCATGCACCATTGGATGGCGTTCAATAAGAACAATTCGCTCCACGATTCTTCGAGAAGTATGACCTGGAACGATTGATTTTTGTTAGAGAAAAGGAATACAAATTTATTTAATTTGTAGTACCTGGTCCCTGAAGGGTAGGCTTGCAAAACTGGGCAAATTTTTAGCCCATTTTACTGCCATGAAAAGAAGCCTTGCAGAAGTTTCGTAGATGGTCTCGTGAGCTCCAGGATAAATCCCAGTGAGGCTTCCTAGGTTTTGAGGTTCTGGTCTCAGGGGTCCACTGCTCGATGAAACCCCGCAGCCTGACGTTGGGGTATCGTCTTCTTCATTCGTGACATCAATGCTCTCCTCTGTAATATAAAAAATGAACAATTTAATAAAAAAAATTTTGTGTTATTCAGATTATAGAAAACAAAAAATGAGGAAAGCACTGACGTGAAGGGAGCTTCTGCTCGTTTGTTGAGATTAATAACCAAACTGGTCACCCATCCAGGTCTTGAATTCTCCCAATGCTGCTTCCCCTCAATATTTCCCAAAAATACAGATCCGATCAAGTCTAGTACTGGAGATCATTACAGATCTCTCTTCAGCCAGATTGATAGCCCTTAGGGTCATTTTAAGAATATCCAAGAATGGTACAGGCAATGAGGTAATTAGGAATCAAAAAGCCCCATCCTCTCTGACCAAGTATATTCCATAAGCGAAAGTATATTCCATAAGCGAGTGTTCCCAGTGACGAGATGATGACGAGCATCAAGAACCCATTCCTGAATTTGCGAAAAGAATCCGTTAAATGGTGTACAGATGGTTCTTAAACCACAACAGGAACTAGCGCAGTAGTATTCGGGGCTGAACCAGATGCTCACTTTCGTCACAGCCTTCTAAAGGCTCTCTATAGACGGCTGTGCTTTCGTTAACCTTAGAACATATATTCTAAGTCGTTAACCCGCTGTCCAAGCGTCTTTTAGGAATACTTGCAAAGATAAGATATGTGAAAGTGAACCTAGAAAAAAAATTTCAGAAATGGTTTAACGATAGGTTGGTACATTCTAACAGTCTGGCTGCGATCAAAGCACTGAATCCTTATTGATTCTAAGATGGTACGAGAGTATCGAACAAAACTCGACGAATTAGGCAAAAATAACAAAATAAGATACTTCAAAAAATAATTCTGGGTTCCCGGGAATCAAAGGAAAAGAAGAAACTAACACAATTATCAGGAAAAGGGCATGAATTCATTCCTATATCGATATGCATCAGTCACGCTGAGAAGACGTTTGCCTTCTCTGCAACTTGGTGAATTAAAGAAGGGTACAGCGAGAAGTTTCCTGACGGTTGACCCTTTTCGCTAAGTATTGTAAGTTGGGCTTGAAATAGCTTCATCCGGAAAAATTCTGTAACTTATGTTCATGAGAGAGATCGGTAGAGCAGTACAATATATCGCCTTTTGATCATCCATAGGAATGAGGCTTACATTTTTTTCTCACCAGTTGGCGTCACTGTAGAGTGATTTCGTGAGCACAGACAAACTAATGCAAGATTAGTTCGTGGTACAAGAGCACGATAGGGGAAAAAAATTCTAGTTTGAATGGATAGCATAGAGAAAGCGACGGCAATGGGCCGAGGATGTTTATTTACGTTTAGTCTAGATATAGTTAGGTCAACTGCGATGGATGCACTCTTATTTGGATGACAAGAGGTCGAAAATATTCAGAACAGTTTAAAGTGTCCACAACTGTTTTTGTAGGACGTTCCAAGTGTCATATACATTTGGTGTCGCCTCACAGAATTGGTTGTTTTGCAGAACGCCTGTATCATGCTGGGATAATTGAACCAATAATAATCGTTAGTAGCCTGATTAATGAAGCGTTGAAAGCTCATGCTATTGAAAGGATGAACTGGCCAGTTCGTTTTCCAGACATGAACTGTATCGAGCAGGGGCAGAGATGTCTAGACAACTGTCCAATTCCCCCCAAAATTTCATCAATTGTCTAATCGAAAATATGCCTTGAAGAGGTGGAGGAGAATGTTTGAGATGAACTAGTGGGGTATCAACCAAGTAAAACCTATACCGAGACTCTCAATTTTCTTTTAATTTAATTTTTTTACCTGTTATTCGAACCTAAAATTTCTCATATTTTCAATAAAAAAGTTTTCTATGAATCTTTTTTTTCTGGAAAAAAAAACAGAATATGAACATACTTTGGTATCTGAAGCTAATATTCCTTAAATAAATCGATGAAAGTTCAGTGATCCCTATCAATTGTTGAATAGTGTATATATCAGTATTCAGTTGAATGGCCGCCACTACCCAATTCAATCCGGTGTGATTTTGGATTTGAAAATTCAGATTAAGAATAATTTTCGCTAAAATATTGAATGAATAAAATAAGACTGAAGAAAAAATTGCTCGCTATTATGTATTTACATATGTATTTTTTGGATCGAAATCGTGTGAATATTATACAGGGTGAGTCTTTAATTCGTACAAATATTTAAACAGTAGATTCTTGGGGTCAAAAGAAACACTTTTTTCTTTACCATTTTTTCTGAATCGGGTCGGTTTAAGAGATACAGACTGTTGAAAATTCATAAAAGAGTGTTATTTTAGGTCTATATCACAAAGGGTTTTATCGAATGAAATGAATTTCGGAATACAGAAATTTGATTACTCTTTTTCGAACACAAGATAACACCCACATGTCTTCCAGTTTTCTCATTATGACCATTACATACCCTAAAAATACCAAAAACTAAAAGAACCCAACTAAAGTTGGACACTATATAATGAATATTTGAACGTTTTGTAAAATAAAAGTATTCCTCATATTTTTTCGAATAATGTGCCGTTTTCGAATAATTTGATATTCAAAAATCTGGAAAATTGGGTACTTTGGCTGAATACAACTCTGTTTAAAAAAATCCACAGAAGTGTAGTGTCACGTGTCACCAGTGAGCTAATAACTGATAATGGGTAATTAGTTCACTGAGTGTCATAGATTTAGCTAGTTATTCTGAAGGTAATTTTGTTTTCCAGGGGTGGCACAGCTCATTATGAAAAATGAAAATGGCTATATCTTTTTATCAGGGCCGAATCGGAAAAAAATGGTATAGGAAAAAAGTGTTTTTTTCACCTCAAGAATCTACTGTTAAGATATTGTAAGTTGACGTTTTGTGTTCAAATTCGAAACAGTCTATTTTGGAATAGGCATTTTCTTAAACTTTCAATATTAAAGGAGTTAGTTGAATTGTTCTAGGATGTCATCATAGTCATCCAGCATGTATCAAATCGTCAACTTTTCAACTCTTGAGAAGATTACTTTTCCTACTCAAGGAAAAGGTCCATAACGAAGTCGAAATCTCTTCGTCTGTAACACTCCCTTATATAGTAGCGCTCTTGATTGCATAAAAAGAACGCGTTGGGACGGATTAAATCTCCCAAATTTCATTTCCTCCCTAATTACTCTCAGGCTTTCGGCGTACGACGGCAACGTCTCTGCGCACGGCTTAAAGGCCATGCAAGCACCTGAGATTTCGCGCCCCAACTCGGGGGTGAGAATCGATGCTCTCTCGCAAGGGGGAAGAAACCTTGATTTGATTAGATCATTTGAATAAAATGGGGGAGAGTGTTGAATGATGTTTTATTCGGGGCATTATGGGTAGGGATTTGAGTAACTTCAGCTATAAAAGTGACATAATGCCGATGAGGGTAGGGAGCCTCTATTTGAGATGAAGTGATTTTCGAATTACTGGCGCAGAAGTGGCTTTTAATTACGGTAGTGAAGCCTCTTTCGTTATGCGGGAAGCATATCGTGTCGTACTAAATTGTTATGGTTTTAATGAACAAATATAAATAATATATTTAATAGGTTGTCCATATCTATGGCATTGCTTCTTTTTGGAAATAATCTAGACTCTCTCTAGTATTCTATGTTTACTTCATTCATAAAATAATGTATGTGAGACTCAACAGTTCCACTATATGCTGATTTTTCAACTTTAAGATCTTCTCATAAACACCCTGTACATTTTCTACCCAAACAGCAAATGTTATAATATTGGAAATATTGAGAATTTTATGGGGAATCCGGGAGAGTTGAGAGTTGAAGACTCTGAAGCCACTTAAGTTGTATCTGTAAATGGTAGCAACTCATCTTTTTGCGTGAAGATATCATGCCCAAATAGTTTACGATAGATAAATAGTAGAGTCAGGGTGAGATGAATATTCTGCGTACAGCAATTCTTTTTTTAGGAACAGAAAATCAGCTCATGCCTCCCTAACCCAAGGGAGAGTTGAACAGGGGGCGAGAGAGACTTGACCATAAGTTTGCTTATCATGAAAAACATTGAAAGAAAACAATTTCCAATGACCAACGATTGTCTCTGTCAAGGTTTTCATTATCAGATGTATCAGCGTATGAAATACATATTTTCTATTTCAGAGTCACTCTCCCATATTTCCGAGATGTTTGTTACTTTTTTGAATCTTTGTATATTTTTTATATTTATTTCTATTATTTAATTTTTGTTTTTTGAAGCAAACCATTATCTAAGCTCAGTGAGGAAAACTTGGACAACTGATTATGTCTCTCGACCATATCATGGGTCACGTGTCCCGCACTCCCTTTTAGTCTATTCCAAAGTTGTTTTCTTGAAACTTTTACAACTATTATTAAGGCTCATCGTTTGTAAAACAATATTAATCAATGAAAGCAATAAAACTAAATAACACCACGCACCTATTAAACTTTTCACACAGTGTAACAAACAAAAACTATTTAATTTCTTACTTCCTAACAACAAAATCATGTTCAACCCTTTCATTCCTGAACTGTTCTGATGGTTGCCAAAATAAAGACATCACTAGTTGTGCCTTGTAACGAGTGTATCGCATGCTATTTACGATACCGGTAACGGGAAATTTGAATTGAAATATTTGAGGTGGTTCAAGTCTCCTACCTGAGCAAGTCTCCCGGACTTCCCCTAAATATTAAAAAAGAACTTTGCGGCAGAAATCAAAACAAAAAAGTGTAAGTTCTGTTTTCACCATTTTTTCATAAGGATCCCAGTAACTCATAAACTCTCGAGTTTTCACTCTAGGTAGTGCATACTGTTGAAATTCTCATAAAATCAGCTATCTAACGGTGCAAATATGAAATAAGAAAGTAGTAGGCTGTTTCCGATATAACCGGTAGTTTCAGAGCCCCGAAAATATTTCAAGTAGAAAATCAATTGCGGATAACTACAACATACAAATGTTCCGCACACAAATACTTATTATTAGTTCTACATAAATATCTAATAGGCCTTCGTGGTGATTCACCCTGTATATTCTTTTTTTTTATTCTGAATGTTTCTACTAGTTTTGAATTGATGTAGCTAATTTTTGATGAACATCTACAATCAGATTACATGATTTTCTCTAGGATGTGTCATTTAACCTAACTCAATTCAGTTCAGTTTTTGTTTAAGTAACGGATAATTTACTCACCATCATTATCGCTGCTTTCCTTCGCAGGGGTGGGTTCTCTGGTTGGTAGTGACGGAGGTGGTACACTGGGTAATAAGCTCTGTGTGTATCTGTTAGGGGACAATGCCATTGTTAATGATACTGGAGGTCTGAAATAAAAAAAAATTTATTGAAAACAGAATATTTGACAGGTTTCTGTTGAAAACGTTTAGGGACATAAGAACAACCCCAGTTTAAACTTCAGATTCGGTAATATGTGGTCGAATAAAAAAATTAATAGTTTGAACCTCGATTCTGGGATCAGAGGATTGATAACCCCTAAACCACTCAACAAACATTGACATAACGATCAATCTTTTTTCAACGGTTCAATTTATCTGATGGCAGTTCTTGACCTATGTTGAAGGTATCCGTCACTGTTATGGTTGATTCACCCCTATCGATTTCCCTTTATTTTTGATTCGCTCGGTGACAGGTGAACGATCAAACCATTTCCCTGTGGCGGAATCGGTTGGAGCGTGAAAAATGATACTTTGATGTCCTCTTTTGAAGTTTCATTGTGCGATACCCACCAACAACCCCTTTGTTCCGTTTGATCTATCCACCGAGATAATGCGTCAAGATTTCGTCACCCTTGCCTATGAAGGGAGTTTGGCGACTTTCACTCATAGTAATGTGCTACAGGCTACTGGTCAGCATAGGGACATAGGTACTTGTCGCTTTGAATAGTTTGTTTGAAAATACTGTTATTTCGTGAAGAAACATAGGATCAACTATGTTCCCCTTCTGAGGTATGTGGTGGATATTTGGTTATGCTCGGATAAAAAAAGGTCAATATTTATGTAGCAGGAATGGAATTGAAGCGTACGACTATCTGAACTACAAAAATAGGTATTTCAAAAAATTTTAGAAAACATTAGGCTTTTTCATCTTGGAAATGGTTGGGATTTAGTCCACGAGCCAGGAGTACCTTATTTTCACAAACACTTTGAGGTTTCAGCTGCAAATTTACTACGAGAAGTTCTGAGGTGTGTGGCAACCCCTGAAACACCACCATCCAGTTAGTAAGCGGATAACATTATATATGTTTATAATATATAAACATATATAATGTTTAAAATATTGAAAGACTGTTAATAGATCAAGATATGTCTAGCACTTTCAATTTTGTCAAGGACAGAAACCTGTATGTCAGAAAAGGTGCATCCACACACTCTTTATTTGTCACATCTTAACTTTCTCGTAAAGTAGATATAGGAGGGAAATTCAAAATTCAAGCATTTCCTTCGAATTTTTTCTTGACAATCCTTTGAGTTTTCCTAGAAGAATTCTTTAGTGGTCTCTTTATGTGGGGTGATTTAATACGAGAGGGAAATCCAGAAACTGGATGTACAGAGTGGGCAAAATTCGTTGTCCACTGAGGATAACTCGAGAATTATAAGAGCTAGAAGGAAACGGATGACACCTTCTTTTCAGAGGAACAAAAAATGGTAAAAACCGTAGCCACCTATGATTCTTCGTTCTTGAGTTATTAGCAAAAAAGGAGATTTTGACGATTTCGATAAGTTCTCATAACTTTTTTGTCTTTGAAGTTACAAATCTGAAACTTGAAACTTGTACAGGCACTTTTTAACGTATAGAATCCACTGACGAGGTTAAAGTATAACTATATGTTGTCCTATTTGAAAACAAGTTTTTTGTTTGTTTTTCTTCATCTTTACTCACCCGAAAACTCCAACTGCCACTGCTGCCTCTCGAAGTGCCCTTTCCTGCTCGGCG